>NC_080189.1:116941968-117557976 GCF_030028045.1 Hippopotamus amphibius kiboko | reverse complement strand
AGCCTGCACTCTAGAGCCCACAAGCCACAACTACTGAAATCCATGCTCTGCAACAGGGAAGCCACAGCAATGAGAAGCCCTCACACTGCAAAGAGTAGACCTCACTCACCACAACTAGAGAAAGTGTGCAGCAATGAAGACCCAATCCAACGCAGCCAATAAATAAATAAATAAATTTATTTAAAAAAAATTTTTTCCCAACAAAGAAAAGCCCCTTACCAGATGGTTTCTCTGGTGAATTCTACTAAACATTCCAAAAGGAATTAACAACAGTCTTTCACAGACTTTCAAACACTCCCAAACTCATTTTACAAGGCCAGCATTATCCTGATACAAAAACCAGATAAGAAAACTACAAGGAAAAAAATTACAGGCCCATATGCCTGTTGAATATACATGCAAAAATTCTCAACAAACATTAGCAAACTGAATTCAATAGCACAATAAAAGGACCATACACCATGATCAAGTGGGATTTATCCCTAGGATTCAAGAATGGTTCAACATAAACAACATATGCAATAATTGTGATGCACATTAATAGAATGAGAGAGAAATATCATATGATTTTGGGACTTCCCTGCTGGTCCAACGGTAAAGAATCTGCTTTCCAGGGGACCTGGGGTTTGATCCCTGGTCAGGAAACTAAGATCCCACATGCCATGGGGCAACTAAGCCCGCACATAACTACTGAGCTCACACACCTCAACTAGAGAGCCTGCTTACCACAAACTACACAGCCCATGCACTCTGGAGCCCATGCACCACAACTAGAGAAGAGAAAACCCACACGCCACAACAAGTGAGAAGCCTGTGCACTGCAACAAAAGATCCCACGTGCCTCAACGAAGATCCTGCATGAGGCAACTAAGACCAGACACAGCCAAAAAAATAAAATAAAATAAAAATCATATGATCTCAGATGCAGAAAAAGCACTTGACAGAAATCAACATCCTTTCAAGATAAAAATTCTCAACAAATTGGGTATAGAAAGAATGTACCTCAACATGATGAAGGCTATAGATGACAACACCATCCTCTAAGGTGAAAGGTTGAAAGTTTCCCCTCTAAGATCAGGAATAAGACAAGGGTGCCCACTCTTGCCACCCCTATTCTATTGTACATAGTACTGGAAGTCTTAGCCACAGCAATTAGACAAGAAAAAGAAATAAAAGGCATTCAAATCAGAAAGGATGCACAAAACAGTCTGTTCACAGATGATATGATCTATATACAAAATTCTAAAGACTCCACCTCCCTCCAAAAATGTTAGAATATGAGAACTCAGTAAATTTGCAGGACACAAAATCAGCACACAGAAGTCAGTTGCCTTTCTATACACTAACAATAATATATCTGAAAAATAAATTTGTTTAAATCCCATCAGTGGCATTCAAAACATCAAAAACAACAAAATACAATTTTTTATTGGTTTGTATGGATGCTATACAATAACATCAAAAATAACAAAAATATGTAGAAATAAACTTAACCTAAGAGGTAAAAGATCTATATTGTGAAAACTACAACTTTGTGAAAAGAAACTGAAGACATAAATAAAAGATTTACCACATTCATGGATCGGAAAAATTAGTATTGTTAAAATATCCACACTACCCAGAGTCATCTACAGATTCAACGTAATTCAGAATTTCAAAACCACTCTTCACAGTTAGAAAAAAATTCCTAAATTTTGTATTGGAACTACAATATATTGGAAACAGCAAAAGAAATCCTGAGAAAGAACAAAGGTGGAGGCATCACACTTCCTGATTTTAAAGTATATTACAACTTAGAGGACTGGGGCGGGGAGGGTGGGGGGGACTTGAGGGGGGGAGTCAAGGAAGGGAGGGAATACGGGGATATGTGTATAAAAACAGATGATTGAACTTGGTGTACCCCCAAAAATAAATAAATAAATAAATAAAAATAAAAAAGTACAAAACTATACTAATCAAAAAAATTATATATATATATAAAATATATGGTACTAGTGTAAAAATAGATATATAGACCAATATAACAGAATTAAGAGCCCAGAAATTAACCCTCACATATACAGTCAAGTAATATTTGACAACAGAGCCAAGAATACCCAATGGGGAAAGGATAGTCTCTTCAATAAATGGTGTTGAGAAAACTGAATATTCACATGCAAAAGAATGAAATCGGACACCTATCTTACACCACTCACAAAAATTAACTCAAAGGATTAAACATAAGACCTAAAACCACAAAACTCCTAGAAGAACACAGAAAAGGGGCTCTCTGACATTAGTCTTGAAAATGACTTTTTGGATATGACACCAAAAGCACCAGCAACAAAAGCAAAAATAAACAGGTGGAACTATATCAAACTAAAAAGCTACAGCAAAAGAAACCATCAACAAAATGAAAAGGCAACCTATAGGATGGGAGAAAATATCTGCAATTCATCTATCAGGTAAGGGGTTAATATTCAAAATATATAAAAAACTCACATAATTCAATGGCAAATTTTTTTTTTTTAATTTAAAAATGGGCAGAGAACCTGAATAGACCTTTCTCCAAAGAAGACATATGAATGGTCAACAGGTACATGAAAAGAGGCTCAACATCACTAATCACTAAGAAAATGCAAATCAAAACCATACCTCACACATGTTAGAATGGCTACCACCAAAAAGACTAGACATAAGCACTGGCAAGGATGTGGAGAAAAGGGAATCCTTGTGTCCTGCTGGCGGGGTATAAAATGTTATACCCACCATGGAAAACAGTATGGAGGCTTCTCAAAAATTTTAAAACAGAACTACCATATGATCCAGAAATCCCGTTTCTGGCTATATATCTGAAGGAAATGAAATCAGGATCTCAAAGAGATGACCGCACTCCCATGTTCATCGCATTATTCATAGTAGCCAAGATATGGAAACAAACTTAACACTTAAGTGTTCATCTATGAATGAATGGATAAAGATGTGGTGCGCACGCACACACACACGATTATTTCTCAGCCACCAGAAAGAGCAAATCCTGCTATTTGGAACAGCATGGATGGACCTTGAGGGAATTATGCTAAGTGAAATAAGTCAGAGAAAGACAAATACTGTATAATATCACTTATATGTGGAATCTTAAAAAGCTGAACTCATTGAAACAGAGTAGAGTGGAAGGGTGGTGGGGAATGGGAAGATGCTGGTGAAAGGGTACAAACTTTCAGTTATGAGATGACTAAGTTCTGGGGATCTAATGTACAGCTTGGTGACAATAATTAGCAATAGTATAATTATATACTTGAAAGTGGCTTTCACCACAAAACAAAATGGTAATTATGTGAGGTGATGGAGGTGTTAACTGACCCTTTTGTGGTAATAGCTTGGTAATGTATACATGTATCAAATCACCAGGTTATATACTTTAAACTTACACAATGCTTCATGTCAACTGTATATCAATAAAGATGGAAATTTTTAATAAATAAAGTTTATATGGAGAGTCAAAGGACCAAGAATAGCCAATACAATGTTGAATGCAACTTTGAGACCCAAGCTGGAGGACTGACACTACTCAACTTCAAACTTACTATAAGGCTACAGTATCAAGACAGTGTGGTACTGGCAAAAGAATAGACAAATAGATCAATGGAACAGAAGAGAGAGACCAGAAATGGGCCCACATAAATATCATCAATTGATCTTCAACAAAAGAGCAAAGGCAATACAATGGAGCAAGGAAAATCTTTTCAACAAATGGTGCTGGAACAATTAGACATCCACGTGAAAAAATGAATCTAAACACAGACCTTATATCCTTCATAACAATTATCTTAAAATAGATTACAGACCTACCTAAAATGCAAAACTATAAAACTTCTAGTTTCATAGGAGAAAATCTAGATGACCTTGGGTTGGGCGATGACTTTTTATTTATGTATTCATTCGTTTTTGCTGCACGGCGCAGCCTGTGGGATTTTAGTTTCCCAACCAGGAATCAAACGCGGGCCCTCGGCAATGAGAGTGTGGAGCCCTAACTACTGGACCATCAGGGAAGTCCCAGGCAATGACTTTTTAGATACAACACCAAAGGCATAATCCATGAAAAAAAGAGAACTGATAAACTGGACTTCATTAAAATTAAAATTTTCTGCACTGCAAAAGACACTGTCAAGAGAATGAGAAGACAAGACAAAGACTGGGAGAAAATATTTGCAAAATATGCCTGATGAACTGTTATCTAAAACATACAAAGAACTCAATTGCAACAATAAGAAAACAAATAATCCGGTTAAGAAATGGACCAAAGACCTTACAGACATCTCATCAAGGAAGAGACACAGATAGCAAATAAGCATAGGAAAACATGCTCCACATAATGTCATCAGGGGAATGCAAATTAAAATGAATTATCCCTACACACCTATCATAATGGCCAAAATACAGAACACTGACAACACCCAATGCTGGTAAGGATATGGAGCAACTAGAACTTTTCATTCACTGATGATGGGAATGTAAAACTGTACAGTCACTTTGGAGGTGAAAACTTACGTAAGTACAAAAACCTGTACACTAATGTTTACAGGAGCTTTTACTCATAATTGCCAAAACCTGGAAGCAACCAAGACGACTGGACCAATAAACTGTGGTACATCTGCACAATGGAATACTATTCAGAGCCAAAAATAAATGAGCTATCAAACCATGAAAGGACAGGGAGAAAACTTAGATGAATATTACTAAGTGAAAGAAGCCAATCTGAAAAAGGCTACATATTGTATGATTCCAACTATAAGATATTCTTTAAAAAGCAAACCTCAGGAGACAGTAAAAAGATCACTGGTTGCCAAGAGTCAGGAAGGACGGATGAATAAGTGAAGCACAGATGATTTTTAGGGCAGTGAAACTACTCTGTACTGTAGTATAATGGTGGACACGTCATTCTTTGTTTGTCAAAACCCCAAAAATGTACAACACCAAGAGTGAACCCTAAACTGTGTAAACAAATAAACTATAGACTTTGGGTGATAATGATGTATCAACGTTGGTTCACCAATTTTAACAAATGTACCATCCTGGTGGGGGATGTGATAAGGCAGGAGGCTACACGTGTGTGGGGTAGACAATCTCTGTGCCTTCCATTCAGTTTTGCTGTGAACCTAAACCTGTTCTCAAAAAGTCTATTGGAAAAAAAAAGAAAGAGCTAGAGAAAAAAATAAATCCATTCACCTCAGTATGTCGGATCAAGCAGTTTTGGTGCATCAGTGGTACCGCAGAGTAACTAAGTTCAAGCCGTAGAACAGGGCTCAACAAACTATGACCCTCCAGGCCACTTACTCCCCATTTTTGCAAGCAAAGTTTTATTAGAACACATTCACACCTATTAATTCACATATCACCTATGGTTTTCTTACTACAGCAGCACCTGAAATAATTACTACCTGGCCCTTTATGAAAACATCTGCCCACTCCTGCACTAGAACAGTGATTTCCAACCCTAGGTGGACATCAAAACCCCTGGTGAGCTTTTTAAAAAAATTCCAGAGCCCTGGACCCAACCTAACCCTCACCTCCCATTAAAAAGATTACAATTTCATTGGTCTAGGGTAGGGCCATTAGCTATTACTATAGCAATACAAAAACGTGTACAATAACACAGGAAAATGTACAAGATAAAAATCAGCATATCCAATAATACACAAGATAAAGGCAGGACGTTAATACAGAGACCACAGAAAACTACATAATAAATTGGACCCATAAGTTTGGCTCTGATCTCCACAAATCCACAAAGATAAAGAAACAAGATTATTACATGATTTATAGTATTCATGAAGTCAAAACATCTTGGTGGAAGTAAACTTTTTTTTCTAAGACTTCTGCCTGACTGTAAAAGGAATGTTTTATTACAATTCTTCTCAGTGATATAAATATGTCATTTATTTCTCTCACCTTACACCACCTTACCTCTTCACTGAAAAACAAAACAAAAACCCTGAGAGTGGCAGGGTTTTCATAGACAGTACCATGCTACCTGCCTGCCTTTATTCTCTTTCTTTCTCTCTTTTTTTTTTTTTTGGGGGGGGGGGTGGTAGGGCAGAGGCTGGGGGAATAGGGGGAATAAGGATGAGTGTAAGAAACGCACAACTGAACTGCAGATAAGTGGCTCTATACTTCATAAGACAGTATTAAATTAATAATAAATCCACCAGTGTAAGCAGTCCCCAAGTTATGATGCTTAGTTGATATGAAAGGGATTTATTCAGACCTATAATACATTTCTCCTGCATTTACCCACTTACTGAATGGTTTCTGTTGATTATGCCAAATGTATCCAGACAAAAGAAGAGAATATATATTAGGACACAGAAAACGCACAAAAGCACAATTTCATCTTACCAGTGTTAAAATTAAAATGTGGTTTCTCTGTCCACACTACACTGGTTTTCTACACTTTAATGACAGCAGTTTAGGTATATTTTTGAGACATCATCTCTTCCACTCCCCTCCCTTGCATCTGACACTATCAAAAACAAACTACCTGTAGCTCTTTCAAACTTGCTGTGGTACACATGCTGTTCCTACTACCTAGATCCCTTGCCTCCCAACCTTCCCTTCCGCTTAACTCATGACTCAGATAAATTCACTCTATGAGATGTTTAAATTTCCCTGAAACTCCCAAACATTGAATTGTTCCTTAAAATTCGCTCCCTAAAAGTTTCTTTTTAAAAAGGACAGTTCTCAATCTGCATGTCACACATATTTTGAAAGTATTTATAAAGAGATTCTAAGTGTCTAAAAATCCAGCAATCTATAATACAGAAGATTATGACAACATCAAAATTAACATTAGAACGAGAACTTTGGCCCTCAGCCTCATGACACAATAGTACACAGCTAGAGAGACCTTAGAGTCCCTTTCCTCTCTCCTCCCGCTCCCCACTTCTGCCCACACTGCCAGCTACCAGTCAAGCCTTATTCCTATTTTCCAACCCACTGCTCTGCCAATCATTTCAGCTGTGGAGGAGTAAAAGCTGGAGTGTGTCGGAACCAACTGTGTACTAAAGGCTGAAAAAAGAGAAGGTCTATAAACTGACTTCTGTGACTGCAAATTACCTGCTGTGGGCGTATTGGCTTTATGCTGGAGAACGGCTCCAGGTAAAGTAAGTGGTCTTTGACTTCTCCCTTTCCCTACCTATGGTATCTCCTTCACTGAGCTTCCCGATTCTTCTTCTTGTACCTGTTCCTTCCTTTTCCATCTTAATTGCGGCTATCTCAATTCAAGAAATAGCCTTTACATCTGGACACATATAACAGTCCTCTAACTGGTCACTCTGCATCCAGTCTGTCCCTTCACAAATGCATCCTGCACCAATGGCAGATGAAGCTTCCTCAGCCTCTGTGCAGAGTGTAAGGATACAAACAAGCTGACAACCGTTTGGGGGAGGGGATGAGTAAGCACATGGGGAGAAGAAGGGGAATTTCAGGTTTTGCTTTTAATACTGAATTATCTGAATCTTTTACAGGAATCTATTAATTACCTAGAAACTCTTTAAAACAAAACAAAAACATGCTGCTTGACATTTTTTCTTTCCATAAGCAAAATTCTACTAACTGCCAAAACTAAAATTAAAAACCTTTCAAAAGTAACAATTATTTTCTTCTATACAGAGCATTTCCTCATTTAAATATAAGTACTATAAACTGATTTTCTCTTCCCTAAATTGTAAGGCTTTATAATCTTCTATCATGCAATGATTTTTACATAGCTATACTACATATAATACAGACATCACAACACCTAGAGTCTTTCACAGAGTAGGCAATTAATAACTATTTGTTGAATAACTTTTAACAGATCTCTACAGCCTCAAACATTCCTCTTTCTAGAAAAGAAAAATAAGTAGTCACAGCCTATCACAAAGATTGCAGGCACTAGGGAGTTTAGATAATTCACGACCACACTCTACCACCACCTCAAGACCAGCCTCCCCCATCAACTCTTGAGCTCCTTCCAATCCATACATACTCCAGCCTCCTTCCAACCTGTTCTCCACTCTGAACACAAGTAACCTTTAAAAAGTAAAAATGATAGTGTCATCCCATTGCTTAAAATTTTCAATGTCTTTTCATCAGCCCCAGAAAAAAGACCAACATCCTTAACATAGCTTATAAAAAAACTTATTTGATCTGGTCCCTACCTAAGTCCCCACAGATCACTTTCCCCTCTTCTCCCACTACACCCTAAAGCACACGGGTTTATAACTTGTTCAAAATCGTTCTGCTTTCCCTCACCTTTGGGCTTGTACACATAATGTTCCTGTTTGCTCTCGTAAGGACACTGTTGTTCCTTCTCTCAAAATTTCTTGGTTAACTACATTAAAACTGGTTAACAATATTCACCCTTCAGATCTCAATCCCAACATTACTTCCTTGATATGCCAGGCTGGGTGGGAGCACCTGAAATACACTCTCATGTCGACATGGGCTTCCCTAGATAAAATTTATTACAGGATGTGATTTATTTGATTAGTGAGGGAGACAGAGATTATATCCTAAGGGCAGCAATTATATCTGATCCTCAAAATATACTTAGGCACACAATAGGCAGTCAAAAGTTGCTGAATAACTGAATAAAGTGACAAACTAATATATTCTGTCATACAATGAAGCACGCTACATATAATTATACATATTTCATTCTATTGGGCATTCCTATGGTTCCAACTTGGGAACCCATAAAAATTTGCCAGTTTTCTTTAGGATCTTTATGGCATTCTCTGATTATTCTGAAAGAGTGAGAGTATCACCAGTTTGTCTCCCCACTATTCAAAGTAAAGTTGGAATATGACTGATTATTAATTTTAATGAAACATGGAGCTGAAAGAGGAAAAAGACTTCTCAATCTTTTTGAAAGAGAAATGGTTTGAAAGAGAAATGGATTAATCCAAAACTTTTTTTCATGAAAGGCCTAAAAACACATAATAAAAGAGGAAAATGCCAGAGAAACAGTTAAAGCATATTCTCCTTTTTGTCTTTTTCTCCCACTTTAGTTGGGTTATTTTTATTTTTTTTACAGACATAAATACAGGGACTTGGGACTTCCCTGGTGGCACAGTGGATAAGAATCCACCTGCCAATGCAGGGGACATGGGTTTGAGTCCTGGTCCCGGAAGATCCCACATGCCTCGGAGCAACTAAGCCTGTGTGCCACAACTACCAAAGCCTGCGAGCCTAGAGCCCACAACAGGAGATGCCACTGCACTGAGAAGCTTGCTCACTGCAACTAGAGAAAGCCCTTGTGCAGCAACGAAATGAAGACCCAACGCAAGCCAATAAATAAACAAATTTTTTTTAAAAAAGACAAATACATTAGTACAGAAAAGGAAGATATGTACCATAGGTAATATCAACAACAGATTTCTTCAAATCTAATTTGGAACATACTCGAATTAGAAATAAATTAAATGATAATAACTATAAACATTTTAAAATTAGTGTTTTATACTGCTTCATAAAAATCATATGATTTAAACAACTTCCTATTAATCAAATAAATTTATTCAAACAAATTACCAAACTTTTGGCATGGGTAAAATTTGGAGAAAACAGACATATGAAACTAAAACTATTTAGAAATTAGTAGTGAAAGGTGAAATATACAGAATAAGACCCAGAATATAAGAAACTATCCAAAATGATTAACATAGTAAATGCTGTACTAAGAGAATTCCTACACAAAGAACTTTAAACTTTTTATGAGGTATCACACAAGCTTTTAGTCAGAGATGCCCACTAGAGAAAGTGCTATACAGTGATATTTAAAATTCAGACTCCCATTATTACCATAAATGGAAGACATTAAGTCTACTAAACCAATCATCAATACCAACGTTTCTCCAGTGTGGTCTGTGGACTGCTGAGACTCCCTCACACCCTTTCAGGAGATTCACAAAGTCAAATACTAATGCTATTTGCCTTCTCTTCTGGCAAGATGCCTTTTAACATTCTGTGTGACAAAATGAAAAGCATACATGGGGACTTCCCTTGTGGCGCAGTGGTTAAGAATCCACCTGCCAATGCAGGGGACACGAGTTTGATCCCTGGTCTGGGAAGATTCCACATGCCGCAGAGCAACTAAGCCTGTGTGCCACAACTACTGAGCCTGCACTCTAGAGCCTGAGAGCCACAACTACTGAGCCCACATGCCACAACTACTGAAGCCTGTGCACCTAGAGCCCATGTTCCGCAACAGGAGAAGCCACCGCAATGAGAAGCCTGTGCACCACAGCAAAGAGTAACCCCCACTCGCCGCAACTAAAGAAAGCCCACACACAGCAATGAAGACCCAGTGCAGTCAATAAATAAATTTATTTTTTAAAAGTATATATAAAGTAATTCTGCTTCATTCTAAGTATGATAGGGAAGAGCACTTGTGCAATTTATTTGCAAGCTGAATAAGCCATTTCCATGAAACTTAAAAATATAACTTCAAAAACTATTTGTTACTTCAAAAAATAACTGACAAACTATGGTTAATCAAATTGGATATCTAGCAGATATTTTCTTAAAAATGAACGAAGTGAGCCGATCATTTCAAGGAAAATAACTGGCAATGTTTGTTGCCAACAGAAAAATTCGAGCTTTCAAGTAAAACTTAGAATTCTGGAAACCTTTCATCCACTGTGAGCTTGGAAGCTTTTCAGTACTTAAAGACTCATTTAAGATCTGTAGTGATATTAATGAATGTGATTTTTTTTCATATCATATAATGTAATGTGTCAACATTCAGAAGGACCCACATAAATAAGTGAAAAAATATTTTCCATCCAAATGACCCATGCAACAATTTTTAATGTACAGGAGTATAAAATGTTCATTGGTTTCAGAATCCACACTGCAACCAACCTTTAAGAACTACTATCTGGGAACTTCCCTGGTGGTACAGTGGTTAAGGATCCACCTGTCAATGCAGGGTATACAGGTTCAATCCCTGGTCTGGGAAGATCCCACATGCCACGGAGCAACTAAGCCCATGTGCCACAACTACTGAAGCCTGTGCGCCTAGAGCCCGTGCTCCACAACAAGAGAAGCCACTGATGAGAAGCCCAAGCACTGCGACGAAGAGGAGCCCCTCCTCCTCCTGCTCACAACTAGAGAAAGCCCACACACAGCCACAAAGACCCAACGCAGCCAAAAATAAAGTAATTTAAAAAAAAAACTAATACTACCTGCCAAGTTTTGATACAATATCAAAGAAAATTATCCATAATTCTATGCACAGGTTATTAAAATACTCCTCCATTTCCAACAAATAACTGTACAAAGACAGATTTTCTCATATACTTCAACCAAAATAAAATATCACAACAGGTTGAATGCAGAAGTAGATATGAGAATTTAGGTGTCTTCTAGCTGGTCACTAAACAGATGTGCAGTAATATAAAACAAGTTATAATGAGAACTTTTTTTTTCGTTTCGGAAACCTATGGATTTTTCAAGAGATTTTTACATTATGTTAAAACCCATTACATGTTTTTTAAGTGAATTAATAAATGTTTTAAACTTCTCCAATTTAATTTTAGATACAGTAAATACTGATAGATATAACCCACCTAAAGAAAAGCTTTCTGTGGTCCCTGATATTTTCTAAGCGTATAAAGGAGTCCTGAGACCATGAGTTTTAGTGCTGTTGACCTATACTGTGAAGGGATAAAGACAAAGCTGTTCTAATTTAATACAATCTCACTTATATTTTCTCTCTTCAGCAAGACTGAAAGACTGATTTCAATAAAAAAGATTTTAAGCATGTTTGAGAGGAATTGCAGTTCATAATTTGAATTAAGCCATTTCCTAAACAACCTATTTATTCAGTGTCTTGATACCTTAGTTACAGCACAGTAAACATTCAAACATTTGGTAATAACAAAATAGAAGGAATAAATATAAGTAAATGGGTGATTTTTTTAGAGGAAACTGAAGGACTCAAACAAATGAATGAAAAACATCGGAATCACAGGTCTAAAAGTCGGAAACAAACTACTAAAAACCACCAGAATTGCAACTTTGGTCGTAATCTAGTTCAAACTTGTCCTTTTCTGGAAGATAAAAGAGCTAAAGGCTGGTTAAAATACAACGAATTCGTGATAGAACAAGGACTAGAACTAAGCTTCCAGGCTCCTTAAACAGTTCGTGCAGACTTTTGAGAGGGTACGTACCAGGCACTGGGCAGACACTGGAGATAAGGGAATAAAGACAAACGAGGTAAACCTGCTTTCTTGGACTTCAGCATCAAATATCAAACAGATGTAATGAGCATCACAGAGAAACACAGAGGATTCTATGGGAGCATTTAACAGAGTATAAACTGACCTGGTGGGACAGGGAAGAGATCTCTAAGGAAGAAACCTTAGTAAGGTTATTCACCAAGCAACAGCCTCATCACTCCCCTCCTTCACTCAGGACTCACTAATTTATCACTATTCCTATCATTACTCTTAGTGATATCAACATTCACTCAGATAATCCACCCAAAACCTTTGCCTGTCAGTCACCTGACTTCTGAGCTAAAACAATTTTTTCTTCCATTTTTCCTTGATCGTTGTGAAACCCTCCCATGGTCACCACTAGTAAATACACCATTTCCAAAAATCTAGATTTAAAAAATCCCACATTCCAAACACCCAACTTCTATCTCTGTGGTTTACTTACTCTAGTATCTCGATTCCAACTATCCTTAAATTTCACAGGACTTCCCACCCATTAATTGTCCCAGCTTTTCCCAATCTACATGGCAACTAAGACGTGCTGCAAGTATAAAATACACATCAGGTTCCAAAGATTTAGTACTTTAGAAAGAATGTAATACCTCATTAACAAACTATGTTGATTACTTATTGAAATAATTATATTTTGGATGCACTGGGTTAAATAAAATGTTATTAAAATTAATTTCAACCTATTTCTTCATGCTTTTTTAATACGGTTATTAGAGAAGTTTTAAATTTCATATGTGGCTCACATTATATTTCTATTAGTGCTAATCTATGTTGTGATGACTCCTAAACGTGGATCTGCAACTCTGACTCCTCCCTAAATTCCAGAAGGACTATCTGGCCTATTTCACTGTCTAATATAACGTGGACTTAACACATATCCACAACAGTACTCTTGATATCCTCCCACCCCTATGCTACCATCCACTGACATAGTTAGGAAAACAGTTTACAAACTAGGAGTCATCCTCAGATTCCCCTTTCCCTCACATCCCGCATCCAATCCACCAGTAGGTCCTGTCCAACTCTGCCTTAAAGATACCCAACCTCTCCCCTCAATCCCTCGTCCTGCACCTTAAAGTGCAAGTTCCCTGCCTGGACAACCCTAATACTCTCCCTGCTGGTAATTCTTCATGTTTTCCACTCAGTAGGCCAAATGATTGTTTCAAAAAGTAGATCAAGCACTCTAATGATAACCCCATCACACCTGGAATAAAATCCAACCACTTTTCAAGGCCCAGAAGTCCCTATGTGATCTGGCCCGACAATCTCTCTGGCCTCTCTCCTACCTATGTGACCTGGCCCCTGACAATCTCTCTGATCTCTCTCCTACCAGTCTCCCTCTCACTAACTACCCTCTAGACATTACCCTTAGAAAGAGTCTTCCCATCTCAGAGCCTCTGCACTTGCCTTTTGCTTATATGTTCACATGGAAGATGCCCCTCCAGATCTCAATTCAAATGTCACCTCCACAGAGTATCACTTCCTACTTCCCAAGCTAAAGAAGTTCTCCTTCCCAATTCCAGTTTTCTGTGTCCTGTCACCCTATTTAATTTTCTAAACAGCACTTCTCCCAATGTGAAATAGTCTTTTTTCTTTTTGTTTGGGGGTGGGGGATGCTAATTATCTGTCCCCTCCTCTCTATAATGAAAACTTCCTAAAGGTAGGAACTTGGCCTCACTCACCATTGTATCTGTGGTACCCAGGGTAGTAACTGACACTCAGTAGGTACTCAAAGGATTTTGATCAAATGAAGAATGAATGAATGTAGTACTTTTTCATCTGAACTACAAGACCTGACAAATGAGTAATGTTCAGACCAAGAGGAACAAGTTTTCTAGTTAGAGAACAACATTTGCAAAGGCCGAAAAGAATTAAATTTCAAAAACTGAAAGGCCAATATGACTGGTGAGACGAGGGCAGTGGGATGAATGCAGCAAGACTAGAAAGGCAGGAGCTGTACCATATATGGTGAAATGGGCCTCATTGTGAGATTGCATATTTATGAGTAATCACTAACTTTTAAGCAGGTGAGTGACACGATCAGATTTCCATTTTGACAGTGCCACTCAAGCCACAGTGTGGATAATAGGGCAGTGATCAGAGGGGAATATGTGGTGATGTAAAGAAGACAACTATAGCAGTTGTCTAAGCTTTACAGCAGTGTAGTACAGTGGAGATGGAATAGACAAACTTAAGAGATATTTAAGAAGAATCAATAGGACCTGGAACAGATGAATCAGTAGTCGCAGCTGGGGAAGGAGGTTCCAGGGAAGAATAATGGGGGAGCCAAGAACGATGCCCAGGTTTCAAATGTGTGAGTGATTGAGTGGAAAGTCAGTAGTAGAAGAGACTGGCAAAAGGTGATGAGTTCAGTGTCCAGCGTCTTAAGTCTGGGGTACCTGTGACTCAAACAAGCAGATACTGAAACTGCAGTGGAAGAGAGAGATCATTCAGATGGGAATAAGTAAAACAACCTAAGGCGGCAGGTGTAGAAAGGAGCTCATACAAAGTCACTTTAATACTTAAAGGCAAAGGAGAACAAGGGGCCAGACAGTAACAGGAAAAGTAGGAAAGAATGTCATCATTCTTTAAAGCCAAAGAATCAGCTTTAAAAAAAAAAAAAAAAGAGGAAATGGTGAATTGTGTGAAGTGATGCTGAGAAAACAAGCAAGATGAGAACTAAACTGTGATCAAGAGGCTTGAGATGAATTGACTCTGACTGCACAAAATCAGTATAGAGAGAAGGAGTAAAGGTACAAGAAGTGTAAGCCTTCTGAAAAGGCAACAGAGGATCAGACCCAGAGCAAAAATAAGGACTGACCTTAGCTAGGAGGAAGGACACCTCTCCTTTATCTCAAGAAGGAAGTAGAATAGGATGGATGAGGACACCAGTAGGCTTGGAAATATAGTGCTAAGAAAGTGTATGTCTTCTACAAAGAGGTCTATTTTCTCTAGGAAATAAAAGATGAGAAGGGAAAGAGATTTTAAAAGGGTAGAGAAAATTTAAAAGTTTATGGTGTAAAATGACGTGGAAAACATAGTGGGATTGCTGGGTTACACTGAGGGCTCACTTCTGACTGGTAACAACGATTTTTAAATGACACTAATCGATCTTTTCAACTACACTGCCTTCTTAAAATAAGTGTTTGTTACGACAAGTCTTAGGTTGCCAATATTTGGACTGAGAGGTATCTTTTTCTATATGCTGCATTACATACCCTTCTGGTGTTTAAATAGAGGGCATTAATTCCCCCTGGCCCAAATAAAAAGGATTCTCACAGGACTTCCTAGGTGGCGCAGTGGGTAAGAATCCACCTGCCAATGCAGGGGACACGGGTTCCATCCCTGCCCCAGGAAGATAACACATGCTGCGGAGCAACGAAGCCCATGCGCCACAACTATTGAGCCTGCACTCTAGAGCCCGTGAGTCACAACTATTGAGCCCATGTGCCGCAACTACTTAAGCCCACACGCCTAGAGCCTGTGCTCTACAACGAGAAGCCCGCGCACCACAATGAAGAGTAGCCCCCGCTCGACGCAACTAGAGAAAGTCCATGTGCAGCAACGAAGACCAAACACAGCCAATAAAATAAATTAAAAATAAATAAATAAATAAATAAATAAAAAGGATTCTCACAAAGTACCACACCTGCCTTTCAAGAAAATGGAAAACAAAATTTACCGAACCCAATTTTATCACAGCATGTACAATAATAGGAATTAAATATAAAGTCAGGAAATAAACAAATTAAAGGTAAACTAAAGTTTTTCAATAATACACTTTTAACATTAGTATATTTGTTCCCTTTAAGTTTCAAGGAGATAAATAAAATTCTGCTCCAATCAAAAGCAGTTGAGAGGGCTTCCTAGGTGGCGCAGTGGTTAAGAATCCGCCTGCCAATGCAGAGGTCAAGGGTTCGATCCCGGCTCCAGGAAGATCCCACATGCCGCGGAGCAACTAAGCCCGTGTGCCAAAAAAAAAAAAAAAAGCAGTTGAGAATACCCAGCTGCGCAAACTATGCTTCATTTGAGCTCTGAATAAGAACATAACTCACAACTGATTTAATAATTAAATATCTCATAGAAGTGTTAGAATTTTTTAATTTTAAAATATACTACGACTGAAACACTATGCCTTACTATCAACAATATGAGTTTACCAATTGTACAGTATAAAGTTTAGATATATTCCTTCAAGGCTGTGTATGTGAATGACATTACAAGGGACTTGCCCCGTCTAAGCTGTATGTATTTCTAAAAAGTTTAAAATTCGTGCAATTACCGTATTTGATATTACTTTGGTAATCGGAGGGGATATTAACATTGCAGATAAAGTGGAAAATTAGGCTCCCAGCCTTAATTCACACTGAAATTCTGAAAGTATGTTCATGCCCGGAATTCCTTCTTAACACTGCAGTACAATGGTAGAAATTCAAAATTACCTACGTGCAAAATTAGGTAATCATGTATTTCATAACACAACACCATTACGAACGACTCCTAGATGTATATATGCAAAAGAACTGAGATGAGACACTCAAATACTGTACATGAATATTCACAGCAGTACTATTCACAACAGCCAAAAGGCAGAAACCACCCAAATGTCCAACAGATGAATAAACTCAATGTGGTATAATACACATACACTAGAATATTACTCAGCCACGAAAAGGAATACAGTACTAATACATGCTACCAAGTGAATGAACCTTAAAATCACTATGCTTAATAGACACAAAAGGCCACATATTATATAATTCTATTCATATGAAATACACAGAACAGGTAAATTCATAGAGACAAGGCAAACAGGTGGATGCCAGGTGCTGGGGGGTTGGGATAGGCACTAACTGCTTAACAGGCATGGGCTTTTCTGAGGAGCGATGAAAATGTTTTAGAATGCATCGAGGCAGTGGTTGCAAAACACTGTGAGTGCACTAGATACCACTGAACTATACACTTTAAAATGGTTGGTTTTACATTATATGACTTACAGCTCAATTTTTAAAATTCCATGATGAAGCAAAAATTGCAGCTGTATTCTAATCAACCTATGGCAGGAAGTACTAACAAAATTGGCTATAAGTTTAAAATATATTAACTATTTTAAAGCTCTCTACTCCTTATTGTCATAAATACATTATAACAACATTCATTATCTTTTTTCCCCACATACAGAAGTTGTGTAATGGATTTAGTAAGTCTTTTATCTCTTAGGGATATACACAAATATTTATGGATGAAATGATATGCCAAAAATGGACTTTACAATAATGGTAGAGAGAGAGGGGAGAGGATTACAGATGAAAGGAGACGGGCCATGAGTTGATAATTGTTAAAGCTGGATGAGGGACACGTGGGGGTTCAGTATACTATTCTCTCCACTTCTGAGTATGTTCGAAATTTTCCATAACGAATTTTTAATTACTATGCTAAAAATTAGTAAAATAAGACTTTTAAATGGTTTCCTTATACTTTAAGCTATACCTGAGCTGGAACTACCAATATTCTTTAGTTGATATAAATCGCAATTCCACAAACATTTGCTGAACTTACTAAGTGCGGATGCATATCAAAATCAGAATCTATTTGATAACAAATACACATTATCTTCCTTAGGATGTTTTTGTTTTGCTTTCAGATTTTTTTCACAAACACTAGTTCACTACCAACTATTTCTCAGAAAATTTCATTTTGTAAATGAAGAAAATTAAGTGTACCTACTTGGGTTGACACAGAGCGGTAATACTAAAGAATTTCAAGTCTCCTTTCCATGGAATTAATGTTTACAGTTAAAATGACTGGGTTAGCTATTTCCTTTAAAAACGAAATCCAGTAACTGCCATTTCCAAATGTCTTATCTTCTCAATACCTTACTTTTTTAAAAAATCCCTTATTTTTTAGCATGGTGTCTGATTAAATAAATATCAAAGTCTAAAATGTAGTTTCGGGGTTTGATTTCAAAAAACAAACCATAACTTCAGTAAAAATTACCATCAACACAAAAAGACATTAGAAAAAATATATAGCTCCCCCCAAATTCAAACTTTTTAAATGCTCCAAAATTAGCTTTTAACTATCACTTTTTACCTTACTTTTCGTACCAACACTATTTTCATGCAATTACATCTATATAATCTTCTCTAATGTTTGACTCAACCTCTTGTCCTCATATTAGCACGCTTCTTCTTTGGCTACTACATTCTTGTCTGCTAACAAATGTCTAATTCTTAGGACATAATTTAACCTAGATAAATGGAGTTATACTAAATGGCTACAGAGGGAAATCCCTGGTGGTCGAGTGGTTAAGACTCCACGCTTACACTGCAGAGGGGATCCCTGTTCGAGGAACTAAGATCCCACACGGCGAGGCATGGCCAAAAAATAAATAAATAAATGGCCATAGATCAGAATCCAAACTGCCCAAATACCTCTTTTCTACTTCAAGGAGTATTAGCATTCTTCAGCTATCAGAACCAACTGGAGAAAGCAGAAGCACATAAGAGGAATTAGAAAAGGGTTCTTACCCTAAGGGATTATTTCAACAACTTTCTAAAAAAAACCCTCTCCAAAAGATACAAACATGCTAAAACTGAGGATCTAAACAGACCAGAACTCGCTCACAGTACTACATATAAAATTGTTACTATACTATAGTTACAAAAGGATAAAAAGAGAGATGTTTTAATACATTCAAATGATATACAGCCCTAAAGAATACTGAGTACTCTTGAGAGCATTAGTAAGAATTGATATAAAACTCCACGCTTATGAATGGACTTTCATTAAGACCTAATATGCAGGGTCAGCTTCTGCCTGCTTGACAGCAGCATTAATGTTTAATTAATGTTATGACATGATATATAGGTCAATCTAGCAATTAACTGAGGATCTTCCATAAAATTATCTAAAATCCCATTTTATTTTATTTATTGAGATATAATTGACATACAACACTATATTAGTTTCAGGTGTACAATATCATGATTCACTATTTGTATATATTGCAAAATGATCACCACAATAAGTCCAGTTAACATCCATCACCACACAAATTTACAATTTTTTTTTCTTTTTCCTTCTTATGGTGAGAACTTTTAAGATCTACTCTCCTAGCAATTATACAATACAGTATTATTAACGAGAGTCACCATGCTGAACATTACTAAAACCCTATTTAATTCGTTTAGATTTCCAACCTACACCTCTAATTTTGCTAGCCACTGTTTTACGCAAAATTCCAAGTACGGCTAAGATTTCTACAATTCCAATCTGTCCTAATCTCTGCAATCATTTGACCGTCTTCACCTGAATATAGTTTGTGTGGAAATCAGAACCACTCAAAATATTTCAAGACATTTTTTTGTTAACTCCTACTAATTCTTCTACAAACTTCCTTGTCACAGTTGCAAAGCTGATACAGAACAGAAAAGGAAAGGTAAAGGCGCACAGGAAAGTAAAAGGATCCACTGAGCTCAGAAAAAAACTAGCCTATGATTCTTGTAATTCAACACTTCAAGTGCCAAAGCTACCATCTTTTGTGATCTGGGCAATTTCCCAAATTACAACCTGTTCTTATATTACAACTTGGAACTCAGAGGAAACAATAGTAAAAAAGTTGTTAGGTTCCCAGACATGACCCACAAGAGTCTATTCATTCCATGACATTTCTGAACTAGTCTGAGTTCAAGACTCATTCGCCTGTGGAGACAAGTATGATACGGAAACAGCAGTCTTTGGAGCCTGTCACAGTTAGGGAGAAATCCTAACTGCCAATCCTTAAACTGTATGATCAAACAAAAATTAATTCAACTTTTGCGAGTCCTAATTTCCTCATCTGTAAGAGAATACTGCCTATCACAGAGAGTTTTTCAAGGATTAAAGATAATACAAACCAACCAGCACAGACTGTGACAGAGTAGGTAGTCAGTAAGTAGAAGCAAGTATCCTACTCTTCCCTTTTCTATTAACCTCTTCATACATTCTTTTTTATCCACTTAGGATACAGAATCAGAAAATGTGAGTTTGATTCCAGGCATTATCTCATACAAGATATGGGACTTGAGCCTAGGTATTAAACATCTCAACCTCAGATTGCTCAGTTGTTTTTTTTAAATAAAAAAAAAAAAAGGAAAGGATGGGAGGAAGGAAGGGAAAAAAATCATAGAATTATTGTAATAACTGACGTTAGTTTAAAAACTGGAATAAACTGTACAGTACCAAAATGTCAGTTTTTACCTACTCCAAAGTGCTCCCGCTCAAAAAATTACCTGCCTCCCGACATCACACGAGTATAATGAGCAAATGAATATATACTAACGCTATGGATGGAGGCGATCAAGCTAACCTCCCAGACCTCCAGGATATACTTGTTAACCCAAATGAAGCCCCCGCTGGAGGAATTCCAGGGAAAAAAATTAAAGTTAAGCTATAAAGAAGACTTTTCTGTCCTTACTCAACCTATGCTGAGAAATCTTTCGTAAACAGTTTCTACCCCTTTTCACTTAGATCTCCTTCCTATTCCCCAAAATAGTCCCCAAAACAAAGGCAGTATGGACCCTAAAGTAGAGCAAAGAGAACTGGCAGATGGATAAATGTTCAAGTTGAAGAGTGACTGTCCTTG
Source organism: Hippopotamus amphibius kiboko (assembly GCF_030028045.1). Classification (NCBI taxonomy): domain Eukaryota; kingdom Metazoa; phylum Chordata; class Mammalia; order Artiodactyla; family Hippopotamidae; genus Hippopotamus; species Hippopotamus amphibius. Next base: position 117,537,093 of record NC_080189.1, on the reverse strand, counting down.
ATATAATCCACCAGAAAATTCAAACTAAAGATGGAAAAAGGCAAAGATTTTCTTCATGTCTATATAAAATATACTTTCTATTTTGAACATTAGTTTCCCATAAGAATTTCAAAAACCCTGTCCTTTTTAAGACAGTGGACTCTTCTGAGAAGTTTTGCTATTAATAATACAATTTAATAATTAAAGTCAACAGGACCAAAAGAGCTAACAAAGTGCTCAAGGACTCAACCGCACTACAGCCAAAAGAACTTGCCAGCTAAACACCTTACCTGAACTGTACTTCCAAGCTGTAGAAAAACAACAAAATGAAAAGTAAATTCTCAGCATAAAAATCACTCAGGCAATAATTTAACTCACCTTGGGTATAAAAAAAAGTTCTCAAAATGCAAGTGACCATACACTTTCCTCAAGAGAAAGTATGTTTACATAGGGTGTTGGCCATTACCCAACTGGTCACAGAAGGGCTACAGAGAGATCTCAAAAGACATTTAAATGGATATTTCTAGCACTGTTTGTTCCCTCTTCACAGTACCACAGCACATCACAAAATCAGCTACCACCACATCAACTTCCACAAAGGGCTCCTCATCTCCCGAGCCTGTCTGAGCCTGACCCTGTCTGAGCCTCATAGGGAAGGGAGCTGGTAGCCGGCTTCATGCAGCCCAAAGTTTAAAACCTACTAATATCAACATTGCTGGGTGTGAATTTCTCCCCGCCCCGAATTTCTAAATATCTCACTGGTGTTAAGTTTAGGACCATCAAAAAAAACCTGGGGCCAGGCACAGCGGATCCTGGCATCATGGTACTAACATGCTTAAAAGACTACATGAGAAATAACATGATTTATTTAATTAGGGATATAATGAAATTTTAAAGTGCTTCACAATTACATGAGACGGTGGCAAGAGGGGGTAAAGAAAAGGGGACAGGAAAAAAAATTAGAGCACACAACTATCTGAAAAAGAATTAGTGAACAGACAGGTTAAAACACGCTTGCGTTGGCCAACACGTACCAGTTACCACACCATATATTTGTCAGATTTCCCAAGCCGCAAAACAAAAAGCCACCCCTTTACGAAGTGCCTATCTGTTCACTTCTACAAAGAAACGAGTTTTCTAGAATGGGGGCAATTTAACTTCCTGTGGTGTCCCTGACTTTCAAAATCCTTAAAACCTTCAGCAAACTGAGATTCACCTCAATTTTAAGGTTCTTAATATGAAGTTGAATATAAACGTGTTTATTGTTAATATCGATAAACTACAAGGTAACTTTTCTATTTGAAAACTATTCCACATTTCCAGTAGATTTTAGAATTTTTTTTAAAGCTAAATATAAAGTTTGCAAAAATTAGTACAGTAGACGTGGCAGGCATTCAACAAGTTTATCGGTGAAATTCCTGAAGTAAAAGCTTGAAAAAATTTATGAGATGAATTCCTAGCAGTGCTACTGAAGATACAATGTTACTAATATGGAAATTGAGAAATATTCAAAACATTCTGAAAACAGTATCTCCTTCTAAAAATAAAGAGGAAAAGCATTTGCCAACACAGAAACGATTGGTTCGTAAAAATGATAAGCACGTGGGATGGATTTCTATAAATACTTCAGTTCTTAATTGCAATAACCCCAAACCTTTCAAAGCACGTTTTGGTCATGCCTTACCACTAACAAGCGAATTTTTGGTGCCATTACACTGATACAAAGGACTCTGCTGCTTTTACCTGCTTCTTCTGCAAACTGTTAGTTTATGCAATTAAAGATCTACAAATCAAACCACCACACAATATAACTCACTTTCAATCACTAAAATAAAAGCAACCAACCAACCATCCGCCACAGATAAGGTCCCAAGAATTTTCTAATAAATTTACAATAACATATTTGACGTTATGGTTCTAGTTCGGGGATTCAGTCTATGCATGTACTTAGGTTGGAAAGAGAGAAACCTCAGAAAAAAAGCAACCGGCGATTACACCATTCTATTTTAAGTTACTCATGAAGCCAGCAGTTCAAGAACTTTTGGGGAAGAGAGAGTATTTAAGCCATTTTTCCAAGAAGTTAAGGGTAATTTCTATTTTACACGAACCATCGCCCTAACAACCTTTAGAATACATTACGGTGGGGGCGGAAGTGAAAATGATGGGGGGGGGGGGACACAAAAAACCCGACTTGAAAACGGACAGGCAGGCAGATTTACAAACCTTCAATTAAAGGAATTCGGAGATTCACTTCTCTTCTACGCCCTCCCTGGCTCCCCACCCGCTTCCTCCTCTCCCCGGGGAGGTCTGGGTGATGTGACTCACGACCGATTTTTTTTAAAAAATAAATAAATAAAAGACACACCCTCTGGGCTGAACTGACATAATCTCGCCCCCACCCCACCCTCCGCACCCCCCGCTCTTCCTCTCGCTCCCGCCGCTCCTCCCCGCGCCTCGTCCCGGCCCTCGGCTCTCCGCTCGCTCGCCGGCTGCGAGCCCCTCGTCCCGGCGGAGACGCGGCTGGGGGCTCCGGGACGGAAGGCCGGCGCGCGGGGGTGTCGGGGCGGGGGGCCGGGCCCGCGGGGCGGCGGGCGGCAGGGGAACGCCGGGCTGCGGCGGCCGCGGCCCCGGGCTCCCTCGCCCATTTTCTCTCTCCGCTTCTATGGGTTTCAACCACCAGAGCCACTTCCTGTATCGCAGCCCGACTCTCCGCGCCGGGCCACCCGCTCGCTCCCCGCCTGGGGTTGGGGTTGGGGTTGGGGTTGTGGGGTTGGGGTTAGGCAGGTCCCCACCCCGCCCAGGGGGCTGGGCACTCGGCCGGCCGGCGGCGGGTCCTCGGCCCGGCCGGCAGCGCCCGCCCGCGCGCCTCACCTGTATGTAGTTGTTCTCACAGTAGTCCGCCACCCGGGTCAGGTTCTGGTAACTCTCTATCAGCGCCCTCTTGCCGGACGGGATCTCCTCCTCTAGTAACATCTGCAGCTCTGCCATTTTCCACCCCTCTGCATCGCTTCCTCTCGCGTTGAAGAGATAGAGGCAGCAGGGTCCGCGGAGGCTCCGTGCGCCTCACAGCCCGGATACGAACCGCCTGCCCGCCCTCCCGCCTGGTATTGTGGGACGGCACTTCCTCCTCTTCCTCCTCACTCTCTCCGCTCGCCTCCACCCACTTCGCGCAGCCGCCGCAAGCTCGTTCTCTCGCGAGTCTTCCTGTCTTTCCCGCCCCCCCTTCCCTACCCTTCCCTCTTTTCCTCCCCCAAAGGGATTTTCTCCCCCCTGGGCACGGCCTTCTGGGAATTGTAGTCTCTCATAGGCTTGGCCGCACACCGAAAGCGCATGCGTCCAGGGAGCCGCCGGAAAAGACCTGGGAGGAGCGTAATGAAAGAACTTGGAACGAGGAGGGTGGTTTAAATCCCGAGTTTCTTGAGAGCTCCGGGAGATGGCGCCACAGGGTGACTGTAGGGAATGAAACCGGTTCCCCGAGAAGGCTGTGAAGCTTGGCAGAACTTGGTTGACTAGGAAACGGCCTTAAATCAGATATCAATCTGATAAGGATTAACAAGGACTAGCATATGGAAGACTCCAAATCTTTACTTCCTCTGTCTTGTTAGAGATAACGCGACTCGTGGTTTACTTTCTAAACTTCTGCCGCCCCCAATTCACTTAAAATTTAGGCAACACCTGATACTGCCTACTCTGTACCAAGCAATGTACTAAACATCGGGGATACAAGTTGAGTAAGGATACTCTGTATCCTTAAAGACCCACAATTTAAAAACAAACATATCTATATAACCTATAAAGTATATTTACTTTGTTGTGCACCTGAAACTGAAAGGGAGTCCCCTTAAAACCAAGGTCCTTTATTGAGTTTATGATTAATCTCTCTAAAACTTTCATTTCTTTCTCCCCCTGACCTCAATCCTGTGCTAATAGCACACTAATCAACCGGCATCAGATGACTAAAGTTACTGCTGTCGATAACATCATTAATGCACTAAAATCGCTGTTACAGGTATCAGCTGTTAACGGTATCATCGTTAAGGTACAAACTCAGCTTGTTTCTCCAGCGCAAGGTGAGCTCACAGACCCTGGAGCCATGAACCACCTGGCCAGAGAATCATAAATGGGAGACATTCTGACTCCTGAAATCACAGTTGAGAAATGTCATAGAAATGTCACAGGGCAATGTTACCAAGTCCAAGCTCAACGCTGCTCAACGCTGCTCACCGCATGACAGGCCAATAAATCGGAGACAAGGTGTTGAGGAAAGGAATACGACTTTATTCAGAAAGCCAGCAGACTGAACAGATAGGAGATTAATGTCTCTAAATAACCATCTTACGGTTTGGATGCCAGCTTCTTTCATAGCACAGACAGGGGAAGGAGATGAGGAAGTAAAGGAAAAAAGGCCATAAGTTTTGCAAATATCCCCTGGAATGGCCAGGCCAGCCTCGGGGAGGGGAAGTGTTAATTTCTTCTTTCTTGCAGCCACCCACAAGTGGACAGGGTCTGGATGTTTCCCTGAACAAAGGCACTTTGGTTTAACATTCAGGCAGAGAGGCAGGGTTCCCTGAGGCAGGCCACTCTGTATAGACAGTATCCTTTTAGTGAACAAAAGCAATGGGAAGCAAAGGTTAAAGTAAAAAAAACAGATCCAACATGCAGTCAGATTTGGCTCTTCCCTGTTACACATATTTTCATCTCTCCATGAAGTCATTTAGAATCACAGTAACTATAAGAATAATAACATAACCACCAAATGTTTAAAAATTGACCTATCAATTGATATTTATTGGATATTGCCTTTACTAGGGACCATGAGATGTTCAACCTCTACAAGCAAAAATTTTTGTCTCCCACTGAAGCAGAGTAGGACCCTCTGGCTCTTGCGCCTCCTCCCCGCCCCCACCATGTCCTCAGCCTGCCTTTTGTCTGTGGAAAAACTGTAGCCAAGGAATAAGTTTAATTAGAGAAGTGAGAAAATGCAGAAACAGAGGAAAACAGTCAAAGGAGGCCAAATAATAATAGTTTAGTCATTAAGCAAAGTCAAGGACCTTTAGTTCCTCCTCAAGGGCTATAGATAATATTCTGAGCCACAACTGTGAGCTGTCTTGTAGATACTGAAACCCCCACCAGGTGGAATAAGTTAACTACATGATGACCAGACTGTAGCCATGACATAAGCTGCCACAATTCCCAGAACTGGCATCAAAGAAATGGAAACAAACCAACCCTGGAACTGAAGATTAACTGTACTTAAAACAATCAAGATGACGCTGATCAGACCACTGACAACCAATTACAAGATGACTGTCAGAGGTGATTGTATTATTGCTACATGTAGTCCCCTCGCTGTCTATAAAAGCTCTTGCTCTCGCCCCTTGATTGTCGGAGGGAGGTGGGGAGTTGGCCTTTGCATAGGCGTCCACCCTATCCCCCCAACCACCCCTCCTCTGCCAAACGTCCCCTCTCCCCCCAGTTGGTGGCATCCAAACTAAAGCAAACTTTCCTTTCCACCAACCTGGCCTCTGTTGGCTTTTTTTAAATATAAATTTATTTATTTATTTATTTATTTATTTATTTTATTGGCTGTGTTGGGTCTTTGTTGCTGTACACAGGCTTTCTCTAGTTGTGGCGAGTGGGGGCTACTCTGCGTCGTGGTGTGCAGGCTTCTCATTGCGGTGGCCTCTCTTGTTGCAGAGCACGGGCTCTACGCGCGTGGACTTCAGTAGTTGCAGCACATGGGCTTAATAGTTGTGGCTTATGGGCTCTAGAGCGCAGGCTCAATAGTTGTGCTGCACGGGCTTTGTTGCTCCCTGGCATGTGGTATCTTCCTGGGACAGGGCTGGTACCCGTGTCCCCTGCATTGGCAGGCGGATTCTTTCCCACTGCGCCACCTAGGAAGTCCTCTTTATTGGCTTTTGAGTGGCGAGCAGCCAGACCCCACTTTCCGTTGCACTACCTGAAACAGAAAACAACCCCCAGTCACCAGATTCTTTTTTTTTTTTTTTTCCAGCCACACAGCTTGAGGAATGTTAGTTCCCCCACCAGGGATTGAACCTGGGCTGGCTTCAGAAGTGTGGGGTCCTAACCACTGGACCACCAGGGAATTTCCCCAATCAAGGATTCTAAGGTCTATAAATCAATAAATGACATACCCTCCATAATAATCCAAAACAGATATAACCTAGTCTTTCTTTAATATTCATCATTAATCTAAACATCATTTAATCCAAGTTATTGAAATTTGATGTATTCTTTTTTTTTATAAATTTATTTATTTATTTAATTTATTTATTGGCTGCGTTGGGTCTTTGTTGCTGCACACGGGCTTTGTCTAGTTGCTGCGAGCGGGGGCTACTCTCCATTGTGGTGAGCGGGCTCCTCATTGTAGTGGCTTCTCTTGTTGTGGAGCACGGGCCCTAGGCACGTGGGCTTCAATAGTTGCGGCACATGGGCTCAGTAGTTGTGGCTCATGGGCTCTAGAGCACAGGCTCAGTAGTTGTGGCGCATGGGCTTAGTTGCTCTGTGGCATGTGGAATCTTACCAGGGCAGGGCTCGAACCCGTGTCCTCTGCATTAGCAGGCAGATTCTTTACCACTGCGCCACCTAGGAAGTCCTGATGTATTCTTGAATTTGGTCTCTACATGAGCCAGATTTAACTATGGAAATCACTAAACTTATTTCCATATACTAATACATTTCAACAACATTGGGGAGTGATTAGGCAGGTGACGATGCTTTACTCTTTTCAAAGTCCTATTAGATTTTTTTAATGCTCACAACAATGAAAGAGAAATGACCTAAAGATTCTTTTCTATCTTTATCAAATAAGGAAATTTAAGCCTACGCAGCTTAACAGATTTAGCTAACGGCCACTGAAAACAGTAGTCAAGTTCTCTGATGTCTAGATCAGAGGTCTCTCTACTATCCAGTTAAAACTCTTAGGACTTCCTAGATGGCGCAGTGGGTAAGAATCCACCTGCCAATGCAGGGGATATGGGTTCGATCCCTGCCCCAGGAAGATACCACATGCTGCGGAGCAACTAAGCCCGTGTGCCACAACTGTTGAGCCCATGTGCCACAACTGCTGAAGCCCACGCGCCTAGAACCCATGCTCTACAACGGGAGAGGCCACCACAATTAGAGGCCCACACACTGCAGCAAAGAGTAGCCCCCGCTTGCTGCAAATGGAGAAAGCCCATGTGCAGCAACGAAGAGCCAACACAGCCAATTAAATAAATAAGTAAATAAATAAATAAATTTATATTAAAAAAAAAACTCTCTCTTAAAATATTTATGGCCCATATAAAGTCCATTCAATGAAGTTATCCCTCATACCTTTAAGGTGATTGAGTCGAAGATGCTATCCTTTGTATTTTTATTTAAAAAGAAAAAAAACTAATATTCCTTATAATGATAGTTTGTAATAAGGCAATATTTCCTTTAAAACCAAATAGGATTTGTGGGAATAAAACCATAAAACACAGCACCATACTGGAGCCATGGGCTTTCAGTATTTTTTGACATAACTCAAAATAAGAAACAATATTATACAATGTGAACCACAACATAGATATATATATACATGGAGGTATAAAAGTTTTTGCAAAACTAAGTACAGTACTCTGATTTTTCCTATTCTAATTCAATTTGCTTAATGCTGGAAAGGACTATTAAATTGATTTCATGACCCACTACTGAATTATGACCTATAGTTTGAAAACTATTTTTCCCTTCCACTAAATTAAACAAATATGACTAAGCATATGTTATTATCATAAATTTATAGTAAGTCATAAAATTTTAAAAATCACAGTTATTAACAGACCAGAAAAAATGTATTCAGAGACTGTACAATCCTAATTAAAATCCTGTTTTTTTGTAAAAATTGACAAGTTGATTCTAAAACTTATCTGAATGCAAAGGCCCTAGTACAACCAAGACAACAGAAGCGGGACTTCCCTGGTGGTGCAGTGGTTAAGAATCTGCCTGTCAATGCAGGAGACACGGGTTTGATCCCTGGTCCAGGAAGATCCCACATGCCACAGAGCAACCAAGCCGCTGTGCCACAACTATTGAGCCTGAGTGCTGCAGCTGCTGAAGCCCGTGCACCTAGAGCCCATGCTCCACAACAAGAGAAGTCACCCCCTGAAACGAGAAGCCTGCACACTAGGAAGGAAGAGTAGCCCCCACTCGCCACAACTAGAGAAAGCCCGTGCACAGCAACGAAGACCCAACATAGCCAATAAATAAATTTATATATATATATATTAAAAAAAAAAGACAACAGAAGAATGCAGTTAGAGGACATACACTACCAAATTTCAAGATTTACTAAAAAGCTACAGAAATTAGGACAAAGTGGACTTGGTGACGAACATAAAAATAGTTCTTTGGAACAGACATTAAAGTGTGCAGAAACTTAATTTATGACAAAAGAGCCAATGAAATTCAATGGGAGAAAGGATTCTTTTTTTCCCAACAAATGTGCTGGAGCCATTGGACATTTGTTTTTTGTTTTTTCAAATAAACATTGAAATCTACATCACACAATACTCTGAAATTTATTCAGGACATATCACAGTTCCAAATGTAAAAGGTAAAGCAATAACGGTTCTTCAAGAAAACATAGAGTAACTTCACAAGCTTGGGGTAGACAAACATTTCTTAAGCAGGATACAAAAACACTAAGAAAAAAAAGATAAATTTGCTTTTTGTTAGGGTTTTGTGTTTTATTTTGTGTATAAATTGCTTTTTTAATAAAATGAAAAGCTAAGCCATTGTAGTCATTTCCTATTTTTGCTGTAAAAAAATTACGACAATTAGTGACTTAAAACAACATGAATTTATTGTCTTGTAGCTCTGGAGATCAGAGGTCTCACTTCTTTGAACTAAGATGTCAGTAGGGCTTTGTTCCTTCCAGAGACTCTAGAAGAGAATGCATTACCTTGCCTTTTCCAGCTCCTAGAGGCTACCGGCCTCCCTTTACTATGGTCGCTTCTTCCATCTTCCAGTCAGCAGCACAGCATCTTCAAATTTCTCTCTGACTCTGCTTCTGTCATCACAACTCCTTCTCTCTGACTCTGACTATCACCCTCCCTCTTATAGGGATCCTGTGGTTACATACATCCCACCTAGATAATCCAAGATCATCTCCCCATTTCAAGATTCTTAACTTGATTACATCTGCAAAGTTCCTTTTGCCATGTATGGTAATATACTCACAGTTTGCAGGGATTAGGTTATGGACATCTTTGAGGGGCCATTAGCCTACTATAGCCATCATCAAAATTAAAACACTATTCACGAAAAGACACTATTAAGAAAGTGAAAACATAAGCCACAATACGTATTTGACGGAGGACTTGTATCTAGAATATATTAAAACAGAACAACACAAAAAAATACCTCCAAGTCAATTAAAAAAAAAAATTCCAAAAAAATGGACAAAAGAAGACAACTGGAAAAAAAATGGACAACTGCACTCCACAAAAGGCCAATGAATATATGAAAAGGCATTCAACTCATTATTTATCAAGGAAATGCAACTTAAAACCATAATACGGTAACTACAATCCACCAGCATGTAGTGTAAAGTTTAAAAGACTGCACTACACACCCATTAGGATAGCTAAAATAAAAAATTCTGACAATAGCAACTGCTACTAAAAATGCAGAGTAACTGGACTTTCGTATATTACTGGCTGCAAAATGCTATAGCCATTTTGGAAAATATTTTAGTAGTTTCTTATAAAGCTAAACATATGAGTAATAAATAACCTAGCAATCCTACTTCTAGATATTTACCCAAGAGAAACAAAAACTTATATTCACACAAAAGCCATGTGAATGTTTATAGTAAACACATTAAAAGCTGGTAATAACTCAAATGTCCTTCAGCCAGTTATTGGATAAACAAACTGCTACATCCAAACAACAGACTGCTATTCAGCAATAACATGCAATGAACTATATATACACACAAAGTCATGGATGAATCTCAGATGCATTTTGCTAAGTGCAAGAAGCCAGACACCCCTGACCCCCTCAAAAAAAGACCAACAGCACCTAGTGTTGGCATAATGTATTGCATCTAGCGTACACACACACACACACACACACACACACACACACACACACACACACACCCAGGGTATATATATGAGTATAGAACCATAAAAGAGCGCAGTCACCTTGGAAAACTGCTTGGCAGTACCTGTTAAAGCTAAATATACACCTCCTTAAGGTCCAGCAATGTACTCCTAGGTATTTATTCAAGAAAAATAAGTATATATGTCCACAAAAGGATATGTATGAGAATGCTCAAAGCAACTTTATTCATAATAGCCAAAAAATGGAAACAACACAAAAGCCTACAAACAAGGGAGAGGAGAGAGAAATGATGATATATTCACATAATTTAAAACCATGCAGCAGTAAAAGGACCAAACTGATAAACGCAACAACATGGGTGAATGCACCGCTAGATTCACTCTCAGAGATGACAGATGTTTTTATCAAGTGAAATTAACCAGACATAAAGAGTACATCCTACATGATTTCATTTCTATGAAGTTCAGAAACAGGCTAAAGTCATCAATGATGACAAAAATCATAGTTGTGGACAATTGTTATAAGGGATAGCTTGAAAAGGGGCATGAGGAAATCTGGGGCACCAGGGATATTCTCTATCTATTCACCACCTGGTCAGTGATTACAGGGGTACATGTATAAATAAAAAATCATCAAACTGTACTCTTAAAAGTAGTGTGCTGTACATAATTTACTGTATGTATATCTCATTTTTAAAATGAATAAAGAAAAATAATTTTTAAAAAATCTCACCTATAAAAAGGAAAAATCAACAGACAATATCAAGAACAAAACATATACATCTCAGCAAATTTACTGAATGTTAAAGATAAAAAATAAGGGACTGTTCTATAGAAAAAGTAGGTTACCATCAACAGAAAAAATATCAAGCCAATCTTTCCCTCTGCAACAGATGTCAAAAAACAATAGAACAGGGCTTCCTAGGTGGTGCAGTGGTTAAGAATCCGCCTGCCAATGCAGGCGACATGGGTTCGATCCCTGCTCCAGGAAGATTCCACATGCCTCAGAGCAACTAAGCCCGTGCGCCACAACTATTGAGCCTGTGCTTTAGAGCCCATGAGCCACAACTATTTGAGCCCATGTGCTGCAACTACTGAAGCCTACGCGCCTAGAGCCCATGCTCCGCAACAAGAGAAGCCACGGCATTGAGGAGCCCGCGCACTGCAAGGAAGAGTAACCCCCACTCACCACAACTAAAGAAAGCCTGCGCACAGCAAAAAAAAGACCCAACACAACCAATAAAATAAATAAATTAATTAAAAAAAACAAAAAACAAACAATAGAACAGTCTATAAAATCCTGAAATGAAATTAATGTGATTCAGTGATTCTCACCTAGTGTGGAAGATGAAAACATCTAAATATAAAGTTAAATGTACTTCATTGTAGAAATCTGAATTAGATTAATATAAATAAATGGTTATTATAATGTCAAGGGTAGAATGAAAAAGCTTAAAAACTACCAACGGAACAGACAGATTTTTCTACAAAATAATGATAATTAGTAGAGCTCTTATCAACAAAAACAGATACAAGAGGTCAAGGAGCTACTTCCCCAGAGTGCCGAGGGAAAATAACTCTCAGCCTAGAATTTAAATCCAGCTAACTGTCATTCCAAGGATGATATGGTTCAAACATAGAGGGAAGTTTACCACCCAGAAATCTTAAATTAAAAAAAAAAGTTTTAATATAGACAGAAAATGTGGAATAAAAGAAACAAGATGAAATGCATTGGTGAATTTGATTACCTATGGATTAACAGAATAAATTTCTTTTCAAGTTAAAAAATTAAATATCTGGAATTTTTCATACAGTATTTTAAGAGAAAAAAATCCAGTTATACAGTGCTTAAAAGACACACAACAGCCATATTGAAATAAAGGGATAGAAAAATATTTATCGAGCAAATATTAACCTAAAGAAAACTATTATAGTAATACGTCAAAGGAATTACAATCAAGGCCAAGAAACATTACAAAGGATACAAGAGGACCTTAGATGATAATAAGAAAAGGAACAGCACATCAAGTAGATAAGTAATTATAACTCTGTAGCAGCCAACATCACAGCCTTTCAATACATAAACCAAAATCTTTTTTTCTTTTTTTGGCCATGCGGCATGCAGTATCCTGGTTCCTGGACAGCCAGGGATGGAACCCGCACCCCCTGCAGTGCAAGCCCAGAGTCCTAACCACTGGACTGCCAGGGAAGTCCCTAAACCAAAGTCTTTACAAGGAAAAAATGGCATATCAACAATGATGAATTGAAGATTACTTTTTATTTTATTTCTAATTTTTATTTTTTTCATAAATGGAAGATTTTCACACATTCCTAGCACAGACCAAAGAAGCAAGTGAAATGTTTATATAAAATATTTCAGGGCTTCCTAGGTGGCGCAGGGGTTGAGAATCTGCCTGCCAATGCAGGGGACACGGGTTCAATCCCTGCTCCAGGAAGATCCCACATGCCTCAGAGCAACTAAGCCCGTGTGCCACAACTATTGAGCCCATGTGCTGCAACTACTGAAGCCCACGCACCTAGAGCTCGTGCTCTGCAACAAGAGAAGCCACAGCAATGAGGAGCCTGAGCACCGCAACGAAGAGTAGCCCCCGCTCACCACAACTAGAGAAAGCCTGTGCGCAGCAATGAAGACCCAACACAGCCAATAAAAATAAATAATATTAAAAAAAATAAATTTATAAAAAAAAAATATTTCAACAATAAAATTAACAAAAAAGCACAGATGATTAATATTAGCTATGAAAATGAGGACGTAACACAAACTGCAATGACAAAAAGTAAGAAATGTGCACATTTTCCAGAGTGACTAGGTTGAATAATAAATATCAATTATATCTGTATCTCCTTCAGTTTAATTGCTTGGGAGGAAGCAGGTAGAGACAACTTGTGTGAACCAGTTAATGTTGTTTATTTGTGCAGGGATGTGGGTTTCAAACTATTTCCTAAAAGACATTTTAAATTTGAGATTCAAAACCCTGTGCCTCATTGAAATGGGTCACAGACCTAAATGAAAGAGATAAAACTGTAAAATTTCTATAATAAAATTTAGGAGAAAATCTTAGTGCACTTGGGTTAAGGAAAAACGAGAAAGGATATAAAAACATAAAATATGAAATTAAAAAATGATAAACTGGATTTCATGAAAATTAAAAACATTTACTCCTAAAATGACATCTTTAACAAAATGAAGTATAGCATGGTGAAGTATAGCATTTATTCTTTCTTTTGGCTGCCCTGCGCAGCTTGTGGGATCTTAGTTCCCCAACCAGGGATTGAACCCAGGCCCTCAGCAGTGACAGCATGGAGTCCTAACCACTGGACCGCCAGGTAACTCCCTGATTTAGTATTTTTCTGTGTTTTTTTTTTTTCAAATAAATCCCAACGGAATAAAGAACAACAGTATTAAACTTGATGGATTCCTTGGGCTCAAGCTGAAAATCAGACACTGTACATTTCATTCCACAGATGTCTAGTCAAGCTAATCAATTTGGTCATGAAAAACAGTTTGTAACTGCAAATTCTGCACATGCTTGGGGAGAAATTGAAATTTCATGTATTTCGCTTTGAAATAGCAGATTGCTGACAACCATAAAATCTTAGTTCAGAGCAATGAGGAAATATGCCAGGCAAAATCATCATTTGGACTATCTTGGTACATAATAGCTTGTTATCTGACACACAAGGAGGGACAGTGTGTATACTTAGAGAACCTCAGACTTCTGGGAAGCTAATTCACAATATTGCATCCCAGGATACTATATTGGAAGTTAGTGGTCAGCAAACTAGAATGTAGAAGAGCAACGTGGTACAGTGGACAGAAACCAGAAGTCAGGCAACCAGGGCTCTTCCCCCCCACCCCCAGGGTTCCCATATACTACACCATGTGACATGATCATGTTCTCTAAAAAAAAAAAAAGAAAAGAAAGGAGAGGGGAGTGTATTCCTCTGCTCAAGCCACATAACAAAATAACCACAGCTTGTGTGGCTTCAACAACAGAAGTTGATCGCTTCACGGTTCCGGAGGCTAGAAGTCCAAGACCAAGGAATCAGTAGGTGTGGTTTCTCCTGAGGCCTCTCTCCTCGACTCTAAGATGGCCATCTTCTCACTTTGTTCTCACATGACCTTTATCCTGGTGTCTGTCTGTGTATCCCAACTCATCTTTTGAAAAGGACACCAGTCATATTGGATTAGGGTAGGACCCTGGGACCTCATTTAACCCTAACTACCCCCTTCGAAAGCCCTGTATCTCCAAATACATTCACAGTCTAAGGTACTTGAGGCTAGGACTTAAACATATGAATTTGGGAGGGACAAAATCTAGTCCATCACAGGTAGTTAAATGACATTCTAAGATTCTACAACCCTTGGGACTTCCCTGGCGGTACAGTCGTTAAGAATCCTCCTGCCAATGCAGGGGACACGGGTTCTATCCCTGGTCTGGGAGGATCCCACATGCCGCAGAGCAACTAACCCGTGCACCACAACTACTGAGCTCACGTGCTGCAACTACTGAAACCCACGCACTAAGAGCCCATACTCTGCAATAAGAGAAGCCACCACAAGAAGCTTGCACACCACAACAAGTAGTCCCCACTTGCCTCAACTAGAGAAAGCCCACTTGCAGCCCGTTGCAACAAAGACCCAAAGCAGCCTAAAATAAATAAATAAAAAAATTTTTTAAAGATTCTACAACCCTCAATTATTACCTTGCCTTGTTTCTTTTCAAATTAGCACTACCACCCAGGAATCCCCCCAAAAGGGAAGGAGGGTTAGTAGGACACTCTGAACAGTTTAGCAAGACAAGAAAAATTTCAGGGGATGAAATGAATTGTGAACCCTCCTTCAAATTTTATTATAGTTGATGGTGGGTGTCCTTTTATGCAGAGTCGTGATATTTGTAGCAGGTCAAACTCATGGGCCAGTTTTCAGGCAGGCCTGATGCTTTTAACACAGAAAGACCTTTTTTAGACACATTAAGCCAAGACAGTGTTGTCTCAGTGAGGAGCAAGCTGCTATCATGAAATAATTAAAAATTAGCAATGGCTAATGAAAGGTGCATGGGGTGCTTGGGGAAAATAAATCCTTTACATGAAATCTCATGTTGTGTTTTCTTCTTTTCCAGAAGCTTCAATATTTCCAGCATGATTTGAATGGATTAATCGCTTGTTAATTTTGCAAGCTGCTGAATCAACACATCCTCCTCCACTTCCCTCTCTCAGCTTCAAAAGGATGCTTGACACGACTGTGACAACCAGAGCAGCTGACCTCTCCAGCAACAGCAAAGGTCTCCTTCTTTGAACCTAGTGGCAAACTGGGTGCTAGTGATGGCCCTTCTCTGAACTCTGTCCCTCCAACCCTTCCAGTGGTTTTACCAATCCCTTACTGTTGGAAATATCTAGAGTAACTTCTTTCCCTGACTAATACAATTGAACAAAATGGCACTTAAAAAGTCTAAAGACAAATGACAATTCATGTACAGTTATTTAGTATTTCTTTAGTTGGAAGTTACAGAAAACAACTCAAGATACCATAGTAAGAAAAAGGAAAAGAGGGAGGAAAAAAGAAAAAGAAAAAAAGGATTATATTATGAAAATTCAGGCTTGTTCATAGAACTCAAAAACAGAAATGCAGTCAGTCCTAAGTAAGTGCTAGTACTAATCATGTAGATTCCTCAAAAAATTAAAAATAGAATTATCATATGATCCAGCAATCCCACTTGTAGGCATACACCCAAAAGAAATGAAAGCAAATATCTCAAAGAGATATTTGTATACCCATGTTCACAGTGGCATTATTCACAATAGCTAAAATGTGGGAGCAAGTGTCCATCGATAGATGAAAAGATAAGCAAAATGTGGTATATACTTACAATGGAATATTTTCAGCCTTAAAAAGGAAAGAAATTCTCTAATATGCTACAATATGGATGAACTTTTTTTTTTTTTTTTGTGCATACAGCATGTAGGATCTTAGTCCCCCCACCAGGGATTGAACCCTTGCCCCCTACAGTGGAAGCGTGAAGTCTTAACCACTGGACCACTAGAGAAGTCCAACATGGATGAACCTTAAGGTTATTTTTCTAAGTGAAATAAGCCAGTCACAAAAAGACAAACATTATGTGATTCCACTTATATGGGGTGTTTAGAGCAGTCAAAATTATAATGACAGAAAATGGAAGGGTGGCTCCCAGGGACGAGGGAGAGGGAAGAATGGGGAGTTTTTGTTTAGTGGGTGTAGAGTTTCAGTTTTACAAGATGAAAAGAGTTATGGGGATGAATGGTGACCTCGGCTTCACAACAGTGGGAATGTGCTTACTGCCACTGAACTGTGCACTCGAGAATGATTAAGATGGTAAACATTATGTTTATGTTACCACAATAAAAAAAAAGAAAAGAAGATCTCAAATCAACAACCTAACTTTTCATGTTAAGACACTGGAAAAGGATGAGTAAACTAAATCCACAGCAAGCAGAAGGAAGGAAATAACAAATATTAGAGGAAAAAAAGGCAAAAAAAAAAAAAAAAACCCTTCAGTCATCTACACTCAGCAAGTCTGCCCCTTTACCTGCATCCTTGCCTGTCATGAATATTTTTGGTGTTTACAGTTTTGGCCAGTATACTGGATTGAAAATGGCATTGCATTGTTTTAATTTGCATGCTTGAGTATCTCTTCATATGTTTATTATTTATTGATTACTTAGATTTCTGCTTTTAAAAATTGCCCAAATTCATTGCTTTTTTAATTAAGTTGTTCACTTTCTCTTATTGATTTGTAGATTCTCCTTATATGTTAAGGATATTAAATGGGTGGCAAATACATTTCTGCTTACATGACTTTACAATTACTTTAGTTTTTGCTTATATTTTGCCATTCAAAAAGAAAACAAAAAAAAAAAGGGAAAAAAAGGTAACTGTTCAATAAATATAAGCATTTCTGATCCAAACTGTTGTTTGCCCTCACAGATTCGTTCTTCCCTTCCTAGTGGTCTTTTGTTCTTCCCTTCCTAGTGGTCATCCAAGTAAACTACATTTCTCAGCTTTCCTAAGGGGATGCACAGAGCTGCAGGATGAAGTTCTCACCAACAGGATTGAGGGGAAGGGTTAGATAAAATTTCTGACTCACTTGTTTCAGTGACGCATCCCTGGACTCATCTCCTGGTTTTCTTTAGCACCAGCTGTCAGTGCAACAACTGAATCCAAGCCTTTTTATACTAAGTACATTTAAACTCCTTTACAACAGTTGTGTTCTTACAAGCTGAAATTAAATAAACTGTCCGCTGAAGACTTTCTACTGCCAAAACAATTAAAAAAGTCCAGTACAGCTGATGAGAATTCAAGAATAAGACTCAATCTTTGTCAGTGCATTTCATCTGTTATCTTGACAGGTAGGAATCCCATAAAATAATAAAGGCAGAAATTTACTAGATTTTGCCTCTTGATTGTACACTTGTTTTATTTTGGCAAATTCCAAGTGTGGATATCTTAGGCCAATACTCTACACATGATGGGGAAGAAGTTTAGACTCAACTATTCCATTACTGGCCAGTATTACACTCTTTTTCATTTTTGTAGAGAATTAATAAGGAATACTCTAAAAATGTTTGCGAGAATTCAGTTATAATCCTATAAGTTTAAAGAACACCAGTGTTTCTCATTAGAAAATTAGTGAATATCTCTATGATCATAAAATCAGTAAAATGGATCATAAACCAGGATTTTTAAAAATAAAAAAAAAGAGGAGACAATTTTAGAGTATATAACACAAGTATCTAATGAAAATTTTGTCTTAAATAATACATGTATGAGTACTCGGTGGTGATGGAAAACATATTTCTTATTTGGAAACCTAGTCTGAAGATTTTGTAAAATGCTTGGACCACCAAGATCAAGTCAATCGAAATGTCCTTATAGCAGTAGCACTTTGATATCAACCCAAGGGGCAGGGTCAACAGCAATGCAGTATTAATAGTCCTATAAGTATTTTGAGTAAACAGTATCTTTTTTTTCAGATTTTATTTATTTAGTTTAATTCACATGGTTTAATATTCAAAAAGTTCAAAAAGTATGCATTTCGGGACTTCCCTGGTGGCACAGTGGTTAAGATAATCCACCTGCCAATGCAGGGGACATGGGTTTGATCCCTGGTCCACAAAGATCCCACATGCCTCAGAGCAACTAAGCCCATGCACCACAACTACTGAGGCCTCAAGCCACAACTACTGAAGCCCGAGGGCCTAGGGCCCGTGCTCCACAACAAGAGAAGCCACCACAGTGAGAAGCCTGTGCACTGAATGAAGAGTAGCCCCTGCTCGCCCCCTAACTAGAGAAAGCCTGAGTGCAGCAACGAAGACCCAATGCAGCCAATAAATAAACAATTTTTTTTTGAAGTATGCATTGAGAATCACACCTGATCCCTAGCAACTAACCCCAGAGGCAACAAATGTGATCAATTTCTTATAGGCCTCGTAGCTCTTCTATGCACATAAAAACAAAATTTTTACATAAATCATACACAGTGTTCTGCCTTCTTGCTTTTTTGTTCATTTAACCATATCTCAGAGATCATTCTATATCGTACATTAAAACTGCCCTGCTATTCTTTTTGGTATTTCACTGAATGGATGGGCCATAATTACTTACTCAGTTCCATGTGGAAGGACATTTGAAGTGTTTTCAAACTTTATCACCATAATACTGCAGTGAAGAGTTTTTATTTTACATAAGGAAATATAGCCCTGTATGTTATTAAAACATATTTAAGGGAGTTCCCTGGTGGTCCAATGGTTAGGACTCAGCACTTTCACTACCCTGACCTGGGTTCAATTCCTGGTTGGAGGAACTAAGACCCCGCAAGCAGCCTGGCACAACCAAAAACAAAATAAACCAAGACAAAAGAAAACATATTTAAATGTTACTATAACTTAAATGGTTTGGTAATGGCACATGAATAGATAAAGAGACAAACGAAAAAGAATAGAAAGTCCAGAAAGAAGCCCCCAAATATAATGGGAACTAGTTTGTTTGTTCGTTCATTTGTTTGCTTGTTTAAGGCAAATCCATTTACCCGTTTGAAACACACTGGCTTATTCTGAAGGAACAGTCCAACCTTTTAGTTCTGATTAATCCTGGATGAAAATAGTTTACTGGATTTGGCTTTGCTGAAATAAACACAAAGGCTTAAGTTATCAAAAAAAAAAAAAGATTTGCATTGCAAAATTAATTTCTGTGAAATAGGATTTCTCCGTTTTCCTATGTCTTCACATTTTCCCAGGGCATATAATTGATAAAGTTGAGTTTTTATTGTGACAAAATATATATAACATAAAATTTACCGCTTTATTTTTAAGTGTACAGTTCAATACTGTTAAGTATATCCACAACGTTGTACAACCCTCACCATCGTCCATCTCCAGAATTTCTTCATCTTCCCCAAGTGAAATTTTGTACCCATTAAATAGTAACTCCCCACTCACCCTTCCACCCAGCCCCTGGCAACCAGCAGTCTACTTTCTGTCTGTATGAATTTGATTACTCTAGGTACCTCATGGAAGTATAATATTTGTCCTTCTGCAACTGGCTTATCTCACCTAGCATATCTTCAAACTTTATCCATGTAGTGTGCGTCAGAATTTCCTTCATGTTTTAAGGCTGAATCATATCCCATCGTATGTATATTCCACATCTCATTCATCCACTCATCTGTTCATGGACACTTGGGTCTACCTTTCGGTTGTGGTCACCAGCCCTGCTCTGAACATGGGTGTACAAACGTATACCTGAGTTTCTGCTTTCAATGCTTTTGAATACATGTCCAGAAGTGAAATTGCTGGGTCATATGATAATTCTAATGTTTCTTTTATTTTTTGGCCACACTGCATGGCTTGCAGGATCTTAAGTTCCCTGACTAGGGACCAAACCCGGGCCCTCGGCAGTGAAAGTGCAGCATCCTAACCACTGGACTGCCAAGGAATTCCCTGAAAATTCTATATTTAATTTTTTAAGGAATTGCCATACTGTTTTCCAGACAATAAAACAGGTGTGCTATCTTACATTTCCACCAGCAATACACAATGGTTCCAATTTCTCCACATCCTCACCAATATTGCTATCTTCTGTTTTTTTGCTAACACCCATGCTAACAGATGTGAAGTGGTATTTGTTGTGGCTTTGATTTGTATTCCCCTATTGATTAGTGATGTGGAGCATCATTTCATGTGCTCATTGGCTACCTGCATATCTTCTTTGGAGAAATGTCTATTCAAGTCCTTTGTCCATTTTTAAATCTAATTTTTGTTGTTGCTGCTGGGTTGTGGGAGCTAGTATTTTTAAAAGGGGGCATTTCAAATCGGGGGGAAGAAATGAATTATTCAATAAGCAATGTGGGGCAATTGGGTAAAATTCTACAAAATTAAGAATCGTTAGGGACTTCCCTGGCGGTCCAGTAGTTAAGAATCTGCCTTCCAATGCAGGGGACTTGGGCTCGACCCCTGGTTAGGGAACTAAGATCCCACATGCCATGGAGCAACTAAGCCCACACACTGCAACAAGGATCCTGAGCAACTAAGACCCAATGCAGCCAAAAATAATAAAACAAATGAATAAATAAAATAAAACAAAATAGTTACACTTTTCATATTTGCTTTTTAAAGGGAAATAAAATATTCACATAAAAATGTAGACCTTTTGTGCACCATGACCAGCCCCTCCACCCACCAAGGCAATCACGAGCATGAATTTAGTGTTTTATCTATTAAAAAATAATTTTACATATTGTTTGTATAAATAATTTGATTATGTTTTTTGTTTTATATATTTTACAAATTGATTTTTTCTACTTAACATGATATTCTTGTGATTTATAGTTGAATATGGTCAATTCCTTTTTCATTGCTATATAGTATCTCACTGTTTAAATGTTCCACACTTCATAATACATTCTCCATTTGAAGGTATTTTGGTAGTTTCAAGCCAGCTTTCTGATGGACATCCTTATACCTGTCTTAATGTACACGTGCGTGAGAGTTTTCTTGAAAATAAGGTAGAAAAGGAAAATGCTTCATTATTTGGGTATGTGTCTTTTCATTTCTAGTAGAAAATGCCAAACTGACTCCAGTGTGTTGTATCAATTCACAGTCTCATTAGGAGTGTATGAGAGTTCCTTATGTTTATATTCTCACTGGCACTTTATATTGTCAGACATAAACTATTAGCAAGTCTGATGAATAAGAAATGGTATTTCACTTTCGTTTTAAGTTGCATATCCTGATGGCTATTGAGATTGAGTATCTTCTCATTTGGGTTTTTGTTTTTTGTTTTTTTTTTTTTCCATTTATTTTTCCTCTTCTGTTTAAATGACAGTTCTTTTCTCTTACCCATTTTTCTATTGAGTTTTTTGTCTTTTGGTTTTAATTAATTGTAAGAGTTCTTTATTCTGTACAACACGTTTTGTCTGTTACAGATTATTTCAGTTAGAATTTCCACTTTCCTTCAAGAAACAACAAGAAAAAAACCTACAGAAACACAGATGTTTATATTTTTATATTCAGGAAATCTGGAACGACAAACAGACCAAGCAAGGCTGGTGCTGGTGTTCATGATGTCATCAAGGACCCAGGCTCCTCTTCTTGTTCAGTTTTCACCTCTTTGCTACGTGACTCTTGTCATTATGCGGCAAGATAGCTGCTATACCTCTATCCATTTCAACAACTTTTCATGAGAAGAAGGATGAGGGTAAAAAGCAAAGAGGCAAGCCAACTAAATCTTTATCTGTAGAAAAACCTTCACAGAAGCACTATCCAGCAACTGCCGTTATACTCATAAACCAGAACAGTGACACATGGCTGCCTTTAGCTGTAGGAGAGTCTAAGAAATTGAGTTCTTAGCTTTTCATAACTTCCATAGACACAAGGGAGAAGGGAGTTGGATATGGAGACTATCACTCAACATATGTGTTGAAAGATTTTTTTTCCAAATCTGTGGCATGCTTTTAGTTTTATACATATATACATATGTATCTTCTTTCACACCAAAGTTTCCAATTTGGATGTAGTCAAACATATTGTAGACTGAATGTTTATTCTGTCCCAAATTCACATCCTGAAACTCTAATCCTCAGTGTGATGGTTTTTGGAGGTGTGGACTTTGGGATGTAATTAGGCTTAGATTAGTTCTTAAACTTGAGACTCTCATGATGGGATTAGTGCCCTTACAGCCACCTGCAGGCCAGGGGCTCTCACCAAAAACACTATGCTGCTGGTATCCTGATCTTGGATTTCTCAGCCTTCAGAATTGTGTGAAATAAATCTCTGTTGTTTTAGCCACTCAGTCTATGGTATTTAGTTAATGCAAGCCTAAGCTAAGCCAAGCATGCATATTTTCTTTTGACAATTTTATTTCGGAGGCTTGTTATATAAACCTTTAACCCTTAATCATAAACAAGACCACTGTGTTGCACGACTTCAGGGGGCATCACCTAATATCTATTACAACATGAATGGTACCCTCTGATGTTGTGCAGTGCAGCAGCTGTTTTATTTTTCTTCTAAGGACTTTAAAGATGTATTTTACATATTAGATCCTTAATCTGTGTGGAATGTATTATGTGTGTGTCTGAGGTAGGGATCTTATTATCTTTGCTCTCTATGTGGAATTGTTCCATTGCTATTTATTTAGTAGTTCATTCTTCCTCCACTAAGTTTTAATTCCTGTCTATCTATGGCTTTTCCGTTCTGTCCCATTAAACTAAATATCTTTTTGTCAGTCAATATCACATTCTTATTAATTACTAATAGTTCTTTATTTAAAAAAATATTTATTTGGTTGCACCAGGTCTTCGTTGCAGCAGGCAGGCTCCTTAGTTGCAGCTCGAGGGCTCCTTAGTTGTGGCATGTGAACTCTCAGTTGCAGCATGTATGTGGGATCTAGTTCCCTGACCAGGGATTGAACCCAGGCCCCCTGCATTGGGAGTTCAGAGCCTCAACCACTGTGCTACCAGGGAGGTCCCACTAATGATTCTTAAGTACACTATTTGGCAATGCCAATCCTTTGCGGCAGAGATGGCTGTTCATTCACTAAGCCCAGTTTTCTTTTTCTACAGAAATTTAGCTAGACTAAAATTTTTCAGTCTTGCTTGAAGTTAAGTGGGACCAATATTTGCCACTTCCAGACCTGGAAGGTGATATTTGCCATTTCCAGAGCTGGCTCCTAAAAATCTCCCCCTGAGGCTCTGTCTTCTTCTGGCTGGAGGCAGCAGATCCAGTGAGGACCCTGAGGTCCTGTGGGATGAAGGAGCCACTGCACAGAAGGATCCTGCGTTCCTGGGTGACTGAGCAGAGTCCCCACCGGACCCTCGCTCTTCTTCCGCTGATGGGTGATGGCCTGCGGTATTCGTGAGAGAGAAACTTTATCGTGGTAACCCTCTGAGCTATTGCAGGTGTTGACTGCAGCAGGTAGCCCACCCTGATTAATACAATCTTCCATCATGTTCTTTTCGGAATCATCTTGCCTGTTTTGGACCTTCTTGTAGGGTTTTTAGAGTTAGTTTGTAAAGTTCCAGGGTCCTGTGGGGATTATAATTGGATTTACATTGTATTTATGTGTGAATTTCAGAAGAATTTTCATCTTAAAGTTTTGGAAATAACTATCATATGTCTATGTATTCAAATCTTTCATGCCCATGGATAAATTTCATTTTTCTCCACAAAGGTATTACATATTTTTTATTTGTCCCTAGTACTTTGGAGTTTATTGCTATTATCAATATGATTTTTCTACTACGTTTTCTAATTGATTACTGTCAGTTTAAGGGATCATTATTGATTGACCTTATGTTCAACAACCTTGCCGAACACTTTCTTCACTGTAATAACTGTTGCTTCTGCTACCTAATTTTTTTTTTTTTTTTTTGACTGCACGGTGTGGCTTGCGGGATCTTGGCTCCCGACCAGGGATTGAACCTGGATCTGAGGCAGTGAAAGCACCGAGTCCTAACCACTGGACCGTCAGGGAATTCCTTCCCCTAAATTTTCTATCTGGACAAACATAGCATCTACAAATAATGAAATATTTACTTTTTCTTTCCTGATTCTTGTATCTCATTCATATTTTTTTGTCTTGTTGCACTAGGTAAGACTGTCTTATCCCCTAAGAATTTGTAGTTTTGCTTTTTTTTTTTTTTAATTATTTTTGGCTGCATTGGGTCTTTGTTGCTGCACATGGGTTTTCTCTAGTTGCACCGAGTGGGGTCTACTCTTCACTGTGGTGCATGGGCTCCTCATTGCAGTGGCTTCTCTTATGGAGTATGGGCTCTAGCTGCACGGGCTTCAGTAGTTGTGGCACATGGGCTCAATAGTTGTGGCTTGTGGGCTCTAGAGTGCAGGCTCAATAGTTGTGGCGCATGGGCTTACATGTCCCACGGCATGTGGAATCCTCCTGGAGCAGGGATCGAACCCATGTCCCCTGCATTGACAGGCAGATTCTTAACCACTGCACCACCTAGGAAGTCCTGTAGTTTTACTTTTTACATCTAAATCTTTAATCTATCTGGGCTTGATTTTTGCACTCCAATATTAGAAAACTATAGATTTTGTACGTTTATCCCAAATTATTCATCTTCTTGAACTAATTTTGATAGCATTTTAGTTTATTCAATATTATTTTCCTAGACAATTCTATTATCGAAAAATGATAATTTTGTCCCTTCCTTTCTTATATTTATGCCTCATTTCTTTCTCCTCTTTGGCAGTCTTTCAGAGTGTGGCTGGTGTCTTTATTCACTCAGTCTGCCATAATAAAATACCATAGACTGGGTGGCTAGACAACAGAAACTTATTTCCTACAGTTCTGGAGGCTGAGAAGCCCAATATCAAGATGCTGGCTTATACACAGGTACTTTTTATGTCCTCGCATAGTGGAAAGAGGTCTGGCGTCTCCTCTTCTTATAAGGGAACCAGCCTTTTGCATTAGGGTCCCACGCTTATGACCTCATTTAACTTTTATCACAGGCCCTGTCTCCAAATACAATCACATTGGGCATTAGGGCTTCAACATACGAATTTTGGGGACATAAACATTCAGTCCATAATAGATGGTATTTCTGAACAACAGCCAAGGTTGGTTTTTTTTTTAATAAGTTTATTTATTTACCTATTTATTTATTTATTGGTTTCCATTGCTGCATACAGGCTTTCTCTAGTTGTGGTGAGTGGGGGGTACTCTTCGTTGTGGTGTGCAGGCTTCTCATTGCGGTGGCTTCTCTGGTTGCGAAGCATGGGCTTTAGGCACAAGGGCTTCAGTAGTTGTGGCACATGGGCTCAATAGTTGTGGCTCACGGGCTCTAGAGCGCAGGCTCAGTAGTTGTGGCACACAGGCTTAGTTGCTTAATATTTTAAAAATATTTAGTTATTTGGTTGCACCGGGTCTTAGTTGTTGCGGGTGGGCTCCTCAGTTGTGGCTGGCTGGCTCCTTAGTTGTGGCATGTGAACTCTTAGTTGTGGCACACATGGGGAATCTAGTTCCCTGACCAGGAATTGAACCCTGGTTCCCTGCATTGGGAGCTCCACCAGGGAAGTCCTAAGAATGCTTTATTTACTGCAGTGATCATAATGTATACAAATATCGAAGCACTATGTTGTACACTTGAAACTAATATATTGTTATATGTAAATATATCTCAATTAGAAAAAAAAAAGAATGCTTCATATTAGTCACTGTACTGAAAGTACTAAAAGGCATTAGTATTCTACAATATATATTTTAGGTAGAATTACAGGATTACATACTTGGAAGGCACCTTTGGAACTGATTCAACCCATCATATTCATCATTACATTTCAGTAGGAAGTACCACACCTAAACCAGCACAGCTACATGAAGGAGCTACTTTTTAAACACCTTTACCTGAATAACCTCAGTTTCTTTTCTCCTTATGCTATTCTCCTTGATGGGAAATCCATAGTACTAGCAAACGGAAGTACAACACAAGTCACTGGCAGAAAACCTCTTATTCATCATTACCTAAAGACCAATGTAGTACGAATTAGCTTATTACGTAAGCTTAATGAACAGTTGCCAAAATGACGTCCTAGATGTGAAATGAATACCCAAGCCCTTTTCTAAGTATGCACGACTGACTGAAACTGAAAAGGATATATAATAAAAGAGCAAGGAAAGAGTGGAGGAAGCGGTAGATATTAAACACATAAAATCTCCCTAGTTGGAATAAATCAGAAACATTGTTAGTCTTCTTACATGTTGGTGACCTGGAAGAAGTCCAAAATGTAAAGCAAGAGTTTTTTGCATGGACTGACTCTTGGCTCTGTTTACTTATTCCTGTACTTACTGTTACTTGACCTTGGGCAAATCAGTTAATAAGTCTCATCTCCCTCATTGGTAAACACCCTACAGCGTTTTTGGAATACATGTTATATGCTTGGCAAGTAACAGGCACTCAGTAAGCCATCGTCTTTATTACCTGTACGGTAACATAACAGCACACGAGCTCCAAGTTAGTAAGCATCAGGAGCAAGAAATGAGACCACAGTGCTCCGACTCAAGTTCGGCCCCACCAGGATGCCTCTGAAAGCCACCACCGAGGTTCTGTCGCTTTGGCTGGAAGCGGATGCAGTGTTTGGAAGGAGCACAAAGTGCGACGCGGCAGGAGGGCGGGACTTCCGTCGCAACGGCCCCAGCGTCTGAGGGACCAAAGAATCCGACCCGGAACAGGGGGGTGGAACGCCCGCCGCCCGAGGGCGGTGTCCGGAAGCGCCCGGAGCGGGGACTACATATCCCATAAGCCCGCGGGGGCAGGGCGAGGGGCGGGCGTCGGGGACCTTACCGGACAGGCCTTGCCCGGCAATACCAAGGTAAATGCCGGCACCGCGGCTTCAAGGGAAGAATAACTTAGAGTCTGCGCCTAGATTTGGACTAGTCCCCCTCCTAACCCATCCCGAACTGACAAAGGAACCTGGGGACTTTGGGCTTTCCGGGCCGCAGGACTCCACCCCCAGAACCCACAGCAGTGCCCCCACGGCGGGCCTGGGGGCGCTCCCTAGATGCCTGAAGACGCGGGGCGATGTGCTAGAAAGGTGAAGGCCCAGGGTACCCCTTTCTAGCGTCGAGGATCCGTACTGGTCCCTCGTTCGCCCCTCCCCCACGCCCTGTCGCCCATTCGCTCGGGCTGGTGCTGTGCCTTGCCTGGCTCCCTGGGGCTCGAAGTCGAGGGTGGTGCGGGGGAAGGTGCTCTCCCTCCTCCCCCGCCCAGTCTAAGCAGCGGGCGGCCTCACGTGTCCTTTGGCTGTTGCTCGGACGTCCTTGTCTCGGGGCGGCTAAAGCTCTCGAAGACCTGCGAGCCAAGCACTGCTAAGCACCCCCCATCCGGCATCCCTAATCCTTTCATCTGCCTTTTCGGGTGGTAGGAAGGTTGCCACTGAAGAGGCCTCAGGAACGTGCCCCAGGTCACAGAACTCAAATGGCAGAACTTGAGGTTCGCACCAAGCCTCTCCGGATCTAAAGCTCTTGGCTTAAGTCCCACCACCTTTCTCAAATCTTCACCTAAGATGGGGTAGGCGCTGGAGACCAGAGTCTATTTTTTTTTCTTCTTTTTTTGGCCCAGCGGTGCCCACACGCGCTGCAACCCCGCCTCGGCTGCCCTGGCGCCCACTCATCGGCTGGGCCAGTTCAGACAGCGAGCCCCGGGCCCTCTGCCGAGCCACCTCACTGCTCTTCTTTACCGCTTTCTCCTGCCCCCTTTCCAGGGACAGACAGACAGCGCGCGTCACCGCGGAGGCCGCGGGGCGGCTGGGTGGAGTTTGCTGCGCCCCCGGCGGCGGCAGCGAGTGGGTCCTCCCGAGGCTCCGGGGCGGGGCTGGGGGGGGGGGCGCGGAGGGGCAGACGGACCTCGCCGGGATGGGGGGTGTGGCTGCTCCGCCAGGGTCCTGCGGGTGGGACAGCGGCATCACGACCACCAGTGCCCGGGGCCCCTCCGCCTTCTGCTAGAGATGCTCTTCCTCTCGGTGAGTTGTTCTTCTGTCTGGGCGGCCCGGCCTCCCCAGCCTAGGTCACGCCCCGGGGAGGAGGAAGGAGCAGGGCCATCTCGGACTGTGTGGCCTGGATAGGGCAGGGCCACGGGGAGCTGACCAGCTGCGCTGCGGGTCCTCCTCCCTTTGGACATGTTGATCCGCGACTGCGCTCCATGTTCCAGTTTCATGCAGGCTCCTGGGAAAGCTGGTGCTGGTGCTGCTGCTGCTGCCTGATTCCAGCCGACAGACCTTGGGACCAGGGCCGGCGCTGGCGGCTGGAGATGGCGGACGCGAGATCCGTGCATGAAACCCGGTTTGAGGCGGCGGTGAAGGTGATCCAGAGTTTGCCAAAAAATGGTACGTGTTCTTGGGCCCCGCTGAAGAAGCCTCCTGCAGAGGCCTGAGGCCCCAGTTTCTGAATCTCGCCTCCTTTAACCTTCTTTCTGCTTCCAGTCCTGCTTATTTAACCTACTTCTTTTCAGCGTTGAAAAGACATGTAATTAAAGCGAAGATATCGGATGTGGATTAAGTGCCTGCTGATCTTTCAAGCGTGAGACAAATACATTATCCAGATTTTAAGGAGTTTATATTGTTGTTGAAAAGAAAAGTCTTGTCTTAATGATTGCGGATTTGGGTATGTTTAAAAAAAAATCTGGGATGGGATACCTGGGGCCGCATACTTATAAAGTCTAGTTTTTGAGAACTTGATGTGAAGGGAAAGAAAGGAAAGAACAACTATATTCATTTGTAAAACGATCTCTCATTTAAAAAGTACACGTATATTTACTACTTAAAAAAAAGTTGTACTAACGTTCTCTTTTTTATACTCATATGGGACTTTTGCAACTTGGGTGAAAAGTCATTGGAGTTGTTTTTTCATATTTAACCTGTCATTTATCTGGCTTCTGTCGAGATTTTTCTCTTTATCTTTGGTTTTGAGCAGTTTGATTATGATGTTTTGGCATGGTTTTCTTCATATTTATGCTGTTTGGGGTTTTCCAGAGCTTTCTGAACTTTTAATTTTATGTCTTTGACAAATCTTGGGAAGCTTAGGGCCATTATTCAAATATTTCTTCTGTGGAGAGTCTTGGAGAGGGGGACTTTGACTTTTCACTTCATATCTTTCTGCATTATATGAATTATTTTTCACAATAAACTTATATTTTTTAAATGATGCTTTTAAGCACTATCATTGTGCCAGAGTGTAAAACTCACTGAATACAACACTAATATTTTACTACAGTATTTAATGTCATGGTTTTTATTTTCATTATCATTTGGCTAAGTAATGAATGTTGAATACCATTAACAAATATTCATTAAGTGCAAATACAAAAGGTTTTGAAAACAAATATATACAAAATAGTTTTCCTTTTGTAACCTCAAACATCAAATTGGAGGAGGACATATGAGGGATTGAAAGAGAAGAGTGAATGAATAAAATATAAAGAAATAACACAGGAACTTATTTAGGTATTGATTTTTTAAATTTTTTTAAAATTTATTTATTTTATTGGTTTTGTTGGGTCTTTGTTGCTGTGTGCGGGCTTTCTCTTAGTTGCGGTGAATGGGGGCTACTCTTCGTTGTGCTTATGCCATGGCTTCTCTTGTTGTGGAGCACGGGCTCTAGGCGTGTGGGCTTCAGTAGTTGCAGCACATGGGCTCAATAGTTGTGGCTCACGGGCTCTAAAGTGCAGGCTCAATAGTTGTGGCACATGGGCTTAGTTGCTCCGTGGCATGTGGGATCTTCCTGGAGCAGGGATCGAACCCGTGTCCCCTGCGTTGGCAGGCAGATTCTTAACCACTGTGCCACCTAGGAAGCCCTAGGTATTGATTTTTTAAATGTCCGATGATGGGAGTTTATAGGAAGGCATGATTCTAAGAGTTTTGTTTAAATGGTACCTTCATCCTTCTAAACCACACGTTTTTATATTTTTTGAAAATTGGTAGAGTAGACTTGATGATAGTTGGCTATCTTTGCTGACATCATATATCACTTATTAGGAATCCCACGTAAGTATAAATACAGTTTGTGTTTATATAATACTTAAGAAGGTATTGCAAAGTTAAGAACCTCTGCCAAATAGCAGCTGGGTTGGGCAGTGTTCAGTACTTTACTATTATCCCCTGAAACTAAATTGATAGTAATTGAAGCAGAAGTATTGTTATAATGAATCATTAAATATCTTATAGTAAAACTTTTTTTTAAGATTTTTTTTTATTATTTATCTATTTATTTATTTATTTTATTTTTGGCTGCATTGGGTCTTTGTTGCTGTGCACAGGCTTTCTCTAGTTGCGGTGAGCGGGGGCTAATCTTTGTTGTGGTGCTCGAGTTTCTCATTGTGGTGGCTTCTCTTGTTGCAGACAATGGGCTCTAGGCTCTCTGGCTTCAGTAGTTGTGGCTCGAGGGCTCTAGAGTGCAGGCTCAGTAGCTGTGGCTCACAGGCTTAGTTGCTCCGAGGCATGTGAAATCTTCCTGGCCCGGGGATCGAACGTGTCCCCTGCATTGGCAGGTGATTTCTTAACCACTGTGCCATCAGGAAGCTCTATAGTAAAACTTAAGTTGTGTCATCTGTCCTGGATTATTTTGCAAATAATCTTACATTTTTTTGTTGCTTGTTGCTTAATCTTTATTTATGGCATAAAGTTATAATGAATCCTATCGCACTTATGTTTGCTATGCCCTTGACCTTTAGAAATTTATTTTCCTATATAATATTTTAAACACTTGTATATCAAATATATTGGGTTGGCCAAAAAGTTCATTTGGGTTTTTCTGTAAGATGTTATGTGTGAAGAGCTTGAGGACAGTGTCTTATACACAGAACGCATTCAATTCACGTTATCAGTTTTTGCTGTAACCTAATGATATGTTATTCACCTTAACCAATAAACTTTTAAATCTCTGTTAATTGACTTACTGAAGATATCATGAGATGAGGCTTTTGATGTTTTTAATTTAGGTTTGTGTTATATAAATAGGTAAACATTTTTAACTATAGTTTCTCCATTTTTTCCCCTCTGCTGTATAAAGAAAGACTATATCCTAAATGAGCATATATTGTACAGATAATTATTATTGTGATTTTGGAATTAATTATTCACTCCTGGCCAAACCTGAAATACCACCCCTCAGCTTGTCTGTGTTGTAATTTTCACAATGTTGATAAACTACTAGCTTTTGATTACTACATGTTATCAGATTATTATGCAATCTATGAAGTTTTAAAAATATCTTTTTACAGCTTTAATTTTTTTTATAATAAATTTTGGAATAAAAGTAATACACAGTAAATGTAAATTTTTTAAAACTGCAAGTAAGCAAAAAAGAAACTAGGAGTAATCTATATGCCTAAGACCTAGTGATATCCTCTTTTAACATTTTGATGTTTCCTTTTACTCTGCTTTTTAAATTTGTAAGTGCTTATTTTGTAAAAATGGATTGTGCTAGATATGGTGTTTTAAACTGCTGTTGAATTCTCATTTTCTGGTAGATCATGAAACTTTTCTCATGCTATTTTTATTTTTTTATTTATTTTTTATTTTTTTGTTTTTTATTCTCATGCTATTTTTTATATTTTCTACAGTAAAATTTTTAAGGGCGGTAGTTATAAATAATCCCATCATATATATATCATAATTATTTAGCCAGTTAGTTATTATGAAACATTTATATTCCAATTTTTCTCTGTTAAGTGTATTGCAACTTGTAGCACTTGTTCAAACAATTTGAAAATTTTAAACATAAAAAGATTTACTGATATGTTAGAAACATATGAAGACTGATCTTCAGAAAATTGACATGTCCAAAACTATGGAGGTGGGAAGTGAGAAATCTGTTTTATCTTGGATTAATTCTTCTTCTACCAGTACACACTGGTTGGCTTTAGCCAAAGTTCCTAATCCACTGAGAAATCGGAAATTTAGCCAAGAGAAGTTGAATTTCTTACTGTTGCAATTTTATTAAGCAGAGTATATATTTAACTTTTTCATTTGTGCTAGTGTAGTTTGTCACAGTTTTTTAATAGCAGTACCTTATTACAGTTGCATGATACAGTTATTCTGTATTTTATTTGTTTTTTTAAATGACATTTGCCAGTTATTTTGATAAACACCCACAGCATGTTTATTCATTTATTCTTTTATTTATTGAACTGTGTTAGGCATTGTTATTAAAGTGTAAAGTCTCAGTATTTTCAAATCAAAGGAATAAAGAAACTGAGCCATAACTTTTGTTTCTGTAAAATAAGAATAAATTGTCTGAACTATTAATGAAATGTTAAAAAACTAAACATTAGCTCATCAGTTGTATTCTCCAAGTGATCTTACTTAATGTATCCAATAGGTTCATTCCAGCCAACAAATGAAATGATGCTCAAGTTCTATAGCTTCTATAAACAGGCAACGGAAGGACCCTGTAAACTATCAAAGCCTGCACTCTGGGATCCTGTTGGAAGATATAAATGGTAATTTTATGTGGAAAGCTATGAAAGAATTTTGAGTTTAATGACATAATTGTCATCTGACTGTTATTTATGTGGTTATGGATATAGGTGTAGAGTATTCTAGGTACTGGATACATTTTTATCTGCTCTGTGCTCTTAACACAATTTCACACAAATAGGAAGGTCTTGGGGAAGAGAAGAAAACAATGAAATCAAAAGAGGTGGATTTATCAAAGATATAAAAGCATTTTCAGTTAGTGTTTTCTTTTATGGAGTTTTTTCTTGTTGTTATGCCAAGAGTAAGTCCCAAACTGCATTAAAGAAACAGGCAAACTCTCCTGCCTCTGACCTGCCAAGAAAAAGAATGCCTTTTGCTTGTCAGGTGACATTGTTTGCTTTGAGCCTTTGAGATAATAAATAACTAGGAGCATGACTCAGGTTCTGCCTTATTTTTTATCTAGGCTGTCACTCCTGTCCCACTGTACTTGAATAGAAATTTGAATTTTAATATTTTTAGTAGAATCACAAAATACCTCTGCCGTGTTTCCAGTTGACTAACATTTGATGTTCCTAAACATTATTGAAGACGTGACAAATGTCTAATAAGATATCTGACGTCTAACATGACCGTGTGTTGTATATGTCAGGAACAGAGTGTGCTAATTAGCAGAGTATGTCTTTAAGAGCCACATGTTTTGGTGGCTAAGTTTCTTCACCCTGCACTGGAAGTCCTTAAAGGCCTTTGAGGATTTCTTAGTCCTGTACTTTATGAATAGTTGTAAGATATTAGGTTAAATGTAACAGCAATATTGTTTAAGCTGTTACATTTAACCTGTCACTTAATGATTTTTCTTAGAATTGACCATTGGTGGAGTTACACTGCTTCTGGAAAATATCTCTAAAATGAGGTTTTCATTTTAGGCAAACATGTCAGAGGGCTCTTCTCACTATTTGAGGCTTTGAAATTTTCCTGTCCCTCACATTTTCATTTTTTCTTTTTAGAAGTAAGAAACCTTTTCCATTTTTCAAGTGTTAGACTCTTCTTTAAATTAAGCAAAACTTCTGTTCATTTGAAACATGACTGTGAGAGTTTATGTAGAGTTTTCTAAAATGTCCATTTTTGTTACTGTTCTTTACAATGATATAAAGATTTTTAAAAGGGTTCTTAGCAAATAATTATGAACAGTCTACAGTGTCTGTGGTCTGTAGTCTCTAATGTAGTCTCTATAATCTATGGTCTATAGGTAGGTTTTATACTTCTTAGTTTTAGATACTATTTAATTTGCCATGTTATTCACTGTGATATTTTTCTTCAAAGTGGCACATATAAAGAGATCCTTTGGAGACATTAACATAGCTTTAAGTAAAGCCTGTTTTAAATTAATGATGCTATAGCAATAACTATAAATTATATTCTAAGCAATTGAAATCAGGTGTCTTTCTGTTGTTATGTGGGTATTTTTTATTTCTAGGGATGCTTGGAGTTCACTAGGTGATATGACCAAAGAGGAAGCCATGATTGCATATGTTGAAGAAATGAAAAAGGTAAGGAAAATAATTCACAATAGAAAAAACTATTTAGAGCAGCTTTCCTTTTTTATTATTAAATATCTATTTATTTATTTTAGCTGTGCTGAGTCTTAGATGTGGCACGCGGGATCTTCATTGAGGAATGTGGGCTACTTAGTTGCGGCATGTGTTCGGGATCTAGGCATGCATGGGAGATCTAGGCATGCATGCGGGATCTAGTTCCCCCACCAGGGATTGAACCCAGGCCCCCTGCTTTGGGAGCACAGAGTCTTACCCACTGTACCACCAGGGAAGTCCCTATTTAGAGCAGCTTTGATTTCGTTTTGTTATCAGGCAAATTAGCCGCTTTGTTTTTAGGAACAAAGAGATTCTAATATGTTAGAATATAGAATCCGGGTTATTGAGCTTATCAGGGCTTTATCTGTCTCATCAAAGTTCATCTTAAGGTAAATGTGTCTTCTTTAAGGCATATCGCATTGTGAGGACATGCTCTTTTGTTTTGTTTTTTTCTGTCGTTACTGTCTTTCTCTACAGCTGACTTCTGCAAAAAGTATATAAATAGGAATCTTTAAAAATATTGCTTTCCCTTACTCAGGAGTCTGGGACTTACCTGGGCTGTCTTGAAAACATTTCGGCTTTGAAATTTTTTATGAGAAATAGCTAACAAGACTGCCCTACAGTGTTCTCACACAAGTGTTGACTCATAAATTGAGATGTTCCTGTCACAGGATATCTCAGTAACAAGCATTTTTCTGTGAATGCAAAAATCCTTCAGAAGCAGAATAAGATAAGGATGCTTTCAGTTTCTCTGGTAACTAGTAAGGAGAGCATTCTTTATTAACTAGCTCTTCAAGGAGCAAATTAATGAAATCATGCATTTTTAAAGATGATCTTACTGCCTTTTTATAAAGGACCATTTGTATTGACGTTGTGAAATCTGGGTCTGTTTGATAATCTTAAATAATCTTTGAACATAAAGAAAATCTGTAAAAAGGAATTGTTTTTTGCCAGATGCTTTGACAGTATTAATCTCTGTAGCAATTTTTATTTGGTAGATTCAGACTAGTTTGTTTTGTTTTAATCTCCTCTACATTGCTCAAAGTTGTGCACTTTGTTACATTTTCACAACTTTTGTTTGGTGAACTTTGTTTATCTATAACAGAAGTCAGAGCTTAGTTCTTTTGGCTGTTAACTATATCAGTAACACAACAAAGAAGCCTTTGAAAAGCATAGAGAGAAAGATAATCTACAGCTTTGGTTTGATAACATTCTTTTTTCTTTACCTTAAATATTGATATAATCTTTCCTAATTCCCTCCATTTTAACTCTGTAGTGATAATTGCTTTTAATTGTATTTTGTAGGTTGATACAGTAAAGACATATATATCCTATTATTTAAAAAAAGGAAGAAAACCAATAATGGTATCATGTTAAACATACTGTGCAGCAAATAGCTTTTTGCCTGTAAAAAATTTATAGATATTTTTCCAATCAACACACATAGAGCTAATGTCTTTTTAATATCTGCAGACTATTCCATATATAGAAGTACTTTATTTTGTCAATCGTCAGTTGATGGCTATTTGTTTGAATGCTTTGTCACTTAATTTACCTTGCTCTTTAAATTTGATGATTCTAAATAGTTACGAAGGTGTCTGAAAGTATGGTTACCATTTCCTACTTTACTTAAGCATCCTTTTAAAAACACTTCCTTGGTAGATCGGGGTTGACATATATATGCTAGTATGTATAAAATAGATAACTAATAAAAAAAGAGAAAAAAAAAAACCCCAAAGAAATGAAAAACAAAAACTAAACAAAAAAAACAAGAAAAGACCCCTCTGGATATTTAACCCCAGATAGTTTCTCTCTCGCTCTCTCTCATTTCTCCATTTTTGAATATATATTTCAGTTAAATTTATTGCCCTATTAAAAAAATAAATAAATTGGGAGATTGGGATTGCCATATATACATTACTAATAAGAAAACAAATATCAAATTGTACACTTTAAATATATGCAGTTTAGTGTATGTCAGTTATATCTCAATAAAAGTCCTTAAAAAAATAAAAAGTAAATAAAAAATAAAAACACTACCTTGATGTTGAAGAACAGGCACAGTAATTTTACTCTAACCCCACAATTTTCTATTTTATTTTACATTATTGCCTTTAGTGTTTAACGTGCAATCTATAGCTTATTGTGTAAAATTTTACACAAAGCTTATGTAAAGTAGTTTTCAAAATGAGAACACTTTTAAATCTTTACTTGAAATTTTTCTGGGGTAGTGTATACATTAATATGTAGTTAACATAGTTACTTTGAGGAATCTCTAAAAGAACTTCATCTCAAAATTATCAGTAAGTAAATTATAAATATATTTTTTGGTGCTAGTGTGGATCGCATTAATAGTTTGTTTTCACAAGATTTGTTTCTTTTGATTACAGATTCTTGAAACTATGCCAATGACTGAGAAAGTTGAAGAATTGCTACATGTCATTGGTCCATTTTATGAAATTGTAGAAGACAAAAAGAGTGGCAGAAGTTCTGATTTAACCTCAGGTTGGATTATTTTACTTAGTTTTTCTTTCAGCAACTGATATATTATGCATGCATTAATATTTATATGTCTAATTTTTTTTTTACTTTCTCATGCCAGTCGGACTGGAGAAAATCTCTAAATACTTAGAAGGTAGGAATAATGAAATCCATGTGAAATTTTTGTTTAAAATTTACATGCTGAAAGAACTCTGCACAAATTTATATGTTATGAGCTTTTCACTTGAGTTTTCTTTCCAAGCAAATATTTACATTGCACAAAGTTCCAAAATATTATAAACCCTAATTTTATCCCTTAGGTTATCAAAACATCAGAAATGGTTCATTTGTATACAAAATTGTAACAGAATTCATGGTTTTATTTTTATGATTCATATTTCATATTTTTTGTTTTGCTTTATGAATTATATTAGCAATGCTATGGCTGAAATGACTTGCCAGCTAATTTTAAGTGAATGTATTTACAATATGGTTTAACACTAGTGTAGCTAGCTAAAACAGGATGTCAGTGAATTCACCTTGCTTGGTCTTTTTTTTATTAGAATTCTGTTTTCATGTTCTCAGTAAAGAATCGAAAGGCTTATCTTTTCTGTACTAGCAGGAGTGGAATAATCTGCAGATTTGCTGGTATTAACTATAAACATTTGCTCTTTAAATTGTTTTAGAAAGCAGAGTGAAATGAGCCCATAAGAATCATTTTAAATGACAATTATATATGTTTTAAGTAAAAATCAGCCTGGCTGTCCTTTTTTTTTTTCTTTCTGGCATCCCATTCACCAGGCATCTTTTACTAATGGATGGAAACAGTAATCTTCCTGTCCTGTCATGAGGCCTGCGGTTTGTGTCCGCCGTAGTAGGTGATGGTGACTTTTACGGGGCATAACTCCATACCACACTCTGTATCTGATTTGTCTGCCTAGAGGGGTCAAATATTAACAAATAATCTTTTTTATAATTCATACTTGTTCAAGTCAGAAAAAAAGTATTAAATGTTTTCTCTCTGTGAAGTGTGTTATTAGGATACAAAGGGGAATAAGTCTGGACCTGCTTTGGTTGTGTCCAGCCTACTACCAGAGGCAGATGCTGAAACAACTAGTTATAAACACAAGGAAGAGTGAAAAATGATAATAAAGGCTCAGATCCACAGTCCCTTAGCTATAATTAAAAAATTCGAAAGGCTTGATAAAGCTTTTTTAATAACCAATTTGGCAGCAAAAACCTGACCTAACATGTACAGGAGGAACAAACCTTGACCTTAAATGACACGAGGCTATTCTAAGTTCTCATCCTATTTTCTAGGACTATTGTATTTTGCTATAGGAATCTTAATTTTTTTTTTTTTTTTTTTTTTTTTTTGGCGCGCGGGCTTAGTTGCTCCGCAGCATGTGGGATCTTCCTGGAGCAGGGATCAAACCTGTGTCCTCTGCATTGGCAGGCGGATTCTTAACCACTGCGCCACCTAGGAAGCCCTTTTTTTTTTTTTTAATGAGAGCTGCCTTAGACTCGAAGGTGTCATATACTATACATTATATATAATATATGACCTTTGCAAAATTAGAAAACTCTGGGTTTCAAATCCTGTCTAGATCCAAGGGTTGTAAGGGATGTGGACCTATACCATAATTTATTTAATCTGTACCAGTCCAGTGGAATTTGGATTGTTTCCTCTTTTGATCTTCAAAAAATGCTCCTGAAAGTAAACATGTACAAATGCCACTTCACATATGTGGAAGTATATCCATAAGAAATTGTGTTAGAAATATAATTGCTGGATCAGAGGATATGGGCATTTGATGGGTGTTTCCAGTTTTGTAAGATGTTGCCAAATTGCAGGAGAGTTTGGAATCTTGAATTTGTTTCTTACACAAAGAGTCTTGTTAAAAGTAGCCCTTTAGGCCCAGTAGAACAGATTACGTATGTCAAATGGGCTTTTTCAGAATATATATACATAGTAAGTTTTGAAATCAGGAAGTATGAGCTCTCCAACTTGGTTCTTTTTCAAAATTGTTTGACTTTTTTTTTTTCTGACCGCACCATACAGCATGCGGGATCTTAGTTCCCTGACTAAGGATCGAACCTCTGCACCCCTGCAGTGGAAGCACAGAGCAGTAACCACTGGACTGCCAGGGAATTCACATTTCTGATTATTCTTAACTCTTTGCATTTCCCTGCAAACTTAAGAATCAGCTTGTCGATTTTTGCAAAGCTGGCCAGCTGGGGATTTTGTTAGGGATTGCAGTGAATCATAGATCACTTTTGGGAGTACTGTCATCTCAACAATACTGTCTTCCAATCCATTTATTTAAATCTTCTTTAACTTCTTTCAGTTGCTAGTTATTTTATTCTTTTTGCTATTACTGTAAGTTGAATTTTCTAATTTCCCTTTTCGATTGTTGGTAGATTTTAGAAATACAGCTGATTTTTGCATATTGAGCTTGTATCTTGCAACCTTGTTTAACCATTTATTAGTTCTAATAGTTTTTTTGTAGAGTACTTAGTATTTTCTATGTATAAGAGCATGTCATCTGCAAACAGAGATCATTTTACTTTTTCCTTTCCAATGTGGATGCCTTTGATTTATTTTTCTTGCCTGGATGCCCTAGCTAGAACTTCCAGCACAGTATAAAATAGAGATGGTGGAGCAGACATCTTTGTCTTGTTCCTTGTTTCAGGAACAAAACATTCAGTTTTTAACATTATATATGATTCTAATTGTGAGTTTTCATAGATGCCCTTTATCAGATTGAGGAAATTCTTTTGTATTCTCAATTTCTTTAGCATTGTATTCATGAAAGAGTGTTGGATTTTGTCAAGTGCTTTTTCTGCACCTGTTGTGATAATCATGGGGCTTTTGTCCTTTAGTCTGCTGATATGGCGCACTACAGTGATTTTTGGATATTGCGTAGGGCTTCTTAGTAATTCTCTGTGCTTTCTGTAGCTCTCATCACAGAGCTGCTGTGATGCTGTCAAGTAGTTTTGCTACAACCATCCATTTAATGGGGGTTTTGGGGATTCTCTCATGCTTTGTTTTGTTAAAGGTGTCTCTGGGTGGTGAGTGTTTCTGTTTTTGTTTTTTTGTTTTTGTCAGTTGTTATTCTTTTTTTTCTGTTGTCAGGGGAAGAGTGAGGGAGATTCAAAAGCTATGCTGCCATCATGATTCTTTAAGAGAGAACAGAGCACAATGCCTACGATAGAGTTGAATTTTTACTCCTTAGTTCTACTAGTTAGGGGGACTTAAATAAGAACACTGGTTTGACTGTTTAAGATGAATGGAGATTTAATATATTATTTGGGATGTGTGGAAGCATCCAAAATGGACTTGGTGTAGCTGAAAATAAAACCCAGAAGTTTGTGGAGGAAGACCACTGTTTTCAGCCAGGAGCCACTTAGGTTGCCTTCAGCATCTCAGGGTTATGGAAATATAATTCCCAATGAACAGAATGTGGTCCAGTAACCGTCAGCATTGGCATCACATGGGAGCTTTTGGGAAATCCAGAATCTTAGATTACCCCAGACTTACTGATTTTAAGTAGATCTCAGGTGATTCCTATGCATGTTAATGTTTGAGAAGCTTCAATGTGTTTACTCTCAAGGTATGACTTTGGATAATAGGAAAATTTGCTTTTTTAAGTGATTAATCACAGTAACTAATGCTTTTTTAAAAAAAAAAAAGCTTAACTGTAAAGACATAGTAAAGTAAGTTGTGCATCTGAGGCCCTAAAGGCTAAAGGCTTAAAAGATTAAAAAATTTGTAATGTAGCCCAACTATAATATTTGATAAGATTGCTTTTAGGGCCAAAACTTATATTTTCAGCATGCTAGCTATAGAAACTGTCTCTTCATTTACTGTGTATAAAGATCATTAATCTCTTAACTTTACATTTTGATCTATATTGCCTTAAAAATAATTTATCCTCTGCCTTGTTCAGAAAGGATTTAAGATAGCTTTATCATTTTGTTGTGAACTGATAGCTGGAGGAATTAATGTAATGTACATATATTTATAGTCAGAGAAAATAATACTATTAATTATATTTGAAAATTCTAACCTTTTACTTCAAGATTTATTTTATTAGTTATTTGTGAATTACAGTATTATTTGTACATTATAACAAGATTGTGTGTTATAGCATTAAAGATGAAATGGTCATTTCATATTTTAGATCTTGGTAATGTTCTAACTTCTACACCACATCCCAAAACCGTTAATGGTAAAGCTGAAAGCAGCGATAGTGGAGCTGAATCTGAGGGAGAAGAGGCCCAAGAAGATGTGAAAGGAGCAGAACAAAGTGATAACGGTAATCTTTGGGTGATTGGCTAATCACTTTACGTTAGCTAAGAGGAAAGGCTATGGAGAAATTTGGACTGATTTGGCATTGTGTGTGATTAGGGCACGTGGAGGGACGAGGGCTGTTGACCCTATAACCAGGTTTGTTGTGGACCAAGAGGCTCTACTACTGAGTTCAGGGACAGGCAGCCTTAAGCATAGATGGACTGATGTTAATTGAAGGCTAACAAGGATAGGCCACTCCTAGATTTAATGCCTGAAATATTGCATTAGAAGTGTGTTCATGGGACTTCCCTGGTGGTCCAGTGGTTTAGACTCTGCACTAGCATTGTAGGGGGCACGGATTCTATCCCTGGTCGGGGAACTAAGGTTCCTACATGCCACCTGGCACAGCCAAAAAAAAAAATGAAAGAAAAAGAAATGTATTCATTTAAGGTATGAATATGCATATGTTACCAAGGAGAGGAGACAAGTTAAACTCTCAATATCTTGTCAAGAATGGCATGGATTCCAGAGAATAGGATACAAGCAGAGATTCTGATGAAGAGGAAACGTTGGAATTGTAGGGTACTGCATTAGGGAGGCCTTGTCAGTAAGAGTACCAGTGATTCTTGGGGAGACTATTTTAGAAAGGGGAGGCAGAAAGACACTAAAACAAACCATACAACTTAGTTTGCCTTCAATTTCCAGTAAAGTCTGACAAATAATACCTTCTTTGAAGGCTCTTTTTATTGGCTATATGGACCTCTTAGTTTGGCCAGGTCTTATGGAGCAATTTGCCCATGCCTGAGAGAGTGAACAGACCTCAACAGATTATCTCTCTCTTTTTTTTTTAACATTAATTTATATAATTTTTAAAAAACAAATTTATTTTAATTTATTTCTTGGCTGCGTTGGGTCTTTGTTGCTGCACATGGGCTTTCTCGAGTAGGGGTTACTCTTCATTGCAGTGCATGGGCTCCTCATTTTGGTGGTTTCTCTTGTTGAGGAACACGGGCTCTAGGCGCGCGGGCTCAATAGTTATGGCTCACAGGCTCTAGAGCACAGGCTCAGTAGTTGTGGCTCGCGGGCTTAGTTGCTTTGTGGCATGTGGGATCTTCCTGGACCAGGGATGAAACCCATGTCCCCTGCATTGGCAGGTGGATTGTTAACCACTGTGCTACCAGGGAGGTCCCGAGAGATTATCTCTTAAAAGGGGTTCTAGAGGATTTACAGGGAACTGAAGCAGTTTTGAAACCAACACAGTTTGGGTGAGCTCTCAGCATATAATTAATCCCTTTTCAAGGAGCACACCATCTCTCTGGTCCACGTAGGAAGCCCTTCAAATGGATTATGACAGGCTGGGGAAATAACTACCTGTTATTAGAACATATTGCATGGAAGTTTTCCTCAGTAAACTTTTATGAATCTCTCCTTTTTCACATAAAAGATAAGAAAATGATGATGAAATCTGCAGACCATAAGAAGTTGCAGATCGTTGTCACTGATGGCTATGATAAAGACAGCTTTGTTCAGGGTGTACAGAACGACATTCATGCCAGTCCTTCCCTGAGTGACAGAGGCCCTGAGGAAGTAAAATCTGTAGATCAAAACTTGGAGCAAACTGGAAAAACTGCTGTCTGTGTTCAGCAAGGTACTGTCCCATCAAAATTGTTTCTCCGGCTTCTTTCCTATGAATGATACATTCTTTTAATAATTTTAGGATATTTAGGAGCAGTTGAGAATTTTGAAAACCTCTCATTCAGTAACATCTTAAGGTTTATTAATATTTTAAGGGTTTATAGCTTTGAAAGACCGAAATAGGGCCAAGGCTTTTATATTTTTTTATTGTGTTTTTGTATGGAGTTTTAAAATAAAATCTTTGAAATTATTACTTTCATTACTGATGTTTCTTTTAACTCAGAGCTCTAATTATATGATACTTTTGTTCTCAGGTCAGCAAGATAAGTTATAGTTGTTGCATAAGTTAGGGCTCTAGGGGTGAGCCTATAGTATGTGTATAGTGAATTATTGACATTGCTGTAATTTGCTAGAGAAACCAAGAAATACCATTTCTTACTGTAACAACCAAATGTGTACAATTGCATCCCAAATTTAGGGCCTTAGCTGGTAGTCAGTTTTTCATATAAAGTTATTTAGTTTTTATAAGTTTGATCTGGACAGTGTCTTTGTATAATTCCATGATAAAATACTTTGTAATCTTTTCACATAAAAATTACTGACTAAATTTAAAATTTTGGTAAGTTAAAAGAAAGTACATCAAATTTATCTCCCAATATGAAAATACTGTAGAGCTGATAATTTTGAAAATGTAATAAATGTATTTTTCTTCAGTTAGAGAATAATTATTCTACCTGGACATTTGTTTATATTTAGATGTAAATGATGATCATGTTGAAGATGTTTCAGGAATTCAGCATTTGACGAGTGACTCAGACAGTGAAGTTTACTGTGATTCCATGGAGCAGTTTGGACAAGAAGAGGTAAAAATGACATTTTTTAATTGGTAAGTTTTCAAAGTGATATATCAGAATTCCATGCATAACTTCTGCTAATAACAGATGTGTGTGCTATTCACCACTTTGAAAACATACCTTTAACATATTTAAACATTTGTGTTTTGTTTTTTTATGAATTAAAGAATATATAAAATTCCTGAATTTTCAAAAATGTTTAAATATTATAATTTATCATGTTTTTACATTTATAAATATTCTAAGAGAGATGGGATGGGAGGCAGAAGGTGAACTCCTTATGCTAGGCCTTATGTTTGAGACATTGACTCACAGTCAAGAAGACTGAAAAGTTTCAAACAAATAAATCTGTTCTTCACATTGACTAATAACATTGGACTGAAATTTTGAGTGGAAATACTTTTCAAATTTCAGTTAATTAAGATTTGATATTGAAAGCTAACATTTGGAAAACCATTAAAAGTACATGAATCAAATATCTAATATTAATGTATATATGTGGAATCTAGAAAAATGGTACAGATGAACCTAATTGCAAAGTAGAAATAGAGACACAGACATAGAGAACAAACGTATGAACACCAAGGAGGGAAAGTGGGGGGTGGGATGAATTGGAAGGTTGGGGTTGACATATATACAGTACTGTGTATAAAATACAGAACTAATGAGAACCCAGTGTTTAGCACAGGGAACTCTACTTAGTGCTCTGTGGTGACCTAAATGGGAAGGACATCCAAAAAAGAGGGGAATATATATATATACATATAGCTGATTCACTTCCCTGTACAGCAGAAAGTAACACAGTATTGTAAAGGAACTCCTTGCCCACCACCCCCCAGCCCCCCCCAAAAAAAGTACATGAATTTTTTTTTTCTCTTTGTCACCTTTTTCTGATAAAGACTAGGATGGTTTTTTTTTTTTTTTTTTTTTGGGCACACGGGCTTAGCTGCTCCGTGGCATGTGGGATCTTCCTGGAGCTGGGATCGAACCCGTGACCTCTGCAGTGGCAGGCGGATTCTTAACCACTGCGCCACCTAGGAAGCCCCTTTTTTAAACTTTTTTTTTTTTTTTTTTTTTACTAGGATGGTTTTGACAGCTGTATTTATGTTTGTTGGTTTTAC
The DNA here is from genome assembly GCF_030028045.1 of Hippopotamus amphibius kiboko. Lineage (NCBI taxonomy): Eukaryota > Metazoa > Chordata > Mammalia > Artiodactyla > Hippopotamidae > Hippopotamus > Hippopotamus amphibius. The sequence continues at coordinate 117,492,543 of NC_080189.1, read as the reverse complement.
ATCCTCACCCCAGTCTTTCCCCACCCCTGTTCTAACACAGTGCTTTTTTAATTTAAAAAATTTTTTATTTTATTTTTTTATTTTTAAATTAAATTTTTAATTTTTTAATTTTATTGAAGTATAGTTGATTTACAATGCCATGACAGTGCTTTCTTAAAACAGTAAGTGTATATAAATATCTACAATATTTCTTGGATGAATGACTGACTCACAAGCACAATTTTCTTCCAGACATCTTAGTTCTTTGCACGTATGTAAGTCATCCCTCCTACAGATGGGAGGCAGAATATGAATTGAAGAAATGTTTTAGAAAAACAATATTTTCCATAATCACATTTAAAAAACCACTTTATAAAACCAGTCATTCTTCAAATTGTCATGGAAATTTTGTGGTGTATAACTATGTGTTTTACCTTTGTAGTCTTTAGATAGCTTTACGTCAAACAGCGGACCATTTCGCTATTACTTGGGTGGTAACCCCAGTCAGCCCTTGGGAAGTTCTGGTTTTCCTGAAGATGTTCAAGTATCTCTTGGGAATGGCAACCCTGGGGACATGCAGGCAGCAGAAGTGGAAGGCAAAGGTGAAGTAAAGCATGGAGGAGAGGACGGCGGGCCTAACAGTGGAGCACCGCACCGTGAGAAACGGGCTGGAGAAAATGAGGAATTCTCTAACATCAGGAGAGGGAGAGGTGTGTAGCACTTGGTTTTTGTTCTCAGTCTTTATAAACAAATGAAATGGGGAGGTTATAGATAGGAGAGGCACCAGGACCGTCCCTTTGCAAAAGGAAAGTTATATTATTCTCATAGAATATCTGACCATTTTCCTTTATGTCTAGTTCTCTCCTTGGACTCTACAGGACATAGCAGAGTATTCTTTGAATGTGTGGAGGTGGAAAACATGTCTATTTTCACATCTTTTTTGCAGTTTTTTAAGGTAGCCAAATTTATGTTCTATCGCCTCCTTGAATGATCATTTTCTGACTGGTCCAGCTGTGCTGCTGCTTTTTTTTTTCCTACTGTAGGTGAAAATCTGAATTCTTTGTTTCGCATTTCCCCGCCTAGGTCAGAAGACATTACTTCAAGGTGATAAATCAGGCAATACAGATAAAAGAACATTTAACAGTACAAAGGGGAACATTAAGAATATTACTGTGATCAGGTAATAAATAAAATAGAGAGCTGAGTGGGGAAGAAAAGTAGGAATATTAATTTATAATTGTTTATAGTAAGGAATGAATAGGTACTGTCAAAAAATAGCCACTTGAACAAAAACAAACCGTGCTAATTTATCCTAAAAAAATGCATGACAGACTTTCTTTTTACATTTATTGATTGATTGATTGATTGATTCATTCATTCATTCATTCATGTATTTATTGGCTTTGTTGCTGTGCACGGACTTTCTCTAGTTGCAGCAAGTGGGGGCTACTCTTTGTTGCGGTGCACAGGCTCCTTATTGCTGTGGCTTCTCTTGTTGCAGAGTATGGGCTCCAGGCACATGGGCTTCAGTAGTTGTGGCACGTGGGCTCAATAGTTGTGGCTCATGGGCTCTAAAGCACAGGCTCAGTAGTTGTGGCGCACGGGCTTAGTTGCTCCGCGGCATGTGGGATCTTCCCAGAGCAGGGCTCGAACCCATGTCTCCTGCATTGGCAGGTGGATTCTTAACCACTGCACCACCTAGGAAGCCCCATGACAGACATTTTTAAAAAAGCAATGGAAACAAACCATATAGTAAATATTTTTTAAAACCCATAGAACAATGTGTAATATGAAAGACAAGAGCAAATGTATTTATGAAAGCAGTACAAGTAAACAGGCTCTGCTCCCCTACTTAAAGAAGAAGGTATTTGGATTGGTTCACAAAGCGAAGCATAACTTTATGCTATAGTCTACAAGAGGCATATTCCAAAAGGAAAAAATAAAAATATAGGCAAAGGTATCTCACACAAATGCACATTAAAATAAAGCAAGATTACTAATCTTGATATCAGGGAAGATTAGTTTTAGTACAGGAAACATCAAGACAAAGAGGGCCACTTGTAATGTTAAGGTGTGCAGTACAGATGTAAAATTGTTAATATCTTATGTGACGTCAACACTTCAAAAAGCAAAATCTGCAGATGATAGAGAAATAGGGAAAATCATATTAATATTCAGGAGACTTTAATATACTTTTTTGGGTCTATGTGAGAGTATAAGGACAAAAACATAACTAAAGGTAACGAGAACCTTACTAACATGATTTGGTAAATCTAATTGGTAGTTATCAAACTGTGCACCATGATATCTGTGGAACCTGATAATTCTAGATGCTAGATTTTTCTCCCTGTTACCCTTATGACACCCAGGCAAGAAACCTTGGACCATATTTCTTATTTATTGTCACCATCATCTCTCCCATTCTACCTTTGGTCCATCAGATAAACCTGTAATTTATTCTCTCTAACGTCTTCCTTTGCAATTTGATAGCCAGGCCAAGCTTTTCGTTTTTCACTGACTCAGAAACTTCTTAAGCTTGTACAACTGTTCTTATTTTCTGTCTAATTAAATCCATTCTCAAAGTGATCAAGATAATCTCTCTCTGTTTTCTTTACTAAGACATATTCTTCCTGCTGAAGGACACACAGTGTTTTTTGTGGTCTGCCTGTAAAGCCTGCACATACACTCTTCACCTTCACATGGAACTTGATTCAGCTTGCCCATTGCTCTCCCTGACATTATCATCCTCATGTTTTCATCACTCTTCTTTGTAGCATCTACCTCAACTAAGTAAAGGAAATCTCCCCACTCACACAACCGCTTGCCTCTTCCATGTCTATGTCTTTCCTATCATTTGGCTTAGTCTTTTGTCTCTTCTTTGTTGATATTTCACTATCCCTTCATTCAAAATTCAACCAAAAGGAAAAAAATAGTACTTTTGGGAAGCCTTTCCTAATAATTTGCATTTAACTTTAACTAGTGGAGTACTATACTCTTTTAATATCCTTATGCTTTTATACTCATTTCTTTTGTCAGGACTTTTCTGTGTTCTGAATATAGGCTATGTTAGTTAATAAATCTTGATGGCATATTATAAAGCAGTAGGGAAAAGCAGGCTCTGGGGACCCCTAGGGTAAGGTAGTCAGGTGCATGATGGTCATAACATGTCCCCCCAAACCTAATTAAATGAATAAAAAGAAGAAAAAAATATCAAGGTATATGGCAACAGCAACTAGATAAGGGGCTCATCCTCATACCATAAATTTTGCAAAGTATCAGAGAGACAGAACAATTAGAAGAAAACTAGAATAGATAGGAAGTTCTATTCTCTGTAGAAACAGGGAGGAGGAAGGTGAGTCAATGAAATTTTGAGAAAAACCTCTCAATTTAGTGGGAAGCAGACTGGGAGCCATAGTGGCTCCAGGGTGAAGATTCAGAGTGTCCTTCCGGAACTCTCTTGGACACAGCCAGAATGAGTGCAAGGCATGTTATTATTTTTCTCTTCCACCTCTGGTCGAGAAGACTGGAGAATGGGGCATAATCTGGTGGAACTAAATTCACCTCTTGTCACAGAGGCTTAAAAAAGGAGAGGATACAGTGAGGATTGGGTAGCCTAGTGTTCAGTTCACCAAATTTCACATATCTGTCTCCTTCCCCTGGGGACAAGCAGAACCTCAGCCAGAGCTGGAAGAAACTGGGGTTTGCTTTCAGACATGACCTCCCCCTTCTAGTTCTGACCTTGAGGACACAGAAGGAGGCAAGGGGAAATAATTGCTCAGTGATAATTATCTCTCACTGCCAAAGGCTATTTGGCCTCTTATGGAGGAAGGATCTGAAATATAAAGCTATCTGTCATTTGAGTACATATATATATATATATATATGTCACTGATGAAGGAAAAGTCCTCAATGCAGGGCATTTCACAATGTACAAGGAAAGAGAATAGAAAGCAATTCCCCGTTACCTCAGGCCCCACCCCTAGTCCCACTCAGAAGAGCCTAATGTAGAAGTAACACACACTAATGGTATCAAGCCTTCAAGGTCAGGTTCTGGGGCGACATAACAGTAGGGCAATGTCAATGTGGCAGGAAACCCACTCTGTTTGGGTAGATTGATAGAATTGCCTGTGTCATAGATAAACAAGCTCACAAAAACTGATTTGGGAACTATGCAGAAATCCTACAGTCAAGGAAAAAATAAAAAGGAGAGTGGAGGGAGGAAAGGAGCTTAGGATGCAAACAAAAGATTTGTTTTGGAAGAATATATATCCCAGAAAACAGAACATTTTAGATAACCAGTACTCCTCACTCAAAGAAAAAGAATATAAACTCTTACAAATAGGAGATCGAAGCAGAGATGATAAGGCCTAAGAAAAGGAAATTGCATAGATGGGGGAAAATGGGAGGCGTAAGTAATAGTTACATAACTATTATAAATACATTAGAAACACTGAAGAAGAGAATTGACATGGCAGAAATGCAAGTCATTCATTTATTCAAGAAAGGCAGATCTAGGTTTTGTGGAATCTAAAGCTTATACAATTTGGCCGGGGGCCCCCACTTTACAAGGAAAAAATACAAATCTGTGAATGGTAAGAAAAAGATCACAACGTATTACTAGAACCTTGGATTCAGGTTCCTTTCTTTAAGTAATTTAACAAATTGTTGATATAAGAGGCTTCCTGTTTAAAATCTGACTCTACCCACCTATAGGTCTCTACGGCTCCCGGAAATCATAGGGGCCCATACAGAGGGATGGTCTGATTACTCCCGTCTCTGTGAAGGCGGTTTGAATACTGAGTATTATACAGGACATAGTAAAGTGAGCAGAGAGAGCAGTAGTTCTCTGGCACCATCAGTACCCACTGATAGGCCATCGCAGAATATCTCAAGCTCTTAAGGATGCAGGAAAAAACTAAGCCTCAAATTCAACTTCCCAGTTTTTTTTTCCTGTGTAAATTTTAGACCAGTAGCTGAGTTCGGGAAGGACCACTTCAAATTTTACTTCCTTTTGATACAAGAATAGAGGTCTTCTTGAAAATGGCATCGAGCATTTCAGTTAAACTCTTCGGGGTTTAACTTGGCCTATGGCTCCAATTCCATTTCTCTTACAACCTCAAACACTGCTTGATGCAAGTTCAGTTTTGGGAATCTTGCTTCTGTAGGGTTCCAGGATGCCAAAGGGCAGTGACATAGACAATTTTCTGTTTATCATTTAAAACAAAACTTACACATTATATCAGCAAGCATGTAAAACTTGTGATATTTCATTTCTGCAAGGGTAAGGTAACATGGTAACACCTTTTACACACTGCAATATAAAACTGTTTTGGATTTCCCTGGTGGTCCAGTGGACTCTGTGCTCCCAATGCAGGGGCCATGGGTTTGATCCCTGGTCAGGGAACTAGGATTCTGCATGCCACATGGCAGGGCCAAACAAACTGTTTCAGTCTTTCTGAAAAATAACTTGGCAACATTCATTAAGAACCACAGTAAACTTGTTATCCTTTCACCCAGGAGTTCTTTGAATATGTCTGACCTAAAGAAATCAACAGAAATTTGGACAAAAACTTATATACAAAGACATTCATTGCAATGTTATTTGTAATCGCAGAAATTTGGAGTCACGCTATCTAAAAGTGGAGAATGAGTAAATTACTTCATGGTCTTAGTAGTGAATTCATATAGCTGTTTCAGTGCTTTTGGAATTGGAATAAAATTTAATGATGCACATGAATGTTCATGATATTTTTTAAAAGCAGGACACAAAATCACGTATAAGGGGTAATGCCAATTCCATAAATATACGTGTAGGAAAAAGAATGGATGGATAGATAACAAAATGTTAATAGTAGTGAGATTTTAATATGTCTATTGAGTATAATGGAATTTATAAGAAAAACCATTTAAAAACCTTTAACCTTTTGGGAGGCTTACAGTGACCATATAAGAAAACATGGGTATTTAGTGTAGCTTTTAACACTCTAAAGAAAGTCTTCATATTTTTTTAATCTTGTTACTATATTAATAAAGAATTTTTAAGAATATACCCCACATGTGTGTTATTTGTGTATTATATACATTGAGTCATGTACTAGTGTATTAGGTACATTATAAAACCTTAGCAAAACAAAAAATTAAGAACGTAAATAGAAGTTTATACCTATTGACTTCTTTGATTTTAATAATTTTTTTGTTTACTTCTTGATTGCTTCCACTCCACTTTGAGATTTACATCTCAAAGAAAGAGAGGAAAAATGAAAAAACAAACAAAACCCCATCATTTCTATTTATTTATTGGCTGCAACATGTCTTAGTTGTGGCACGTGGGATCTTTTGTTGCGGCATGCAGCCTTCTCTCTCTAGCTGTGGCACGAGGGCTCAGTAGTTGCAGCACTCTGGCTCTCTAGTTGTGGCACTCGAGCTTAGTTGCCCCGTGGCACGTGGAGTCTTAATTCCCCCATCGGGGACCGAACCCACATCCCCTGCATTGGAAGGCAGATTCTTTACCACTGAACCACCAGGGAAGTCCCACCATTTCTACTTTTATAAGAACGATTAAACATATTTTGCTCTCTTCAAATAGGGCACAGGATGCAACATTTGAGCGAGGGAAGCAAGGGTCGGCAAGTGGGAAGTGGAGGCGATGGGGAACGCTGGGGTTCAGACAGAGGGTCAAGGGGCAGCCTCAACGAGCAGATCGCTCTCGTGCTCATGCGCCTGCAGGAGGACATGCAGCACGTCCTCCAGAGACTCCACAAACTGGAGACGCTGGCGGCGTCACAGGTAGGCCTCCTCATTTGTCTTGTCTTAACCTTCTGTTGATGCCATCAAGCAGTGTGTCATTGGAATCTGTGTTAATCTGATTTAAATGAACCATACAAGTGATATCCAAACCTTATTTTAGCAGTTGAGTAAGTATAAATGAGGGTGAGTCAAAAATTATCCACACTCTGGCTGTAGAATTTATTTTAATTAACTTTTAGAAAAGATAAATACATCATTTTCAACATAATCTCCTTGCTTTTCAGTACACTTTGTCCATCTGTTAACAAGTTTTTGTATTCCCTCATTAAAAAATGTTTTAGGCTGAGCTGCGAGCAACAAATGCACTGCTGTCTTCACTTCATCAGAAGTGAATTTTCATCCTTGTAGGGCTGCTTTCAGGGGACCAAACAGGTGAAAGTCCAGTGGAGCAAGATCAGGACTATAGGGAGGGTGCTTTAACCCCTCAAAACAAAGTTTTTGCAGAGTGTCAACAGTTTGGGCAGGAGCATGCGTACATGCACACCCTCAGACCACAAAAAACTAATCACAGCATGCTGCTCTTCTTTTGTGCAAATCACAAGTGGGGCATCCATTTTTGCTCACACTGCAGTTACAAATGAACTGATGTAACACATTCACACCTGCACAGCAGTGACTGGGGAGACAGTAGCCTTGAACGGAAAGCACTGATAAGACAGTGAAGCCAACAGAATTATTAATATAACCGGAGTGCCAATAATTTTTGACCCACCCTCATATGTTTAGGAAACAGGGCTCAGATTATGTTTTATGGGAACAGGGCTCAGATTATGTTTTATCAGAGATGTATGGTGTGTTCCAGTGAGAAAAATATTCAAATACCCTGATTTGAATGGTTGTGCTAAGAACGAGACAAATTCTGGATCCACAGAATGCTACACAGTAACAGCTTACAAAATGCTTTTTCACTGTTAAATGTTTGATTTTTTTCAGTGTGTGTGTTTAATATCTGTCTTTCCTGCTAAACTGTACATACCGTGATTGTAGGGAGTATATATATACTATTTTATTTACTGCTGCTAAAGCACAGAGCCTTGTCTCAAGTAGGGGGCGTGATAAATATTTGCTCTTAGATTAAAAAAAAAAATGATTTGCACACATCAATGGCGTTTAATGGTTTTTAAGAGGATCTACTTTTGAAAATATTGTTTCAGAGAATACTGACTCAGAAGCCAAATACCACTTAAAATAATAGGAAATTTTCAGCATATAAAATTAATGGTACCATGGTGGTGGTAGGAAGAAGAATAGGAGAAGAATAAGGGCTGTTGAGTAGTGCAGTTTGCGATACTAATAGAGAGACTGTAGCTAATGTCCTAGATAAAATTCATCATTGAAGTGTCATCCTTTTGTATAAACACTGTCCTCTATCTTGACCTCTTTTTTGAATGCTTTGGAAGTAATACACTAACTTACCCATTCTTTAATGTAAATTAGTTTTAGGATCAAAGCAAGAGAGAAATGTAGAGTTATGATTTGACTTTCCACTATGGTTTGTGATAGCTTATCATGAATTTCCAAAACAGGTATTTAGATATTGTTCACATAACCTTTACATTTTTACAGTTTTAATAATCAGGGCTGTAGTTCTCAAATGTGTTTGTAAGTTGGTAGTTTATATGGAAATTAAGGAATTAATAAGAAATGTTGAGTAGGTAATTTAATAAGAGTGTAAAAGAAGTAATGGTTCAGATTAATTTAAGGTTTTATTTTGATAATTTTATAGTATTTGAACTATAAAATATAAAATGTCAAAGATAATTATTTGGCTAGGAATTTTAGGGACTTTTAATTTGGTCACTATGAGTTTCAGGATAATCAAAGCATAGTTAGCAAAAAAATCATGAGTAAACCAATTTCAGTCTTTTTTTTTTTTTTTTTAAAGATAGGAAACAGAAAAAATTACTATGTTTTTCTTTCTTTTTGTCATAGCTAAATCAGTTTCATTTGTATTTACAGGCAAAATCATCAGCGTTACAGACCAGTAATCAGCCCCCTTCACAGGTAAGAAATTCTTTTCTTAAATCTAAGTGCCAGGGTTTCAAATAACTTACAATAAATTTAGATTACGTATGTTGTCCTTAAAGTATTCCAAAGGAAATCTACCCTTTTTTTTTTAATTTTTAATTTTTTACAATAAACTGCATATATTTAGAGTGTACAATTTGGTATCCCAATCTCCCAATTCATTCCCCCCCCAACCCTCCCCGCTTTCCCCACTTGGTGTCCATATGTTTGTTCTCTACATCTGTGTCTCTATTTCTGCCTTACAAACCAGTTGATTTGTACCATTTTTCTATAGTCCACATATATGTGTTAATACACGATGGAAATCTACCCTTTAGACCTTTGAAGTTTAAAATATATTTGTTTTGTACTAAGTGTGAAGTACTTCTGGAAGTCTACTTACTGAATTACGCTCTAAAAATACCTTCCTCCACTTAGCAGGAGTGAGATCTATTATTAGTTATATAGTTTCAAAATTATGGTGTGTTTTTAAGTTTATACGTGCAATACGTAATAGATTGGTGACCAGCTTATTTTATTTTCTCAGAGACCATCCTGGTGGCCCTTTGAGATGTCTCCTGGTGCATTAACCTTTGCTATCATATGGCCTTTTATTGCCCATTGGTTGGTGCATTTATATTACCAAAGAAGGAGAAGGTAATACAATAGTTTTATAATTCAAATCAGTATGTAAACTCTTATAACCTGTAGCAGACAGAGCTTTCAGCAGCAGTTAGGGAGATAGGTCCATTTTATAGATAGATTGTCATACTGAGCATTCTTACTGATCCTGAGACTGAAACTACCTTGGAAATGATATCTGGTGGGTTTCTAATACTTGTTAGATTAAAATTTTTTCACTTGAGGGCATCTGATGCATTTGTACATCTTTGGTTTACGTGACAACAAGAAAATGATTACAGGCTTAAGTTTTTTTTCATTTTTATTTATTTATTTATTGGCTGCGTTGGGTCTTTGTTGCTGCACTCGGGCTTTCTCTAGTTGCGGCGAGTGGGGGCTACTCTTCGTTGCAGTGCACGGGCTTCTCATTGCGGTGGCTTCTCTTGTTGTGGAGCATTGGCTCTTGGCATGCGGGCTTCAGTAGTTGTGGCATGCAGGCTCAATAGTTGTGGCTTGCGGGCTCTAGAGCACAGGCTCAGTAGTTGTGGCACATGGGCTTAGTTGCTCAGCAGCATGTGGGATCTTCCTGGACCAAGGGCAGAACCCATGTACCCTGCATTGGCAGGCGGACTCTTAACCACTGTGCCACCAGGGAAGTCCCCAGGCTTAAGTTTTATGTCTTATGAAGAAACAATGTTCTTAAAGTCTGATGTTTATTTTGGACCCTGTGCTAATATTAAAGGACAACAGGCAAGAAAACTAATAATGCATGCATTCTCTCTGTGTTTCTAATATAGACATTGGCATTTCAGAAATTGTTCATCCTGGTGGTTTGACTATCTCTAGAAATAGGGCTTAGTCTAATTTGAGAGCCGAGATTCCAGTTTGGATGCCAGGAAATAACTCAGATAAGTTTGAGCAAAATAGATTTGAATCTTTGCAAGTGCTCTGAGATTGTCTAGATGAGGAATAACCTGAGGCCAAAACTCCTGGGTTCAAGAAGATCTTTAAAGCATTTTTTTCAACACTATGTAACCTGAATTACTTTCCCTGGAGGGGCAGATGGACAAATGTTTGTCATTTATGGCCTCACTGATTATGTTTTTTGTGTTTTGTCACCATTTCCCATTAAGTCACAACAGATGGGGAAAAGAGATAGGGTATTTGATGGTAAGATTTTAAGTGCTCTCATATATGTGCAGTAGAAACAGATTTTTTAAAAATCTGCAAGTTTAAATAATTATAGGTCTGTTGATCCTCTACCAAAGAACCCACGTGTATAATTATTGCACATGATAACAAAAGCAAACACCAAACATTTACCCTTCTCCTACGTCAGAGGTTAAGCAGCACACTAGTCTAAGTGCTCCAGTGATAATACTTTATAGTAGAAAAACTGAAATGCATGTGACCTTGGGTGACTCGGTTTAGTCTTCCTTATTCTCTGCTTACGTTAAGACCATTTATATTTATAAATCAACTCAATACGTTTTCTGATACATTAATATTCTTGGAATATACTTACTCATTTTCAAAAACTTTCGTGGGATTTCAGAAGCCTAAGTTGCTTTCTCAGTATCATTTACCCCCTTTCTAAGGCATCTGTGTATGTGTCATTTCAGCTGTTAAGATACAAACCTTGGGACTTCCCTGGTGGTCCAGTGGTTAAGAATCTACTGTAGAGGGCGCGGATTTGATCCATGGTTGGGGAACTAAGATCCCACATGCCACATGACTTGGCCAAGAAAAAAAAAGATATAGACCTTAATTTAAATCCTTTCTTCTCTTTTTTCACACATGTTTCTCCTGTGATGGATGGATGCTATACAGTGTTTTAAATCCTAATATCCGTGATAACAGGAGGAAAAAAAGAGCCAAACCTTTTTTCAATATGTGGTTATGCTGGATTTAAGCGGCTGGCAACAGTGGCGCCAATGGGAGATGTTCACATATTTTGCAATGCATTTCAAAGTTCTTTTTCATGTTTTCCTTTGTAGGTAGTTAGGGATTGGAGAATAGAGAAATTAGACACATGACAAAGAAACCTAAAGCTTACTTTGATTAATAGTTTATTTTGCACTTAAGGTTGAAGCAGCTTGTTGCTTTATTAAAGACTGAAAAAACAGACCATACTTTGCTTCCACAGTCACTGAAAATTGCAGTTTTTCTAAAATCATTTTTTTGATGTTCTTTAATAGTAAAAGTATATACCATTTCTCCTAAGTATTCCTTTCAGTTGTTGACAGGTGTCTCTGAAATGAAGAAACTTTTCTCTGTTCTTAATTTTCTACTTTGTTGTTACTGAATCTTTATCCAGTTTTCCAGGGTATGTTAGGTATTTAGTCCTTCCAAGTTGTAAATTATTTGGTTCTGTGCAACTGCATTTTGATGAACTATAGTGTTTTTATGTATTGTCTGCTTATATATGTAACAAATCAACTGGGGTTGGAGACGGAGCCACGTTTGATTTGGAAATATCTTTTGGCTCTGAGGGGTTTAGGCATTTTTTTTTTTTAAATAAATTTATTTATGTTTTTGGCTGTGTTGGGTCTTTTTTGCTGTGCACGGGCTTTCTTTAGTTGCGGTGAGTGGGGGCTACTCTTCATTGTGGTGCACGGGCTCCTCATTGCTGTGGCTTCTCTTGTTGTGGAGCACGGGCTCTAGGTGCGTGGGCCTCAGTAGTTGCAGCACATGGGCTCAATAGTTGTGGCTCACGGGCTCTAAAGTGCAGGCTCAGTAGTTGTGGCACACGGGCTCAGTTGCTCTGCGGCATGTGGGATCTTCCTGGAGCAGGGATCGAATCCGTGTCCCCTGCATTGGCAGGCAGATTCTTAACCACTGTGCCACCTAGGAAGCCCTAGGCATCTTTTAATCTGGCACTGTTAAACAGGTTTTAATCTGATAGTTCTAGGAAAGAAGATTAGAGAGCATTGTGCGTGGTTTGAAGAAGACAGGTCTGTGTTAGAGGTGGAGAGAAGGATCTAGAAATCCTCTTAGGGTAGGACAAGTGTGGCCAGGAGAGGGTGTGCCCTACTCATAACAGGGACCACCTGTACCTCATCCTCCAGCACAGTGTCTCACACCTATTAGGCTTTCAGTAAATATGTGCTGAGTACATGGCTGAAGGCTGGCTCTTGGCGGGATGGCCACTGAAGTACCGTGTGACATGGACAAGCTTTGATTTTATTTAACATTTATGCATCTGGACACAGACACCCTGAGATTATCCTTCACACATGTAAAATAAGTGGTTATCTATTTGTGGTAAGCTTTAAAAGCAATTTTTTTTTTACATGAAGAGTAGTACTTAAGGTCTTCTGCTTGATTTTTTTTCCCTCAGTTTAGAAGAATATAAATTTTTTAAATACTTGATTTACAATGTTACTTTCTGCTATTCAGAAAAGTGATTCAGTTATACATATATATACATTCTTTTTTTTTATAAATTATTTTATTGGCTGTGTTGGGTCTTTTCTTTCTTTCTTTCTTTCTTTTTTTTTTTTTTTTGCTGTGTGTGGGCTTTCTTTAGTTGTGGTGAGTGGGGGCTACTCTTCATTGTGGTGCGCGGGCTCCTCATTGCCGTGGCTTCTCTTATTGCAGAGCACAGGCTCTAAGCGCGTGAGCTTCAGTAGTTGCAACACATGGGCTCAATAGTTGTGGGTCGCGGGCTCTAGAGCACAGGCTCAGTAGTTGTGGCACATGGGCTTAGTTGCTCTGCAGCATGTGGGATCTTCCTGGAGCAGGGATCGAACCCATGTCCCCTGCATTGGCAGGCAGATTCTCAACCACTGCACCACCTAGGAAGCCCCTATATACATTCATTTTATTATATTCTTTTCCATTATGATTTATCATAGAATATTGTCTATAGGACCTTGTTGTTTATCCGTTCTATATATAATACCTTACGTTAGAAAAATATAAATTTTTAAAATTATTTATTATTTATTGGCTGCGTTGGGTCTTCGTTGCTGTGTGCGGGCTTTCTGTAGTTTTGGAGAGCGGGGCTACTCTTCATTGCAGTGCACGGTCTTCTTATTGCGGTGGCTTCTCTTGTTGCCAAGCACGGGCTCTAGGTGCTTAGGCTTCAGTAGTTGTGGTGTGTGGGCTCAGTAGTTGTGGCTTATGGGCTTAGTTGCTCTGTGGCATGTGGGATCTTCTTGGACCGGGGGTCAAACCCATGTTCCTTGCATTGGCAGGCGGATTCTTAACCACTGCACCACCGGGGAAGCCCAGAAAAATATAAATTTAGAAAGAAATGAAATCTGATACCACTCTGCAGGGGATGTGAAAAACATTCTTTCTGTATGTGCTGTGAAGAGTATCATTTGCAGACCTGCTCAAAATTAGGCTCTGAGCAGCCTCCTGTGGTACCACTTCCCTTCAGTTACCTAACCTGGTCATTCTGCTATGAAAATTATCTACAAGTTCAATACTAAAAGCAGACCTTTTAAATGCACAAGACTATTCTTAATCTATTACAAGCAGACCTTGTCTCATTTTATTGCACTTCGATGTTGTGTTTTGTTTTTACAAACTGAAGGTTTGTGGCAACCCAGTCACAAGGCTGTCAGCACCATTTTGCCAACAGCATTCGCTCACTTCATGTGTCTCTGTTGTATTTTGGTAATTCTTGAAATATCCTAGACTTTTTCATTATCATTATATCTTTTATGATGGCCTGTGATTAGTGATCTTTCATGTTACTACTATGACTTGCCAAAGGCTCAGATGATGGTTAGCATCTGTTAGCAATAAAGTAATTTTAAAATAAATTTATTTCTTTGTGTATGTATGTATGTATGTATGTATATATGTATGTACTTACTTATTGGCTGTGTTGGGTCTTCGTTGCTGTCCTCTGGCTTTCTCTCATTGTGGTGAGAGAGAGGGGGCTACTCTTTGTTGCAGTGTGCAAACTTCTCATTGCGGTGGTTTCTCTTATTGTGGAGCATGGGCTCTACGCGTGTGGGATGCAGTAGTTGTGGCATGCAGGCTCACTAGTTGTGGCATGCAGGCTCAGCAGTTGTGGTGCATGGCCTTAGTTGCTCTGTGGCATGTGGGATCTTCCCAGACCAGGGATCAAACCCATGTCCCCTGCATTGGCAGGTGGATTCTTAACCACTGCGCCACCAGGGAAGTCCAATAAAGCATTTTTTTAAAAAATTTATTTATTTTATTTATTTTGGCTGCATTGGGTCTTTGTTGCTGCGTGTGGGGTTTCTCTAGTTGCGATGAGCGGGGGCTACTCTTTGTTGTGGTGTGCAGGCTTCTCATTGCAGTGGCTTTTTTTGTTGCAGAGCACAGGCTCTAGGTGCGTGGGCTTCAGTAGTTGTGGCATGTGGGCTCAGTAGTTGTGGCTCATGGGCTTAGTTGCTCCACGGCATGTGGGATCTTCCTCACCCAGGGATGAACTTGTGTCCCCTGCATTGGCAGGTGGATTCTTAACCACTGTGCCCCCAGGGAAGCCCCAATGCAGTTTTAAATTATATATACAGTTTTTTTAAGACATAATGCTATTGCACACTTAATAGGTTACAGTAGAGTATAAACTATTATATGCACTGGGAAACCAGAAAATTTGTGACTCACTTTATTGTGATATTAGCTTTATTACAATGATCTGGGACAGAACCTACATTATCTTCAAGGTCCACCTGTACTTTGAAGGAAAGGATGTTTCTAACCACTTTTCTTCACCAGTTTGCCCAGATTCATAAATGTGCTGGTAGGTGGTTGCCTTGGAGACAATGAGCTTTCACTTTTTATTCAATAAAAACTGGATAGGGTGGGGCAGAAACATTCTTCAGGTGGAGGCTGGGAAGGTGCTGCTGGAGCAAAAAGTCAGGCCCAGGCTTCTGAGGCAGGGAAAGAATCTCAGCAGTCCACTCAGAGCTAAGAGTTCAGTGGACTGGGGAAAGGCAGAATGTTATTCCTGTTTTCTTAACTGTTGTTTTCTGTAACTTTTCTTCTCTTATCGCACTATGCCCTGCATTTTATAAGTTAATTTTGTATAACAGGAGAGAAGGAGCTAAGTGCCTGAAAAACATCCCCAGATTTTGAAGATAGTGGTAGTGACTTATGTCTATTCTATTTCCCTATTACAGTCGAAGACTGAAGGATTCATAGACCACATTGTGTGCTTTTTGGTAAATCTACAGATTTGGTAAATCTTGTATAGCAGTCTGCATCACGTGGGTTCTTAGTAAGTGTTGCTAACTGTTCAGGCACCTCCCAGCTAGCATTTCTGCTAAAGCCTCACTCAGGCAGTCTTTACAACCACCTACGATTCTGTTCCTCCAGGGGCCTTTTTCCTTCATGCCAGAGTAATCTCCTCCTGTTATGTGAAAATCTACCTGATTATTTAAAATGTCACTCCTGCCACGGTGTACATAAGAAGATTTCTGCAGAGGCTAAGAAATGGTCCGATTATTTAAAAGATCATTCCTGCCAAGGGGGTTGCATAAGAGCATTTCTACAGAGGAGAAGAATAAATTTGTAATGAGAGAGTTTCAGGCATTTTGGCATCTGGAGTGCTGAGCAGGGTGCAGAGATTTTACAGCTGTGGGTCCTTTCCCAGAACTCAGATCACAAGTGATTATTGTGTCTTGTGCTCACAAGCCCATCCTTCACTCTGGTATCAGAAAAACAGTCACATTATACATATTTGAGTCATTGGTTTATGAGTCCCTCCCACCCCCATCCCATCAACTAAGCTGAGAGCTTTTTTGAGGGCTTGAGAGCCTGCCTCATAGATGTCTGAACCTCCAGTATCTGGAACAGTGCCTGGGAAATAGCAGATACATAATAGGCATTGATTAAATGAATGGTCCGGGTTGTGTATCTTTCAGCCTTTTGTTGTTTTATGAAGCTTTTTGTTTCAACACTTTTCTATTTTGATAAAATTATGAAGTAATTTGCAAAAATCTGAACTGTGGAATAGCCAATTAGAAAAAGATGAGAATCTAGAAGCTATGAGAGGAGGAATGTACATTGAAATTGTTTGTTAGAAACTACTTGGTAATGTCATCACTTGCAGTTGGGTCCTTCCTGTAGAGTTCTACGTGACATGAAGTAACTTCATAAGGATCATTTGTAATTTTATGGTCTTATTTTGAATTTGAATATTATTATTATGTCACCATTCAGCGAATTCTTTGATAGGGATGTGTTTCACATTCAGTTTGCATTTATACTCATAGGACATTGTTTTTCTCCTTTCTTTTCAAAGAAAACTGAACTGAAAATATTTGACAGAAGCAGTCTACTGGGCCTGGATGACCTCGGGCTGAGATGGATTGTGGCACTTACACGAAAATACTAGTTTGTGATGATTACATTTCTTTTTGTTGTCCAGTAGTTTGGTTTGTGTACATATATACGTATATATATTTTGCACTACACAAATGATAACATTTTAAGGACTAATATTGCTGATACTTGAATAATCAATCTCAACTAGGTTATAAGTAGCAGACATAGGTTTACCCTACCCTTGAACTTGAAGAACGTTAAGTTATTAATTATTGTTTGGTAACATGTTTACCTGATTATCTCCCATAGAGAAATATAAGCTGCTTTTCCAAGGTACAGTTGTGATAATGAGAACAGATTTATAACTGGGAATTTTTAATTTTCTAAATTAAATGTGAGAAAGTATGCAAACAAAGAATGAATTTCAAATGAGATGAAATCGACTTTCTTTCTTAGTCCCTGAACCGCCAAGCGATGCAGTAGAAAACGACTGGAAGAATCTCCTCCACCTCCACCTGTGGGCTGCCTGTAGTCTTCCTGGGGCATACACAGCTCTAACTTTAGTGTCCAGGCATCATCACGACTAAGTAGAACCCTATGTACTAGGCTTCATTTTTACAAGTGATGCACAGAATAGACATAACCTGCTAGAGGAAATGATGAAGATGGGCTCAAAGTAGGTTTGACAGTGTGTTCTGAACCTGCAGGTCATTAGTAAGATTTGTATTCAGTCATATACATGGATTCCTTTGTAATTATTTTCCTTTAACTGAGGACATCTTGTTTCTGCTTCATAGGGTGCTTTGAAATATAAAATGAAAACTTATTTATACTGTTTTTACAAAGGTCAAAGAGGAGACACATGAAAATCACTTTTCTGCAACTGGTAAACCACACAGACTGGACTCTTAACCTCTTAGTGCCTCAGTTATTTCCTTCGGGGTATAATATTGGAGATACAGTATACCTATTTCACAAGGAGTCTTGGAGGGAGCTGCAAGCTAGCAGGCCATATGCTTCCATGGGAATAAGACATACCCAACTAATGTAAATTTAAGTGTCTCTCCCTCACCTCCCACACTTACACTAAGAAGGAAACTGTAATTTAGATCCTTGAAGACTTTGTTTGGAATTATCCTTCCTCTATACCTTTTAAAACTCTCTGCTCATGTAGATGTACCTTATACTTTAAACTTTTTTCTGATTCAAAGGCATAGTATCAAATAATTTTTAAATATTCTTGGTATGTGTGATGTTGGGTTTAGCATCATGTGTTCAGAGTGTTTTCAATATGAGAGAAAGTAATCCATCCCCAGTATAGAGGGTGATTCTTAAGCTGAAGAAAAAAGTATAAGAGCACAAGTTGCTTTTCTGAAGACTCTTTTTTTTCGCTTATTTTTTTTTCTTACATGTAACTTGATTTTTTTTAAATTTTTTAATTCCATCTTGGTTAAAATCTGTCTTAATGTATCTACTAGTACTTGCTTTTTAAAACCTGTCCTCTATTTACTTAGGGAAAAAAAATGAAGCCAGTAACTGAATTATATGTAAAAATAAAATTTAGACCTGTGGATCGGGAATCATTTTAAAAAATTAGCTATCAATCTGGTATCAGAAAATGGTGGCTTTTCTCTTAGTATATAAATAAGATGCAAAGTAAGAATGTAAGCAGTTGTGATTCATTACAAGCAGTTGGAGGTAACTAACTCCTAAGGATAACCATTTGTATCCTATTCCAAAATCTTGTTTTATAGTTTGAAAAGCACTTTGCACACAGTTCTTGTATATACAAGTAAAGATGTAATTATAGGATGTAGTGTTACTGCTTTGTTTAACAAGAACCTCATTTAAAATTTGAAATTGACAGCTATGGTATTTTTTTAATGATCTACTTCTTTTCTGTTTCTTTATTGTAAAATTAAGTTAAAAATAAAAGGTTACTGAGAGATGTTATGGTTTTTATTCCTTGTTGCTATTAGAAGTTCGTTGATTTTATACTAAGGATTAAGTGAAAATAAATAGTAGGGATTCATAGAGTCATTCATAAAATTCATGTAATTTTATAAAAATCCGAAACATGGTGAAGTTGAACTCATTTAGTCATTTGGTTGAGAATGTTACTGATCGTGTCAAAATCTTAGTTTCATTTCTTATTCCAAATAGGTAGCTTCCCTCAGCCACTCAATGTGGCCTCAGTCAGCCATCTTAAGTACATACAGTTGGTCTTAGGTAGAAAATGGTCTTGTGTTTTCAATACAAATGTATAACTTGTAATTTCTCCAGGTAGTGATAAAAGTGATGTTAGCTATTTGTAACACTTAAGATACCAGTGTTCTGTGGCCTGTAATAGAAACCTAACTGCAGTAGCTTAAGTTTTTTCCTTAAATACAAGGAGTGAAAAGATCGGAAGTCCAGGGTTGATAAGGTACTTCTGCAATGCCATTTGGGACACAGGTTCCTTCTGTCTTTCTGATCTGTCATCTTTAGGGTGTGGGCCTTGTCTTCATGTTTGCCAAATGGCTGCTGTGCATCTCAGTCCAATGTCTACATTGGCAGGCAGGCAAAGATACTTATCTGATCAGTAAATAGTAACTTTCTTGGAAGTCTTATACAGGACACTCCCTCTCCATCTCATTGGCTAGAACTGGGTCTCATAGTTATATCTTTGTCTATAAAAATATTATTTAAAGAATAAAATTGTTCCAGTTTATGTAGATATAATAATTTTTTTGGCTGCAACTTGCGGCTTGTGGGATCTAAGTTCCCCGACCAGGGATTGAACCCTGCAGGATCTGAGTTCCCCAACCAGGGATTGAACCTGAGCCATGCCAGTGAAAGTGCTGAGTCCTAACCACTGGACCGCCAGGGAATTCCGTACATATAATTTTATATAAATTTATTTATTTATTTTATTTAATTATTGGCTGTGTTGGGTCTTCGTTGCTGCACACAGGCTTTCTCTAGTTGCAGCGAGCAGTGGCTACTCTTCATTGTAGTGCACAGGCTCCTCATTGTAGTGGCTTCTCTTGTGGAGCATGGGCCCTAGGTGCGTGGGCTTCAGTAGTTGCCACACATGGGCTCAATAGTTGTGGCACACGGGCTTAGTTGCTCCGTGGCATGTGGAATCTTCCCAGGGCAGGGCTTGAACCCGTGTCCCCTGCATTGACAGGCGGATTCTTTACTACTACGCCACCTAGGAAGTCCATACATATAATTTTATAAATTTAATTTTGCCCATACACAGGAAAGGCCATATCTTTTGGCCTTCAATACACTTTCCCAAGTTCTCTTCTTTCTCTATTTGTTTTTCTTTTCTGCTTCTCAACCCTTGTTTTCCCACTGACTTTCTATCTCTCCTTCCCAGTAGAACCACTTTTTCAAGCTGAGAAATGGTAAGTGTTCTTTTCCTTTTTCAAAAGAAACAAATTAAAGAACTTTTAAATACATACATAATACAGGTGAGGTATAGCCATTATTGTGTTTTCTGCCCAGCACCTGTTCTTCCTCCTCCTGATAACAACATCACTCCTCACCCTTCCCCACTGTAATCCTGCCCCACTCCAAGCCACAGTAGTGGGCATGTGACTCAGACCTGGCCAGTGCTTATCTCATTCTCCTCCTGATCACAGTGACAGTCCCGGGGAGGCACATACGACCATCAGTGAAGCCATTAGAGCTATTCTCTGGATTTATTTCCAACAGCTAGAGGAGAGAGTATTTTGCCTTTTCCAGAATGTTACATAGTTGGAATCATACAGCATGTAGCCCTTTCAGATTGGCTTCTTTCACTTTGCAATATACATTTATGTTTCCTCCGTGTAATCTCATGGCTTCATAGTCCTTTCTTTTTCTGTTTTTATGGCTGTGTTGAAGTAGAATTTTATTTACAAAACAAATAGGGGGCCATATTTGTCCCATGGGCAGTAGTTTGCTGACTTCCAATTTAGGTAATTCGTTTCTTTTTAGCACTGATTAATAATTCACTTTCTGGATGTACTAGTTTATTTATCTATTCACCTATTGAAGGACATCTTGGTTGCTTCCAAATTTTAGCAATGATGGGTAAAGCTGCCATCAACATCTTTGCATAGGTTTTTGTGTGGTCATAAGTTTTTAACTCATTTGGGTAAAGACTAAAGAGTGTGATTGCTAGGTTGCATGGTAAAGCTACATTTAGTTTTATAAGAAACTGCCAAACTGTCTTCCAAAGTGGTTGTACTATTTTGCATTCCCACCAGTATGAATGAGAGTTTCTGTTGCTCCACATCTTCACCAGCACTTGGTGTTGTCAGTGTTTTGGATTTTAGCCATTCTGATAGGTGTGTAGTGGTATCTCATTGTTACTGTGTTCTCTTTCTCTTTGAATTACCAGCCTGTAAGTTATTACCAGAGAGATCCTGGGGCCATATATCCTGCTATTTGGGGGAGCCTTAGATAATAAGGCCAACATCTAGACCTAGGAACTTAGACAAGAGTCAGAAACAGTGAGTTCAAGTCCTTTAATCCAGTTAACTCTGAAAATACTACCCCATGCATATTTTTATTTTTTAATTTATCTTTTTTAATTAATTAATTATTTATTTATTTATTTTATGTTTGGCTGCATTGGGTCTTGGTTGCTGTGTATGGGCTTTCTCTAGTTGTAGTGAGTGGGGGCGACTCTTCCTTGTGGTGCACGGGCTTCTCAGTGTGGTGGGTGGCTTCTCTTGTGGAGCACGGGCTCTAGGCACGAGGGCTTCAGTAGCTGTGGTGCATGGGCTTAATTGCTCTACGACATGTGGGATCTTCCTGGACCAGTGATCGAATCCATGTGCCCTGCATTGGCAGGCGGATTCTTAACCACTGCACCACCAGGGAAGCCCCTACCCCTGTATTTATACAGTGTGTTTACATGGGTTAATAAATTTGCTTTTTACTTAAGGCAGTTTAGGGTAGGTTTCTTTATTTATTTAATTTTAAAATTTATTTTTATTAAAAAATTTTTTTTTATTTTAAGGTAGGTTTCTGACACTTGGAACCAGAGTCCTGACTAGTATAGATGACTCGTGATTGTCAGGACTGAGTGCGGGCTCTGGAGGTTCAAATTCTGAGCAATCATGGAAAGTCCCTTAACCTTGTGTTTCAGTGTCTGTATCTATACAATGTGGATAAAAATATCTCATAGGGTTAATGTATGTATAAAATACATAGAACAATGTTCAGCATATATCAGTAGTAAGTACTCTGTAACTGATAAGCTACTGTGATGGTACTAATGTTAATTTGGGTTATTATTTCACTATCAGCACATAAAAATCCAAAGCGCTTTCGAAGAGATAGACACTGGAAATGTTGGTGAAAATGTACCAAAAATCATTTTTTTTTTTTAACAAGAGCTAGTCTCTTCCATTTTATCCTCTGAATATTATTCCTTTCCTTTAAAACTTTGCCATATTTTTCTGCCCCAGAGCCAACTATTTTCAGCACTTTTGGCTGATTGTTTTGTACTTAAACCTCTCAGGTTCTAAATAATATGTTTGAACTGCTATCTTTTGATACTTCTGTTCTGGGAACTATCTATTTACTTCCCTCTACTGAAAACTGAAGATTTCATTCTTTTCCTTCCTTTGCAGTCACAGCTCATGTGTAAGCAGTTTACTGTTTTATCAGTTGGTTACTAAAGGATATGGTAAAGAAAGGGTACAGGTGAACCGGGTGAAGGTGTAGATGGAAGAGATGCACAGGGCAAGGCGAGCAGGAAGGGATGTGGAGCTTCTGTGCTCTCTCTGGGGCACCATTCCCCCAGCACCTGCATGTGTCCACCACCTAGAAGCTCTCCGGACCCTGTACTTTGGGGATTTTGATGGAGGCTTAGTCGCATAGGCAAGATAAAACATTCACTCCCTTTCCAGCCCCTCCCCCTTCTCTGGCTGAAAATTCCAAGCTTCCTTGTTTGTTTTTAGGCCACGTGGCATGTGGGATCTTAGTTCCCAGACTAGGGACTGAACCGTGCCCCTGCAGTGGAAGCTTGGAGTCTGAACCACTGGACCGCCAGTGAAGTCCCAGAAAATCCCAAGCTTCTAATCATGGCTGGGTCTTTCTGGTCACCGGCCCCCATCCAGGAGCCCACCCAGAGCCACCTCATTAGAACAAAAGACACTGCTATCATCCAGGAAATTCCAAGGGATCCAGGAGCCCTGGGTGAGGAACTGGGGTCAAAGACCAAATATGAGAACAACAACAGCAAAAGCTCCTAGTTCTCTTATCGCTTTGGAAATTATTGATACAAGAGTTTTAGGAGTTCTGTGCCGGAAATGGGAGGCAGAGACCTATATATATATATATGTATTTTCTATTATCTCTTACTGGTCTTTTTTCTTTCTCTTTGGACGCTTGTAGGATCTTCTCTTTTTTCTGGTGTCTGAAACGCCACTGTGTTATAACTTGGTATGTATAGGAAAGGTATCTGCTGCGATGATATGTAACAAACAAGCTCAAAACTCCCATTCTTTCACCCTCCTCATCCCATCCATCAGTAAGTCCTATTGATTCTACCTCTAAAATATGTCTTGAATCCAGGTGGGCTGTTCAGTAGACTTTTTTTTTTTTTTAAAGAACTTTTATTGAGATACAGTTAACAGACAATAAACAGCATATATTTAGAGTGTATAATTTGGTATCCCAATCTCCCAATTCATCCCCCCGCAACCCTGCCCGCTTTCCCCACTTGGTGTCCATGTGTTTGTTCTCTACATCTGTGTCTCTATTTCTGCCTTGCATTTCCTCTTTCATAGTTGTTAGCATTTGCCTTATGTATTGAGGTGCTCCTATATTGGGTGCATATATATTTATAATTATCTCCTCTTCTTGGATGGATCCCTTGATCTTTATGTAATGTCCTTTCTTGTCTCTTGTAACATTTTTCATTTTAAAGTCTATTTTATCTGATATGACTATTGCTACTCCAGCTTTCTTTTGATTTTCATTTGCATGGAATATCTTTTTCCATCCCCTCACTTTCCATCTGTATGTGTCCCTAGGTCTGAAGTGGGTCTCTTGTAGACAGCATACATATGGGTCTTGCTTTTGTATCCATTCAGCCAGTCTGTGTCTTTTGGTTGGTGCATTTAGTCCATTTACATTCAATGTAGTTATTGATATGTATGTTCCTATTACCATTTTCTTAATTGTTTTGTTTTTGTTGGTCCTTTTCTTTTTTTATGTTTCCCGCTTAGAGAAGTTCCTTTAACATTTGTTGTAGGGCTGGTTTGGTGGTGCTGAATTCTCTTAGCTGTTGCTTATCTGTAAAGCTTTTGATTTCTCCGTCGACTCTGAATGAGATCCTTGCTGGGTAGAGTATTCTTGGTTGTAGGTTCTTCCCTTTCATCACTTGAAATATATGGTGCCACTCCCTTCTGGCTTGCAGAGTTTCTGCTGAGAAATCAGCTGTGAACCTTATGGGAGTTCCCTTGTATGTGATTTGTCGTTTTTCCCTTGTTGCTTTTAATAACTTTTCTCTGTCTTTAATTTTTGTCAATTTGACTACTGTATGTCTTGGCATGTTTCTCCTTGGGTTTATCCTGCCTGGGACTCTCTGCGCTTCCTGGACTTGGGTAGCTATTTCCTTTCCCATGTTAGGGAAGTTTTCAACTATAATCTCTTCCAGTATTTTCTTGGGTCCTCTCTCTCTCTTCTCCTTCTGGGACCCCTATAATGCAAATGTTGCTGCGTTTAACACTGTCCCAGACGTCTCTTAGGCTGTCTTCAATTCTTTTCATTCTTTTTTCCTTATTCTTTTCCACATCAGTGATTTTCACCATTCTGTCTTCCAGGTCACTTATTCGCCCTTCTGCCTGTTAATCTGCTATTGGTTCCTTGTAGTGTATTTTTCATTTCAGTTATTGTGTTGCATATCTCTGTTTGTTTGTTCTTTAATTCTTCTAGGTCTTTGGTAAACTTTTTCATCTTTGCATTCAGTCTTTTTTCAAAGTCCTGGATCATCTTCACCATCATTATTCTGAATTCTTTTTCTGTAAGGGTGCCTGTCTCCTCTTCATTCAGTTGTTTTTCTGGGGTTTTATCCTGTCCCTTCATCTGGTACAAAGTCCTCTGCTTTTTCATTTTCTCTATCTTTCTGTGGCTGTGGTTTTCAGTTCCACAAGATGAAATACTGCTGATACTGCTTGATCCTGCTGTCTGCCCTCTTGTGGAGGAAGCTATCTAGGAGGCTTGTGGGTGCTTCCTGATGGGAGGGACTGATGGTGGGTAGGGCTGGGTGGGCAGAGCTCAGTAAAACTTTAATCTGCTTGTCTGCTAATGGGTGGGGCCCTGTTCACACCTTGTTGATTGTTTGGCCTGAGGCTACTTAGCACTGGAGCTTACAGGCTCTTTGGTGTTGCTAATGGTGGACTCTGGGAGGGTTCACGCCAATGAGCACTTCCCAGAACTCCTGCTGCCAGTGCCCGTCTCCTCGGTGAGCCACAGCTACCCCCCACCTCTGCAGGCAACCCTCCAACACCAGCAGCTAGGTCTGGTTCAGTCTCCTATGGGGTCACTGCTCCTTCCCCCTGGGTCCTGGTGAGCACACTTTTTTGTGTGCCCTCCAAGGTTGGAGTCTCTGTTTCCCCCAGTCCTGTGGAGATCCTGCAATCAAATCCCGCTGGCTTTCGAAGTCTGATTGGGGATTCCTCCTCCCAGTGCTGGACTCCCAGGTTGGGAAGCCTGACGTGGGGCTCAGAACCCTCACTTTAGGGGGTGGACTTCTGCGGTATAACTGTTCTCCAGTTTGTGAATCACCCATCCAGCATTTATGGGATTTGATTTTAACGTGATTGCACCCCTCCTACCATCTCATTGCGGCTTCTCCTTTGTCTCTGGATGTGAGGTGTCTTTTTGGTGAGTTCCAGTGTCTTTCTGTCGATGATTGTTCAGCATTTAGTTGTAATTCCAGTGCTCTTGCAAGAGGGAGTGAGTGCAGGTCCTCCTACTCTGCCATCTTAATCCTATCTCCAGTAGCTTTTTATTCAGCCTCCCTCCTTCAAATGTTGCCCCAACCAGTCCACTTTCCGTAGTTATAAGAATGACCCATCCATGGCTGGCTTGGTATTAACTGAAAGGAGGCCTGGTGGAAACAGTAAATATTGCACAATCTTTTGGACTCTGAGCATGTTTGTAACTGGCTAAAAACAAGATGGTTCTTCCGGGCAAACAGAGTGATCAGACCTGAGTAACCTTTGAGATGTTTTGGAGACTAATAGCAGAGTTTTTACAGTGACCATTTCCCAAACCCCAAATTATGACAAATATTCTGAGAAGTAGTAGGGTATTTAGGACTCAAATAGTGATCATTTATTAAATACCTTTTATGTTTGTTATGTACTTTGTGTTAATTAATTTTTATTTATTTATTGGCTGCATTGGTCTTCATTGCTGCACACGGGTTTTCTCTAGTTGCAGCAAGCGGGAGCTACTCTTCATTGTGGTGCGCAGGTTTCTTATTGCAGTGGCTTCTCCTGTTGCAAAGCATGGACTCTATGCTTGTGGGCTTCAGTAATTGCAGCACATGGGCTCAATGGTTGTGGCACACAGGCTTAGTTGCTCCATGGCATGCGGGATCTTCCCAGACCAGGGCTCGAACCTGTGTCCCCTGCACTGGCAGGTGGATTCTTAATCACTGAGCCACCTAGAAAGTCCCCTTCCTGTTATTTAATTCCAACAAAGGTACACCAAAGTAAATACATTTTTTGTACTTGTTTAACAGTTAGTGGAAGTGTTCTTCAAAGTCATGTATGCACACACATCCACACAGCTGCCAAGACACTTGCATTTTTCCATTCTTGTTCTGTCTCAAGTTTTTCCGTAATGAGTATCTGAACCCACATCTTGACAGGTGTTTTAACGATTTAAGTTTAGATAATAAATCACTTGTTCCTGGCAAACACCATTACAGGATGCAGAATCCCAGGTGGCCATAGCTGCACCTGCTAGGGCTGTAACAGCAAACTGTTCTTAACTTTTCCACTTAAGGGCACTGCCTACTGCATTGGGAATGGGTTCACTGTACCTCTTCCTCGAGGTTCCTTATCAGTAACGTTTCAAATCCCTGATAAGACTGGTGTCCTGGGAAGTTCCTTAGTATTAATCTGCACAATACAGGTAGACAGTCACAGTTTAACCCACCCAAGGTTTCCTATTCTGGCAGAGCAATGGTTTAAACCATTTGCGCTTGATTCCAAAGCCACTGTTCTTTCTACTACTTGAAAATTTCATAAGAGGATGACAAATAATCCTAGCTTTTACCTAATTTAAGGGAAAGATGTAATTTACATTAAACAAAGTTTTAACAACTATATTTTTTGAACATATTATTAGAAGAGGTGACTATTAGGAGCATTAAATCTGAGTAGTCATTACTAAACAAAGTTCAGTAAAACCATTAAATCATGGATTCAGTTACATAGCATTGATTATTATGGTGTCTCTTTCACTGCAACAGTTTTAAATTTGTATTATCTTCATCCACTACATTAATAACAGGGCTCTTACTGGGATGGTGATGGAAAGTAAAAACACTCAAGCCATTATGCAAAAGGAACAATAGTATTTAATAGATTAACAGAAGATTTACACATGGTACGTTTAAATTTGAACTTTTTCTCTTTTTGGGGGTAAGTATGCAAAAAACCTCAATGGATTTAAGATATGACCTGTGAAGCTGAATCTTAGTGTATCTATGTTTAGAAGAATGATGTTGACAGAGAGTATATTGAAGTACAATTATGTTTATTAAGCAAAAGTTAAGTTAGTTAAATTTTTTAAAGAGTCAGGCTATTTCTGGTAATGCTGCATATGTTTTAAACAAATTATTTAAAAATGTAAACCATCATGTTTTTTGTTAAAATTGAACAAGCTGTTAAAATTGCTACAGTATATATATCTCATGTAAGCTTCCCAGTACTATTTTAAACAAATAAATATTGTAGAAAAAGCACCAGAAGCAGTCAAGGCAGCAGAACTGTATTCATAGAAAAATAAGCCAAAACCCTCATCCTTTTGTTTATTCCTCACTCCCCAAAGGAGTTACAGTACTGAATGAAGGGATTTTCAGCTGCATTTTTGAGGTCACAATTACAGCTTTAAATGATTGCCCTCGAGGCTGTGGCTTTTGCAGGCAATCTGGTACAGATAAATTACACTAAAATAAAACTATTTTTGTTATATTAACACCGAACTGAATGGTGGACCGAAATGAACAGATAAGAAAGAAAACCAACCTCGAGTCTCACTCTTTCTCTAAAGTGGTAATGTTTCTAGTTTTACTGAAGCATTAATTTTCATAAAGTGCAGTAACAAAATAAATAAGATGAAAAAAGCTTTGAAGATCTATATACAACTCTGAGATTAAGATAAATTACTGATTACGTTCTTGATAGCCTTTTAACGCTGTGGAAGCTGTAACATACATGAAAAGCTCCATTGATCCAGGTAAAATAATTATTTTTTTCCCCCTTAGATCAATCTAGTATTAAGGCGTATGTACTTATGCTAGCTTATTCTGTAAGGCAGGGTTCGAGTAAAGGGAAGACTGATGTGCTATAGGCTAAATCCAGATACTGTCAGGTGCTGAGCATTATTCCTGGCTTCAAAATAAGATGTATCTGTTTCGTCGTCTGGTTGGGGTATGAAAGGCATTGATTGATGCTGTAGATTTTCCCAGTCCACATCACTGAAGAGAGGATGATGTTTCAGCTCTTAGGAAAAGTATCAGACAAAACAATATTATGACACCATTACCTAAGTACTATTTTATAGGAATTAAGGAGAGACTGTCTCACATGGACCTTGCCCTGACTGACTATGCCTGTTTCACAGACTTTTTTTTTTTTTGGCCGTACCGTGGCATGCGAGATCTTAGTTGCCCCACCAGGAACTGAACCTGCATCTCCTGCACTGGAGTCACAGAGTCTTAACCACTGGACTGACAGGGAAGTCCCCTAAAGCAATTTTTAGAGCTCAGTTTTCAAATGTATGCATCCTCACTTTACGTTGGTTTTTGCTCAAATCCCACTCTTCAGGTCTTCCTGACCACCCTGTCTGAAAAATAAATCTCTTGCCCTCACTTTGTACCTTCTCACTCTGCTTTCTTTCTCTTCAGGTACTTACCACTAGACGGCGCCATGTTATAGTTGTATTTGTTTACTTTCTGTCTTTCCACTAGAATGTAAGTTCTAGAGCTTAAGCACAGGGATTTCAGTCTGGTTCATCCCTAGGGTACCTCCTGTGCCCAAAAGGACAACACTGCCTGGCACCTAGAAGTCACTCTATAGGATGTGTTAAATAAATAAATAAACTGTTGACCTGATTGGAGGGAACACCTAGAAGCTGATGCAAATGACATATTACTAAAGTCCATTTTCCTAATATACCCTACTTCACATGGAAATGCATTTTGAGTCACAATCCTTAGTTGTCTCTATATATACCTTGTGACAAAAAGGGTTTTAAGGCAGCTGCTAATGAGATTTACTGGAGTTTCAAAATTGGAGTTTAAAATTAATTGGAGTTTCCTTCACTGGCCAAAAAAAGCTTTGAATGGGCCATAGTGCACTAATTCTGTCCTCTCTGAGGCAACCTGGCTGTGAAGATAATGCAACAAGGAGCCAGAGTCCATGAAAATATTTGTCAATCAATAATAATATCAGAGAGGAAGCAGTAAGAAATGATAGAACAGGAAGTTTGGATTAAAAGAATTTCCTGTATTTGTTGATGGGTAATTTTATCAGCCTCTGAAAAACCTAAAAGCGCTGACAAGATAAGATTCTTTGGGGTACCTGCTTGAGAGTAATAAAATTCAAGATCGCAACCTGATTGCACTGAATTTTAATGTTGAATAAAGACATATATCAACAAATACCTAGAGGGCAAAAATAAACTGAAAAATTTTACACCAATTTAGCTTATCTGTCAGATTATCTGTAGTATTGTACTAGAACTTGATATTAACATTCATCCCTGAAACAAATCAAGGGTAAAAAGTTTACTAACACAAAACCTTACCTTTCATGCCAGCTCTCTTTGTATCATCAATGGTTAAGAGTATTTCTACAGCACTTTGAGCCTTATCAGATAACTTTTCTTCACCTTCAGGCCAAGGGATATCTATAAATGCAAGTAAACTTGTTAATCACTGCTCAAGATAATAGTACAGGGAGATAAATGAGATGAATCTATCTTAATAGGAGAAAAAGAATCACCTCTTTTCAGAATATTCTGGAATACTTGCTGCGGCGTTTCATCATTGAAAGGGGGAATTCCTGTTAGAAACTCAAACAAGCAAACTCCAAGTGCCCACCAGTCTACTGCAGGACCTGGAATTTAACAGGAAGCAGCTGAACTTGCAAGCGATTTCTGTAAATGTATGATTAACTAAAACATTCATACGTGGATATTTGGGCACAACGAAGGCCCAAAGGCTCATTTCCTAAGACTTTCTTCTGGCTTCAGGAGGTGTGAAGACCCAAGTTACCTTCCTTTAGGCAATGTGGTAATTATTTTCTTGGAAAATAGAAATTTAGATTAGCCATTAACATGGCTAGCTAAAAAAGAGTTAAAGCTATCTTTTGCCATTTATTAATAACCTCTGATATTCTGGATACCTATTTGTGCTAAATCCTAAAACACAACCAAGGAAAGCATTTGATCTAAAAAATTATTCTCTAAAAGAATACTTCTCAATTTCAAATCAAGAAACAATAACATTCAGATGATTCTATATCCCACTCATTTCACAAAGGAATGAGATGAGGTAGTAATATTAATGCTAATTGGAGGAAAGCCTTACAATTTTTTTTTTTTTTTTTTACA
Organism: Hippopotamus amphibius kiboko; assembly: GCF_030028045.1. Lineage (NCBI taxonomy): Eukaryota > Metazoa > Chordata > Mammalia > Artiodactyla > Hippopotamidae > Hippopotamus > Hippopotamus amphibius. The sequence goes on along the minus strand of NC_080189.1, from coordinate 117,462,033 downwards.
AATGGTTTTAATATAGCTTTATTCCTTCTGAGAACATAGGGGGACAAATCAGGTTAACAAAAAATACTCAAACTATGGCTTGAGGAGATAATTAGAAGATAAGTCTTAATAAATAGGTAAAACTTGTTCCTAAATAAAATCTTTGGGACTTCCCTGGTGGCGCAGTGGTTAAGAATCCACCCGCCAATGCAGGGGACACGGGTGGATCCCTGGGCAGGGAAGATCCCACATGCCGTGGAGCAACTAAGCCTGTGCACCACAACTACTGAGCCTGTGCTCTAGAGCCTGTGAGCCTCAACTGTTGAGCCCACGTGCCACAACTACGGAAGTTGTGCAACAAGAGAAGCCACCGCAATGAGAAGCCAGTGTACCACAACGAAGAGTAGCCCTTGCTCGCCACAACTAGAGAGAGCCCATGCGCAGCAATGAAGAACCAATGCAGCCAATAAATTAAAAGAAAAAAAAAAAAGTCTTCCAAAAAATAAAATCTTCATTGGAAGCATCATTTGTATACAAATTTTTTTTTTAATTTTTAAAATTGTATTCATATTTTTGGCAGTGCTGCGAGGATTGTGAGATCTTAGTTCCCTGACGAGGGTGCGAGGATTGTGAGATCTTAGTTCCCTGACGAGGGATTGAACCGAGGCCCTCCATAGTAAAAGCGCTGAGTCCTAACCACTGGACTGCCAGGGAATGCCCTAAAAAGATTTTTTAGGTGATTACTTTAAACATGACCTTATAATCTGGCTTATACTTTGTTTAGTTATGTCTATGAACAAAATGTTTCCTAAACAAAGGTAAATTTCAGTTCAAAAATGATTAACTTCAATATAAATTCCAGAACTAAATTTGCCTGAAAATTACTCTTTAAAATCAATTTCACAAAATTCATTACTGTGGTTAAGCAACTACTACCATTTCATTTTAAACAAGTAGGGAAAAAAAAAAAAAAGTAGTAGGAAAGCATCTTGGACTCTGCCAATAGAAAAAATAATCGCATGCATTTACAGTGCCTTTTCATCTGCAAGCCACATAATCCCATTTTCCCAAAGGGACACAGGGTACAAAGAGTCTCTAGGCTTCTATTTTTATAGTAATCACTATAAAAACACACAAACCATCTCGGTTAGTAGGCCTTTTAAGCAGCACTGAGAAAGAATGATTCCTACAGATTAGATAATATAACCAAATAACAGAAAAGTAGGGGGAAATCGGGAAAAAATGTGCATTTTAATTTATCTTACTTAGGTTAGAAATTAGGACCCTTTTCCCAGCTCAGCCAAAAACGTACTCATGTCAAAAACATACATGATTTCTCCATGGGTATGTCATACACACCCATATCCTTGAGTCAAAGTCTAATAAGATCATGTCCTGTGATAAATCGTATTATCAATTATAAAAATAAACCAATTATATCATTAGCCAGAGATACAGAATGAAGTTGTTTTGCACTACTGGCTTTCTAATTTAAAACGCACTTCTATAATTTGTATATAATACTGTTAATTCCTCTTGATTTTCTAGTAATGATGGAATGGAATGGCTTAGAAAATTCAAGGCTTTTTGTAGCTGCTAATTTTAATATTTTTATCAAGCCCATTTCTTCTGTTGCAATAAAAAGCTATATCTACCCTCTCTGCTACCTTTGAAAATTATTTAAAAAAAATGCCACATGCCTACATTTGTTTTCACAGAGAGGAGCAATCTCTCTGGATGTCTTCCTGCTCAGAAGACAGAAGACAGTTCATTTTTGTATTTCATAAGTGAGCTGAAATGAAAAAAAAAAAAGTTGTATGCAGTGTGATCTAGTTAGACTTTGATTGTTCAGTCAAACGTGCTTTGCCACATTCCTTTATGGGGAAGTTCACTCACCCGAAGTCAGAGATCCTGCATGTAAGAAAACAGGAGTTAGGTACATTGTTTTCAACTTAGGAGTTTATTCTTACATCATTCATTGAACTAGAAGCCAGGTATTGTGCCAGATATAAGAGATACAAAGAGGAAGAAGAGAGCTTTCCCCAAGGAGAAAAGAGCCTACGCCGGGAGAGACAATACAGGTGGGTAATTGTAACACAGTTTAAGAGACCTGAAACAGACACATGCACAAGAAGCTATGGAAACTCAGGCCAGGGTCCCTAAGTCTCCCTGGCTGAGGGGAAGACAGTGGCGGGCATCAGAGAAGTCTCAGCAGGATGTTTAGAATTAGAGAGGTTATTACAGGAGAAAACTAAAGAGCTGAAGTGAGTGTTTCTGGGGCCTGCGATTCCGGGGAAGAGGTTAGAGAGCAGGGAATTGTGTTTTTTAAAATTATAAATTGCTCTCTATTATTTATGTTAAAATATGTATCAAATTACCTTTGAGGTTTACTTTCAGACTGTATATTCAGTTGGAGAAAATGTAAATTGTAATATAGGAAACAAGCTAACAAATCTGTGACATAGCTAAAGGGACAAGGTACAAAAATTAGTGAAGTGCCCAGAGGAACTTAGTTACTTTGGTGGATGAAGAGAGGGGAATATGAAATGTGTGCACTTTCAACGTTGTAGAGATTATGAACAACGGTGAGTGAAGGCTGCCAAGAAGCTCTCCAGGAGTGCTAGGTAGAAGGAGAACTCAGACTCCAGACACACAAGTGAATAACTAGTTCTCCGTAATTGATCAGGGGATGCTTTATGGAAGAGGGGACATTTGCACTGATGAGCAGATGAGACCAAATCTGACAGGAAGGTGATTGGGGACTGGCTTTTCTACACTCAGGCAAAACAGTTGTGCAAAATAAGGAAAGTGTGATAATAAACGTGTCTAAATAGAATGGGAAGATAAGGCCTATAAAGAGACTCTTAGAGATGAGACTAGCATGAGAGCTCAGAGCCTCAAATCAGTGACCTGGATTTCTTCTTGCAGGGAAGAAGGAGCCACCATGTGTTTCAAGGAGGAAAGTAGCATGAACTCCATTATGCTTTAAGAGGGAAGGTCTGGTGGCAGTGATTACAGACAACAACAGCATGAAGCTGAGGAGATCAAAGAGAAAGTTATTGAATGAAAGGGAAAGACGAGGTTCTTACATGGAATAGTGGCAGAGATGAAAAAGCGAGGAGACACACTACAGAGATATAATTAATTGGATTTAAATGCCTGAAGGTAGGGATAATATTTGTGTCACCATGAAGACAGTGAACAGAGAGAGGGAACAGAGGAAGAGCAAGCTGCAGGACAAGTCGAGTTCTTACACGTAGCATCTGAATGACAGCAGGATACAGGATAGGTACTTTGGCCACGTGTCTGCTGCCTAGAGAAAGTCAGGATTAGAGACAGATATTTAGGAAACATCAACACAGAGGTGGCAACTGCAGGCACAGTGGTGACGAGATTAACAGGCAGCAGGTATAGGGAAAGAAGGCTGTAGGGCAGAATCTTGAAGAACTTCTGTATTTAGAAGAGATAAGAGCCAAGGAGCAGCTACAGAGTAAGAGGCATGGGATAGAGAAGAGGCTGGTAGTCTGCCAATAATGACATTGCTGGTGACTGTCAATAAATAAGTTTCAGTTAAATGGCAGGGATAACAATCAGATTGCCAGAGCAAAAATAATTGGGCAAAGACGAGAGGCAGCCTTTGAGAAGTCAGGTGGTGAGGGAAAGACGAGGGTGGAAGCTTATTTTTAGACTAAGGAGAAAAGCCAGCAAAGAAATAACAATAAGGTGTTTGGGGGTGGGGGGTGGGATGGGGAAAATGAGACAGGTGATCAGCAAGGGAGCCCGAAGAACAGGGGAGTAATTAACATCAAGATGTAGAAGAAGGACTTCATGTGATGAGTTGAATCATGTCCCCCAAGAAGATATGATGAAGTCCTAACCCCGAGGTCCTCCGAACGTGACATTTGGAAATAGGGTCTTTGCGGATGTAATTAATTAGGTTAAGAAGAGATCACACTGGAGTATGACTGGTGTCCTTTTAGGAACACAGCCACGTGACCACAGAGGCACAGGGAGGACACCATATGAAGAGGGAGGGCTGGAACAATGCATCTTAAGCTAAAGAACTCCAAACATTGCCGGCAAACTGCCAGAAGCTGGGAAGAGGCAAGGAAGGATTCCCCTCTAGGGAGCAGAGGGGAGCAGGTCCTGTGACACCTTGATTTCAGACCTCCAGCTTCCAGAACTGTCAGGTGGTACATTTCTGTTGTTCTGAACCATCCAGTTAGTGGTTCTTTGTTAGAGTAGCCCTAGAAAGCAGTACAGCTCATTTCAGAATGTAGGCAGGGGAAATTCTTCAGAGACTGAAAGGGGATAAAGAAATAAAAAATAAAAAAAAGATAGTGAAAAATGTCACCCCTTTACTTCTATGTTGCATTTTGAGGGAGGGCTCATATCAGGTTGGACCCTTCTGGGGAGGGTATAGTGAGCATAGGCTCTAAACAGGAAGAGGCTTCTGTGGACTGAACAGAAGTGCAGGCCCAACTTTGTATTCCTGAACCCAAACTAGAATAGACCTGGGGAGACATTTAGAACAAAGACAGTAGAGGGGGTGGAAGGTGAGGCTTCTCTGGATCACTGAGACTAAATCAGCAGGCCAAGGCCAAAGGGCTGCATGTCTTCTTTTCCTAAAAGAAAGGCCATATATGTGAGAAAAGAGTACTGCACAAGTTCATTTTCTTTTACCTTAAGCAATCTGAGTACCAAAGAAATTTAAAACAATTTATCTCAGAAGAAAATACAGTGATAGACACGTCAAAAACTCAGGATGTGCACGCCTTACCGTGGGCCCTGCCTAACAGCAGCTCAGGTGCCAGGTAGTCTGGGGTTCCTAGAATTCGCCCGGCGTCCACGGGGGCGGCGCCTCTTCTCACACTCTTTGGAGTTCGGTACGGAGTTCCTGACTTGACCTGATTTGGGGTCTGCTAATTTCAAGAGTTTAAGACACAATAAATATCTTAATTCCTTTCACAATGACCAGAAATGCTAAAACAAAAGAAAAGCTAAGCTGCTGTGCATAAGAGACACACTCAAATCCTTGATCAATTTTGAAAATGGTCTCATAACTAATCATAATTATGAAAAGTCCTCATATCTAATGAAATTCAATAGCTTAGATAACACCAATGTTTTCAGTAAGATCTGGATATGCAAGAAACAATGAAACAAGAAAAATTTCTCAATAGGATGAACCAATAAAAACTTAAGAGCAAGGGAGGGAGGCTGTGGCCGACAAATGACCAAATCACCAGGACAATGCGTAAGACTGAACTGCATATAAACAACCTCTGGTGTTAACTGGAATTGACGTTTTTAAGATATTTTGTTGTCTCACAAGGACTCTGTGGGACTAGCAGGACAGGTGTCATTATATTTTACAGACAGGTGGCTAAGAGTGGCTCTGAAGGTGAGGACTTCTAAGTCACTCAGTAAGTTCTAACCAGAAGACAAGTCTTGTAACCCTACATTCGGGGTTTACACTTTCTATATTATGATGTCTCTTCAGAGGAAGAAAAAAATGAAACTTTGGGTTTATAAAGATAAAGGTTCAGGAAAAAAAATCTGGAATATATATTTTTCCAGTTTCTTCTATAAAGAGATCGCCTAAATATGTCCTTAAAAAGGCAGTAAGGTAGACGGACTTAAATTTTGTATCTCAGAGTTGCTGTGATGAAGTGAATATATGTGGTTGTAAACGTGAAATGTAAATATGTGAGAGTATATGGAATAATACAAATGAAGGAGGCTTTGGAGTTAGGAATAGTAAACATTGCTACCTCTTTACCTTTCTGTACGAAAACCTCAAAGGAGCCATAGATTCCTAACAAGCAGAACAAAACTATATGATTTATATTATATAGTCTAGCTGCCAGGCAAGTGTCTGGCCTTAATAGTTCATTTTTCTAAAATCTAAAGGACAGGGGACTTCCTAGGTGGCACAGTTGTTAAGAATCCACCTGCCAATGCAGGGGACACGGGTTTGAACCCTGCTCCAGGATGATCCCACATGCTGCGGAGCCATTAAGCCCGTGCGCCACAACTATTGAGCCTGCGCTCTAGAGCCCATGAGCCACAACTATCGAGCCCATGTGCCGCAACTACTGAAGTCCACGCGCCTAAAGCCCGTGCTCTGCAACAAGAGAAGCCATGGAAATGAGGAGCCCGCACACCACAATGAAGTGTAGCCCCCACTCACAACTAGAGAAAGCCTGTGTGCAGCAACAAAGACCCCATGCAGCCAATTGATAAATAAATATATAAAATCTAAAGGACAAAACATTAGCAAGTAATCACGTACCTGATAGGGCATGTAGGATCTTTCTTTCTGAGTAGGGGTTATAGCCATGGGATAGGAACCACTATAGGCATATGAAATATCCATCACATCGAAGGAAGTAATGCTCATTTTGGATGGTTCTGAGCTATTGGAAGCATTAATATGACTGTTAAAACTCCGAAAAGCCACAGCATTTCTTTTAGAGGTTGTCTTCAACGCCTCCAAGGAAGGGGCTGACATTTTTTGGTTGCTGTCTTGGATGGTGGGACTCGCGTCACCTCTCGGCAAAGTACTATCTTGGCAGTTGGGTGATATGGGAAGTAGGTCTTCAATATTCGATTCTTCCAACGAGGATTCTTTGAGGCTTTTGTCTGGATCTAAGGACTGCCTTCCCAGTGGACTCTCCATGATGGAAATTCCAGGAAAAGATGAATCCGAGTCCATGTGAATGCTTTTAGGAGTTCTATCGTCATCGGAACAGAGGAAACTAGAACTTAAGTAGTCCTTCTTACTGTTCTTGTCACAATCGTCATCTAGTTCACACATGAGGTTTTTTGCTATCATTGGGACAGGTGATTTTTCTGGGGTTTGTTGTTTATCAATTAAAGCACTGCCCACATTCTCCTTATTAGCACTGTCCTTTTGCTGATCTCTGTGCACCGACAGCTTAAGGTCCTGGACTTCAGCTGTCAAGCCTGTCCTTTGATTGGCATAACCATCTCTCATCTCATTACTACGCTTGTACTCTATACAGTTTTTTTTACTCTGCATAATTTCCTGACAAGGACTGGACTCAACTAACTCAAAACTTCGTTTACAAGTTCTTTTCCCAAGGTGCTCTTCAGTCACCCCACCGGAATCCACAACCCACTGATGTGACTGATGGAAACCAGACTGGCTTGTGTCAGCGGCCAGATGACTATTATTTACGTCCAGTTCTCTTGCTTCCCAAGAAACTTCCCCAGAACAACATTTCTTAGCAAGGTTTATACAAGAGTTTCCACTGGCAGGATTGGCACTGCTGTTATGAATGGGAGAAACGGCTACCTCAAGATCACTTTTATTGATACTTTTGGTCTCTAGGGCATTTGTAGAATTTGTATGTAAAGGCTTTTCGACTGTATTCCAACTCATCCTTGTAGAGTCCACTGCGTTGTCACTTTCCTAAGAGGGAGGAAAAAACACAAAAACATTATATAAAGCTGAAATTCTTTAACCTTTTAAACCTTTGGCCACTTATGTGGGATAACCGACCCCCTAAACTGTGATGCTACCTCTTCCACTTTCCAATGGAAAAATAGAAGGATAATGGGGAATTAGAAAGCAATATAAACAACTATAGTATACATTTATATACATGACTTTGAGTGAAACACTGGTATAAAATTTAAACCAACTATTCTGTAATATGTATTTGATGGTGTATTATATGCTATTTAAATTGGACAAATTAATAGGAATATATTCAGGCAAAATTGAGGGTAAGGCTACATTACGCATATATCTGCTGTGCGATAGGGATGACTGTTTTGAATTTCAAGCACAGGGCTTGAAATACAGTGAATGGAAAACTCAGACCAAAAATATTGTTTATGTAAACATGTATCACTTCATACAAGTATAATAAAACCAAGCTGACGAGGGTGAAGCTAAACTAATGGCAAGTAGCGCTGACATATATACACTACCACATGTAAAATAGGTAGCTAGTGGGAAGTTGCTGCATAACATAGGGAAATAAACTCAATGATGGGTGATGACTTAGAGGGCTGGGATAGGGAGGGTAGAAGGGATTCGCAGGAGGGAGGGGATATGGGGATATATGTATAAATACAGCTGATTCACTTTGGTGTACCTAAAAAACTGTCACAACAGTGTAAAGCAATTATATTCCAATAAAGAGCTTAAAAAATTAAAAATAAATAAACTAATGGCAATTTGTAATTAAAAACCCAAAATAACAGGAATTAAAATCCATTGTCAACAAAACAAATTGATGATGCATTGATAACAAATTGCTTTTCCTGAAGACTGTGTGAATTCCAACTCTCTGCAGGTGCTCTTGTGTGATCAGAGTTTTGGACATAATATTGCAAACAGGCACATGGTCATCAGGATTTTTACAAGATTACTCACAGTGAATCTTCAATAAACCCTAATAGTGCATATTTTTGATATGTGAAAAACTGAACTTTATTAACTTACTTAGTAATAATAAGGAGCAGTTAGTCATGAACAAAAAGACAATTCCTAAAGTAGAACTCACTGCTCTCAAGCACATGATGCATTTGGTGATTAGCACTGTTTATCAGGGGTCCCCGTGGTCCGTCGTCACTTCTCTGACCTAACCTGAGAGGCTCTACTGTAACCCAATCATTGCATTCCTTAGGGATGCAGATGAGGGAGGAAGAAGGTGAAGCTGTGTGTAGTCTGAAATATTACACAAGATGCCTTCCTGAGTAGAAAAGAGGTTTAATAATAGTAGTAGGAATGGAAATCTGGTTTTTCCTGAAGCATTTATTACCTATAGGGCAGCCAATAAAGAGAGAAGGAAAAAAGACTGAGAAACCCTGCCTCAACTAAAAAAGAATTTGACCTTACTCCTAAAATACACATATCCAACAAGAATGAAGAAAGTCACATTACTAAGGCTAAGGAACAAATACAGTCCAATTTTATCAAATGGAAGGTCTACTCTTAGTATACTAACATTATTCTAAGCTAACATTATTTTATCAGCATTCTATAAAGGAAACTTTGTTATATTTTTAGTTCTCCTCAGCTTTAATAGCTTTTAAAAAAGCCTGAAACAGAATACATAAGTTAAGTAAAATAACTTTCAGTAAATTTATTCACTTGGAAAGCAATCTCCTTAGAATAGATACTTTCAAAGACACACCTACATTACCTTTGCGGTCTAAAAGTTATCTCTGACCGAGAAGAGTTATCACTCCACTAAATGAGAAACTGGCAACAAACAGTATAGAAGGAGGTGTATAAGTTTAAAAATAAGACACAGGTTAAAAAAACTCAACAATCTAATGTCTGTGTCAGCGTAGGGAATTAAGAAAAAAAAGAAGTCCATCTAGAAGCGAAACACTTACTATTAATATACTGCAAAAATAAAAAAAAATGGAATCTTATATAGACCAAACAGCAATAATTTTACATTTGAATGAGAAATGAAACATTTCAAGAGAATTTGACAGAATAGATAGGAAAATGAGGAACACCTTGACCGCCATTCATGTAACCGTTTCATTTCTTTACAGAATTTGTATGCAAAGGTATAAAGCGTTTCTATCATTAATCTGACACACACAGATGGTTTTTGGTAAGGGGACTGTCACTCTGACCTGGCCGTCCTTTTCCCATCTGGGACTGCTGTGGCACTCGGACTCCACGCTGGATAGGAAGGTGTGGGACTGACTGCTGGTGCTGGATGTCGCCAGCCTTTTCCTCGACTGGAGGAGATGGGACGTCAGACACTTCACAGGCATCCCAGGGCGGGAGGCAACCGTTTCAAGACCTGTGGGGGAAGAGAAAACATTGACACTTATGTCACATCTTTCCTACTTCCCTGCTGATCCTGAATCTTTACAGATAATTGGACAAAGTATTAAGTATTTCATATCAGAACTATTTCTATGTAAACATTACTTCATCCACAAGGATGGCTTCAGGTGGTTTTCGCATACAAGTATTGTTCTGAAAGTTAAAAAAACAAAGCAAAGGGACTTCCTTGGTGGTGCAGTGGTTAAGAATCTGCCTGTCAATGCAGGGCACATGGGTTCGATCCCTGGTCCGGGAAGATCCATCCCACATGCTGTGGAGCAACTAAGCCCAGCCTGTGCTCCAGAGCCCGTGTGCCACAACTACTGAGCCCACGTACCACAACTACTGAGCCTGCATGCCTAGAGCCTATGCTCTGCAACAAGAGAAGCCACCGCAATGAGAAGGCTCTGCACCACAACGAAGAGTAGCCCCCGCTCAGCACAACTAGAGAAAGCCTGCACGCAGCAACGAAGACTCAACACAGCCAAAAAAATAAATAAAATAAAAATAAAATTCTCAACAAACAAACAAACATAAAAAAACAACCAAAGCAAAACTCTCAATATTCATGAAGTAGAAATCAAGACAAGTGAGTGGATTTATAATTAGGAGGAAATCCATTTTAAATATCCATGATCCAATCTGAAACTTTTCTTGATGAAGGACCATTAACGATGTGCTATATCCAGATGTGCTAGAAGGCTGGAATGGGGCTACATTTACTCAATTCAATTTGCACTTAATTAAAACTATGGCTTTATTTTAATGTTGAGGTTTATATGCTTACAAGTGTGGAATTATATACATCCATAGAGACTTTTTTACACTACCGGGTAAAACAAATAATAGTGACTTGTCTAAGAGTGAGCCAGTGCAAGAGAGCAGCACCATCTATATGATACAAGTTCCTGTATCTTATAAACAAACAATGATGCTAAAAACTGTTGCTCCTGAACTTGAAATGAGATACAATTGATGATCATGCTTGCACTAAAAATCACAATACATGCATATAAAGATTTTATATGTATATAGAAAGATATGTATATCTTTTTCTTGTTTTCTCTGTCCTGAAAAGGGTGAACATGATTTTCATCCCAAGTAAATTCTTAGTTTATCCTAGTTTTTTTGATCTAATAAAACTTGAAATTTTAAAACTAGAAGGAGACTTGAAAGTCCATCTAGAACAACTTCTCTTTGGCACATAAATCCTCTCAATGGGATTCCTGAGCCTCATTGGACACTTACTTTGACATCTGAGTAAACTGCTCAGCTGCCTTTCCCCAGTGACTCGGGAACCTGTGTCTAATCTACTGCCTGTGCAGGCTGTATATTTGCTACTGAGCTCTTCCTAGATCACTGATATGATCAGACCATTCCCTGCTTTGGAAGTTTTGGTGGCTCCCCTTTTTCTACAGCTTAACATTTCAGGCTCCCTGTAATGACACTTGATTCTTCTCCAGGTACCTTTCTTCCTTTTTCTTTGCGTGTGCTTCCCATGCTCACATGTTGTCCTGTTGTCTGAAGATGGACGATACTTCCACGTGTCCATGCCTTTGCTCATGCCTCTATTTGAAATGACCTTTTCCAATATACTTGGAGCTATTAAGATCCTGTTTCTCTTTTTAGGTCCCACTTGGCTGTTGCTATATCTTTATTTAGGACCAGTCTTGATTTTCCCAGTTAGCATTGATCACTTTTTGTGTTAGGTCACAGTATCCTGCCTGTGGCATTTATTTTACAGGATTGTTACTGTTATCCCTTTGTACCTACAATCACCACTAAATTACAGGTTCTCTGGAGGCAAGGACCTCTCGTATTCATTTTCATATCCACTCAAGTGACCAGCATGGTGCCTACCACATTCTGATCAGATTAAAAAATGGCTGAGGGAGACGCAATCATTTCCCTTAAAAACGAGGCTATAAATCACATCTGCATATCCTATATTTTAATAGTTTTCTGGTGTTTTTTTTTTTTGGCCACACCATGTGGCTTGCAGGATCTTAGTCCCCTGACCAGGGATCAAACCCGGGCCACAGCAGTGAAAGTGCAGAGTCCTAACCAGGACCACCAAGGAACTCCCTAACAGTTTTCTGTTTATCAAAGTTATATGTATATGAGTGTGTATATGTCTGTGAGTGTGTGTGTGTGTACATATATATATGTCAGCTATTATGATTTTAACAAAAATGATTTTGATTTTTACAGAAGTATTTAAAGAAACAAGAGGAAATTGTCAGTGGACAGAAAACTATGTTTGCAATCAGGACTTGACCCACTTACAATTACGTAACTGAGAGTTTTCAAATATTAATTTCGTCATTTGTAAAATAGACGCAAGTTTTTTCTGTCTATCTGTCCATCCAAGATATGGACAGATTTGAGGACCAAATTCAAAACAAGGTAACATCTATGAAAACAACCAACACTAATACTCTTCTAAGCAGCATTATTCACATTCCCAAGATGATGAAGATGCGTGCTGAGAACTAAACTGTCCACTGGTTGATTATAGAGGGTGAGGTTAAATGCTATACAGATGTCCCACTTGCCTTCTTTACTACTCGACTTTTGTCTTTTATTGTGTAATAATTTAAAAACCATACCTTTACTTCAACTACTTTATTTCAGAACCTTTTGGAAATAATTTCATAAAGGCATACAACCTTACAGGTACTACATCCTTCCATAGACTCAGTATAGTAACATTCACCTAGTGATCATTACAAAGTTATAGCTAATTGAAGAATTAGCTTGACATTTTATTCTGTTGATTTAAAGATCTGCAACAACCCTTGTCAGAAATGTCATTTACATGATAAACTCGAGGAATGCCACAGTGTTTGAATATTTGCATTTCAAAATTGTTAAACTGATATTCAAAATTTAAAAATTCCAAAATACTTTGTTCCTCAAAAGACACATTTAATGGAATAAACTACCTTTTCTTTTATACTCACATGATTTTAGTAGTTTGCTAGAATAAGGAGTAATGTCCTTTTGATCTACAGACATAGGACAAGTTAGTCCTTGAGAAAGCTGTGATGTTTCAGATACATGGGTTGAAAGAATATTTGCGGAGTCTTGACTTTTTTCTGCAACTGGTGTGTTCTATTAAAAAGAGAAAGGCAAAAACAAATGCTGTGATATACCTTCACAAAACCACCACATAAATGCATAGGCTGCTATGACACCTAACACCTAGAAAAACTGAATTCATTTAAATGGCAATCATGAAAGGGCCATATTATGTGAGTTTTTTTTTTATCAGGTACTTACAAATCCCAAAGAGCTGATGAGAGATAATACTTGTCCTGGGGTTCTGGAATAATCTTGTCTAGGTTTAGCCATAGATGGTGTTGTAAGAATATCCATCATATTGATATCTATGTTTGGAAAGAAAAGTATATGATATTCTTCAAAAACTTCAACTGTCATTGACTAAGTCAATACTTATTTGTTCTGAACTTTGCCTCGCTTTCCACACTGTTAACATTATCTATAAAGTTGGCTCGTGCAAGACAAATACAGCCAGGAAAGCCATCACACCATACAGTAAACATGTACAACTAAGCAGACAGAGAAAGACAAACACCATATGCTCCCTCTCTCTATAGAATCTGAAAAACAAAACAAACCCCAAGTAATCTAATTAAGTAGTAGAGAAAAGTCTTGGATAGATATTCTCTAAAGATATACAAATGGCCAAAATGGTTATAAAAAGATGCTCAACATTAGTAACCAACAGAAAAATGCAAATCAAAACTACAGTGAAATACTACCTTACACCTATTAGGATGGCCACTATCAAAAAACAGAACCCCCCCTGGAAAATAAGAAGTGTTGGAAAGAATATAGAGAAACTAGAATGCTTGTGCCTTGCTGGTAAATTGTAAAATGTAAAACTGTGCAGCCACTATGAAAAACACAGCAGAGGTTCCTCAAAAACTTAAAAATAGAATTTGATTTATATGATCTAGCAATTCCACTGCTGGGTACACACCCAAAAGAATTGAAAGTAAGACATATTTACATACTTACATTTATTGCAGTATCATTTTCAATAGCCAAGAGGGAGAAGCAACCCAAATGTCTACCAACAGGTGAATGGATAAAGAAAACGTGGTGCGTATATAGGTATATGTGTCTGTGTATATATATATATATATATATATATATATATATATATATATATATAAAATTTGGCCTTAAGAAAGAAAGAAATCCTGTCACATGCTACAATATGGATGAACTTGAGGATGCTATGCTAAGTGAAATAAGTCAGTCACAAAAAGACAAATACTGTATGATTCTACTTATTACAAGGTATCTAAAGTAATCAAACTCATAGATACAGAAAGTAGAACTGTGGCTGCCAAGGCTTTGGGAGAGGGAAATAGGGTCTCAGTTTCAGCTTTACAAGATGAAAAAGCTGTAGGATCTGTTGCACAGCAATGTGAATATAGTTGATATTACTAAACTGCACACTTAAAAATGGTTAAGATGGTTACCTTTTGAGTTTTTTACCACAATCAGAAAAAAAAAAGGAGAGAGAAGAAAGAGAAAAAAGAAACCAATTCAGAAAAATCTGTATGCTCAAATACATTTTTCGTACTATTATTTATATTAAGTTAAATGTACACTTTGGGAGCCATCTTCAAACTAAACCATGCAATATGAAAAAATTAAAACAACATATAATTTATGATATAAAAATAAACTCATCAGCAATATCACCCTAATATAACATTTTTCTCATTTGTAATTTTTTCTAATACCTTGTCTGAAACTCAAGAAGTTAGGTTTGCCTCACAATTAAAAGATGTTTAAATTTTAGAAAAATAAATGACAAATATACTGTATAGTATGGAATATCCCTAGTGGCATCTCATCTAACAACCTGTACTTATTACTGCTGTGAAAAGTATGGGCAGTCACGTGAGGTAGGATTAATAAAAACTATAAACAGCCCACATCCACTCAGGTCACAGTATACCAAACATGTGAAAAACCTTCGGGTTTTCAAAATGTTTAAAAATTTGTACTTGCAAATAAAGAACTGTAGATTTTGTATTTATTTTCAAGTATTTATTATCTCATAGTTAATTAGAAGCCCAGTTTTTGGTTCTACTGTTCATTTATTTCCATCCTCTGCCATCTGAGTAGATAATCTTGGATTGGCCAAAAAGTTCGTTCAGGTTTTTCTGTAGGATATTACAATATGCTACTAAGTCAAAGCTATCATTTCTCCACATTTCTATAATAAACTTCAGTAATTTCTAGTTTCTCCCTATTAGAAACAATATTGTTACGAACAATTTTATTCATATATGTTGTTCTTTTGAACCATTTCCCTAGAATAAATTCCAAAACACAAGTCACTAGGTCAAAAAGAATTAAAACCTTTTGTTTTTTAAATCATACTGGTAGATTTCCTTTGGAAAGAACCATGCTTATTTACAATGTCCCTAGGAAACTTACTGTGCTTTTTCTGCAGTCCCATTAACACTGAATCTTCAGTTCTCCTTTTTTCCCCTTTTCTTGGGCTAGCTTAATAGTGTAAAATGATTCATTTATTACTTTTTAGATTAGCATTTCTATTGTTACTACTAGTGAAATTAACAGACTCCTATACCCATATGTGTGAATTCTGCATTCATTTTCCCTGCCCCTTGTTTATCAAGGTAGTGGTCATGTCTATTTGAATAAGTTCTTTAGATATTAAAACTGTTTATCATGCTGTAGTTATCTTAGTCATTTTACTGATGTTTAATTGGTCAGCACCAGTTTCGGTAGGGATAAAAATACAGAAGAACAGGGAATTTCCTGGTGGTCCAGTGCTTAGGACTCAGCGCTTTCACTGCTGAGGTTCACTCCCTGCTTGGGGAACTAAGATCCCACAAGTTGCACAGCATGGCCAAAAAGAAAAAAGAATTCAGAAGAACAGAAATTTTTGGTTCCTCTTTGAAGATCCAAAGATCTTTCAGGACCTTTGAGGATTTAAGAATATTAATCCCTTTTTTATCTTTAATTGAAAGAAGATAACATTATATCTTTCTAGCCTATTTTGGAAAACATGATCATCATCAAATTTTATTCATTATAAACTAACAAAGAAAAGAGTATAAGTTAAGGAAATGTAATGTCTAAAATGTGTTGGATTTTTAAAAAGGCAGTTACTTGCTATGTTTCTTACCTCTATTCAAAGTAACTTTGGAAAGGCCGAAATCTGTTAGTTTAATATGACCTTCATTAGAAATAAGCATATTGTCTGGTTTCAAATCCCTGCACACAAAAAAGACAAAAAGCAGATAACTAAAAAGAGCTAGTGTTGATTTTAGAATTACCAGGGGAAAAAATAGAAAATTACAGAAGAATCAAACCCTATTTATTTTCTCTCATTGGTGGCTTTGAAAGTGCAGAAAATAACTCTCAAAAGCAAACTATATTTCGTATATCTGAATCTACAAGAAAGTTAACTATTTAATGCTAGATTATCTTTGGCATTATTCATTACATATTCCATTAAAAGAAACTTCATTAGGTAAAACAAACCTCAGGTGAAAATCATTTTCACCTCTTTCAAGGAGGGTAAGATTAAGCTTTAACTGAAAAGAGCCACTTAACCTTTCTTTGCACAGAGCAAAACATTGTAAACCTGCTGGGATGATAAAATATAGCACTTCTGTATGAAGTACAGCTAAAGGAGTGGAAAAAAGATCCAATATTTCCCACAATAAAATGGAATACCTGTGGACAAAGCAACATACTCAAAACATACAGGGAGATGAAAGAAGAGTTGATGGAATTTCAAAACTCATACAAGGTACTACTAAATTTTAGATAACCCAGATATGTGGGGTTATGCAAATATTTAAGACAAATATTTAATACATAATTTGATTACTTGTGCTTTAAGTAATAGTTAAATCACCTGTGGATGATTCCATGTCTGTGAAGATAGTCTAGAGCCAATGCTACTTCAGAAATATATTTCACAGCCATCTCTTCATCAAAATAACCATATATGTGTAGGAGAGACTTGACATCTCCACCGATGAGATACTCCATTACCTGTCAGAAAGGAACATAAATATTGCAAACAAATATGACTGCTTTAAAAATATCTTAGTTGAGCATTGCGGTTAGCATGGTCCTATAACAGACACATTTTCTTGTTATCACTCAGTACACATCAATACCAGGTTTGCTCACGCTGCCATACACTTTTTTAAAATTAATTAACTAATTAATAATTTTATTGGCTGTGTTGGGTCTTTTTTGCTGTGCGTGGGCTTTCTTTTAGTTGCGGTGAGTGGGGGCTACTCTTCGTTGTGGTGCACGGGCTCCTCATTGCCGTGGCTTCTCTCATTGCAGGCACGTGGGTTTCAGTAGTTGCAGCACATGGGCTCAATAGTTGTGGCTCACAGGCTCTAAAGCGCAGGCTCAACAGTTGTGGTGCATGGGCTTAGTTTTCTGCGGCATGTGGGATCTTCCTGGAGCAGGGCTTGAACCCGTGTCCCCTGCACTGGCAGGCGGATTCTTAACCACTGTGCCACCTAGGAAGCCCTGCCATACACTTTTTAAAATTTAAGTTAACCTGTTCAGTCTGAACAAAAATTCAGACTTACGGAAAAGGTGTAAAAAGAGTAGAATGATTACTCTTCATCTACATTCACTTATTGTTAGTGCTTTGCCACATTTGCTTTCTTCCTCTCCACATATATGAATGTAAAAGTAAAGGTTTATACTACTCATCAACATGATTACATTACATAATAAACATAATAATGTAATTATTAACATCAACACAAATATCTTCTGTCCATGTATTTTTGTCCAGATTAAACCACTTAATTAAAAAAATATGGTAACATTAGCAACTGGTATTAATCTACAACTTTAAAATTTTGGCTGAATAATTCGAGGATACAGTTGAAGAGGTTAAGATCTGCCACCACCAAACTCTTCATTGTGTATCTCCTAACGAGGACATTCTTATCTAACTATAAGCATAATAAAATTCAAGGAATGCCGGCTACAATAATGCTATTACCTATTGTATAGTCTGTATTCTTATTTCTCGGATTATCTCAGTATTGTTCCTGATGGCCTCTCTCCTCATCCCTCATGCTCAGGCCAGGACCATGCATGGGATTTAGTTATCATCTCTCTTTCACTTCCTCTAATCTGGAATAATCGTTTGCCTTTTTTTTTTGGCAGCGTGGGGGAATTGGGAGGGTGGGGTGTGGGATAGCCTTTCATGACATCTGATTTTTTCCTCAGGATTCAACTCAGGTTTTGCATTTGGGGCAGGAATACTACACAATCAACGTTAGTGCACCCCACCCGATGAGACTCCTAAACAAGGTGGGTTCCGTTCCTGGTGATGTTAACCTTGACGACTTAGTTCAGGTGGCGACTTCCAGGTTTCTCCACTGAAGAAATATTTTCTCCCCTTTTGTAATTCGTAGGTAATCTGGGGAAGATACTTTGAAACCACAGGGCAAGAATAAAGATGCAGGTGTAGAGAACGGACTTGAGGACACAGGGTGGGGGATGAAGCGGAAGCCAGGACAAAGTGAGAGAGTAGCACTGACATATACACGCTACCAAATGTAAAATAGATGGCTAGTGGGAAGCTGCTGCATAACACAGGGAGATCAACTTCATGATGGGTGATGTCTTAGAGGGCTGGAATAGAGAGGGTAGGAGGGAGTCTCGGGAGGGAGGGGATATGGGGATATATGTATAAATACAGCTGATTCACTTTGGTGTACCTAAAAAACTGGTACAGCAGTGTAAAGCAATTATATTCCAATAAAGAGATTAAAAAAAAAAAGATACTTTGAAACCACGTAAATACCCTCTTTCCCCAACAAACTTTCAAGCACTGAGTTTAGCATCATAAGACTATGGCTGGTTCTTGCCTGAATTCATTATTGCTATGAGGTTGCAAAGCTCTATTATTCCTTCCACTTGTACCAGTCATTATACTCAAAATTTTCTATAGTTTCAAGCTATAAAATATTGCCTACTATGAATTTGATAATATAAGGTCATGTCTTTTCTCTTTAAGGCAGGCTGAGTCTACAACCTGTCAGCCTACCCTGCAGATTTTGGACTTGCTGGCGCCATAACCGTGTAGGGCAATTCCCAAAAATAAATCCCCCCTCTCTCCACACACACACACACACACACCCCCCATTGCTCTTTTTCTTTTTTGAAATAAATTTGTTTATTTGTTTTATTTATTTATTGGCTGTGTTGGGTCTTCATTGCTGCGCACAGGCTTTCTGTAGTTGTGGAGAGTAGGGGCTACTCTTAGTTGTGGTGCAAGGGATTCTTATTGCGCTGGCTTCTCTTGTTGTGGAGCACAGGCTCTAGGTTTCAGTAGTTGTGGCATGTGGGCTCAACAGTTGTGGCCCACGGGCTCTAGAGCGCAGGCTCAGTAGCTGTGGCACATGGGCTTAGTTGCTCTGCCGCATACGGGATCTTCCTGGACCAGGGCTTGAACCCGTGTCCCCTGCATTGGCAGGTGGATTCTTAACCACTGCGCCACCAGGGACGTTCCCTCTTTTCTGCTGGAGAACCCTAACTAACAGAACAGGTAAGGCACTCGGCCAAGGTCATAAAGCTAGTAAATGCAAGAGTTGGAATTCAAACCCAGTTACTCAGAACTCAGAGACTGTAATTCTTAAGTCACTGGGTTCAGTGATTCCTGAATGAAGAAAAAAATGTCAAGTTATTTACTTACCAAGTAGACATTGTTTGCTGACTGCAGTGAATAGTACAGATGGACAATGAAAGGACTTTTGCTCAGGGCCAGGGCGTCCCTCTCAGCTTGTACTTGATGAGTCATATTTTTGTTGATCATGTCTGCTTTTTTGACAACCTGTAGTATGTAACGTGACAACAGACACCTCCATTTTATTTTTTATGACAAAGTGTTGTCAGGTTTCCAAGTTGCCATCACAAAAACAACCAGAGAGAGAAAACATATAGGTGTTGTTTGGACCTCACATTGCCAGCAGGAAACTCTGCCAGAAAAACAGCTAATATGGTGAAAACAGAACAAAACTTTCTTTAACATAGAACTGCTTATCTTGGTATCAAGTGGTAAAAGTATCACATCCCTTTGGATAAGGAAAAAGGTGTAATCAAGTGCTCCCTGACTACCCTGCCTATTAGTAGGAAAAAAAATTCTGTTCTGCTGTTGTTACAACTAAGTCAAAAGATAGTAATGTCCTAATACGCCCCAAGATATTCAAGAACGTAGGCAGAGAGAAACAGTACCTCATCCATTTTTTAAAATTTCTGGTTCTTTGATGGATGGAAATAGAAATAGAAAGAGGGAGAATGTACGTTTGTTTGCCTAGGAAAAAAATTTCTTAAAAATGGTTAGAGTTTACCGAAATTTAAGTCTCAGATGCTGTGTTACAGGAAATAACAAATTACTCTTTTTAGGTCGCAAGGTAATTGGTAGGGAAGCAAAACTATAATCTACATTAAAATTGGAGCCCTAAACTGAATACTTAGTAACATTGACATCAATTCTCAGGGAGATTACAAGGGAAAAAAAGGCATATTTCTTCCAAAGATTCATTTAGATTCCTATTAGAGCATTTAATAAAATCCCTAATACACTGTAAATTCCAGCCTTAGAGACTTTCCATAAGAAAATGAGGGAAATTGACAAAGCCAGTCTGAAACATGATTTCACCTATCATTCCACTAGATTGCAAGCTCTATGAGGGCATGTTTGTTTTGTTACCACTGTACCCAGACGCTATACACATAGCAGATATTCACACAAATACTTGCCAAAAAAAATGTATTGGTGCTTTCATTTCAATGACTGGTTCGTATAGTAGAAGGAAAAGCAAAAAATCTTGGGAAAATATAAAGCAAGGGAGAATCAATTGCAATAGGGTGGGTCTGAAAGGTCAGGAAAGGTTTGAAGTGGGGTTAAGACGAACCTTAGTACATAAATAACAGGTGAAGGAGAGCAGAGATCAGTGGAAGGAAAGCACTTAAAGATGAACCAGAATAAACCTAAGTTCAGAAGCAAGACAGTACACAGCATTCAGGGACGAGCCAACTGTCTGCTGTGGCTACAACATAGAGTATGTGGAAGATACAGTGTAAGTTTACAGAGAGAACTTGGAGCATAAGTGCTTTTCTAAGGAGTTTGGATTTTAGCTTGCATGGAACGGCCTAAGGGACAAAACAGTGATTCCAATAGACTAGGTATGGAAATGAAGGCCTGATGAACCTCAAAAACACCACGTCAAGTGAAAAGAGCCAGATGCAAAAGACCATGTATTGTATGATTCCATTTATACACAATGTCCAGAAAAAGCAAACCTATAGAAAGTAGAGTGATGGTTACTTGGGGCTAGGGGTGTTATGGGGGGAGACAATGCAGATGGACAAGAGCGGTCTTTTCAGGGTGATAGAAATGTTCTAAAATTGGATTGTGGTCATGGTTAATCCAATCTTTAATTTACTAAAAACTGAATTGTACTTTTAGAAAGAGAGAAAGGAAGGAAGGGAGGGAGGGAGGGAGGGAGGAAGGGAAAAAATGAAGTCCTGTAGTTGGGCAGACTTGGGAATGTATATGAGTCATCAGAATGTATATGAGACAGAACTGACAGGCTTAGTTGAGAGAGAGGATATACAGACTTTGAAGCAGAGGAATGTTTAAGTGACTCAAGTTTCTAGCCTGAATGACAGGGATGGTGGTGTTATTACATGGAGAGAAGGAACACAGGAGGCGGTAGGTGGAGAGGATTGTTCGAAGTTAGGGAAGCACAATTCGGAGGTGCCTGCTAGATAGTCACATAGCAATGCCCAACAGGAAGTTGAAACCGAGTCAGACTGCTGGCTCCTTTCCTTTATCACGATCACTGGGTGCTAAGATGTGAGTAATCTGAAGCTAGGGGACTGGATAAGAATCAAAAGTGGCTAGAACAGCTTCAAATACACTGAAAGCTCTTGAATGCTTTGGAATGACATGTACCACTGCAAGGATACTGGAGTGATGTGGCACATATTTCAGCTTCGTCTTTACGTATAAATACAGTCTATATTTATAATGAACGGTCTGAAGAGAAAAGTGGGGTTTAAAGACACCTTTGGTTATATAGGTCAGAAGTTAATCTACATCACGGCATGCCGACTGCAGTTAACAATACCACATTGTACATCTGAAAGCTGCTGAGAGAGACCTTAAAAAGTTCCCATCACAAGAAAAAAATCTGTAGCTGTGTCGTGATGGTTGTTAATTAGACTTACTGTGGTGATCATTTTGTCATATAGACAGAAACTGAATCATTATGCTGTACATCTGAAACTAGTATATGTCAATTACATCTCAATAATAAAAGAATCTGTCAAACTGATAGAATTAAAATATAATTTGTAAATAACTGTTTCAAATGTAAAGTTTCGACACTAACTCTGGGAAAGCCCAAATTCGTGAAAAGGATTCAGAAGTTCTGGCGTCTCCTAAGCTGTGCGAAGAGAAGGGCGGGGCAGAGGCGCCACCGACTTGCCCGCGCTGTCACCCCAAGTGAGAAATCACCTCGCAGGGCTTCGGTGGCTTCAGCGACCCAGGCACCCAGGCTAGTCGTTCCAATGGCCCTGGGCCTGCCCAGTTCAAGGGGCGGGAAGGAGGGCCAAAGCGTCGGCCTCTTTCGCTTTCTTTAGTCCTTGACTCTTACCTTCACCGCATACAACTTGCTGCCTTTCTGCCCCAGATACACCTTCCCAAAGGCGCCGCGGCTAATGGGCTTCACTATGGTGAACTCCTCAATGGAAGGAGGTCGTGGCACCGGGATCCTATTCAGGCACTCCTCTGTTGCCGCGCCTCCTCCACTCTCCATCTCGCAGTCCGTGGTGGGCTCCATCGCAGGCCGCCCCGGATGCAAGTTTCTAATCAGCAGCCAAGGCCCCTTCCAGAGCCACAACTCCCGCCAACCGGATTCAAAGTGAGGCTCCGCCCCCGCCGCGCGCCTGCGGTGACGTCACCCCGTCGCTGCGTACGCCATGCCCAGCCCAGCACGGCCCCGCCCCTGTCGGCTGCCCCGCGTCGACGCAGAAGCCAATGAGCGTGAAGGCGGGGCTGCTGGGAAATTCTTGAGCCAACCACAGGCTCTTCCAGGATGACCGCAGCTCACCCCGCGTGTGGTTACTGGAAGGGGCGCAAACAGTTATTGGCAGACCCGGAAAGTGATGACGGGGGCTTGAATCTGAATCGAGGGGATTCGAAGAGTTTTCTCTCGAGCTCCAAATGAGGCTGGTGGGATGTGGCCCTCATCCCACTATTTTTATCTTTTTTTTTTTTTTAACTCCTTTGCGGCCTCCCACCCGCGGGAGAAATGGAGACCAGTTCGGTCTGGCCAGTGAAACAGTGGCCAGTGAAATCACAGAATGTGGAGAAACTGGATAAGCAGGAAGCGCATGACTGGTCCTGTAATTTAACGTTCTAACAGGATGTAACTTGCCTGTCTGAAACAGGAGGAGGTTTTTTTTTTTTTTTTAATTTATTGTGGGGAAGATAAAGAGCACGGAGTTGTAGCAAAAGAGCTTACCATAGCTCAAGACCCAGTCAGAACTGGAGAATTTATTGGAAGTATTGATAAGGAAGCTGGAGAAAGATTAAAAGGGTCCGTGCCGTTCCCCTTTGAAACGGAAGCCACAGCCAGAGAGCTTTGGGGCTCCGGTGCATGTATTACTCAATGAGAACGGGAACTGTTTACTTCGAGGGCGTCAGCGGCCCCCGAGAAGGCGGAGAGTTGGCGCATGCCCCGGGGTGGTGTCCTCACCTGCCCCGGAAGTGCTGTTGCGTTAGCTCCTTGCCTTCCGGGGCAAATTGTCTGTCGTTGCAGCAGCTGTAGGCAGGGGAGGCCATTTTCCGCGTCTAGGAAGAGTGAAGGCGAGGGGAGAGAGAAAAGAAAGGGAAGAAAGGACTCAGCACCTCCCCGCCGGGCCGTAGACAAGAGGGACAGGTTCGGCAGGCGGGTGAGGTCGCTGACGGCCTGGAGAAGATGTTTTCCTTGTCGAGCACCGTGCAGCCCCAGGTGGGTCCGGCATCCAGTCCTTTTCTCTCCCCGCGCCCTGCCCGCGGCTGTTTGCCATTTGCGTTTCTTGGAAGCGGTTTCTCTTAGGGGGTCGCAGGAGGGAAGGGTTTGATCGAACAGTTGGAGCCCTGGGGTTGAGAAGGGATCTGGGCAACGCTGAGAGTAAAGGACTGACGATGAAGCAGAGGCATAATACGAGTGCTATGGAGACCTTGGCTTATCGATTTGACTGCGTGGAATTTTTGCTAGAGATCCGTCAGGCATTGTTCGTTCAGTGCTAGACATTCTGGGGCGGGGGGTGGGGAGGGGGGTGAAGGGAACGTCTTTGCCGTAGATGCAAAGGGATCAAGTGATGTTCCTTTTCCATCCTTCTGCCTCTTCAAAGACTTTCGTATTCACAACCCCGATTCTCTACTCTTTTAAATGGAATTTAACCCAAACATGCTATAAAAATTTGAATAATCTTCTATGAATGTTTTCTCTTTTTTTCTGATCAAAAGTAACTAAAGATATATATTGATAGATTTAAGTTATTGACTGCTTGCACTTAAACTTTTGGTTCAGACTCCTCCCCATCTTTTCATTCTTAGTTCATTTAAAAATCTTTTTTGATGGTGACATTTTTATTTATTTTTTTGAGAGTTCTTCACAATTTTGCAGATAAACAGTTTTTGAATACATTCAGTTTTAAAAAATAATTTTTGACGTTCTTTAGTTTTTTTGGTTAAAGCATGTAATTATGTCCCTTTGTGTAGCCTCCCCTCCCTTTTGTTTTGATTTTTGCTAGTACTGGTTGGGTAATAAAAAAAATGAAGTGGCTGTTTATTGGGTATCAGTAATGCGCTAGGTGAACAGAGCAAATGTGGAATCTTTATGATGAGATGAAGTAAAACATGAGTAGGAGTCAGCCGAGTGAATAGACGAGAACAGGTAGACCGAACATCTGGAGGGTCTGAGATAGTGACAAGCCTCGCTGATTGGAGGAACAGGAATAAGGCCAGTGTGGCTAGAGCGTGGTGATTAAAGGGCCAGTGACAGAAAGGAGGTTGGGGAGAAGATGGTGCAGATCATACAGGGAGTTACAATTAGGGACTTTGGATTTCATTTTAAGTTTGTTGGAAAGCATTGAATGCTTTTAAGCATGTTAAGGAGTAACATGATCAGATTTCCATTACAATCTGTTACAGAGTAATAGATTACTCTGGCTTCTTGCTGTGTAGAGAATGTGGAATGTGGAAGGACAAGAGTGGAAATGTTTTCAGTTAAGGATGTTACCGCACTAATCCAGAGAGGGATAATGCACCGCTAAGTGGTGACAGTGGTTATGGAAAGAAGGGGATGAGATTTATTTTGAAAAAAGAATAGAGGGAATTCCCTGGCTGTCCAGTGGTTAGGACTCAGTGCTGTTACTGCCGAGGGCTGGGGTTCAATCGCTGGTTGGGAAACTAAGATCCCACAAGCCGCGCGGTGTGGCCAAAAAAGAGAGAAAGAAAGAAAAAAGAATAGAATTTCATGAGGGATTGGATATGAGGGATGATGAAAAGAGGTGTTTCTGGTTTGATCAGCTGGATGCAAGTAGGTGTTACTTACCAAGATGACCCGTGTCTGGAGGAGTCCTACCAATCGTTTGAAAAAGGATTTGACTTGGCTTGCTGAATATTAAACCTTTTGAAACTGAACTGCAAGAAGATGATGTCAAGAAGACCCGATTTTAGGAGAATTTATCATTAGCTGAATGGAGTTAGTGGTATGTAATGTTGGTAGAGGTAGTGAAGGAATTTCTGTACTATAGGTAGTCCTCCTAACTGAACTCATGTAGGACCCTTAAGCATTTTATGTTCTGGAAGATGGTAAACACCTTTGTAATTACTGGATGCTTAATTGGTTGAATACACATTAAATTACACAACATAGAAGTTCAACTTTTTCATTGAGGAGAGATCAAACCATCCTTTAGCAATTTAAATTCTTTATTGAATGAGAAGAGATACAGCTAATTAAGATAAAATTTTTCAACGGTATAGACAGGGAAGTCTCTGGCGGTCCACTAGTTAGGACTTCGAGCTCTCACTGCCGAGGGGCTGGGTTCAATCCCTGGTGGGGAAACTAAAATCCCACAAGCTGCATGGGGCAGCCAAAAAAAACCAAACAGACAAAAAACCAAAATAAAAAATGTATAGACAAAATGTGTATTTTAAAGTAGTTTGATTCCTGTAGGTTTTGTTGGTTATTGTTGTTTTTTGGTTGCGCTGCGCAGCTTGCGGTATTGAACCCAGGCCCCCCGCAGTGAAAGTGAGGAGTCCTAACCCCTGGGCCGCCAGGGAATGCCCTGATTCTTATAATAGTTTTAAAAGTTTTATCGTTTCTTTTTGACTCTTAAAAATAATACACACTTATTGCCAAAAATCCTGAAAAGAAAAATATAAAGAAAATAAAGATCATCTATAATTTCATCACCGCAAGAGATCACATTTTAGAATAAGTTCTTTCATCCTTTTTAACTCTACACAAGTATGTGTATACATACTTTAAAAAAAAGTTACATAAAGTTTTATGGCTTGCTTTCTTCATTTAGCAATATTATGAATTTATTTCTGTATCAATAACCATGGGATGGAAAGTCTTTAGGTGGAATCTGGAGTCAGATTATCTGAGTTAGAATCCTTCCTGCTGTAGTTCTTTCTTGCTGAGAAAGTGTATTAGTGTAACTGAAGTGTAATAGTAACTAACATTTATGGCTGTTATGAGGACTAAATGAGATAATATAAGTAAAGTATATAGTACAAAACCTGATATATAGTAAGAGCCCATTTAGTTTAATCATTTACTCAACAAATATTTATTTAGCATTTACTGTGTGCATTATTGTTGCACTAGGATACAGTGTTGAATGAAATAAAGTAAGATAGAGAAAAATAAAATACAAAGTGGTAATTTATATTCTGTATTATGTAAAAGCAGTTTGTTAAATAATTTATAAATAAAATAGAGAAAAATAATAAAATAGAGGAAAAAAATCCCTTGCCACTTGGAACTTATGCTCCAGGGGGAGAATGTGGTATAATAAATAAGAAATGTTTGGTCTTTGTTCCCAATTCTTGGCTGAGAGCTCCTAAAACCCTCGAAATTTCCTGTGTGATAGATGTGTCTTTATTAAAGCCCCTCTTTGGATCACACCTGGATTTATACTAATGAGGTAACTTAGATTGGGGTTTCTAGTAGACAATATATGGGTAAATAAGTAAAAATATGAAGTGTGTTAGATAATGAAAATGTCAAGAAGGAAAAATAGAGCAGAGGAAGGCAAGAGGAATATTTTTTAGGGGAGGGTTGTTGAAATCTTACATACGTTGGCCAGGGAAAAGATGTATGAAAAGATGACTTTTGAGTTAAGAACTGAAGGGAGTATGAGAGCAAACTATGTGACTAACTGGTCAAGTGGAAATAAACAGCACTGCAAAGTCCTTGAGGTGAGGGCCTGGCAGGTGTGTTCCAGGAACAGCAAGGGGGCCGGGGTGGCGGGAGCAGAGAGAACGAAGGGAAACTTAGTGGTGGATCAATCTGGAGAGGCGATAGAGAGTCAAGGAGGGCTTTCTGTGTCATCGTTGTTAGGATGTTGACTTTTATCGTGAGAAAAGCCGTTGGATGGTTTTGAGCAGAGGAGTGATGAGATTCGACTGGCTTTAATAGAGCAGATTCAGGGAGAGAAGTTAGGATGCTATTGTGAAAATCCACATGTAGATGGTAGAGACTTAGAATAGGGTGGTGCAGTGGGGAAGTTGAAAAGTATAAAGTTCTGGATATGTGCTAACTTGTTTCATGTCTGTGAAATATTTCATTTTTGTGGTGGTATCATTTGTTTAGCCACTCCCTGTTGGTGGACATTGCTAGCTTTCTACACATTTTTAAATATTTTGATGAAAAGTGTCATCTATGCATATGCAAGCATAAATTATTACTTACCAGATTATTTCCTTGGGATAAATCCCTAGGAGTTAGGTTGCTGGAACAGTGAAATGTATGTATTTTTAATACTTTAGCTGTATGTAACCCCTGTACTATCCTGAAAGGATAGACCAGTTTTCTTCCTACCAGCAATAATCTGACTATTTACAATTTGTAATGTATGGTTTTGATATACAGTGTATGTTTAACTTTTTACAATCCCAATCCTCACCAAAAAAAAGGTTGCTTTTTTTTTCTTCCTCTTTTAATTTTTAAAAGCACTACTGATTTTCAGCTTTTATGTTTTTTTAGGTTACAGTTCCTCTGAGTCATCTCATCAATGCCTTCCATTCACCAAAAAATACATCTATTTCTGTCAGTGCATCAGTTTCTCAAAACCAGCCTCGAGATACAGTGTCTGAGCATGAGGCTCCCAGCAAGGAGGTAATAGTTTTCACCCTGGATGCGTGAGAAAGCTTTTTTGGTTCAGTACATTGCAAACATGCCTGAAATAACTTTCTATGTTTAGGCATTTGTAACGGGGTGGTTTCTGTCTTCAGCTTAATCTCCCTTTTAAGATGAAAGATGTGTAACTCTGGCTTTGTTGTACATATAGAAATATTACATTGTTTTATTTTTAACATTTAGTTTATAAAAAATTTCATGTGGCAGTGTATTGGTATTCATCTCCTATGTTACTGCTTGTGTGATATCACTTGGATATTATTTTGTGTTGCTTCAGTGGTAGCAGAGCACCTACAGTTAACTCCATAATTGCCCCACAAGTCTCAGGGTAGAAGGAATATCAAGAAGTTATCATCTGTCACCTTATAGGAGCTTTCTGTGTAATTGAACGATTAGAACATAGATACCTGAAAGCGAAATGTATAAACTATGAAACTGTACTTTGAGTATTCAGAGAATTATAAAATCATTGTGGCCTGAGATATAGCACATTTCCAACCTAGGAACCTTGTGTTTACGAGATAGTTACTTGTAGCTCAGAATACATTTTTCATAGTAAACATGATAATCTATAGTTAAGTTTCTCGGAAGCCTCTTTAACCCGTAAATACCTTATGTTCCTAGTCCTGATATCAGGGGCTATGGCAAAGGACAGTAGAGGAGGAGTTGAAAAAGAGTTTGCTTTTGGTGGGTGCAGGATGGTGGGTGGTTGTCAGGTGGGTCTTGGGATACAGTTTTACTTAGATGAAAAGTTTGTCTTTATGCTTTCCATTTCTATTATCTGCCAAATTCCTGCTGCCTCTTCCTATAGGCAATCCATTCTTCTGTTGTGACACCCTCCTTCCAAGTTACAGCCCAAGAGAGCTTTCCTAATAAGACTACATGTATCAGAATTGCTACATGCAGCAATATTATGTTCATTTAGAAATTTTGGAAAATTTTGTGTAGGTGGAAGAAATTAACCTATGATCCTACTTCTCTTTTTCTCTCTTGTACTTTTATATTTTATAATAGTTGGATCATACTGTATATGCTAATTTAAGTTATACTTGGTCATTTAATAGTCTTACGAACTTGTTATGCCATACATTTTCTTTATTTTTAATGACTTTCAGAGTGTTCATTTTATGATGTTCTGTTGTTGGATATTGTTTCCAATTGTTTGGTGCTATAAACAACACCATTTGTACTCTCCATGGTGCCAAATGTTTGACTATTTCATGTTAGCCATCAAGTGAAATGGCTAAGTCAGTAGTGAAGTACATTTTGGGGGCTTGAAAAGTAGCTAAACTCTAGAAGCCAGTGTTGAGCTATTAATACAGAATTGGTCTCATCCTCTGATTCACCCTCATTAGTTCCGTGGTTTATCATTGATGGCTGCTTGTTTTAGCTTCACAAACATTTCATTCTTCTTAAGCATCCTCCCTCATTTCTACTCTCACTCCTTTGCTCTGAGGTTACTTTGCTTTCATTAAGTCTTGTTCATCCAAACATCCACTTCACAGTGCAAGCAAAAAGCTTTCCTTTCAGCTTCCTCCACGCTACTGACTTCTTTTCCTTTTGCTTTCAGACTTCTTGAAAAAGTAGTACTCTGAACTTAATACTGTTATTGCTAAACTTTTATCCATACTACATCCCATTGCAGTTTGGCTACTGCTTTTACCATTTTTATAGACTTGGTATATTTTGTTGGTTTTATTAGCAGTAAATACAGACCTTTTAAAAAAAGCACTTCTTTTTCAACTTTTCCTTAACATTTGGCCTTGCTGAACATCCACTGCTTTCAAAATACTTTCATAAATTGAGTGATTCTACATTGACAGGCTTTTTTTTCCCTTTCTGTTTTGTTGGGGTTTTTTATTGCCAACCTTTTAAATAGTGGGTAAACTGTGCATTTATCTGTAATTTAATTTTCATTATGCATAGTCTCCCAGATTATATATCTTAATGTCTACATATCTTTATATGCTGATAATTCCCAAATCTATCTTCAACTCTAAAGTATCTCTAAAGTTTTAAAGTAATTATCTGGTGACTTATTAAAATACTCCTCTGGTTAGACTCCAAGGACCTCAAAATTAAGATGTGTAAAACTGAGCTGCTTCCCCCGATTCCAGTGTATTTGATCTTATAGTGGTTTTAGCCCTTCTTCATCAGTCTGGATCCAGCCGAGAGAAAGACCACATAGTAATTTGAACAGTGAATGTTTAATATAAATATATATATATATGTAATTTTTTAGTTTAATATTTTAAAAACCTGGTCTTACAGGGGATTGGAATAACTAGGGATTGGCTAGTAATAAGTAAATATGTAGGACTTGCAGATTCAAGGAGCACCTAATACTCCCAGGACTGAGAGCTTCCCAGGAAGAGTTCTCCTCCCCTAGGCTGAGCTTCTGAGGTTGTTGGAGAGGGCATGGCCTTGGCTCACTGAATGGCACAGAAGTCACTGGTGCTATGCTTCTGAACCTGATGGAAATCTGCCCCCTCGGGTACCCGGAGAGGCTGTTCATGGGGATGTGTGTTACTGGAAAAACTGCTGGATGCTGCTGGCAACTGTGCAGTGCAGGGGCCAGGCTTTGGAGAAGTTGCAGGAGTGGCAGGAACCGCTCCTGGAGAAACCGTGGGTGTTGCACACAGGAGCCTGCTGAGTGAACACAACAGCCTGAACTAGGAACAGAAACTCCTTCAATGTCTCTCCAGTGCCCTCTACTGACAGCTTAATGTTCTAGCCAACAAAGGAAAAATATTTAAAGGGCCCAGATCCATGATCATGGAGCCAAAAAAAGGATGCAGTGGAGCTAAGAGACAACAAACCGATAATCAACACATCCATCCAGAACCCTTCTCCTTCACAATCCCTGTACTTTACCGGTTTCTTCAGATGTTTGTTGTCTGTGACTTGGTATTTGCATCCTTCTTAGTCAGGGCTCAGTTCAGGTTCATACCATTTTTCTCTTGTTACATCATCCTTCTCTAACTTTTTTTTTTTTTAATTATTTTTTGACTGCATTGGGTCTTCGTTGCTGTGTGCGGGCTTTCTCTAGTTGTGGCGAGTAGTTGTGGCGAGCAGGGGCTACTCTTTGTTGTGGTGTGGTGGCTTCTCTTGTTGCAGAGCATGGGCTCTAGGCCTGCGGGCCCTAGAGTGCAGGCTCAGTAGTTGTGGTGCATGGGCTTAGTGGTCCACAGCATGTGGGATCTTCCAGGACCAGGGCTCGAACATGTGTCCCTTGCATTGGCAGGTGGATTCTTAACCACTCTACCACCAGGGAAGTCCCCAACTTATCATCTTTATCTTCTATTTTCTTCCTATAAAACAAAACTAATGATATTAGCTGTAGAACTAAATTCAAACAAGTCTCTTCACAATTTGGCCATAACCTATCTTTCCAGTGCTTTCTTCGGTCACTAAACTTTTTACTGCATCCCAAATCTTCCAAGCCCTTTGATGACTTTTTGTTTGCCCTCTTCCCCAAGGTTTCTGCCCCCATCATTTTGTGAATTAAGGGTTACTATCTGACTTAGGAAATCAGTTGTTCTATGTTGTCTTACCACTTTTTAAAAAATATCTCTGTAATAGCAGTTACCATGTTGTATGATAATTATCATATTCATATGTACCTTATTTCTCTTTATATTCCTGGGACCTGATACCCAATATGTAAGGGGAATAATTTTCTTAGTTAAAAATTTGCATTTCCCTTTGTATTATAAATAGACTTTTTGGCTTACCCATTTTGTTTTATTTATTTTTTAAAATTAATTAATTTATTGGCTGCATTGGGTCTTTGTTGCTGCACGTGGGCTTTCTCTAGTTGTGTTGAGCAGGGGCTACGGTTCTTTGCAGTGCATGGGCTTCTCATTGCGGTGGCTTCTTTTGCGGAGCACAGGCTCTAGGCATGTGGGCTTCAGTAGTTATGGCATGCGGGCTCAATAGTTGTGACTTGCAGGCTTTAGAGCACAGGCTCAGTAGTTGTGCCTCATGGGTTTCGTTGCTCTGCAGCATGTGGGATCTTCCTGGATCAGGGATCGAACCCATGTCCCCTGCATTGGTAGGCAGGTTCTTTTTCTTTTTTTTTTAAATTAATTAATTAATTAATTTTATTGGCCTTGTTGGGTCTTTTTTGTTGTGCCTTTTTTGTTGTGCGCGGACTTTCTTTTTTTCAGTTGTGGTGAATGGGGGCTACTCTTCGTTGTGGTGCGCGGGCTCCTCATTGCTGTGGCTTCTCTTGTTGCGGTGCATGGGCTCTAGGCGCGTGGGCTTCAGTAGTTGCAGCACATGGGCTCAATAGTTGTGGCTCACGGGCTCTAAAACACAGGCTCAATAGTTGTGGTGCACGGGCTTGGTTGCTCTGTGGCATGTGGGATCTTCCTAGAGCAGGGATGGAACCCGTGTCCCCTGCATTAGTAGCAGATTCTTAACCACTGCACCACCTGGGAAGTCCTGGTTTCCCCACTTTAAAAGACAGAATATCTTTGTAGCTCTTAAACATTGTAGTCCTTTTGGTTCCATTATAATAATGTGCTTTTTATTTTATAGCTTTTATTACATTAAAAAGCACTTTTGAAGTATTTTATTTCAACCTGCCTTTATCTTACTGTATATACTAGGATATGTAGATGAGCAAGACATGATCTCTTCCATTGATCCATACTATCTTGTTGTGAAATAGGCAGGTGTATTTTATAGTCGTTTTCCTAATGAGGAAAGGGATTCTAAGAATATGAATGACTTGTCACAAAGCTAATAGTTAACAAACTCCTGAACATCAGTCCAGAGCTATAAAATCCAGAGATCTGACTACATCAGTTGTGAAAAGTTGATGCTTTACTTGTTCTGTTTATTTTTGCTCTCCTTACTTGAAGTTTTAGCTGTTAGGGGCTTGTCCTTAGTGTCTCCCTGTCGGCTCATTTGGACGAGAAAGGAGCTCACCCCAACTTATTTCTAGTTATTTTAGAACTGTTTTAAGGTGAGTATATTTTCTTGACTGGTTTTCACACATCTTTTACTTTGTTTAATTTCCCTCCTTATTAGAAATTAATTATGGGTAGCTTGCAGAACATTTCAGTTCAAAGAAGTGTCTCAGCAATTCTTTATTGGATAGGCTTTTGTTTATGGTCATTAGGGACTGGAGGAAGCTTTAAAGTTCCATGGACTGGTGATACTATTAGGAATATGATTTTTTTAACCTGTGTCAAACCTCACATGACTGACCTCAGTAAAACTAGAACTAGAAAAATATTCATACCAATTTATTTTTTAAATATTTGAAAGAAAGGGGGAATCAATACATTTGTTAGATTTTTAGAAATTCA
This sequence comes from Hippopotamus amphibius kiboko, assembly GCF_030028045.1. Classification (NCBI taxonomy): domain Eukaryota; kingdom Metazoa; phylum Chordata; class Mammalia; order Artiodactyla; family Hippopotamidae; genus Hippopotamus; species Hippopotamus amphibius. The sequence continues at coordinate 117,428,410 of NC_080189.1, read as the reverse complement.
CATTGTTTCAGTGGATAAGTACTCTTTAAGTTAAATAGCTTGATAATAATGCTTACTTGAGATAAACAACAAGGACCTAGTGTATAGCACAGGGAACTGTATTCAGTATCTTGTAATAACTTATAATGGAAAATAGTCTGAAAAAGAATACATATATTTATACATACATATGTATAGTGTATATATATAACTGAATCACTTTGCTGTACACCTGAAACATTGTAAATCAACTATATGTTGATAAAAAGAATAAAAATTAAATAATAATAATGCTTGTTTGGTTGACTTAATCTTTACAGCCTGTACTTAACTTAAGGGACCTTGGATTATCTGAATTAAAAATTGGACAAATTGATCAACTGGTAGATAGTCTACTTCCTGGATTTTGTAAGGACAAAAACATTTCTTCCCATTGGCATACATCTCATGTATCTGCACAGTCCTTCTTTGAAAATAAATATGGTAAGTTAATGTATTTTGTGTTACAATGAAAGTAAGCCATTTTAGTACTACTGATAATTTAACAGATACCACTATTAACATACCTTTGGTTTCCAGTGTTTCATCGCATTGTTGATTAGAGTTTTGAAATTGTTTCTAGGAAATAGCAATTCTCTGTCTCTCTATGCTCTTAGCTAAAAGTAACTTTAGCTAGACATATATATCTTTTACCTCTTGGTTTGAATTTAATTTCATTGGCACCTGTATTTGTATATCATGTAAAAAAATCTAATGGACAAGTGATAGACAGTAACATGATGAAGAAATGTGATTAAATTTGCAGTGCTTTTAGATAAAAATATCAAAAAGCAGAGTCATATATGGACAAATGAAAGGCAAAACTCATTTTGGTTTTTCTAATATTTGGTAAAATTATTTGTTGTATTTCATGACTTTTGTTTGTTTGACAATTAGAAATTTTAATTTTTACAATTTTCCTCCAGGTTGCTTAGATATATTTAGTACTTTACGTTCCTCTTGCTTGTACAGACAACATTCAAGAACTCTTAAAAGAATTTGTTCAGATCTTCAGTACTGGCCAGGTACGAAGCAACAGTTGTATTTATTTTGAAAAAAATAATACATTTATTTAATATATTCTGATTTGTGTTTCTTAATGATGTTAATGATTAGAAACATTCATTTGTAGCTTACAGTAGAACTTACAGAATATTTGGGATCAACTAGTTTGGGTATATCTGTGTAATTTTTAACCTGGGAAATATAACTAAATTTTGAATGTGAGTGACAAGTGCCACAGTAAAGCAAACTCTAGGAAACACGCCTATACCTGCCCCCAAACAATTAAGCACATTTGTTTACTTCCCTCATTTTCAAAATCCCATTGCAGTGACAAAAAAAGGTAAAAAGGAGAAAAGTCAGGGCAGCAGCAGAGGGTTTTGTAAATGGACCAGAAATTTGATGACTTTCTATAACTTGTAAAGTAGATGAAATCCCATCGATATCAAAATCAAATATGTATTCATTCATATTTATTTAATATCAGGCACTCCTGATAGGTGTTAGGGGATAGTGATAGTTATGTAACAAAAAGGCAAATGTTCTCAATCTTCATGAAACGTATAGTAGAGTGACATGAAAGAGGTGTGTGATGCTAATTCCAGTAGAACTCAGGAAGAATCCTCAAGTTCTAAGTTAATAATAGTGGGCTCTGGGGTAGTTGATTTAGTAAAACAGTTGAAAGATTGCGAAAAATGGGCCATTCACAGAACAGATCTGGCTTACAACTTTTACGCAAAAAAAGCACATTTGTAATAAGGTGTCTGTGTGTATGTGTTGAGAGGAGACTCCTAGTTTGAGGGTCGATGCCAAAGAGAGAAACAAGATAGTAACCCAGGTTACTTTGGACTTGAATCATGCACTAAAGGTATCTACTCATTTACCATAAGTCCATGTTTTGTCATCTAAATATATTTCCCACTTTGATAGTTTTGAGGACACCTATCTGCAGTGAGTACTGATCACTGTATTCTTCTTTACAAATACAAATGGTTTAGCAAGAATCTCAACATATTTGAGGAAAATTTCTAGCATGAAGGAGAGGCACCAAGTTGGTCAGAGGAGTCTCTTTGAAGGCCGTTGAAGAAATGTTAATGCAGAAGACAGAAGAATACTCAGAAAGGATGACACACTAATTTTTAAATATCCACGGAAGAAAAAAACTGAGCATATATTAGAGTATAAAGAATATCTTAATAAGTTTTCAAAAAGTTGTAACTCAAAGGTCAGATTCTCTGATCATATGATAAAACTAAAGTCAAATAACAGAAAAGATACCTTTAAAAAATTCCTTAATATGTGGAAATTTTTAAAGATAGTTTTCTAAGCGTCTTGTGGCTTAAGGGAATTGTAAACAAATTACAGTTAGCGGTGAACCACAATGAAAATCTGCATATCTAAATCTTTGGGTTGAGGACAGGCTGAAGCTAAAGGCATTGTATTAATTTTAGGAAATAAGGAAGATGGGAAATAAATTGATAAATATTTATTTTCAGAATTTCTTTAAAAGAATGTGAGAAATTAATATGGATAAGACACATTAAATTAAATGAATATGACAGCAAGAAATGGTTTTACTTAATTAAGTGAATAAATTTAATTTGAAAAGAAAAGAAGAAAATAGAACAGTATGATTCAGAAATGGTGAGAAAATACAATTCTAGAAGTGAAAAGATGGAACTGTCACAGATAATGAAGGCTTTTAAATTATAACTTTACATTGTAAATAAAATATTGTATATAACTTTATATTGTAAATAAAAATATGTTGAAACATAATTATTCAAGTTATAAATTATTAGCAAAATTGACCCAGGGAGAGATAAGACAATGACTATAAAATTTGAAAGATAATATCTTTCAAATATAATCCGTTTGCCCCAGAGGCACTAGTCTCAGATGGTTTTATGGCTGTATTCTGTTTTCCAAGGTCAGAATTTTTCCTGTTATTTAAAACTTTTTTAGTAAAGAGAAAGATAGACTAGGCTTCCCTGTTTATTCCATGAGATTACTGATACTAAAATATTAGTACAAAAAAAATACGATAGATTAATTTCACTTAATATAGATATAGAAATCATAAGTAAAATCTGAAAGAGCATTATAGAAATATGCTAAAAATATAATTAAGGAATAAAAGGATGATTTAACATTAGAAACTATATTTATCATGTTAATTGACTAGAGAAGAAAAATATTATTTGTGTATGATAAAAAGGCATGTGATATATCTTTATTGTTATGTTTCCTAAAAACTCTTAGAAAGCTAGAATGGATACTTTAAAATTTCTTAAGGATATCTGTTAGGTTCTCATTAATATGAGAAACAGGATGTCTAGTGTCCTGTTTTTGTTCAGTAATCTAGAGGTCCTGAAAAATGTGATTATGAAGAAGATTTATATAAAGTTAAAAGGGGCAAAAATTAGATGCTATGTTTGTTTATCAGAAAATTCAATAAAATCAACTTTTAAAGGCTGTTCTGGTACTATAGAAGATAAATGCATAAAAATTTAGTTTTCCTATATCCTAGCAATAGGTTTTACTTACAGTTTGTTCAAAAATCCATTAAACCGTGTATCCTGACAAGAAATATGCAATGTTATATATATACACAGATGTATGTACCTATGCATATGAAATCTGACTGAAGGAAATAGAAGAAGAGCTGAGTAAAGTAAAGTTAGAGAGCACTATAGTCCTTTTTGGAAGAACTTAGTGTTATAAAATTATCAATTTGGGCCCAGATTTATTAATTCAGTGCAACTCCAATCAAAACTTGAAACATTGGTTAGGAAAATCAAGAAGCTGATTGTAAACTTGGGCTAAAAAAGGGAATCAGATTATTTTCTTACACCTTTAAAAAGTTCCAAATACAAAAAGAGTTGAAAATAAGTAAAAGCATTAGATGAAGTCAGTAAACTACCTTTAAAATCCTAGTTTGAGGATGAGACTCTCTAATAAACGATGCAAAAAACACTAAAGATTAAAAGACATGACTTCATTAACCTTACAAATTACTGTATCGCTTAACTAAAAGAAAAGACATTAAAATAAATGTTTGAAATATACACGACTAAAAGTATATATAACATCCATATTCTGCAAATGAAAATGGAAAAACATGAAAGGTCATGAGTGGTCAATTCACTGAAGAAATAAAAATAGTCAATAAAAATTGAAAATATTTTCACAAATTTTCCTAACTTCTAATCTGAAATGCAAATTGAAACAAAATGTTACTTTCTGCCCATCAGATTTTGTGCAAATTAAAAAAGATTTTTATTCATATTCATTGCTGCAAAGAGTGTGAAGGAAAGGACACTCATTCATTGGTGGGTGTGTAGATTATTGACAACCTCCTTTTAGAGGACAGCTTCTTAGTGTTAAGCAATTCGCCTCACAGTGTCACTTTTAAGAATTTAGTCTGTGTGTGGTGAAAGATAACATGTACAAGATTTTTAACTGCAGCGTTATTGTTAGCAATAAAAACTAGGAAACAACTAATGCCCTTAGAAGGGAAGTAGTTGAGTAAATCGCCATACTCTGATAAATTGGAAAACTGCAAACAGCCGTTAAACTGAATGCAGTGTCTGACCTGTTCTGAGAAATGTCCATGATAAATTAAGGGAAAGAAGACAATTACCAAAAGTTACATACTGTTTTTATAGAAAGAGCATGTGTTTAAATATATAGAAGTGTAGTCATGGAATTGTTAAATTGGTAACTTCTGGAAATTGGGATTGGGGTTTGAGGAACTGACTTTTTTTTTTTTTAATATTCATCAATGGTCTTTTTGTTGTTTTTACATTTTAAAATTAACAAGAAAATATCAGGTTGATTTATAGATTCAATCCGTTTTAATGACTTTAATTACGAGTGTATTGAAGTGGCAGGCAAACAACTGTGTTAAGAAAATAAGATAATAATTAGGATGTATGGAAATAGTGTCAGTTTTGATTCTTAGGCACTTTCCTTGTAAAAAACTTAAAGTGAGAGGTAAATGTGATACTGTTTGATTCAGTTTTCGTACAGTCTCGGGGTTTTAAAACTTTGAAATCAAGGACACGACGTCTACAGTCCACCTCTGAAAGATTAGCAGAAACACAGCATACAGCACCATCATTTGTGAAGGTAATTAGACCTTTATGTTGTTCGAAAAAGCAGTAATTTTCCAGATATTAAATGGAACCTTCAATATCTGATTTCTATTGCTGACTAATAGATTTTCTTCCATCTTTCCACTTAGGATAGAGGATTAATATCCTGTGTAATCATTATACCTACAACTCTCCTGGGTGCCAAGCTTATCTTTCCACTAGCCTGTTAGGCATCTTCCTCTGTTTTTTTTTTTTTCTTTCCCTATCAGTCTACACCTGCTAATGTATTCTTGGATAAGTAGCATCCACCCAAGCTAGAAACCTGCTGGCCAACTTCTCTCACCTCCCACATCTATTCATCACTAAAGTCCTGTTGATCAGCCTCAAGTATTTCTTTCTTAAATCTGTCTTCATCCCCAGTTCCACTGTACAGATAGACCATAATTATTTCTTGCCTAGATTAACTCTCATAGACACTCACTGTCTCTTTGCCTTTATTTTATTTTATTTTATTTTATTTTATTTTATTTATTTTATAAATTTATTTTTCGCTATGTTGGATCTTCTTTGCTGTGTATGGGCTTTCTTCATTTGTGGAGAGCGGGCTTCTCATGGTGGTGGCTTCTCTGGTTGCGAACCACAGGCTCTAAGGTGTGTGGGCTTCAGTAGTTGTGGCACACAGGCTTAGTTGCTCCATGGTACGTGGGATCTTCCCAGACCAGGAATCGAACCCATGTTCCCTGCACTGGCAGGTGGATTCTTAACCACTGTGCCACCAGGGAAGTCCCTAGTCTCCTTGCCTTTAGTTTTGCTACCTTTAGTCCAGGCTCCAGACTGTCACCCACCAGACGGTCTAAAATATATTAGTGTAATGGTTGTATCCCTCTGCTTTATTTGTCAGAGTTCTGCCATGGTACATATGGCATTTCATCATTTGACATTCCGCCTACCATTTTTTTGTTCTCATTTTTCAGTGTGCCACCTCCTCTGTACCCCCACCCTCCTCCTGTCTTGGTATTTTATTTTTTATTTTATTTTTTTTTTGTCTTGGTGATTTAATGTTCTGTCAAACAAGATTGTTTATAGCTCTTGAGCACTAAAGGCTGTGGTTTCATGGCTCTGTCAAATCATTCATGCTCTGTGTTCCCATGGTTTAGCTATCCCACTCTCTGTAAGGCCTTTCCTGATTCTTAGGTAGCATTTGTTTTACTACCATACCTAGGACCTCTAACATAGTATCAAAATGACTTCAAAAACTTAGTTATTTGTATATCTCTCCACAGTAGACTGAAAATAATCAGATCATTGGTTATTTATCTTTACATCTTCAGAACTTATATGGGGCCAACATTTAATAAATGAATGAGGCTTTCCTCCAGCAGAAATAAAGGAATGTGACCTATTCTAAGCCATTAGAACCCTAAGTCAAGATGTGACCTGTTAACTGTTTTCAGTATAGTTAATGGCCTTATATAGAGAGTTTCTCTATATTAACTGATGCAAGTATAGGGTCCAGTGTTCGTTTCCTAGCCATTAATTATTTATTGTTGAGTCTTAATTTTTCACATTGACAATAAAAATTTAAGATTCTAGAATTTTAATTAATTTTTTTGTGAGTGGTTCTTACATTTTGTTTATGTATTTAGGGGTTTCTTTTGCGGGACAGAGGATCAGACGTTGAGAGTTTGGACAAACTCATGAAAACCAAAAATATACCTGAAGCTCACCAAGATGCATTTAAAACGGGCTTTGCAGAGGGTTTTCTGAAAGCTCAAGCACTAACACAAAAAACCAATGGTGAGTTGATTTGACAGCATCTATATTTGGAGAAGAATATCTGAAAGTCATAGTGCTGCGTTTAAGTGATTATAGTAACTTTTCTAACAATTTTCCAAATTTTTTTGGTTATATTTCATTGTATTTGTATCTTAAGCTGAGTGGAAGTGGGAATATCTGCTGGTACTTTCACTCTCTGAAGTGAGAACCCAAAGTCAGCGATAGAAGCATGAGTGGCTTTATGAAATTTTTGGCAACTTCAGGTGCTGAAAGGCGATCATGGAAATTATGCATAATATTTCAGGCCCCAAAATTGCATGTGGTGAAATGTGATTACCATCAGTAAATTAATGTTTGCATTTCATGGAGCTGTCATTTCTCATTGGTATCATTTGACGTAAGGTTTTTTCTTTTTTCTCCAGATTCTCTAAGAAGAACTCGCCTGATTGTCTTTATTCTGCTGGTAGTTGGCATTTATGGACTCTTAAAAAACCCATTTTTATCTGGTAGAGGCTCTTTTTATTTATCTGACTTTTTTTCTTTTAATCTTTTATATACTTGTTCCTTTTTCATAGTTACTCTAAGACTTAGAGATGAGAAAACATTAATGTTTACAGTTCCAGTGTCTAGGTCTTTCATTCCTAAGTCAAGACTTCTCACATTGGGTCACTATAAGATTGTTTTTTTGCGTTGAAATAGAAAAGTTTTAATCTCTTACAGTTGTGTACCATCTGCATTGTCAGAGGGCTTGCTATATTCGCATTGTTTCGTGGATTACAAGAAAAATTCTTTCAGACACTGTATAAATTCAAGTTGTACTTGTTTTGAGAAAATAATATTTTTTAAAGTTCCAAGGATTATATTAGAGTGAAAATGTTAGATTTACTTCTAGTTGTGGTTAATTCCCCAGATTTTTAGAAAATGATACCTATCCTATAATAAAATTTTAAAAACATGTAGAAGAATTTTATAATAGCAGTACAAAGGAAATATTCATCTATTTCAAAGATAAGTTGCATTTATTAAAAATTATATAGACAATTACTTTAGAGTCCCACATTTTCTGTTTGCTAGTTTAAAATGAAGTAATAATGTCAGGTTTAAGCAGTTCCAATTGCTTTTTCAACTGTCATTCAGGTTTTACCCCATGCTTTCTACTCTCTTTATGGTGAATTACCTTGAGAGAAAAAAACTGATTTATAATTAAGAACATTGATTGTCCTGGATCGGACTTATTCCCAGAACTTGCGTGTAGCCCTAGTTATTTTAAAAGTTGTTAGTGGCATCAAAGCTGAGATGAGGTTTTAACATCCTGGAAGGGCCTTTTTATATCTAGATCTGCCCTCTCTTGTCTCCTTCCACCCCCTTCCCCCCCAAAAAAAAGAACCAGTATAGGGATGATAGGTGATATCAGCACGGTGGTGGAGAGGTGGGATGACCTCTGATGGTTATTCTTTTGTGTTTCTTAGTTATGCACAATGGAGTTTGAGAACCATTGGTTTACATTTTTATTATTAGATATAAGGAGAAGAGGAAAATTCTTAGTTTTAATTGGAAAGGCAAAGATATCATTTTAATGTGAATCATTTATTCCTTGAACACAGTCTCAAAATCCAGAAGACCTAATTTCTCTTCCTCACACTTATTAAATATATGTGAACTTAGATATTTAATTTTTCTGGGCTTTATTGCATCTGAAAAAATAAGGTAATTAGAATTTTATGAATCTATCAAACATGTAAGCATTTTTTTTTTTGTCCCTTTAGTCCGCTTCCGGACAACAACAGGGCTTGATTCTGCCGTAGATCCTGTGCAGATGAAAAATGTTACCTTTGAACATGTTAAAGGAGTAAGTTAAAAAGTTTATCTTGATCTCTTCAAACATTATCTTAATTGTATTTTTGTTTATTCTAAGGGTTGAAGTAGTAGAAAATATATATTGGTCTCTGCCCCCAGTTCCTGGCACAGAGCTCCTAAAACCCTTGTAATTTCCGAAGTGATAAGAGCACCAGGAGCATCTTTTGTTGTACTGTTTGGTCTTTGACCCTGGTTCCTGACACAGGGCTTCTGAATCCCTTGGAATTTCCTGGGTGATAGCAGTGTCCTTTGTTCTTTTTTTTTTCCCTTGGCTGCACTGCACACGGTTTGCAGGATCTTAGTTTCCCAACCAGGGACTGAACCCGGGCCTACGGCAGTGAAAGCGTGGAGTCCTAACCACTGGACCGCCAGGGAAGTCCCACAGTGTCTTTTGTTCTAATGAGGTGCCTCTGGGTGGGCTCCTGCATGGGGACTGGTCACCAGATAGATCAAGCCATGATCAGAATCTTAGAACTTTCACCTCCACTCTCTATTCTCCAGAGAGAGGAGAGGGGCTGGAAAGGGAGTTAATGATTGATCATACCTATGTGAGGAAGCTCCCATAAAAATCCCAACAGGTCGGGGTTCGGGAGCTTTCAGTTGATGAACATGTAAAGGTGTGAGAGAGGATGTGGAGGGCCTATACCTATGTCCTATGTCCCTTGTCCCACCTTTCTCTTCCTTTTGGCTGTTCTGAGTTGTATCCTTTCATAATAAACCAGTAGGCTAGTATCTAAACTGGTTTCCTGAGTTCTGTGTGCTGCTCTAGCACATAAACACGAAGAGGGGTCATGGGAACCTCCAATTTATAGCCAATTGGTAGAAGCACAAATGACAACCTAGACTTGGGATTGGCATCTGAGGTGTTTGTGTGTGGTGGTAAGTCTTATGGGACTTTGGCCCAAAGATGTGTTTCATGTTCACCCCTTCCGAGGTGCTTTCTTTTCAACACTGCCCAATGTACTTGAGTTTTCTCACTGAGAGTTATTTAACGTTGTATAATGTGAGGTTGCAGGTTGGCTGCAAATGTATTATTAGGCCAGTGTAATTTAAAATAAATAAATACATGAAAGTACACATGCAAAGGCATTTTTAATTTACACTGGTAGCCAGCATTTTTATTTATTTATTTATTTTTAATTTATTTATTTTTGGCTGCGTTGGCTCTGTTGCTGTGCATGGGCTACTCTTTGTTGCGGTGTACAGGCTCTTGTTGCAGAGCACGGGCTCTAGGCGCGTGGGCTAAGTTGCTCCGAGGCATGTGGAATCCTCCCGCACCACGGATGGAACCCGTGTCCCCTGCATTGGCAGGTGGACTCCCAACCACTGTGCCACCAGGGAAGCCCCAGCCAGCATTTTTAAATCAAAGTTTCACCCAAAAAAAGATTTTTGGGTTGTTTGTTTTTTGAAAATTGAAGTCTGGAGCGCTAGGTCTATATTCTTTCCAGAGCCATGTTGTGGTTGTCTTTAAAGGGCCTGTTGCTTTCCAGTGCAGCACATTGCCACCACTGTTGTTTTACATCTGGCCTTCTGCAGTCATTTATTGATAGCATTTTGCCACTAGGAATTTGCATTTGTGACTTCTGGTTATATGCTGACTAGGGAAATTGCTCACCATTTGTGATAGGCAGCTTCCTTAATCTTATATCAGAGCTTTAAGTTGAATTAATATTCTGATTGCCATTTTTCTTGACTAAATTGTGCTTTATTCTTGCTAGGGATCTTAATTCTGCAAGATTTTATAGTTTGGGGATTAAATCTTAAAATTTTTTTTTTACCACAGTGATTTATAAAACAACATCGGTACACAGTAGCTTAATATTAGTCACTGTCCTTTGGCATTTGTTAGGAACTAAATCATTTATAATCTACTAGTAATTCCTTATGATGGAAATGACCTCATAATTAATCACAAATTAATATTATAACTTAAACATAGATTCCCTCATCATTAATATATAATAAGTCCACATAATTTGCCTTTGAAGCTTATAACTAGGTCCAAAAAAGTTTTGGATTTGAAAGTTACTAGGTGACTCTTTATATTAAATGCTACTGACACATTTAACTAGAATTTTGAATATAACAGTTCTTTTTAACTGAAGGAAGCAGTTAAAAAGCGTTTTTGTTGAGATATGTAAGGAAACTTCATATAACTGGCATGGAGGGTCAGGAGAAAACCCCTTTGTATATTTCTAAAGGGGCTTTTTTTGTATGCTTTCACTGAAACAAAAAGCCAGGTTAATTTCCAGTTCAATTTACCATATTCAAAGAAGGTGTCTTGGTAATCTGATAATCATTTAAAATTATTTGGTAAATCATATCATTTTAGGTGGAGGAAGCTAAACAAGAATTACAGGAAGTTGTTGAATTCTTGAAAAATCCACAAAAATTTACTGTTCTTGGAGGTAAACTTCCAAAAGGTAAGATGACTTGACAAAATACTGTAATATATCACTAATTTAACTTTTATCAGGTTTAACTGACTAAAGTTTCTTAATCACAATGTTACAAATAAGTGCTCATTCTGAACATATTGTTCTGTAATCGTTTTTTTTTGTAATTTAAAATTTTGTTATAATTTCAGACTTTAAGTAAATTACAATAAATAGTACAAAGAACTCCCTCCATACTTTTAACTCAGACTCAAAAATTTTTTAGCCTTTTGTTCTTTGCACATTCACTTTCTTTACATACGTGTATTTTTTTAAACCATGTACAAGTAAATTATAAATGTCATGCTCCTGTGCCCCTAAATACCTCATTGTGTATTTCCTAAGAATTAAGGATATTCTCTTTACACAACTTCAATACAGTTATTAAAATCAGGAAATTTAACATAGATCCAAAACTATTAACTAATTCAAAGCTGTATTCAAATTTCAGCATTTGTCCCAATAGGTACTATAAATAGTATTTAAATAATATAGGAAAATTAGTTATGGAGCAGATGCTGAAGTGAATCATTAGCAGAGACAAATGCATTTTGGCTGTGTTTCAAAGTATAGGTCATTGATGTGCCTTCCACCCCAAAGCTATATAAATTAATTAATAATTATTTGTTATAAGTTTGTATCAGGCTTTGTTTTTGTTTTTTAATTTGAACCATTGTTTATTTTTTCTTTTAGGAATTCTTTTAGTTGGACCACCAGGGACGGGAAAGACACTTCTCGCCCGAGCTGTGGCTGGAGAAGCTGATGTTCCTTTTTATTATGCTTCTGGATCAGAATTCGATGAGATGTTTGTGGGTGTGGGAGCCAGCCGTATAAGAAACCTTTTTAGTAGGTTTTAATGTATCTTTCATATAGTACTAATTTCTCTTAATATTAGGGGAAGAGGGTTTCTTACCCTTTCTTTGCTACTTGTTTCTGATTGATAGTTGGCTTAGGTAGCCATTGTAGGGTTCTGGTTTCAGGTAACTTTGTAAGCTGAAATAGGACTGTACTTTTTTTCCCAGTTAGTCAGAAGAACTAGTGGAAGTGCTAGACTGCTGGATGACGCTGTGGGCTGCTGAAAATTGGGTTTTTGTTTGTTTTGTTTTGAGGTTTTTTTGGATGTTTTGTTTTTATCTTATTTATCAATTCTGTAGTATGTATATAAAAAATATTTACCTCAAACCTGATTGTATATGGTTTGTACAGCTAGGAAGAAAGAATACTCAGTGGTATAATTTTTCTTTTCCTTCTGAGGCATCTGTTCTTAAATCAGTTAAGAAAGACCTCCCCTATGTATTTTCTCCCTAATGAATGTCTTTTATTGGCTTTTTAACAGTCTTACAGGTTGTTAAATATTTATGCAATTTTATTTTAAAAGTGTTGATTTTATTAAACTTATTTGAATCTTTTCTGTCTTCTTAGGGGAAGCAAAAGCAAATGCCCCTTGTGTTATATTTATTGATGAATTAGATTCTGTCGGTGGAAAGCGAATTGAGTCTCCAATGCACCCATATTCACGGCAGACTATAAATCAGCTACTTGCTGAGATGGATGGGTAATTGAATCTTCCTCTGTCTTTAGAATTTGGTGACATATTTGGTAGCATTCCAGAGACAGAAAAAATTTTATGTTTATAGGCAACAGAGTAGTCCCTTGTGCAAGTAAAGACAAGCTATTTTGACTGTTGTATTGTTTTTACTAATGGGATCATTGATGATTGATGTATCAGCTCCTCTTAAATTAAAAAATAAAATTTTCATTTACTGTAGTATGACAGGAAAGCAGTGATTCTCGCTGAAGCAGTAGTCTCTTTGGAGATGTAAAGGGAGAATACTCTCATCCCTGTACTGTTTGTGACTAGCTATGAGTGTTGCTGTAGATCAAAAGCTTGTATCAGTTTTCATAATATAAAAGGGAAGATGTGGGGTTGCTTTGAAAGAAGCAAAAAATGTTTCTTAAAGTTATAAGACAGTCTGGAAGTCTTATGAGCAAATAATTTGAGTTGGTAAACTTGAAAATAATGTTTCAAAAATTAGTCAGGGACTCAAGCTTTTTGTGCTAGGTCATCTCTTCCTAAGTAGAAAAATTATTGTGAAGGTATATAACCACAGATGATTTGGTAATTTATTATTAACAGTTTTATTGAAGTGTACTGGCCTTTTAAAAAACAATTAGAGATGTCTTATCATTTAGGCATTAAGAAGGTCAGTCCCTTTTCTTTGCCGTTAATAAGATTAATGTTTTGTGTGGAACATTTCTTTGTGTGTGCTGTTTCAATTTTCATTGAAAAGGTACTTTTTTTTTAATAGCTTTAAACCCAATGAAGGAGTTATTATCATAGGAGCCACAAATTTCCCAGAGGCATTAGATAAGTAAGTATTAAAGTTTTTGTGATATGTTCAAGAACGAGAGTGAACTTTAAAAACATTGTGCTAAGTGAAGGAAACAAAACATCACATATTATGTGATTCCTTTTATATGAAATGTCCAGAAGCAGCAGCTCCATAGCCACAGGATGGAATTTAGTGGTTGCCAGAGGTGAGGGAACAGGGAGTAACTGCCAGTAGATCTGGGGTTTCTTTCGGCTGGAGGAGGCCGGGAGGGGATACAAATTCTCTAAAATTAGATTGTGGTCATGGTTGGGCAGCCCTAAATTTCAGAAAAACGCACTGGATTATCCACTTCAAATTCTATGATATGAGAATTGTATCTCAGTAAAGCTGCTGAAAGAATCTTCTGACAACTCAAACATCACAAAGCTTTTGGGGTAGGGGGTGGAGAGGATTTTTAAAATAAAATTTACTATAGTTTAAAACTTTTATTGGTTTTATTATATAGAAGTTATTCACAATTTCATTTGATCTAATAGTTGGTTCTTGCCTAAGACATTTTATATTTATAGCAGTAAGATGGCTGTAGCTCTCATAATAATAGACTGCTGTGGAATTACCTGTTCCTTGACTGGCTGGCCTGCATGTCTTGTCTCTGAAAGGTTGTATGCTATCTAGATGCACACATTTATCTATATGAACCTTTGTTCTGCCTTCCAGTTATTGAAACTGTTATTTGAGCCATGTTTTACAAGGAACTGATCTGAATATTTATGTTCAAAATAAATATTGGTTGCCATTGTCTTTCCATCTTCTCTTTGGGCTGTCAGTCCTGTTTAACTTGACCTTCAGCACAGTCAGCTTGTTAATTTATATTTTCTTTTTGTATTTTCCCTTTAGTGCCTTAATACGTCCTGGTCGCTTTGACATGCAGGTTACTGTTCCAAGGCCAGATGTAAAAGGTCGAACAGAAATCTTGAAGTGGTATCTCAATAAAATAAAGTTTGATCAGTGTAAGTCTATTTCTGTGATACAGACATTATCTCCACAAAATGGTAATATATCAATCCACCCTGTTTGTGGTCCTTACATAGGATGTCTTAAAAGACAGATTCCTTTAAATGTCTGTTTTTCTCTCCTTTTATTTGTCCATAAAGTCCATTTCTTAGTTAATATGTATCCAGAGATTCTGTCATTTTGAATCCTGATTCGAAAGAGTTTTCTTTTCAGTATTGAGAGAGATAACACTAGATGAATCTATGTATAAATGTTTCTTTAGATGAATGTAAAATATAAAATAATAGAAAAAGCACCTGTGTATTATGGGCATAGTACCTCATGATACAGTCACCTTTGGGGCCAAAAGAGGGGAAGCAAACTATAAAACAGAACAGATGGAAATATTATGGATCCACCTGAGTAATAAAAGTAGCTATTAAAGCTGCAGTATTTTCAAAGATATCGGAATTAATTCATAAAACCAAGTATGTTTCCTATAATAAGGGGGGGCTTTTATGTCCAAAATTATTTCAAGATGAAATTCTGAAAACAAAATGTTGTCTATGAATGTGCTTTTCAGTTTGTGGTTAGGTCATCATTGAAGGTTTGTTAAGTCGCTGTCTGGCAATTCTACCTTTCTTTGTTTTTCACAGCTATTTAAATATAAGAACTTTAGTGATTTGTCCCAATGACAGTTTTAATGGTGTGCTTAATAGCAATTTTGTTTTTTTCTCCTTAGAATTTAGTAAAGTAAGCTTTTTAAAAATTACAGTTCATGATGGCTGTTTTCTTTTTTCTTTTACCATGTGAGTTCTTTATGAAGAGCTTTTTATTAGCTCTTCTGAAATTTTAATGTTGCATTCTGTCTGCATATAGCTGTGGATCCAGAAATCATAGCTCGAGGTACTGTTGGCTTTTCTGGAGCAGAGCTGGAGAATCTTGTGAACCAAGCTGCATTAAAGGCAGCTGTTGATGGAAAAGAAATGGTTACCATGAAGGAACTAGAGTTTTCCAAAGATAAAATCCTAATGGGTACGTTTTCTTTTTTCTTCCTTTCTTTCCCCCCTATATTATACTTTTCATTTGTTAGAGAAAAAATTCTTAATTTTGAGAGAAGGTACAGAAACATGCAAATATGTACTCAAACATGGCAACACAGTTTGGCCTCTTACAGAACAAATGTAACTTGTATTACACTCTTTGGGGAGCATAAGTACCCATGTTTTTCCTCTTGTCTGATATTGCTGGTAAAAGAATAGTTAATTTTACTGTTTTTCAGTATTTAATTTTTATTTTAAATCTTGAATTGGCTTCAAAACAGGTTATGATATTCCTGTTAAATTAGAAGTTTATTTTCTAGAAATAGAATTCAGCTTTTCCTCTTGATATAAGGCTTAAGATGATGCTTCTTACAGTTGGTTTTCAGTCGACAAATTATGGTTTACATGTGTTGTAGAGTGGAGTCTACTCATTTTTTAAACTTTCACACTTGTATTTATTAATGATGTTAAATTATATTACTGTAAGAATGACTTTGAGCCAAATGAGCTTCATTCATTTAAATATACCTTCCTTAATGGAGTATTTTACTTAAGTAAACTTTTATTCTTAGGGCCTGAGCGTAGAAGCGTGGAAATTGATAACAAAAACAAAACAATCACAGCGTATCATGAATCTGGTCATGCTATTATTGCATATTACACTAAAGATGCAATGCCTATCAACAAAGCTACAATCATGCCACGAGGGCCAACGCTTGGACATGTGAGTATCTTTAGTTTTTTTTTTTCTTTCAAATAGTGCCTCCCAGGAGCTTATGTAGGAAATTGCTGATGAAAACATTTCAAAAGAATATTCAGCTACTTCCTAAGTTTGTTGATATTTCTTCTTTAACTTCCTCAACTGTCTGAAATCAGACATACTTGCAAAATTTATCTGCTAATAAAGGATAGCCTTAATATTTCAAATAACATATTCACATTATGAAATTTCAGGAATTACAGCAAAATATAATTCTTAAGTATGCAGTTGCTCTTTTCCCCTCAGAGTAAGTTATGTGTCATAATGACTGGTTCAGTAGTTTTTCTAAGTTTTTTCTCATTGAGTACAAGTTTCATTTTCATATCTTTCTACGTATAGACATTTTAAACATTTTTGTGCAACAGGGGACCAACAGTCGTATTACAGCACTAACTAAATATTTATAAAATGCACTTTTCCTCATTTTATACATGGGTGAGTCAAAAATTATCTGCACTCTGGTTATATTAAAATATCTGTCCGCACTGTCTTATCAGCACTTTCTGTTCAAGGCTACTGTCTCCCCAGTCACTGCTGTGCAGATATGAACATGTTATATCAGTTCATTTGTAACTGCGGTGCGAGCAAAAATGGATGCCCCACTTGTGATTTGCACGAAAGAAGAGCAGCATGCTGTGATTCGTTTTTTGTGGTCTGAGGGTGCACCTGGTGCTGTTATTTATCGAAGACTTTGTGTGCAGTATGGAGAAAGTGTTTTGTTGTGAAGAAGTGTGTATGAATGGATAGAGAAGTTCAAGGAAGGTCGCACAAGTGTTAGCCATCAAGAAGGAGCCGGATTCACTTCTGATGAAGAAGTGAAGACAGCAGTGCATTCGTGTCTTGCAGCTCAGCCTAAAACATTTTTTAATGAGGGAATATGAAAGCTTGTTGACAGATAGACAAAGTGTATTAAAAAGCAAGGAGATTATGTTGAAAAATGATGTGTTTGTCTTTTCTAAAAGTTAATTAAAATAAACGTTACAGCCAGAGTGCGGATAATTTTTGACTCACCCGTGTATGTTGCTGGTTTGGTTGCCAGTCACATGACCATCTCTATAAAGTGTCACTGAACTTTCAGCATCATGAGAGACAAATGGTATTTCAGGTTATTAATAGAAGTGTTTCAAAACTGTGCCTGAAGTTTTTCTTTGTTTTTCAATTGTCTAGGTGTCCCTGCTGCCTGAGAATGATCGATGGAACGAAACTAGAGCTCAGCTGCTTGCACAGATGGACGTCAGTATGGGAGGAAGAGTGGCAGAGGAACTTATATTTGGAACTGATCATATTACGACAGGTTGGCTGTAAAGAACAGCTTGAGTTCAAATTGTGTTTGTTGGTTTAAAGATTTTTTTTTTGACTTGAGTTTTATGTATATTTTAAAATTTTAGGTGCTTCCAGTGATTTTGATAATGCAACCAAAATAGCAAAGCGGATGGTCACCAAATTTGGAATGAGTGAAAAGGTAAATAGTTAATTTTAATCCTTCCTCATGTATCAGATGATGATGTGCCAAGTGTCTCTTTGTGAGAGTTCTCCTTATAAATTGAAAGATTTCCCCCTCATTCCAAATGGACTTGACAAAGCTTACTCTAAATTAAATGTTATTTTCTGAGAAATGTAACACATTCTTTCCATTCCAGCTGCTTAAACAATAAGTTATTACTTCATGAATTAACCAAATGATAATATAAATTCTTTAGTTTTTTCTATTCATATGACATCAAAGGCCTACTTGTCAAGCTTGCTTATTTGCCCTTTCCACTGACTCTCCGTTCCTGCATTATCCCTGTGGCTCCATGAAGCAGTTCCTGTACTCTGTGCATTGTGGGTTTCTGGACTAGTATAGCTGCTAAGGTTTTCTAAGAAGGTACTCAGAACCATACTTAGGATTTAAATTTTCTCTCTTGCTCACACACTTTTTAGTATTATACTTTCAAAAGAAAAATGAATTTTTTTTGCCCTCAAGGGCATTTTTACATTGTATTTTTTCCTTGCCCCATGATATTTATTGGGTTGGCCAAAAAGTTCGTTCAGGCTTTTCCTGTAAGATGTTATGGGAAAACCGGAACGAACTTTTTGGTCAACCCAATGTTTTTTTTTATGTCCAGGATAGTACTTCCTCTGTTACATACATTAGTGTTGGAGGTTTTTCGGTTGAATTTCTTTCTTTTCGTTGATTTTAGCTTGGAGTTATGACCTACAGTGATACAGGGAAACTGAGCCCAGAAACTCAATCTGCTATTGAACAGGAAATCAGAATCCTTCTGAGGGTAATGATTCTTTTTTTTTTTTTTTTTAATGTTTACTTATCTATTTCGTCAAAATGTGCCTAAATATTTGGGTGATTGCAAAATAACTCAAGTTCCTCTGTTCTTTAGAAATGTCACTATATCTATTAAAGTTAATAGGTGCATCATTACCACCATGATTAAAATATGCCATAGACTGGGTCTTTGACCTACACTGGAACCTCTGGTCATAGACTTGATCTTTATTTTCTTCTGGCCATAGGCTGAGAACAGTTCATATCTGTGATTTAAATACTCAGTTCTGTTGATACTTTAGCTGTAAAATCATAAGAGGTATTAGAATGGGGAATGTTGATTATTTGACTCCCTGGCTCTCCCACTCTGACATATGGTTATTTGCTTTGTTCCTACTAGTGTCCAAATGCTGAGAATATAGAGTAAGCACAACAGGAATGTGTAAAAATAAAGTCTGTGAGATGAGATCGTTGGTACTGTGACAGATCTGGTCATGGTGAAATCCATGCTTGGATTAGAGTGGTGAGAGTAGAAGCTGAGAAACATTGTTGCATTCAGAAGACACTGATGTAGCCCAAGCAGCATACTATTGTGTTTTGGCTGAGAGAGCCGCTAATACAAAGCTGTTTTTTAGATTTCTGCCTCATGCCACTCTATGTTGTTTGTGCCCTGTACTGAGAAAACACTGGAGCTGGGCCAAGGCTGGGAAGTGGGTAGATCATGAGTTGAATTTGAGGCACCTTAGTGAAGACTTCAGGTTGGGTCTGGAGCTTAGTGCAGCGGTTGAATGTGTTGCATTCAGATGTGCATGAGGCAGGTCTTCATGGAGAGGGAGCCGAGCTGAGGGCCAGAAGTCTTCAGTGAATGAGGATGGTATTCAGGAAGGAGATGGCACAGTGGAGGCTTGGAGAGGGCTACAGTCAAATGGTAGGAACTTCAAAGGAATTGTGCTGTGCAGAAGAGAGTAGTGTAGTCATGGTCTGGAAGTGATGAGGGAACCAAGAGCTCACCTTTTTACCCTGAAGTCTCTGGGATAAGAGTGAATAAGTGAATGCCACTTGAGGGCATGTTATAAAGTAAGGGCTTCATTCCAAGAAAGTTTTTAAACTTATCAGTAATTTATCCTTGATTTTTAGCTATAATATTCCATGATATATTTCTAATATTTTATGTATTTTCTTTAACTTGATTATTTCACTTGGACATAATGGTTATATTTAGAATGTCTAGTGAGCGTATTGTGTTTATATGACCTATGCTTCTTTGTGTTGGTAAATTCATTTTTACATTTTCTACCCAGTTTTATAAGGGCAAAAATATGATTAGATATTCAAATATTGGCATAGACATTGTATAGGCAAATGTGACATTGCCAAAAATGAACTGTTATTACTGCTGTTATTCATAAGCTGATAGACTTAATTCAGACTCATCTTTGGAAAGAGAGTTGAAGGATTTAAGTGACAAGTTCAAGGTGTATTGCAAAAAAAAAAACAAACAAACATCAAATGTATGAAAGTCAAGATCACCTGTAATGATCCTGTGTTACAGTATGGAGAAGTGAGTATGTTACCAAGTAAAAGAATGGAAATGTATGTCTTTTCTGGCCATTCTAGATTGAGTAAATTGGTGAATTCTCAAGAGGCAAAAGGAATAAACTCCCTTTCCTTTTAGCATGTATATTGAATAGAGAAATAGATTTCTGTGTTCACAGACCTTATTTAGAAAGCAGATAAGTACAATGTATACTTTATTTCTTAAGTAGCTTTTTTTCTAAGTAGTCCTCAGTTATCTATATGATAGATTTTAAGGTTAAAAGTACAACATTTGAAAGTATGAAATTTATCTTCAGGGAACCAAGCTTTTAAATGCTTTTATCTCTCATAAATAGAAATCAATAGATTTTGCATTTTTTTTAGGGTACATGAAGGCTTTTTTCTCATTTACAGTTTTTGCTTCTCCTAAGGCTTCTGCCTCTTACATATCTGCTTTGTATTTCAGGATTCATATGAGCGAGCAAAACATATCTTGAAGACTCACGCAAAAGAGCACAAGAATTTAGCAGAAGCTTTATTGACCTATGAGACTTTGGATGCCAAAGAGATTCAAATTGTTCTTGAGGGGAAGAAATTAGAAGTGAGATGATAGCTCTCGAAATGGATGCATTGATGGTTTATTGCAAGACCATAAGTAGCATTGCGGTAGTCTTATTTTGCAACACTTTTCTCTCATTCTTGACTTGGTATCACTCAAGGGTGTGAAACACTGTCAATCTTTTGTCACATTTATCTAATTTTGATTATTCTCATGATGGACACATTGCAAATAGCAAATTTATTAAAGAAAATAAAGAACTATCAAGGATTGAAAACAGCTTGTTTGAAAAATGTCAGTTGGTTATTAAGTTGGAAAAAAGTAATGGTTTTATGGTTGGTTACAGTGCTAGATGTGAACAGAAATTGTGCCTTTAGCCCTTGGGAAGTATTTTTACTTAGTAAAGTAAAATTCTTGAAGGATTGTCTATTTCTAGATAGTACCATTTATCTTTGATAAAGAAATGATGCTATTTGGCTATTGGTAAATCATATTTCTACATACATCAGTGGAAACTTCATTAAGATACACTTAATTATCATCTAGATTGACCATGTATAAAGTGTTTTTTAAAAAAATCTAGGAGTAGAGAATTGTGAACCTATAGATACAATCAGAATTTAAATGATTATAAGCTTTTAAAAATGCAGCTTGCATTTTCGTGGTTTTTTTTTTTTTTTAAACATTACTATGACTCTGAAAATGAAGTTTATTTCAGAGCAACAGTATTTTGTTAAATAAACAAGTAACACACCTCGAATTCTGAATAACTATGTAATTATGCTTGGTATTGAAACCAAAATAAAACCAAAAACTCAGTCCCGTTCAGAGTGAACTTTTGACTTACTCTGTGTTAGAAATGGAAAGTTGTGTTTATTTTTCAGTCAGATTTTGTGAATATGAATGTGTTGTTACAGGATTTACAGATGACTTTATTTAACTCAGTAGAAAAATTATTTTAGAGCACATTGTATTGGTTTTACAACCAAATTATATTCTTGAAGTGATTTTATTAAAATTACCTACGGTTTTCTAGTAACTTTTAAGTTGTATATGGTCTTCATTGAGGTTGGTAGAGGGAGCTTGCTACATGATATTCTTGCCCTTTTGTTTGGGTAATTTAAAATTTTGATGTACTTTCAAACTTAGAAGAGCAATGTTACCAGAATAATACAAGGAACTCCCATATACCCTTGATTCAGATTCACCAGTTATTTTCATCTGCCCCAGGTTTTTATTGCCCCTGCTCGCTTTCTCTTCTCCTCCCTCCTTCCCTCCCCTTCTCTCTGTGTGTATACGTGTCTTTTGTGTGGACATATGTTTTCATTTGTCTTGGATCTGTAGATTGTTTTCATCAGATCTGAGACGTTTTTGGCAGTTATTTCTTCAAATATATTTATTTGCCCTTTCTTTCTTCTTCTGGGGTTCTCCTTTCGCATGTGTTGGTGTACTTGATGTTGATCTGGTCTCTGATGTTTTCTTCATTGCTTTTCTCCCTCTCCTCTTCAGATCAAATACTCTCTGTTGATTCTTTTTTTTATATATATAAATTTATTTATTTTATTGGCTGTGTTGGGTCTTTTTTATTATGCGCAGGCAGGCTTTTTAGTTGCAGTGAGTGGGGGCTACTCTTCGTTGTGGTGCGTAGGCTCCTCATTGCCATGGCTTCTCTTGTTGTGGAGCATGGGCTCTAGGCGCGTGGGCTTCAGTAGTTGCAGCACATGGGCTCAGTAGTTGTGGCTCACGGGCTCTAAAGTGCAGGCTCAGTAGTTGTGGCGCACGGGCTTAGTTGCTCCACAGCACATGGGATCTTCCTGGAGCAGGGATCAAACCCATGTCCCCTGCATTGGCAAGCGGATTCTCAACCACTGCGCCACCTAGGAAGCCCCTCTCTGTTGATTCTTATTCAAGTCACTGATTCTTTCTTCTTTCAACTGAATTTTTCATTTCAGATGTTATATTTTTAGCTCCATGCTTCTCTTTGGTTCTTTCATATACTTTGTATCTCTTGAGCATCTTCATGCATTGCATCATTTTCATTGTAGCTCTCATTAATTCTTTAAACATGACTTCCATTAGTTCTTTGAACATGTTCATAATAGCTGCTTTTAAATCTTTGTTCATTCTAACATCTGGAGATACTCAGTTCCTATTGAATGCTTTTCTTCCTCAGTAAGGGTACACTTTCTTCTTTGTTTGCTTTGTGATCTTACTGAATTTTAGATAATGTAGCAATTACTAATTCTGAATTTTTCCCCAGAGGGTGGTTCTTGTTTTATTTAGTAACTTGCCACCAATAAATGTGTGACCTCTGTCTCCATGGCAGTGTGCAGCCACCAATGTCTCTGCTCATTCTTTAAGATGTTAAATCTTGCTTCCTAAGCGTTGCTGCTGTGATTGCATAGCCTAGCATTTAGCGAAAGATTGGAGAGAGGTTGTGTTCAAACCCCACCAGTCAGGCCTCCACTCTGCCAGTGGATCTTCGTGGGCTGGCAAGTACATTCAGTGTTCAGGACATTTTCAAGTCTGCTCTGGTCTGTGCTTTCTGATGGGCTTTTTTGCTTCTGCCTTGTGCATATGTGCAGGCTTTGGCGACCACCGGTCTGTGGGTGCCTTGAAACAGCGTCAGTTTCCACTTTGCATGCCTGTACATCTGGAGTATATAGAGCGCTTATCAAACCCAGATGGCTGTCTTCCCTCCCAGAACTTCCAGTGAAATCCCTAGCTACTCTGTCCTTTGCCCCAAACAGGACTACAGCCTCAGCAAACCCTGTTTGCTTACCACTGAGCTCACCACTTTAATTTACAGTACATCAAGTCAAATGAGTGCCTTCTGGCAGTGACAACGAGCCTTGTTCCCTGGGTCTGCCGTCGCCCTGGTTGAACTACTGTACCCGTAGACCTGGCCCATGATGTGGCAGCACTGGAATCCTACAGGCTCACAGGTTCTTTCCTGAACTGCTTTTCATGAATAAGCACTTTTTAGTTTGTTGCAGATCTTCAGTTAATTTCCAGAGTGCTGAAATGGCTGTTTTATTAAAGTTTATCCAAATTTATAGCTACTTTTTAGGAAATGGAGATGATTTGTCAACCTCTTCCCCTCATCATGCTGAAAGTGAATTTCCCCAACTTATTCTGAATCACTTCAACCAAATCTATTTAGTAAGAATGGACTGCGAGAGGACTTGTAAACGTTTTAAAGCTATCCATTCAAAGCTACCACAATGCAAGAGCTTTACAAGTAACCTATACCTATTAAATTGATTACTTTTGGTAATTGATACATGTTTTATTTTTAGATATTCTTTGTATTTGTTCATAATTTATTTTAAAGTAAATACTGAGTTATTACAATTTGGGTAGTTAAAAGCATATTTCTTAATGTAAGTATGTAATATTTTAATAAAATATGTTGGAATGTAGACTTGATCTTTGGATTGAAAAAATAACACCTAGTTGTGGACATAAATTTGGATACATTTGAACTGAGAATTTTACTTCCCGGCAAATTCTCTCCTGCCTCCATTGTGCCACATGAATCCCCATTCTTTCAGGCAAGAATGTGATTCCCCTACACACATTCCTCCCTGCCTTTTAAAATAGAAACTTACTTATGTTTCAGTGCTTCATATGGGAATATAATGGGTGGCTAATCTGTTATGAATTTGACAATGGATTTCATGAAAAAAGGAAATTACAGAGCTGCCAAAGAGGGAGGGTGAGAGAGAGACCATAAAACCTAGTTTGGAGAGCTTAATATGAATCTAATCTCTTGCAGTTCTGGAAGCAGGCATGCAACTCATACCCAGGGAAGCGGGAATCTGAAGGAACTGGTAAGTTACTCTGGCTCAGGACGGGAGGAGCACTGCTAATATGTTGAGGCTGTTCTGCACTCTCAGCATTTGCTTTGACAAAGACAGTGCTTATTGAGGACCAGATGTTGGTCAAACGTGAAAGAGAGAAATGAGCCGTGGTGGGGGATCCACATTGGACACTACAAAAGGGCCAATGAGAGGTGTGAATGGGCCTCAGAAGAGGAAAATCTGAAGGGGGACTCCGGGTTCCTGAAGAGCTAAGGAGAAAGAATGGATTACCTTCACTTAGGTCAAGGGAGTTACGGTGAGAACAGCTGTGGGCACAGAAGTGCCCCTGAGAGCGAGTTAGCTTTTAGAATAATTGCCAGTTCCAGACTGCTGAAAACCATCTCACATAAGAACTCCATCACCCCCTGCAGTTTTGATCCTGGCAGTGTCAGAAACCATAATTAGCCAGCTGAAGAAGAAATGACAGGATGAGGCAGGAAAGGAAAAGAGGACCGTGCCAGTCTTCCACCCCTGTTGCAAGCGGTCCACCTGTAGCGTGGCTGAGCTGTTTGACTTGGCGTTTTTATAGTTATGTGGGGCCAGACAGTCTTTTTCAGTGCTTTGTGAGTTAAAGCAACTCTGGACTTATTACTTGAGAGTAAGGGTTTTCAGCCTGGGTTAGAAGAACCTCTGAATGTTTAAAAGGGTAGTGGGAGATGATGTCCTTCTAATTATATCCCAGGAATCAAAAATAGTGGTGACATATATTAACAGATTTTTGTCTGAACAACTTTTTTGGGTAATATAATTCTATTCATAAGATTTTTCAAAATTGGCATATTTGTATAATTTCTGTAATAATCATGTATAGGATATGTGTGTGAATAACTTTAACAAAGCTTCTACTGTCCTGGTATTTTTAAAAATTTTTATTGAGTATAGTTAATTTACAATATTGTATTTGTTCCAAGTGTACAGCAAAATGTTATATATATATATCCTTTTTCAGATTCCTTTCCATTATAGGTTATTACAAAACATAGTTCTCTGTGTTATATAGTAGGTCCTTGTTTATCTACTTTATATATATATATAGTGTATGTATATGTTAACCCCAAACTCCTAATTTATCTCCCCTGCCCCACTATCCCCTTTGGTAACCATAAGTTTGTTTTCTATGTCTGTGAGTCTATTTCTGCTTCATAAATAAGTTTATTTGTATCATTTTTTTTAAGATTCCACATATAAGTGATATAATGATATCTGTCTTTCTCTGACTTAGTTTGCTTCATATGATAATTTCTAGGTCTATCCATGTTGCTGCAAATGGCATTCTTTCTTTTTTTTATGGCTGAGTAATACTCCATTGGGTATATATATTTATATATTACATCTTTATCCATGCATCTGTCAGTGGACATTTATTGAGAGGATACATGCACCCGTGTTCAAAGCAGCACAATTTTACAATAGCCAGGACATGGAAGCAACATAAATGTCTTGGTATTTTTAATATTTTTTCCCTCCTCTCCCTTATATGATTTTGGTTACACTATATTATGGCTTCGTAGTCTTTCCCCTTAAAATTCCTATGCAATTTAGTCATTATATTTCCATAATCATTATCCATTTAATACTGTTAATACTGAAATAGCTAATCCAGGGATTTAGTAGAATGATCTATTTATACTATTATTAAAGAGGGATAAGAGAAACCACTTTTAGTTGATTATAACTTTTATTTCTCCCTTTATTCTGTGGATAACATTTTTATGATTATGTTAAAATTCAGGAGTTATCTTGTGGGATCCTTATTTTTTGCTCCGCCTTTCATGTTGGTAAAACTCTAAGGTTCTATCCTTGGTCCTTTTAACTTCTCTCCGTATTTTTCTATCATCTGTATGCTGATGGCTTCTTAGTCTTTCTCTGTAGCCCTTTTCCAAGGCTACATGTCCAACTGTTTTCTCTTTCTCTGTAGCGTTTGATTTGTACGTTTGTAAGAAGCTGTTCTCTGTGGCTGCCTCTTCCCACCTGGTGTTGAGTTCTAGGAAGAAAACTTGAACACTTTTATCTCTAAGACTAAATGGAGTGCTTCATAGGTAGTCAGCTAACAGATTTTCAGTGAATGAAAGAATAATAGGCATCCAGTAGACTGATCCTAATTGCCCCATCAGGCAGAGCACTGGAATAGATGGATCAGACTCTCCATAGAAGGTTAAATAATGCCATAGAGAATATGAGTAGTAAGCAATTTTTTCATCTTTGAAAATATCCCAGTGAGTATAACAGTAAAGAAGATGGAATGTCTGCTTGCTGAGGAATATCTGCCTTCTTTTTTGGAAGGTAAATTATTCAAGGTAGGCTCGAGTGCCAGGCTAACAGTATCTTTTACACAGAAGGATGTGTTAAGTGGATAAAAAGATAACTTTAAGACCTGCACATGTGAGATTAATTTCACACAAGATGTATTTTATCTTTGATCAACCAGTTGCCTCCATTCACAGTCCTGAGGCATGTTAAAGACCAATGGTTGGTAATTTGAAAATAAGCATTGGTATCTAAAAAGAAATCCAGATCAACTACAACCAAAAATATGAAATGACTGAGTGATTATAAGCAATTTGTGAATCAAGCTATGCAAAGCCTGGTGCACAATGTTTCCCCTGGGTGGAGGGTGCATAGTACCCGTCAGGTAGAAGCATGTTGTCAGTATTAACTCTGCTAGGCCAAAAGGTTCACGATTTTTTATTTTTAACTTTGGTGAAAGATAATGTTTTATAGTATTACAGTACAAAGAAAACTGACTTCAAAATTTATTAAAACTTAATATGATTTTTTTTTTCCTGTTTTGGAAGTTTACAGGAGGGCAGGTGCATACCTGTGCCCTGGTTCTGCTTTCTGGATGCTTTTTCATCCTTGTTAGATTTTTAAGATTCTTAAGTTCATGCTTCTTCTTAGTGCCATAAAATCTCAAATCCTCTCATATAAAATTTAAAGAAAGAGTTGTTAGCGGAGTACATATAAAGTAAAAAGAATATCTCTCTTGGTTAGGTTTTATAAAAAATATACCCCTCCCCTCCCCGCCCCTTCCCTTCTCTTTCCAATACACCTTTTCTATAAGTGAGCTGTTTACTATACTTCTTACTACCCCAAATCACAAATTTCATTTATCCACCAAAGCTGTTGGTCACTGTTAAAACTGATTACAACGTTAACATTATAGTTTGTAAATTACTTGTAATGCCAGGATGATATTTTGCATTTGTGCTTAACTCTGGAGGAAATATTTCTTTAAATGGATAATGCTGATTTTTTTTTAAAGAGGATTAACATAAATTTTAACAGTGGGAAAATAAATTTTTACTAGGACTTTCAAACTATCTCCTATTTCCTATGCACCCAATACCATCAGATTGAGTTCATCCACATAATGGGTAAATTTGATGACCTGTAAGGTAGTGAGAATACCAAGATTTCAGTGGATTAAATTATCACAAGAACTGACAAGCAAATGTTGTCTTGAGGCAAGGTGATGAAGTGGAACCACTATCCCTGTCAACTAAGAGCAGAAAGTTTCTGGTACCCACGGTTAATTTGTGAACTGATTGTATCCTTTCATCATCAAAAAAAAATTTAGTTCCTTGATTGTAAACAAAGTCAGAATGTTTTGTTAATTATTCATGTTAATACTTTAACTATATTTGCATTTATACTAAATTCTTAATTTTTTTTGGTGGCCGCACTGCACAGCTTGTGGGATCTTAGTTCCTTGACCAGGGGTTGGTCCTGAGCCCCAGCAGTGAAAGTGCCGAGTCTTAACCACTGGTCCGCCAGGGAATGCCCTACACTAAATTTTTTGGTGACAAATTTTATGTGGCCAAAGGTATTGATATTTTCTAACTTCCATTGTTTTTGTTTGAAAAAATCTAAAACTTATAAATAATACCACTCATCCATATTTTCTTCTAAAATATTTAATGGTTTCATTAAAAAGACTAACTTTTACTAATCGAGTTTATTTTGGTGTATATGTTGAGATGTGTAGTTAACTTCTTATCACTAATTGATTTTTCTCAAACCATTTATTAATAATCCATATTCTCTTTGATATGTATGGTTTCTGTTATGTTAATAAGTTCTCACCTCTTACTGTTTTCCAATAATATGCTTATTCTTCTGTAGGCTAGTATTTAATAGTTATATTTTTATATTTACTAATTATATAATGTAATAGAATTTATCTTTTCTTTAAACACATTTAAAGCTATTTTCTTATTTTAACTAGAAACAAGTCACTTTATGTCTATGCAAAAGCAACATATATTTATTGCTGAAAAGTCAGAAAACATAAATAAGAAAATAAATATGAAACAAGGAAGACCTTAGTAGTGAGAGTGGATGTAGGTATGCCTCACTCTCCTAACACTGGGTCCCCCACATGCAAGGTTCTGAGGGGTGATGCTAAGCTTTTGTCCTACCTCCTTCCCCTCTTAGAAACCACTTGGGTCCCAGGTTGGACACTGAGCCACCTAATTTGTCTCCAGTGAAAAAAGTTTGGCGACAAAGGGTTTGGCCATAACAACTCTCTTGGCATCAACTCCCTATAAAACTAAGAGGTCCGATGGCATAAGTTCTGGAGCAAACAAAAACGGCTTAAGACTTTATGAAGTAGAGATGCCACCCATTTTTCTTGTAGATGGAAATGCATTCGTGACTGACTGTAGGCATGAGAAAATAAGCTCAGTACCAACAGCTGCTTTCTCCTCATAGGAAGCAAAGCCCCTTGTGGGAAGGACTAAAGTAGGCACGCTGCCAGATGATGATCCATCCCTCACAATGCTGGGGGTCAGGGACATGGGGCTTAGTCTGGACTCCAATGGGGAGAAGTATGGAAGTAAACCAGCTGAAATTTTAACTTGCATTCCTAATGAGTTTCAGTGTTTGAGAGTTACAAAGAAAACTTACAAATGCCCCAGTCTGCCTACAGAATCTCAGGAGTCACAGATGGTGTCTGCTTTGGCTAGGTGGCGAAGGTAGGGAGAGGATGAAAATTTTTTCCAGCTATAAACTGCTACGATAATACTTACCTGGTGGCGCAGTGGTTAAGAATCTGCCTGCTAATGCAGGGGACATGGGTTCAATCCCTGGTCCGGGAAGATCCCACATGCCACAGAGCAACTAGGCCCATGTGCCACAACTACTGAGCCCGTGCACCACAACTAATGAGCCTGGGGGATACGGTGGAGACAAACAGAGGACAAAAGGTAATTTTCTGGTAGGGCTATTGTAGAAAGCAAATGCTTGGTGATTGGAGTTGAAACCAGTCACACACATCAAAACCATTTCATCTAGCTAAGCTGGATAGTCCTGAGAAGTGTTTTTTTGTTTTTATTTTTGTTCATTGCCCTTTCACCAGTGAAGACACTATCCTGGAAACAGCCATCCCTTCAATAGGGACCCTGCCTCTCTCCAGAGCTCTTCAGTGCACTCCAGCAGCAATTTCTGCTGAAGTTCTAGACACTTGGCTTCTGAATCACTAATTCCAAACAATTTGTTGTCATATCATTCAACCTACAAAGCACAAAATGGCATTAAATGGCCTCTGAAGAATAAGTACCAAAATTAATATCTGTGCATTTGTCTTGCTGTAACATATGGCTGCCAAACTTTCAAATTTTGCTGGTACATCTTGTGCAATGGTGGTATGTTACTTTTTAATTTGGTTAATCAAAATTCTGAAAATCATTAACATGATTTTGATCTTGAAATCATTAACAAATGTAATAGGAACCTGGTGAGTTTTGGGTTAGCTGGTTTTGTGTTAACTGTTGTCGTGAGCCTGCTTCTGCTTCTGTCTGTTTCACCCACAATACCAGGTTTGGTCCAATTGTATTGTAACTGTATAATTACAGTAATTGTATAATTACTGGATCAAGCACTACATTAAAAGGAGTATCTGTATACAGTCTCCTGCTTATACCAGTACAGAGTCAACCTATTTTGTTTTATTCCTAAGAAATGGAACAAAGATGGAAACACACAAACTGCAGATAAAGATGGAAGCACGGGAAAAGATTAAAGTTTGGGAAATTTTAAAGAATATGGAACAAGTACAAAACATAAGAGGCTTCATAAAAATTAAGATGATTAGATTCCACAAGGTCACTATGATGATTAGACTTAGGAGTGGAAAGCAGATTTGGGTGGATAGAGCAAAGGAGCAAAGAGACTATTAAGAGGAAACACAAAAGTAGATGTCTCTATTAGTTAACTAATTACTAAAAATTTTGGCTAACAGGATTTTAGGGAAATTTACCTGTACTGGTTTTTTAAATTTGTAGCAATGATCTTATACTTCAATAAAAACAGCCCATCTTGTTTGCATTCTACTCGATTTTTTTTCATCTGCATACTATTCTTCAATATTACATCTTTCTGGTGAAATATATACCAACCCGTTTGTGCCTTTCCTTAAGTACCACCAGAAACTGTCAACTCTTTCTCCTGTTACAAAATTAGCTTAAAAAAGTTCCTCACTCTGGTTGTCAAAAGAATACACAGATATCAATAATCATTTACAAATTATAATGAATAATATACCATCACAATAAAAAAGTAGAAAAAAGCCCAGATATAAACATATCAAGTGGTGTAAATATATCCAGGATTTACATAAGGAAAAAAGCTACTAAAGGCTAATGAAAGACATAAAATAAGACAAACTGAGAGACAGAACATGTTCCTGGATACACTGATACAAGAGACTGATTCTCAAAGTTAATTCTCTTAATCTAATTACAATCAAAATCTCACTAAGAACTCTCCTTAACTTGGCATAGTGCTTTAAAATCTATCTCAAATAATGCAGAGGTAAACATTTCCAAGAGAATACCGAAAAGGAATAATAAGGAGGGGAATTTTGGACCTGTAAGAGATATTTATATTTTATATACTACTGATGCTAGAAGAAGCCGACCATTCGGTGGAACAGAATGGAAAACCCAGAAACAGAAAAAAATCCGAAAATTAAATGTAAGATTAAGTGGTATTTTTAACTAGGTGAGAAAAGATGGACTATTTGGGACAAGTGAATAACCATTTTTTAAAAAGTTCTCAAATGTTACACCATGCTCCGAAATAAATCTTCGATTAAAGATTTAATTGGGGGAAAATAAAAGCAAAAACTAAAAGTGAAGAAAATGTGTAGACGAAAGGCTGGGCTACAGGGGAGGGTCAGGGGGCATGCAGAAACGCGTTTTCATTTCATCTGGAAAACCCACGTTGGTTTCTCCTAAGTTTGCACTTGATTACACCTGCTGCCATAATCTCTGGAACCATGAAAACAGCTTTCTGTAGTGACATCTGCTAAATTCCATGGAGACCGGCTGGGGCCCAGAGGGATGTGAAAAGTAATAAACTGAGGAATAAGGAGATTTAGAGAGTTTTTTTTTTTAGGGGAGCTCTCTGGGGGACGAGGCCTTCAGCATCCTGAAGCTCCACGCCACTCTAGCCCCAGTCGCAAGGGAAGACCCCTTTCTCACGCGCGATTCTAACTTTTACAAACATCCCCAAACTCTCAGCCAACTCACCAACGTTTGAAAGGAACGCCGCTGCGCACAAGCAATCGCAGAGATTTGAGACGCCTGGGCCTTGCACATGCGCACTAGGCACTCTGGCTGTCCGGGCCTCTGTGCGCACGCGCAGGGACGCCTTCTTCCGAGGGGCGCACGCGCAGTGTTTAGCGGTATCGCTTGGTTACGGTTATCCTGGGCTGAAGGATTGGAATCCGCCGAGCTTCCCGGCTGGGATGTTGTGGCGAGACCGCGTTGGCTTATCTGTAGCGCTGCTGTTGGGCTCAGGGGACGGTGAGGAGCCGAAGGGGGGGTGAGGTGTGTTTGAAGCCTGGAGGCTCTACGATGAAGAAGATTTTTGGCTTCGGGAGTAAGAAGGGCGGGTCGCCCTTGGGCTCCTCCACCGGACCGCGGAGAGAGAGCCGTGACAAAGTCGGCTCCCTGCCCGGGTACCACATCCGAGACAAGGACCTCGGGAAGATCCACAGAGCTGCCAGCGTGGGCAACGTAGCCAAAGTGCAGCAGATTCTGCTGCTCAGGAAGAATGGCTTGAACGACAAGGACAAGATGAACAGGTAACCGGGGCGGGCCTGGGAGGGGCCCCTCCTGTCAGTTTCCCCTCCGAGGCTCGCGGACGCCTGTGTGGGGTCCAGCGTCCCGCAGACTTTGTAGGCAGCAAAGCTAAAGCCTTAGCTGGTTTTGGGCCCGCTCATAATTCCTCTTATACTGACAGTTTTAAAGTCGTCTAACTGAATGTCAGTAACCACAGAAATGAAATTAAGCATGAACAGCATCTTATTTTTATTTATTTATTTATTTATTTATTTTAAGAACTTTTATTGAGATACAGTTAACAGACAATAAACAGCATATATTTAGAGTGTACAATTTGGTATCCCAATCTCCCAGTTTATTCCCCCCCAACCCTCCCCGCTTTCCCCACTTGGTGTCCATATGTTTGTTCTCTACATCTGTGTCTCTATTTCTGCCTTGCAAACCGGTTGATAGGTACCATTTTTTATAGTTCACATATATATGTTAATATACGAAATTTGTTTTTCTCTTTCTGACTCACTTCACTCTGTATGACAGTCTCTAGGTCCATCCATGTCTCTACAAATGTCCCAGTTTCATTGCTTTTTACAGCTGAGTAATATTCCATTGTATATATGTACCACATCTTTTTTATCCATTCGTCTGTTGATGGACATTTAGGTTGAACAGCATCTTATTTTTAAGTACACATTTTTAAACCATCATATTACATATTACAGAAGAGTGTATAATGAGAAAAATAATTCCCACAACAGATCAACTTCTGGACTAAAAAGTCTTCGGATACAATCCAATATCCGTTTTATATCAATGTACACCTATGCATATATAGTCTTTACTGAGGGACCTTAGAAAGCAGCTTTGAAGTGGCAAGATGGCTGTGTCCCTGAATAGGAAGACTCATTTTCTTACAATGTATGGTCTTCCCGTATTTAAGCCGAATAAACATATCGTGGTTTTAACAATTTTGAATTACACATGCTTGCTTTCTTTGTTGTGATGAAATTAATAGTTTTGTATAGTAGGCAAAGATTTGCCCTTCTAGATATCAAAATGTGCTGTAAGTTCCCACAAATTATTTGTGTACTAACAACTGAAAAGACAGATAAGTGAATGGAACAGAATAGAAAATGCCCAAACTTCCAAATATATGTAAGACTTTAGAACTTGAACTGATGATGTTTCATATTACAAGGAAAAGATAAGTTGTTTGTAAATGGTGGAGAAATAACCTGGTAACTATTTAGAGAAAAGTAACTAGATTTTTATCGCACAAAAATAAGTTTCAGATGGAGTACAGACCAAAATTTTTAAATACACAAAGTGAGAAAAGTACCAGAAGAAAACACAGATTCCTATTTATACATTTTTTTTGTACTGACAAAGACCTTCCTCAGAATGACTTCAAACGCAAGAATTCTGGAGGTTGATTAAACAACATAAAGAAATTATAATTGGAAAATAAGATTAACAAAGTAAAAGACAATGCACTTTTAAAATATTGACAGCATATTTGTATCAGACAAAAAATACGTCTTCATTTTACAGAGAAGTCTTTGAAATCATTAAGGGAAAAAACCTCTAATTTGAAATTGGGCAGAGTACTTTTTTGCATATCTATAAGTGACCAATGGGTATAGGAAAAAATATTTAGCATTTCTGATAAGAAAAGGAATATAAGTTGAAGAAGAATGAGAAACCATTTTCCCTTTGCAAAGTTTGTAAAGATGAATAACAGTGATGAGAAATTTTTTAAAATGTTGCCAACTCACAGTTATAAAGAACAAACCAGTGGTTACCAGTGGGAAGAGGGAAGGGGGAAGGGGCAGCATAAGTGGTAAAGGATTAAGAGGTCCAAACTATTAGGTATAAAATAAGCTACAAGGTTATATTGTATGACACGGAAATACAGCCAATATTTAAATAATAACTATACATGGAGTATGACCTTTAAAAATTGTGAATCACTATGTTGTACGCCTGTAACATCCAATATTATACATCACCTGTACTCAATTTAAAAGAAAGCAATCTTAGACAAAAAGACATTACGATAATTAGACCAACAGGCAAAATGAGAAACAAGCAAAAAATGCTACCAGTTATAATAAATGTAAGACATTGTGAATAATAAATTTCATTCCAATGTCAGAGATGTTAAAATGTTGGGGAAATGAGCATATTAGAATCATTGAAGTACAGTGTTCTCTCTACTCCTCGAAACATATCTGCAAAGCAAGTATAACATCCTTTTACTTACTTGACATGTTGTCCTTGTAAAATAGTAGTAATAGTAGTGACTATGATACCGTTACGTAACAATTGTTGAGCTGTTGTCTGTGCGAGGAGCTGTTCTAAACCCTTTGCGTGGATTCTCATTTAAGCATCACAGTGATGTCCTGTGAGAGAACTGCTACTCTGTTCCCATTTTGTTGATGAGAAAGTTGAGGCACAGAAAGGCTAAGCGACAGCTAATAAGTAACAGAGTTAAAGTCAAATTCAAACCCAGGATGAGCTGAATCTCAAGGTCATGCTCTTTGTATTCAGATAGATTGTCCTTTCATTAACGTGGAGAGTAAGAAGAGCTAATAAATGTTGTTCTTTCTCCAGAAGAAATCTAAATATTTGTTTTAAAGGGATAGGAATAGCATACTATTGAATGTTTTCAATTACGTGAACAATTTTAAGTTTTGAAATAGTATACTGCAGTTTCCTAAAGGCTCCTCTCTCTTTCATAGGACTGCTCTCCATTTGGCCTGTGCCAATGGCCATCCGGCGGTGGTAACCCTCCTGGTGGAGAGAAAATGCCATCTTAACCTCTGTGACAATGAAAACAGGACAGCACTGGTGAAGGTATGGAGTAGCCAACCATGTCAACAGGGGATAAATTTGATTTAATTCCTTAGCATAAAAATGAATTTATCTCATTTAAATATAGTGAATTGGTGAACCTTGTGGAATGTTTACTTTGAATTCCTAGAACTTACAGTCTGTTTCTTGGCATAACCCTGACAGGCCGTACAGTGTCAGGAAGAGGAGTGTGCGGCTATTCTGCTGGAACATGGTGCCGACCCAAATGTCGTGGACGCCAGTGGCAACACTGCTCTCCACTATGCTGCCTCTTATCAGGATGTTTCACTTGCAGCAAAGCTGCTTTCATACAACGCCAATATTGAAGCCAGGAACAAGGTATAGCTCAGCCAACTTTATTTACAAAATATTTCTAATGTGTGTGTGGGGGGGGGTGGTTTGTTGTTTTTTGTTTTTTCTTAGCTACAGGTGTTGTTTTTATAATAAGTGTACTGAATAGTATCCATCAGGCCTTGTTACCGTGGAAACAAATCCAAAGCCAAATCAGGGGGCTGGAGGAAGGCGGTGCTCACAGAAAGGGCAAAGCTCTGTCTCCTAGCTACCCTTCTACCCCAGAAGGAAAATCTTCCCATTAGGAAGTGCCTGGGAGTGGGTGGTAGGCTCAGAGCCCACAGAAGATGAATGCCTGGGGAGAGTGAAATGACAGTGGGGGTTGGCTGCTTGCAGGGGCTCAGGGAATGGGTGCCGCTAGGGATGGGTGGGAGCAGGAATGGGGAGCAGGAATGAGGCCCAGGACCCAGTAGGGGGAGCTGGGTGAGTGCAGGCGGGCAGGGGAGGCAGCAGGCCATGGTCCTGAGCCCTCCAGGACCCCAGGTTCTAAGATCAGGGCAAATGGGTCAGGTCATGTTTAACAAGGGCGTTTGTTCACTTGTGCTGGTGGCCCCTTGGCCCGCCATGTACACCTTAGGGTCTTCCACGCTCAGCCTCGGGCAGCTTCTCAGTGGGGTTGTAGCTGTGTGTGGGGAGCAGGTGATGGCAAAGCTGGTCCTCCTGTTTCTCCTTCAGGACCCACATTACCTCCAGCCGCTGCAACCCCACCAGGAACTCCCTCTGCTGACATAGGGTTAATTTTACTTATTTGGAAGTTCAAGCTTTCCCGGAGTGAAAATATTTTGAAATAACTTAATTGTCTAAGATTTCACTTTAAATCATGCTATTTCTAAAGAAGCATTAGAGGGTAAAGCTTTCTTTCATGCGTTTATGGCAGATATTTGTGAAAACACTGCCTTTGTTACAGGTAAAATTTTTTTTTCCAAATATTCCCCCCCCCTTCAAATTTTTTTTCGGATTAGTGTAAAACAATACAGAAAAGCCAAATTTGCCTTGGAAATAGGCTTTGTCTTAAAACTCAAACAAAACAAAAACATTTTACAACATACCAGAAATCTTGCTGCTGTTGCCAGGTTTCGATTTTATAAAAAAATGGTTTATGTGAAAATGATTTCTCTGTCATTGCCCAAGGCATGAGAGGGAGAAAGGGAAGGGAAAAGGAGCGAGCAGTTGAAATATTCAGGCCAGTTTGGAAATTTAGCACTTGGGAAATGCCAAGAAGAGGTTTTTGGTTTTTTCCTTTCAGCTTATGTATTTAGGCAAGATGTTTTTCAGTTTTCAGGGAAAATAACTCTTATTTTGGGGAAGAGAGTGAATTGTAAACTTGCCTAGCGATCAATTTTAGGAGCACTCGGAGGAAATCAGACTGGTAGTGCACAGGTGGTGATTAAGTGGGAAATAAGAGAGAGCAACGCATAATTAACTGACATATTATCCTATTTTGGCAGAAACAACCACTTAGATAAGAGTCTAGACTCTGCTTGCAAATCTAGAATGTCTTGATGGGAAGTAAGAGGCTTATAAATAATGAGATCGAGTTGCATTCTGAATTTACTAGTCCCTGTTCTACCGCTCTTTACCCAGGAAAATTAAATGCAGTTTTGGTGATTCTTATCTCTTATACTTTTCATTTTTTATTCATACCCTCAAATGAGAGAAGGAATTGGCCATGTGAGTAAGAGATGAGAGTGACGTGGGTGCCGCACTGATTCTCGGCTAGAATTGTGCTAGTGAACCACAGTCACCTGGGAGAACGTATAAAAAATGGACAAGCCTAGGCTCTCCCCTGAAGATTTTGATTGAATAAATTTAGGAAGGCGTGGATGTGTGTATTTAGAAATATTTTCTTGAGATTCTGATACAACCCTTGGATAAGAACAATGGAACAGATAGGTGTAATTTATAAATTCACAGATCTCAGAAGTAAGAAATCTCTAGAAGAGATGGAGTTTGATAGATGCTACTTCCATCAACTCCCTCCTTTCCAACAATATTAGCCTGACTTTTATCTTTCTCTACCTCTGTGATTGGGAAGGTGAAAGGAATATTACTGACAATATCTATTGGCTTGAAGAGTAACTTCTTTTTCCTTCCAACTACTAATCATTCACTGGCACTCAGGGAGTCTTTAGCAGTTTGCTCACGGTGAGTCATTTAAAGAGAATGTGACCCTTTAAGTACTTTGCACCTTTTGTTGTCATCCAGGTCATTAGGTCAACAGATGTGTATTACAAACAGGGTTTTCCTGGCTGCAGTAATAGCAGATCATGAACCTTGTTTTGGTGAAAGCTGCATGACAGACTTGCAGTGTGTCTGTTAGATTCGCTGAGCCCTGGCATAAGCAAAGGGAAAGCTTTAAACATCAAGACCCATGAAGTTAGTAACAGTGCAGATGGGAATTATTTTAATAATTTCGTTTCAGCAGTCTTATGAACTAATAATCCATTTGATTAACAATCTGGGAGAATTATAGAAATTATAGTTTTAACTGGCATTGGAAACATTCTTGAAGTGGGTATTACAAGGCTTAATAGCAATTTTTATTACATGTAGGGACCCACTTTTTTGGTAAAACACGATACTAAAGAAAGGAAAGGTTTTACATACAAATATTTACTTTATACCCACTGGTTTGGAAACACTCACAGCAAACATAAAAACACAAGTGGGCTATAGACTAAACGTGGCCCGTGGGTGTGTTTAGTTTCCCTCCACAAATTGAGTCAACATTTAAAAGTTAGGGGATTCATGCAGAAATCTGCCTTTCAAACTTCCCTTAAAGAATCAAATTTGGTCCCCCTTGAGCCCATCCTACTGTTTGGTCTGCCGTGCAGAGGCTGCCCCTTCTGAATGGGGCGTGTTCTCCAATTTGTTGGCCTCACCTGGCATCTTCACTTATTTGGGTCACCTACTTTGCCTCCATAAGCATTTGTGTTTCCAATTCGTGTACCATAGTTTGTTTTGATAAATATTTCAAAATTTTAAAGACAGTCTAATTTATAATCTATTTCATATTTTAAAAGAATCTCTTAAGAATGGGATTGAATTTTTCAAATTAGAATTTATAAGTAGGTTCTTTTGAAAACCTTTTTTTTTTACATGTTCATGTAAAGACTCATATTCCCATTGGAGTGTCTGTCAACCTTACGGGGTTAATCCCGGTTATCCTTGGATAGGTTATGCATGTTGCCGACAGTATTATATCTTTCTTCTCAGCATTGACCCTAAAATATGCAATTGATTTAGTAGCTAAATGACTATCTCTGGAGGAGTGTTTAGAGTGGTAATAGAGTGATAAAATAACTACAGTATAGCTGATAAATACTGTGATAGAAACAAAGATCCTTGGAACCAGTAAATGTTGGAAGTGAGTTTTAGAGAATGACTTTGCAGTTCATCTTTTGAAGAGGTAGAGGAGGAGCATTTTAAAGAGAAGGAAGGAGCACAAGGGGGTGGGAAGGAAGGGGCTCCCTTTTATTTACTTTCTCTATTATGTTGAAGTTCAGAGAATCTATTGTAAGTTTTAAAATTCAGTTTAGAAATATACAGCTTTGTACATTGTATATAAATTGTTTTTACTGTTTTGCAGGATGACCTGACTCCCCTTTTACTTGCTGTAAGTGAAAACAACGAGCAGATGGTGGAATTTTTAGTAAAGAAAGAAGCAAATATACATGCAGTTGATAAGACAAAAAGGTACAGCAGTTTGTTCTTTTTCTTTTTAAAAATCTTTGTGCTGTTCTAGAGTGGTAACGGAAGGTTACATTAAAAAGAAGATTAATTTATAACCAATACATCATCATTAGGTCAAAAAGCAATTATTCTGACTGGGTATCATGAAAAATAATATATATAGCAGGATTCATATTCCTTTATAATATTGACTGATGTCATTTGCAACCTGATTGTTTTTTCGGTCATATGATCTGATAATGGCTAACGAATTTCACATTAGTTTTATTTTAAAAAGTATGGACTCTTTAATTTACCTAATGACGCAGCATTGAATTTCTTAATTCTTTTATAATAATTTTTTAACCTCTACTTTGAATATATTTTTCCTTACGATGCATATTTAACATAAAGGAGTTGGTTTGTGTCTTTTGAATGACTCTTTGCTTTAAATTACTTTCTTTGAAGAATACTGATGTTATAATCACTGAGTGACCATTAATCACTATTACCAGACACTATGGGCTCATCAGTTTTTGTCCTTTTTCATTTCTAGTACATTTTTATTTTTTTATTTTTAATTGATCAGGGTAGAAGGAAGAAAGGTAGCTTTAATTGGATAAACTTTCCTTTAATGAAGACAAGTCATTGGTGGGTGATAAAGAGGAAAGTGAGGAGCTTTAGATTCAGGCTGGGTTTAATTCCTGGCTTTCCTACTTGTTAGGGGTATGGCCTTGGGAACATTACTCATTATCAGCAAATACGTTTCTTGATAGGAAAAGGAGGATAGTAATCTATCCTTTAAGGGTGGTTGTGTAAGGAAGATGACATATGTAGTGTTTCATTTAGAGCCTGGCTCATGTTATCAGCATCCTTCACTGCAACCATGACTTTTTATTTCCATTATTATTAATATTATTGTTTTAAGCCTGCAAATAGCTTTTCCTTAACCTGACCTCTAGCTGATTTTGAAGTATACTATATCAGACTAAGGAAGATATGGGGAATTCTTCCTTTAAATACTCACCTGCTTCAGATAAGTGACCTCAGCATGCTTTCTTGTCCATCAAGGACTATAAATTAGCAGCTTCTACGATGTGCTATCCAAGTGGGACAGGAGGCTTCTATTTTGTCCCTTCGTTTTAGCCTCGGAGGTGATTTACAAAGATGAACACATGAACATGTAAATGGTCAGTTCTACACAAATAGGCAAGATATTAACTTGGTAAAGCATATCAATTAGCTATTTAAGTAAGTTAACTAAACTTCCTAAAGGTGAAGTTTTCTCTCTGTTATTTTAGAACAGCCCTCATACTTGCTGTAAATTATGACTCAACAGATATAGTCAGGCTTCTCCTTCAGCAAGGTGTTGATGTCTATTCTCAAGATATCTATGGATGGACTGCAGAAGAATATGCTCTTATTAGTGGTTTTAAGATGTAAGTGTTTACATTAAAATGCCAGTTATCACTCAACTGCGGTTAAAAATCATTTAACTGTTACCTGTTACGTGACAGGTGAGAGTTCTGGTTTGGTGCAGGCAGTTTGGGAATGGCGGAGTTTCCATCATCAGCTGGAAACCAGGCAAAAGGCCAGACCCATTAGATGCAGCAGCGGGCACAGGATTCTTTATCTCAGGACTTTAAAACCTTTATCCTTAGGGGTCCTAACATTATCCATTTCATTCCAAGTGTAACTCCTAGGCATGGGGTACAAAGAGTGTCACAGCTCTGATTTTTCTAGCTAGTTATTTGGGTCTTGAAATGTTTAGTTCAGCAGAAAATCCTGAATATTCCCTTGGGGACTTTCTTCTGTATTCTCCCTCTTGGATTTTCCAAGAACCTAAGGGATTCCCTAAGATCAAAGAGACAGTCCTCTTCTGTAAGAAATTTGGAGGGGAGAAAGGGCATTCTCATCGTTGTGTTGATTGCATTGATTCTGTTGCTGCAGCCTTGCTATTAAAACTGGTCTTAACAG
This sequence comes from Hippopotamus amphibius kiboko, assembly GCF_030028045.1. Lineage (NCBI taxonomy): Eukaryota > Metazoa > Chordata > Mammalia > Artiodactyla > Hippopotamidae > Hippopotamus > Hippopotamus amphibius. The sequence goes on along the minus strand of NC_080189.1, from coordinate 117,386,959 downwards.
GGTCACCTTGGCAGCTGGGTCTGGAATCTGGGTGTTGCTCTGTAAAGACCTTTAATGAAATCATGTTAAAAGAAAAAAAGAAAAAAGAAACAACCACTGCAGTTGGGTCATGATTGACCTTTGCTGCCAGGATGCCCTTGCTGATCCAGGTTCCTCAGTCTCCATGGTGATACACACTTAGACTTCAAAGTGGCAGCTTTTTTAGTTCTCACGCATATGCCTGTAGCTCAACCAGTGTTCCAAAGCACCTGGGCCTCCTAGCTTTAGCCGCACATACATTCCCCTCCTCACTCGAAAGCCTTATGTGGAGCCCACATCTTAGCCCGGATCTTCATGATGAGTTCCCCTTTGAGGCTCTTATCTGGCTTTTCTGCTAGCAGATGTCAGTGGGGATCATTTTAGGCTGTCAGGGAGGTTCAAATGCTGCTGCAGGGAGAGAGCAGACTTTCCTTTCTCCTTTGTTAAGACTGGAGCCTCAAGGCTGCTTTATATCCTGTGGGGCACCATTTCTTCGGTCGTGTAAGGCCCCATATCATCCTTCCCAGAGCAGTGGCTGCCGGCTTGCCTCAGATTCCGCAGTTAAGGTTGGCCCCTCAAGTGATCTCTTTTCCATAATAATGAAAATCTCCCAGATGATTTACATCTGCCTCAACCTTCAAAATATTTTCAGATTCTGCCTCAGGAAGAAGCCATTCACCAGAAATCCCTGAGTCTCAAGTAGGTTAGTTGGCATTAGGAGAGGTAAGCCCCGTCCAGGACTTAGTATCCACTGTAGAAGTAAGGTTATGTCTTCTGAGTGAATTGCAGATGAACATGGAGATTAAGCATCATTCCAAGAAAGATCTGCTGGCTCAGAGCTTGAGCAGGTAGAGAAGGAGTAGTAGTGGTCCAAGCCAGGTCTGGACTTGGATTCACTTTCTGCTCTTGATGTGATTAGCTGCAGTAATGGGGGACAATTATGTTATCTAATTTAATGAGGTCATATATTTATAAGTAAATTTAGTTACAAATTATATAATAGCTGAGAGTCCCTAAATTACAAACCACAAGGAAAGAACAGCTAATCACCGTAATTAGTGACATTTTCCTGAAAACTACAGCATTAGAATATTAAACCTGTGAAAAAACACACACGTTGGGTTTTATTTGGGATTCCAAAATAGTTCCAGCAATAAAGTTCAAGAACAAATTATTCCATTCTTTCACTATTTCTCTAAACATTTTTGGGGTGTATTATCTCACTAAATCCTCTTCATACCCTTGTGAAATAAGGCAGTAAGATCCCAGTTTTATAGGGGAAGACTTTGAACTGAAGAGAAGCAACTTTTCCAGGAACAAACAGCTGTTGGTTATAGAGCTAGGATTTCTGAGTTCTAGATACTTTTCATATATCAAGCTAACTCTAGTTAATTTGCTGAGCTATACTGCCCTCAGTTCATGACTACTTCACCTACCTTTTTCCTTTCTCCTTTAATTACATGCTAAATAAAAGTTTGTAGAACTTACAAACTTGAAATGTATGGGACAATTGCAGTTTAGATATTAGCTCTGACATTGTCCGAAATAATCTAAGAATTTAATATAACTGGTTATTGTTTTTCATGTTAGTGTTAAAATAGTAATATTATTTATCACATGTTTAATACATAGGAGTCACCAACTGATTTCTGAATATAAAGAAGAAAAGAGACCTAAAACTCCATCTCAAAGTAGCAACCCAGGTAAGACATCTGATAGTGAAGTACTCTTGGTGATCCTACCATAAAGTAACAGTGAGGAAGTTTTAATAATGAAAGAGCAGTGGAAAAAAAACAGTGTGTAAATTGTGTGTGTATTTTTATTTTTTAAAGTAATTTCTTCATAGTCTAGTATTCAGAATTAGGAAGTTAATTGTAGGTAATTTAAAATCGGAGACAGTATTGTCTGAAAAGAAATCTGTGTATTCAATCATGGTCCCTAAAATCCCATATTGTATCTTCCTGTAAATAAGAAGAAAGAGTTTTAAGTTAGTATGTTGTATGTTTCCTCTATAATCACATTATAACAAATTGGACTTCTTATAAAAATGGAACTTAATTTTTACAACAAATGGATTGCATTTGGTAAATGAATATTAGTTATTGTGTAGTGATTAGTCTCACTAAAAAAAGTTACCATCTTTAAAACTTGGGAACTCAGTAGTACCTTCCTAGTACTATAAACAAATGGCAAACAATAAGAACTGCAAAGCTGAGCCAGTGTGCAGCATACTAATAAGAGCTTATTTTTGAAAGATAGCTACCTATAGGACAGAAGTCAGGAAAGCAATGCCTGGTTGAGATGCACCGGTTATTTTGCTTATTGTTATACCTACGAGGTCTCACTATTACCGACCTCATTCCTCACAAGTCCGGACAGGGTGAGATAGGCTGACTTCTTTAGAACCGGGTGATTTCTTCCATATGTTGGACAATTGTTGTGACACTATAATTTTTTTAGAATAAGATGCTCTGTTGCCATCAGTGAAAGGATTATCATAATAAATATTCAAATAGCCCAACTTGGGACTCAGCAAATTCTAATAAAAGCACAGCAATACTTCGCATTAACAAAAACACTGCTGGGTTCCCTAGTTGTGGCCCCTAGTGCGCTGTACAATCTGTATGAGGACACCTTTAACTTGGTAGACCTCTGTCCATTAAAGAAGTTCTGTAGGTTGTTTTTACGTGTTGGAAGAGATACAGAGATGAAACAGAGCTTTGCTCTTCAAAGCTCTATTATGACTATTATGAGATAACATAATAGTTATAATAGAATAGAGTTGTCCCTGATTAATTTCTGAATTTTTTAAAACAGAATTTTCAAAGAAAACATCCTTATTTATTTGTAAATTTGTCCATTTAAGAAGTAACTATGAAGTATCGTTTAGGTACTAAGCACTATTTTGATGTCACAGGATGCAAACATTTTAAAAACACAGTCTTTGCCCTCTAGGAGCTTGTTATTATAATTATCATTTTTATTATTTACTATACTTTATTCTGTGCTTACTATGTTCCAAAGCCCACTAGGAGTTTATAAATTGTCTTTATGTGTTTTTTTAATTGGTGTTTCATATGTGCCCAGTATTTTAAGTCCATGGTGAGGAATTAGAGTTTTTAAAAAGCAAGTGGACCTTAAGGTCAGTATGCAGAGTGAGGAGAAGTTTGCCGGCTAAAGAGGCAAAAGGACAGTGTTTGGCAGGAGGAAGATCTATCAAGATTACATGTTTAGCAGAAAGAACAGCAGTGCAAAGGCTAAGATGTACCAGTGAACTTGGCAGGATTTATGAGCTGTTCAGTTTCACTGGTGCAAAAAGAGTGCTGTGGGGATGGTTAGAAAAGAAGACTTGCAGTGGGGCTGGAGAAAAGTAGGACAGGCACTGGGCTCCAAAAGGGGACAAAGGGAAGGTCTCCTGGGGACAATCTGAGTCACATACTGCAGGGATCCTCCTCAAGGAATTTGACTACCAGCCAGTGACAAAAAGATGTCAATGGAATTACAAAGCCCTTAACTGAAGGCTGGGGGTCTTGAGATGCAGGGAAGTAGCATTGTTCCACATAGATCAGTTTCTTTGTTCATCTGAATGTACTAAATAAAACTCTCATTCAAAATAAATATTAAAAAGGAAAAACAAAAAAGTAGGAGAGAATTTACAGGTGGTGGTGATGTTGCAAAATTTTTTAAATGAAAATTTCAAGGAGGGAGTATCAGTTATATCAAGTAAAATTACTGAGAAGAAAGTTGGATTTAACTCTTAAAAGCTCTTTGGTAACCTTTTCATAAGGACAATTTAAGAGTCATAACGTCTACTTTTTACATGAGCAGTACTTCTGATGTCCCAATATGGAAAAATCATCACATCTACCAAGGTCCTACCTAACTTTTTCATAACAGCGGCAGCTGCCCACGCAGGATCAGGGGAAAAGATCTGGCCTGGTGAATACACTTGCCAGCGTTTTCCCAGAGTTGTCAAAACCTGGGAGTGGGACTTCCCTTGTGGTTTAGTGGTTAAGATTCCTTGCTTCCACTGCAGGGGGCGTGGGTTCAATCCTTGCTCCGGGAACTAAGATCCTGCATGCCTCGCTGTGCGGCCCACAAGAACAAAAACAAAAACCTGGGATTCAAGTGTGAGGAATTAAACCCTGCTTAGTTGGAGAAAATTAACTGATCTTTCCATTTTCTGTCTAGGAACTGTCATGCTATAAAACATGTTATCAGTCATCAGAATTTTTTGTTTTTATTCTGGTTAAGATAGGATGGTTGTTTGTTTTAATTATTTTCCGACGGACTGTTTCATCTATCCCTTTTATGCCTTTATGCAAATGGATATAGAAATCCAGGGATTTCCAAGGAAAATATCAAGAAAAACGAATTCAAGGAAGGTTATTCTGTGAAATAACCTGACTGTAATTACACATAACACATCAACCCAAATAATACAGATTTCATGTAAATAGTGCAACTGTTAGAGAGGTTCCCCAAACCACACCAGGTTGGGCTCTTCCGTAGCGCTCCCAGGACTCAGCACGTGGTGGCATTCATGCTTGTGGTTTATTACAGTGGAAGAGTACAGCAAAATCAGCAAAGGGAAAGGGTGCAGGAAACCAGGCGCAAGGCTGCAGGAGTCCTCTCCCCCAGGACTGCATGTGCTCCATTCCTCCAGCGTCAGGTTATGACAACACGTGTGAAGTGCTGTCCAGCAGTACCAGAGTGCCTCCCTCTCCCCCCCCCACCCCTTCCTCCTCTTCCTTCCTTTTTTTGTTCATCAGCTTAGGATCTGATGGCATATGCCTTACAAGCTGAGAAAGCATGATTTCTATAAACATTTGCCACATAATGGGGAGGGTTGAGAAAAATGACCTCCCTCACTACTACACGGCACTGACTCTTTGGACCATCCTGCTCTATGTGGTGGGTCCAGATAGACTCTCGAGCAGTGGAAGGAGACAATTGCAAGAGATGATACTTTTTTTTTAAAAATTATTTATTTATTTATGGCTGCGTTGGGTCTTCGTTGCTGCATGTGGGCTTCCTCTAGTTGCTGAGAGCGGGGGCTACTCTGTTACAGTGCGCTTCTTGAAGCGGTGGCTTCTCTTTTTGTGGAGCACAGGCTCTAGGCTCTCGGGCTTCAGTAGTTGTGGCTTGTGGGCTCTAGAGCACAGGCTCAGTAGTTGTGGCATATGGGCTTAGTTGCTCCGCGGCATGTGGGATGTTCCCAGACCAGGCATAGAACTTGTGTCCCCTGCATTGGCAGGTGAATTCTTAACCACAACGCCACCAGGGAAGTCCCTTGAGATTATAATTTTAGAATATATAGATGTATTTAAAACAAAAAAATTTCAACTTCTCCATCCTCACTGCCAGTTGACCCCCTTTGCCCATTTGCCCTCCCGCACCTCCCTTTCAGGAGGTTATCCTTTATAAAACTGGAATTAAAATCTTTTCATGCTCATCTCGCAGTTGGAAATGGGGCCAGAAAGAGTTTGTTTCCTGCATTTTGCCGTGCTCTAAAGGACAGGGCCTGTAGACCAGGCTTCCTTGTGATTGGGTGTTTTCACCCTGAGCTGAAGAGCTGGAGAAGTTGTGTTATGTCACGGCAGAATCCGTGTGTTCTCTAGTCACTGCTGTGAGTGATGGAGGTCCAGAAATATCATGCTGTTTAAGTTTCCTGTTGTCAGGTGAGGGTACTGATTCTGCCAATGGTATCATTATCCGTCAGTCTCACAGTCTGATTAGGGTTGTGGTTGTTGTGACCACTTCACTTTTAGGTATCAAATTTTGATAAATACCGTTCTTTTTTTTGCACCTGATAAATATAAAGGAGAGGAGGTGGTTCTTAGGCATGGCTTGCCCAGCAGTGGTATAATCAATACTCACTCCAGTGTAGCCTCCAACTGTGGTTCCAAAGGAATACTTTTTAATAAAGCATCAGCCTTACACATTGAATAGTCTGCATTTCTTTATTGTTGATTTAAAATGTGTTTTACTTTTTTCTTTAGTAGTGGACAAGAGTTCTGAAGACGACTCTTTAAGCAGGTAGGATTTTATGGATATTTAAAACTTGTGTGTTTAACCAAGGGAACATGGAGGAAAGAAACTAATGTTTGTTGAGTGTTCTGCTTTGGGTTAGACGCTGTATTATGTGCTTAACGTTTGTTACCTCATAGAGTCATCACATCAGCTTTGCAAAGTAGCTGTGTTATAACCTACTTTTAGTTAATTAGGCACCTGTGGCTCAGGGAGGCTGATTAATTGATCCATGATTCCATAGTCAGCAAGTAACTGACCTGTGATCTGTATCCTGCCTGGCTCCCAGATCCACTCTCTTGTCCCTCAGCAGAGATTGATAAGTACCCGTGTAGCACTGGGGTCGAGATACAGACCCAAATCAGATCAACTCAGAAAGTCAAATCAGTATTAACACTGATTTAGAGTTTTCCTGAGAAGCCTGATTAGCCCAAGCCTTTGTCCTGAGATATTTGACGATTGCAGTGGTAACTAGTACCTTGTTTTTACCATTAATGTGTTAGGGAAGATCTCAGGTAGTTGTGGCCGCAGAACCATAGGGTTTTACATAAGCAAGACCAAATTAGTCAGGTCTTCTTAGGTATAATGATATCTACTCTCCTTAAGATGAATTCCTTTTCTATAAGAGAAGAGTATCTACATGTAGACCATGTTATATTAAATTCAGCATTTACGTGGAGTATCTTTTTGAATTTTTGTAAATTTATTTATTTATTTATTGGCTGCGTTGGGTCTTTGGGTCCTCTTTGCTGCACACGGGCTTTCCCTAGTTGCGGCAAGTGGGGGCTGCTCTTCGTAGTGGTGCATAGGCTTCTCATCGCGGTGGCTTCTCTTGTTGTGGAGCACCAGCTCTAGGCGCTCGGGCTTCAGTAGTTGTGGCTCATGGGCTCTAGAGCACAGGCTTAGTAGTTGTGGCACACAGGCTTAGTGGCTCCTCAGTACGTGGGATCTTCCTGGAGCAGGGATCGAACCCATGTCCCCTGCATTGGCAGGCGGATTCTTAACCACTGCACCACCAGGGAAGTCCGAGACTGCCATTTTTGAGGGACACAGATTAGTCTTTGAACCGGGGACAGACAGTGGAGGAAGAACAGGGTATCTTTCTACTTTGTTTTAGGCCATCAGGTTTGTTCCAGTTCAGGTAAACAAAAGTTATATTACCCATTAATTGGGTTTTCAGTTCAGCTTTTAGGACTTTTGGTGAAAACATATTATTCTCAGTATATTGGCTGTTACTGTTTGTTATGGGAGCTAAGAATGGGTCTTAACTAGATATTTCATAGATTGGGAGAGATGGAAGCAGAAATAGGTAACTAAAAGCTTTACTAAAACAGAGGCCACATTTTAATTATGTCAAGAAACATCCTATAATATATAGATAACGAAGCATTCACTTGATTTTCTTGTTTTGTTTTGCTTTTTTGTTTAAAGAAATGAAGTCACTCATTTGTGTTGTATATTTTTGCTCTGAAGGTTTTCTGACAAACCCGGTGCTGATGATTCATGGCCTACATCAGATGGTGAAGACTTTGATTTTGATACCAAGGTAAAGTGCTCTCTTGTGAAATTAGTTTTCCTGCTCTGAATTTACTTCTGTGTAGTATTAACGTTTAAAATTTAGCAGTGGTCTGCCTCTTATTGTTTTATGTTTGTAATGGAAAGTTGGTCAGAGCAAACCATTTTATAAAGATATGACTAGTTGAATTTTTTTTTTACTTTGGTAAGTACTGAAGGTGGGGGCTGAATTAAAAACAGGCTGGGAAATATATAGTGACAGGAAGTTGTATTGGGAAAACCTTTCCCACAATGGAGGAAATATGAAATTTGGTCAAGGATAAGGATTCTTTTTGTGACCTTCAAACCATACTGACCATTCTTTTTGTGACTTTTAAACCATATAGGACTGATGCCTAAATGAAATCTTTAGCGGATACAGTTACTTATGGTAGTAATCATGGAATTTTCCTGGGGCCTTTCAGTTCCAAAACTATATAGCGTATATCATGTAGTTTTTTTTCCCTTGGACAATTTTTATTTTTGTATCGCAGAGTTGTTAGGAAAGAGCTTTTTTTTCCTCCGCTTCTGTCTCTGGTCCTGCATTAAGACTGAAATAATAGTTGAAATTTTAGAAATTAAGAAATTAAACTTCTGTTTCTCAAAATCCATATTGCAAAGGGATTTCACTGTGTTTTCTAAGGCATTCCATTAAGAGTATATTCGGGGAATTTCCTGGTGGTCCAGTGGTTAGGACTCTGAGCTCTCACTGCCAAGGACCAGGTTCAATCCCTGGTCAGGGAATTAAGATCCCGCAAGCGACGCAGGGTCTTAGTTCCCCAACCAGGAACTGAACCCATGCTCCCTGCAGAGGAAGCAAGGAGTATGAACTACTGGATTGCCAGGGAATTCCCAGTACTTCTTATTCTTAAAGCTCTTATTTTCTTCTATAGAATGTCCTGAAACCAAGCTTAACAAAACTAATGAGTGCTTCTCAGCAATCCAAGAAAAACAGTAAGTTATTTGAAGACTGTCCTTCTTGTGTTATACACTGATTTGAAATTACAGATGTTCTCATGTACTCTACCTTGTTTTCACTGTAGTAGAAGCAAAATGTGGCATTGTGAGACCAGAGAGTAGAACCTTCTTTGAGGACAGTAATTCTGATAGTGAAAATGAAGATGTGGCTGAAACCTTTCCCAAACCACCAGTCAGAGTCCAAGGCTTCTCTCATCCTGCCTTCCCATCACCTGAACCTCTTCCAAAACCTCTCAAGTCTTTAGCAGGCCTTGGTCTTACAAAGGTAAGCTGTTTTGGTCTGTTTTTAACAATTTTCCCTGTGCTTTTTCACATACCATGCCCCTGATTCTTATGATGATGAAAGGATCCCACAGAGAAATGCAAGTCCTCAAGATCACGATAGAAAACAGTGTGATAAGAGCGATGTACTTGCAGGATTGACATCTATAAACGGTGGTGGCAGTGAACCATTCTGAAGTACGCCATTACGAAAGGAAAGAATGAGAAAGCAACTGGAAGGAACGGCTAGATGAATACGAAGATGGGCAGGGGGATGACGGGAAAGAATTCTTTTAAGAAGGACAGGATGGGTATAACAACTGAATGAGGGTCAAGATGAGAGATATTATTGTACAGACACAGCAGAAGCAGTGGGGTTAAGTGAGACCAGGAATTCTATATTATAAAACATGATAGAAATTATTTCAAATTCAAATTAAGAAGAGAAAGTCAGGTCATGAAAAAAAATGCGCATACTCTTTTGAATGACATATAGCTGATTTTTATGAAGAATTGAAAGAAGATTTGATCATTCCTTTTTTGTTGTTGTTGAAGTTGATTGTTGTTTAAATTGTTGATTTACAATATTGTGTTAGTTTCAAGTGTATAGCAAAGTGACTTAGTTATACATATGCATGTATATATCTATATTCTTTTTTTTCAGTTCTTTTCCATTATAGTTTATTACAAGGTATTGAATATAGTTCCCTGTGGAAGTTTTAATTTGAAGTTATTTCTTTTTAAAAAAATCCTCACTTTTAAATTAATAAAGTGATGTCTTATATTTAATCTAGCAAAACCTTTGTTCATAGATGATGCAAGATGAGCTCTGTTTTAGGCCTTGTCAGATTTATTATGAATTAAGAATTTTTGGCCCTTCTGTTTCTTGTGGTTTCTAACTTACTGTTTGGTATATACTTAACTTACTTAACTAATTTATCTTACTGTTTGGTATAATCCTGGTACGTGTTTTAGATTTTCTTTTGAGAATAAAGAGAGAGGAAATAAGCATTTTATCTAGCCTTTTCACTAAGATTATGATTTCTAATTATGCAAATAAGATTCTTAATCTCTGTTCATAAATGAGAAAATTCTAAGCTGCAACAGTTTTTAAGAGAAAAATACACAAATTTTTTTTTTTTTGGAGAAATTCTGATTTATCTTTTCCTAATAATATCTGCACATAGTGGGCACATACACGCACATCAAATGAATGAAATCACAATTTATGATTTTATTCTAATATAAACTACTTGTTATTGTAAAATCATAAGGAAGGAAAAATTACCAACAGAGTATACAAAATTACCTCTGGAAGATAATTTTTTACTTTTTAAAATATCTCCAGCAATAGGTACATTTCTTGTTATTCTTGAGAGACTTTGTTAACATGAGTATTTATAGTTGTTAAACTAGCATGTAAATTCTTTGTACATGTTAAACTAACATGTAAATTCTTTTATATCTAAAACTCAGAAATCCTGGTGACTTGATTTTTTAGTCCGCTTGTTCTTCCCTCATGTGAATATCGGTCCTGTTTGTTAATCATAGATGTATTTGAAAACTTAAATCTCCAACTTGGATAATCATAGTTTTACTACTTTTTTTATATATACTAGATCATTTCTCCAATCTTTAACTGCCATTCTATGAGGCGTAAATAGGAAGAGTCATCAGTGTGCTGTTCACAGGGGAATAAGAAAACCATGTGAATTTTAAAATAGGGTTTTATATATTTCTTTCTTACATCATAGTGGTAGTTAAAAATGCCTCTTAATTCCATAATCACATAAGGATTTCTCTTCTACATTTTAAAGCTTGTCTTTTAAGATTAATTTTTATTGTATTGTATTGTATTGTATTTTTTATTGAGATGATCCAACATTAGAAGCAATTTTTAAAAATTAATTAATTTATTTGTTGGCTGCGTTGGGTCTTCATTACTGCACACGGGCTTTCTCTAGTTGTGGCCAGTGGGGGCTACTCTTCACTGTGGTGCTCGGGCTTCTCATTGTGGTGGCTTCTCTTGTTGCGGAGCAGGAGCTCTAGGCATGCAGGCTTCAGTAATTGTGGCCTGTGGGCTCAGCAGTTGTGGCTCGCAAGCTCTAGAGCACAGGCTCAGTTGTGGTGCACAGGTTTAGTGGCTCCACGGCATGTGGGATCTTCCCAGCCCAGGGATTGAACCTGTGTCCCCTGCATTGACAGAAGGATTCTTTTTGTTTGTTTGTTTTTGTTTTTTTATAGACGCATGCTCCGTTTGCAGTGTTTGTTCTTTATGGCTTTGGGTGAGTCACTTGCCCTTCTGTGGTCTCAGTATTTTCTGTTTTTTGTTTTTTGTTTTAAGAACTTTTATTGAGATACAATTGACATACAATAAAGTGCATATATTTAAAGTGTATAATTTGATATTTTTTTCTTATTAGTAATGTATATATGGCAATCCCAATCTCCCAATTCATCCCCCACCCCCTCGCTTTCCCCACTTGGTGCCCATATGCTTGTTCTCTGTATCTGTGTCTCTCTCAGCAAATGGATTCTTAACCACTGTGCCACCGGGGAAGTCCTAAGATTAATTTTTAAAAAGGAATCTTCTTGTAACCTCTTGAGTTAGTGTTTTACAATTAAATCTTTTCATTAAACTTAAAAATGCTTGTTACTATAATATCCCAGAGATGAATATTTGCATATATTCATGAAAGAGTATATTTTATATCCTTGAAACAAAATGTTGAAATATATAATTGAAAAATTGAATCTCATAGTTTTCTTCCCAGGTCTTGTTTTTATTTTCAAAAGTTCTGAATTCTGTGTAGGCTTGCATTATTTAATTATACCAATTAGTATATTTTACAAATATTTATCTTAACATCATATGCTTTTCCTGAACAAGTTTATCTATTTCTAACCCATGTGTATTTATCCAAATCTTTCTTCTAAGTCCCCTGGGTGCCTCGAATTTGTTAGGCCCCAAACTCAAGACATTGTCCCTGACGCTTTCCTCTTTCCTAACTCTTTGTGAGCTAGTCTGTCATCTGTTTTCCCCACCCTAGTAAATAGCATCACTGAAACACTGAAGCAGGAAAAATCCTGGAATCCAACCCTCACTGAAATCACCACATTCGGTCACTCACCAAGTGCAGTATTTTCTCCTTGTTCACCATTTTTCAGATCTTATTACTATAATTCACTTTATCACCCTTTTCTATACTCTTCTCTAGTTTTTCTCCCCTGTTGTTCATCTTTACGTTGCTGCCAGAGTGACCTTTCTAAAATATATCTGTGACAGTATAACACTGCTGCTTACATAGTGAATACCCGACATGAAGGAGAAAGTTCATGTTCTAGGATGACACTTGCTTTTTTCGGTTTGGTTCTGATCCTCCAGTTTTGTCTCACCGTACTGTTCCCAGTAACGTATTCTAGTTTCCACGACTTGTTGTTTGACCCCTCGTCCTTTTGCTCAGGCTGCCCTTTCTAGAACTCATGTTCCCGCTCTGCACTGTGTCTGTCTTTCAGACACAACCCTTCTTCACAGCATTTCCTGAGCTACCCAGGTACAGCTGACTCTTCTCTCCTTTGTGCCCTTCCTGTACTCTGTTCACTTCAGTTGTAGAGCTGTTAAATGATACTCTTCTGTTCTTATTTTCATGTATCTCTGCCTCTGCTAAAATGCAGAACAGAATTGGTCTTTTATTTATATTTCTGGCTTTTCCCAGGATTACTGTATGATTTGATACATGCAGAAAATATTTGTTGTCTTACTGATAGGTTGAATGGCCAAATGAATGAATATGATTTTTTTATTTTCTGAAGTTAGGTTTTGTTTTTGTTTTTTTTTCTCTTTGCCGTGCCTTGTGGCATGTGGGATCTTAGTTCCCCGACCAGGGCTCGAACCCGTCCCCCTGCATTGGAAGCACAGAGTCTTAACCTCTGGACTGCTAGGGAAGTCCCAGGTTTTTGTTTTATTTTGTTTTGTTTTTATAGGTAGGAGCAACAAAGTCAGAAATTGGAGAAAAAGAAAATGATACTGACACTGATATTATTGAAAGTGCTCCACAAGAGCAAACAAATCACGACAATTTGACTTCTGTTGATGGGGCTCACAAAAATAATAGAAGTGGTAAGTCAGTGAGTATCTGTGCATGTTCTTCTATGCTTAAGAGCTAGTATAAAAACATCTAAAGTGTGTAGCTCCAAATATGATGTCCATTTCTTTTTAAGTATGTTTGTTTTGCTCTTTCTTCAGAAGTATCCCAACTATTAGTAACTTTTTCTTCCTGAAAATACTTCAACCCTCTGAAATTCTTTTCTGCTACTTTATTTTACTGAAATATTCATGCATGGAGATAGACTTATATATGTACTTAAAATGCATAGTGGTAAATGTTCTCATTAATGTATCTGTAACTACATTTTACAGACATGATGTCAGCATTAGGATTAGGAGAAGAGGAAGATGTAGAATCACCTTGGGATTCCGAGGTACTGTCTTCTATTATTATTCTTATTATTTTAAAATATAAGCACTGAGTGATGTTAAAATATAAAAGGGGGGTTGCTTTTACTTTACTTTCTCACCTTTGCTTTTGCCCATCATAATTTTTTCCTTATCTTTTTCACCTGTAATTAATAAAATAATTGTGTGGTAGATATAGTACTACCACATAGTACACTTTGTTAATTTGCAAGGTTCACCTAATGACAAGGCTTAGAAGTCATAAGGAATCAGTTTGGGTTCTGAAGTTAAATTTATCTAAAAACTAAAGCATCATTCCAGGTCAGCCTATGGCCAAATGTATATTTCTTTGGTACATATGGATGTGTAAAACTCCTAGTGAGATTCAGAAGGAAACAGGTTGGATTGTAGTTTTTTACCACTTCAGCCTTGAAAAGATAGTGACTGAGACTTGAAAGTATTATTATGTTTGAATTGTCAAATAGATCTGCAAGGAACATTTCAAGAGAAACAAAAGCATGAGGAATAGTAATAAATATGTGGGGTTATAACAACAACAGTGTGGTTTAGTGATGTTTTAATAAGGACAAACCATTTTGGTTAAACTAGCGTACGTTGAGTACCTTTATTGCAGCCGTACTTGAACTAAGGTAAATATGATGACCTGTTCCAAGGTGACATCTATGGAAAGAGGTAAGAAAGGCCTGATCTCTTAGATATAGGTAGCTGCTGCATAGTGATACAGCACTGGGTTTGAAGTCAAAAGACATGGTCGCATCCTGGTTCTGTCACTTACTAGCTGTGGGATCTTGGAAAAACTTGTCTAACCAGATTGAATGTCAGTGACCTCCTTCGTAAAAATGGTACTGATACCCACTTCTCAGTTATGTGTAATAAGCAGATGTAGTAACAAATGTGAATGCACGTTGTAAACTGTTAAGGGTGCCATAGAAATGTAAGACAGAATGATCACAGTGGCAATTACTGACTCACTAAATGTTGAGGACACTTTTTTAAAACCTGAAAAACAATAAAATGACAGTAGAGTTAAGAATGGGAAAGTTAGAGCGGGCATGTGGGTTTCTCATTTGGAGTATGTTAAGTTTCAGTGGGCTGTTATTGGACATATCCTGTAGGTATAGAGTGCTTTGGTACTTGAGGGTCCTCTCGAGATTTTAAATGTTTTGACCTTAAATAAATTCCTGTCATTGAATACCAACTATGTGCTGGGCAGTTAGACACTGACTGTACCAGCTGAGGAGTTAGGAACAGAAAAATAAGTGAACAGGAATCCTTTATAAGTCACTGTAAGTCTTTCATGTAAAGAAAATGAAGAATGTTAGGTTAGACAACACTGAGGGAGTTTGTAGTTAGGATGAGGGTGGAAGTGGAATTTAGGTGTCAGAAAAGATCTGCGTGTGACAGAACCTGCCAAGGGGAGGATGGGAAGGAGCCTGTCATGTGAGAGTCCGGGGAGGGACATCCTGGACAGAGGGAACAGTGGGTCCCATCTGTTCATCATTTTACTCTCGCATCTTGGAATGACCAGGAAACAGGAAGAGGAGTAACCATCCTTATAATTATTTTTATTATTGCTGTTGTATGTGGAAAAGAAAATGTGCATAATAAGGGCCTGGCACATTTAGATGGCTAATAAATAAATGTTTTTACTCTTCGCTTATTAAACTCTCTTGCAGAGCTATATAACTATATTTAAATTTTTTTGCTATTATTTAAACATAAAAGTTTTTCTCACTACTTTGCTATTTTATTCAACTGTTTTTCCTATCAATAAAAGTTTTATCAAATAATAGTGAGATTCTTATAAGCCCTTGTTTACCTAAATGAAGCAGCTTCTACAGTGTTCTGTTCATACTCAATATGACACACTCCGAGTTTTCTTTTCATGCCAGGTATGTTACTTTAATACTAAAAAAATTTCTGTCCTTAGAAGTATTTTAAATTTATACGAAGTATACTTATTAAAGAATTTGTTTAAATGTATATTTTTAAATGCCCTTATTTTTGTCTTATTTTTAAGTCTAATTGCTTATAAAGTAAGAAATTTTTAAAAAGTAGGGTATTTTCAGGTATTTTCTTAGAAAGGGGTTGGGAAATCTTCATACTACTCATTATTAATAATATTTTTAACAGAGTCTCTCTGAGGGTCCTCCACAGAAGTATGTTGATCATTTATCTGGAGCTGCAGGTCAAAGAGGAAAAAATATATTAAATGAACAAGTAGAAGGTAAGACCAGGATTTTATTAAAAAGTCATTTGACCGAATGTTGATTTAAAATGGAAATTCTGATATATTCTAATAGCCAAATAAAACCAACTGTCAGATGCATAGTGAGGAAAAAGATGAGAAAAGGAGGGAATTTGTGTGTCTTATCTGGTGTCAGCCACAGATTAAATTGAGAGTCCCGTTTAAAGAGCTAAGTTATTAGTTCTATTTCAAGGTACGCTGTGACCTAAGAAAGGTCGGGAAATGAGGAAGAGGAAAGAGGGAATGAAGAGTGAGAGAGGCAGAGGGTACAGGGAGTACATAAAGGAAAGGGAAGCAGGCGTCTGTGGGGGAAGCTGGTAAAGTAAGATAGGTCTTTAGACAAAGGAAGGGTATTTAAATGTGAGATGAATGTGAAGTGAGCTTCCAGCACCAAAACTTGTCAGAGAACAGCTCAGTTTCCCCCCCCCCCCCGCCATAAATATCAGGCATCAAAGATATATGTTGTGTTGGTATGTGTTAGTCAAGTGAAGTTAATCTGAATATGGAAGCATTGGCTGGTTGTTGTTTTTTTTAAGATAGCCAATTTTTTTTGGGCCCTTGGCTTGTCATGTGGGATGTTAGTTCCCCAACCAGGGATCCAACCTGTGCCCCACTGCAGTAGAAGCTCAGGGTCTTAACCACTGGACCGCCAGGGAAGTCCCTAAGATAGCTAATTTTTTAATGACAGTTGTTTCACAAAAATCCTTTTAAACATTAGCATGATATACGAAACCAAACTAATTTTGGAAACAAAGAAATTAATAGGATTCATTCCCTAATGCTAAAATTGTTATTTTTAGGAAATACTACACTCATTTGGAAATATGAAAGATTTTTAATATCTAGTAATTCTGTGGCAGTAAAATTTATTCTTTCCTTTTTGATAATCATATTTCAATATTGAAAACTTATTATACATTATTTCTTAGATGTGCCTTATATACCTTCTTGCGTGAGTGGATCGAGAAACTTTAAGATGGCTAAACTAGAGGATCCAAGAAATGTAGGCATACCAGTAGCCCACATGGGTATGAAAAAAAAATGAATATTTTTATGAACTGTTATTCTACAAGTGTATATCCAAGATGATCGGTTCATAACACTTTCTCTGATGAAAAATGAATTATACATTCAACTGAACTGTCATCCCAACTGTGCACTTCCTAAATTACAGGACAAATTGAAGAACGTGATAAATACTTGTAGTATAATGGTGTAAATGATGTTGCCGTATTGCATTCAAGATATGCTGTTGCATTTACCATCAGCTTTCACATTTATCTTCTTGGGGTCATGATTTGTTCCTCTGATTAAAGATCACTTTTCTCCTCATCAGTCAGCATGTTCACATTGGTCTGTGTGTACTTTTCTATTTTATAAAGTCATTTGAAACATAATCTTATTTGTGAAATCTTAACTGCATGTTTTGTTAAACTTGTATTCTGTTTTTTCTTCAATATCTATAGTGGATTCATGTATCTGTCTTGTTGCTGTCCTGACTTCCCCCAAAAAACAAAACACTAAAACCTAATGTATTCATTGCCAAGGCCACACATGAGGATTCTGCTCAGTACTAACTCTGCTTGAGTGTATAGTTGGCTTTCATATTTGCCTGTAATTGATCCTGTGTCCCTTTTGCCTTTTAGCTTCTCCTGAAAAATATGCTCACTTGACGGTAAAAACTTTTATATTTTTATCTTGAATTATCAACTACGGATTATATCAGATGTACATTCATTAATCAACTTGTTTCAAAACCCATTCAGCCTACAGTTGGAGTGAAGGATTCTGTTCCTAATGAAACAGTAGGAATGAAGAATTTACAAACATGCAGATCAGGTAAATTTCACAGTACAGATTTAACTCTGGAAAGAGTTAAAATTTGTTAACTCTTTAAATAAGTTAAAATATTTGAAATGTTCACAGTCTTCATAGTCCTTATTCTTTCTTTTTTTGCAAATTTAATTGAAGGACTTGACATAAATAAGGCAGATGTTATTGTTGGTATCCATGTTTTGAAAAAAAGATATCCACAACCATAAGAAAAAGATATTTTTAAAATGTAAGCTTTAATCCAGGTGTTTCTGTGTATGTTTTGATACCCTGAAGTTCTGTTTGGAATCTCTGTACTTCTTAGGGATTCTCAGAGGTTAATTATTAGACTCTAAGATTTTTGCAGTCTTCTAAAATGCTTCTTTGAATTCTTTTTTTTTTTTTTTTGGTCAAGTATAGTTGATTTACAGTGTTGTGCCAATCTTTGCTGTACAGCAAAGTGATTCAGTTATACACATATATACACTTTTTTTAATATTCTTTTCCATTGTGGTTTATCACAGGATATTGAATGTAGTTCCCTGTGCAATATATTAGGACCTTGTTGTTTATCTATTCTAAGTGTAATAGTTTGCATCTGCCAACCCCAAATTCCCAGTCCATCACTTTCCCTCCCCCTGCACCCCCTTTGGCACCCGCAAGTCTATTCTCTATGTCTGTCTGTTTTGTTTCATAGATAGGTTCCTTTGTGCCATATTTTAGATTCCACATGTAAGTGATATCATATGGTATTTGTCTTTCTCTTTCTGACTTACTTCACTTAGTATGGTAATCTCTGGTTGCATCCATGTTGCTGCAGATGGCATTATTATTTTGTTCTTTTTTATGGCTGAGTAATATTCCATTGTATACATGTACCACATCTTCTTTATCCATTCATCTGTCGATGGATACTTAGGTTGTTTCCATGTTTTGGCTATTGTGAGTGGTGCTTCTATGAACATTGGGGTACATGTATCTTTTTTGAATTAGAGTTCTGTCCAAGTATACTCCCAGGTGTGGAATTGCTGGTAATTCCATTTCTAGTTTTCTGAGGAACCTCCATACTGTTTTCCATAGTGGCTGCACCAACTTACATTCCCACCCTCAATGTAGGAGGGTTCCCTTTCCTTCATACCCTCTCCAACATTTGTTATTTGTCATCTTTTTAATGATGGCCATTCTGACTGGTTTGAGGTGGTACCTCATTGTAGTTTTATTTGCATAAAATGCTTATTTGAATTCTGACCTTTTCCTAGAGTAAAGCTTCACTTGCTAACATGTCAATAGTATTTCAACTTTTTCGTTTTTAGTGTTATTACTTACACTGATGATCTTAAGCCAACCAGATGTTTTGGTTCGCAGACTGTGTGTGTGTGTGTGTGTGTGTGTGTGTGTGTGTGTGTGTGTCTTTAGTCTTTGATTATTGAATGTGGGGGAAGTAATCATACCTGAATGACAATTTGATAGACACAGTCTTTTAAAACAGTAATTCTGAAAGTTTTTGGCTTTCAAATCCTTTTATATTTTTATTTACTTATTTATTATTTTTTATGATCCAGATATAGGATCCTTTTATACTTTTAAAAATGAAAATTCCAAGAAAGTTTTTAAAGTAGCTTGTATCTATTAATGTTTACTATATTGGAAAATAAAACTGAAAAATTGAAAATGCAAGCACACACAATCATACATTCTATTAGCCATTAGATCTAGGATGTTATCACATATTGTGTCTCTGGAAAACTCCACTGTACACTTAAAACAGAATGACAGTGGAAATAATGTTTAGTGTTATTGTGAAAATAGTTTTGATCTCTTGGACCGCCTGAACAGATGAGTCTTGGGACTCCAGGGATTCTCAGGTGACACTTGAGAACCACCGTTTTAAACCATTTGTAGGGCTCATGGATATGAAATGATAAAGGGACCCTTGTGATGAAATGGGCTTTAAATTTTCACTTTTACGTTTCTTGCTTTTTTCTTTGACTTATCTTAAAAAATTTAAATCTGACAATTTTAGTTTTTTTTTAAAAAAAGGAAAATATTTTTGTTATGTATTCATTTCCTGTCTCATGGCAGTCTGTGCTCTTTGGATCTAGTGTGGTCCTAGACTTATCCTATTTTCAAATGGAAACAATTTGTCATTCAAGGCTATCATTTCTTATACAAATTTATGTTTATTCAAGGCTTAAAATATGAGAAGATATCTGTACGTTGAGGAAGGACCATCTCATTGTAATTAAAGTAGTACTATTCATTAAAAATTTTTTTAAAACCCATGTCTCTAGAACACACAGTATTGTTGTGCATATTTAAATGTAAAAATAAAAAATGGTTAGACAAATTTTGTTAATAAAAAATTCATATGTTGAAGAAACATAATTATTAGTAAAGGTCTTATGGAATACAGGATATGTAGTACAGATTGATGAGTGAATCAAAGTAAGTAATACTAGAAAATTAAAAAGAAAAAATGAGAGACAGTAGTTAACGTATCTATATGAATGGCAGTGAGGTGTAAGATACAATAAGCTGTGAAGGAGTAGTGTATTTGAGGGGGGAGTGGAGGACACAGGACTGCTTCTCTGAGGAAAGAATTTGTACAAGTTAGTCAGATTTGTATTATTATTTAGATTCTAATAAATGGAAACTTTGTTTTCAGATTCTGCAGATTGGGATTCTACTAGTTTGACCCTCAGTAATGAGACCTGTCAAAGAGCTGGGCATTTGAAAGTTGACGATAAATGTCTGTCTGTATCACAATCAATGACCAAAAATCAGTCAACATCCACAGAATTTGGACACATGACCTTAATAGATAAAGAAAAGACTAACATTGGAGCCGTGTTTCTGTTAGGGAATTATACGCTCCATGACCTGTGTGAGTCACAGCTGCCAGAAAACAGAGAAAGCAAAGAAGGTAATAAACATAGAGCACTTAACTGCAGGCCACCTCGGCGTGGCCTCACCGTAGTTCTGACATTTCCAAAATCATTTTGCGGCAGAATCTACTTTGTGTTTACTCCTTTTATGCAGCCTACAGCCAAACAATACCTGTTAGCAAGACATTTGCATTCTTCCTCTGACCAAAGCAACGTGATAAATAACAGAGAAAGTTATGAGAAAGAGTAAGTTCGTTTAGGTTGGTATTTAGCACACACCTGAGAGTGGGTAGCAGGGTTATACTTAGAACTCTGGGACTAGTTGGGAAACCTAGGTAGACTTCTAAAGATTCCCTTCTCAAAGCGTGGCTTCTTAGCTATGTTTTTGTATAGCTCTGAATTCATTAGTATTAATTATAACAATACTCAGTGGAACTAAAAAAGCACCTCCAAAACCAAATACTAAACTCTGTCTTGTATTTTCTGTGACTTTATATATTTTAGAATTGGCTTTCTCAGCGGTGGTGAGAGTCGTTGGGGATTTGCTACATAGTCCCACCTTCTTAGCTGTGTCCACATAGTATATCAACTTGTTATTTTTAATGAATTAATAGTTCACAAGGGATATTGGTTTTAAGCAGTGCTGTATCATTTAATGGAAAGTCAATTCTAATTCTACTCGGATGCCAGTCTATTGACTAACCACATCTAATATGTGTTCTACAGAAATAGCAATTAATTTAGCACCCTTAATCAGTCATATGGTCAGGGCTATAGTAATTAATCATACAGCAGGGTTTTTTTTTTCATTCCTATAGTTTTTTCTTCTCGTTCTTTATCTGTGGAATTAACATTGCATTTACAAAAGGTTCTCAGTTATCTCCTAGAGTAGTAACTACAAGCTATAAACTCAAGGTTTTTTTTTTTTCCTGTTTATACAAGTGACTTGTTTGCTCTCATTTCTCCATGAGCTTGGTAGGTCCAAGAAGCACAGATTCAAACAAAACACTACATGAGCCCCCTCAACATAGGAAGATGTGAAACAGGAAAACGACAAAGTAAATACAAGCAACTTCAAACAATTCATGTAGATCATTTCTCGTCTCAGTTGATAACTTTTATAAAGTGATAAGCAGAGTCTAGTTCTCTAGGAACCCAGGATTCGAGCATTTATTCATTTACTAAAGATTTATTCTGTGCTGGGCCCTGAAAGTTTTATATCCTAAATGTTTCTGGAAACATTCCCTCAGTTCAGGCCTGCATCATATTTTTTTGCATTATTAGTGCCTTCAAATTCGTCTCCCTCAATTTATTTGTATGCCCTTCAAATTCATCCCTCCTGCAGCATTTAGAGTGATCTATCTCAAATGCACGTGTGACCATGAACCATTCTTTACAGCATATTAATGTTCAGGCATCTTAAAATGACACATGAGGCTTTCATAATCTGACTTCTCCCTGACTCTCCATCCTTCCCTTTCTGTCTGTCCTTTGCTCTGGAATTCCGAACTGCTGGTGAAGCTCTCCTCAGCTATCCCTGTGTTTTACACAAACATTTACCCTGTTGTATGTATGCTTCTTTCCCTGTCTTGCTGCAGCCTTGCATGCTCTCTCCCTTTCCTGCCCTCTGTTCCCTTGAATCTGACTGACCTCAGTATGTGTCTCAGCTCAGGCATTATCTCTAGAAAAGCCATTCCTGACACCTTTTATCTACATTCTTCTTTAAACTCCAGTGTCTAGTACTGAGCAGGAACTCAATAAATAATTATTGAGTAAAATAAATAAAGACTGTTTATACAAAGATGATTTTAAGAGCTTGTCCTCTACAGTCTAGGAGCAAAGAGGATAGACATGTGAAGAAATAATTTACAGTTCAGGTGATGAAGATACACTAGAAAAATCTATAAAGTACTAAGGTAGCTGCAAGGAAAGAGATACCTGTTTATCTGGGGAAAGAGAGCTGTAATCAAGGAGGACTTCACAAAGCAGGCTGACTCTTAAAAGATGAAAAGAAATTTGTCAGAGGAGTAGAGGAAAACATTTCAGATTAAGGAACTGATAAAAGCATTAAAAGTAACAGTAATTTTGGAAACCATGAATAACGTTGCCATTGAAGCTTGGTGTGTTGTTAAAAAGGTACTGTTACAAGGTGGAGAATAGAATATATTGTGAGTTTATATGTTTGTCCTGTATTTTAAAATTTTGTTTGGTTTCTAATTGTTTTGTTCATTGATGTTTGGTGGATGAATTTGTGAACGAATCTTTGAGATGTTTGTGTGCCTGTAATCTGGTGACATCTGTTATTTCCCAAATGGTCGTTGAAGTTTTAGATAATTAGAAGTATTTCTTAAAGAAGTAAATATTCAGCTAAAGATTAAGCTTAATTTAAACTGTCATTTGATAAAATGTTGGTTTTTATCTATTTTTTTATGAAGCGTATGTCTTTTATCTAACCTTTCTAAGCAGTTAATTTTAACTAAACATATAGATTTGCCAGCAAAACTAGACTTAGGAATGACATCAGAGGAAGAGCAAGAAAGGCTTGATGGAAGTGAAAATAACCACTCACAGGTATGTAAAAATATAAATTTAAACTTCTGGTTTAATATTTTTTTCTATGCTTTAACAACAATAGATTTCAAATGAAATTACCTTTTGAAAGGTAATTTCAAAATTCAACCAAAATTAGCCTTTAGAATTGATAGATGATAATTTAATACTTAGTTTTTATAGCACTTTAATTATAAAACTTAAAATATTGTTAGAGTCTATGATAATTTATAGTTAAACTTTGTCTTTGGAATTGAGGCAAAAAAATTTCCTGAGTATTGTTGGCTTCTTCCATTTTTATAACTTCCTTACATGATAAGGAAAATGATATCAAATATTGAATCATATGATTAAGTAATTGAAATTATGAACAGTATAACAAGGATGGTCCTTGAATTAGATTCATGTAAGGAGAAATCATTCCCAATGGTTCAAAATTTGCAGTTTCAAATTGCCAGTCACTAATGCCAGGATTAAAGCTTTATTCTGTCTTGTGCTCTGTGTGTAATTGACGTCAGGATCTACATTCAGGGAGAGAAAGGGTCATCCAATGAATCTAGTTGCTTATTAAGAGAATCAAACCTTCCAAAATTGGACCTTTGTTGTTAGGGTACAATCAATAACTTTCTAATTTATTTCATTTCAGGGTAGAAAATCAGTAAATGTTATTAAACAATGTTTTATCCACTTTCATTAGTGGA
The DNA here is from genome assembly GCF_030028045.1 of Hippopotamus amphibius kiboko. Taxonomy (NCBI): domain Eukaryota; kingdom Metazoa; phylum Chordata; class Mammalia; order Artiodactyla; family Hippopotamidae; genus Hippopotamus; species Hippopotamus amphibius. The sequence continues at coordinate 117,363,445 of NC_080189.1, read as the reverse complement.
TATTAGAATATGATATAACTGGATGCAAGCAGGTAATATATATTGATGTATAACACTATCAAAGTATATAATTTGCATTAAAATTTAGGAATTTGTTCCTCTTTCTGATTGGTGTTAATTGATTTTAGCTTCTAATAATTTAAAGTTTGTGTATTCTCCAGTTGTTAGTCCTTAAAAAAAATTCCTTACATGCACTGTAGGTACTCATTACTTAGGTATGGTGGGGTGAAATATTTCTAAGTGAGGAAGCCTTTGTAACATTAAAAATCATCTCCTAATTAATTTTTGATAGATTTAACATATATGAATTGTTTAGTTCAAACAGTGACAAAATTGGGTTTGTGAGTTCATGTTTTTCTCCTATTTTAGGCTAAGGCAAGTTATTTTTCGCTTCTTAATTGTAATCCAGTGATTTGTGAGTAGCTAAACCTAAATTAAGAAGTTTAACAGTTAAATTTTAATTATTTTCTAATTTTTCTTTATCCATACTCGATTACTTAAGGATAAAGTTATTTTACAAACATGTACCCTGACAGAAAAGACATCAGAAAATCAAATCAAGCCAATTAATCTTCCACTTTCGCATCTGCAAAAAATGCCTCAAGAGCCAGAAATGGGTGAGGAGTGTGATAGAGAGGACAGATCCGTATGTTCAGGAATTCCTTGTGTGCAGAAGTGTGAGGAAATGTGGATCAAACAAGGCAAAATAGAGTGGAAACATAACTTAAAACTCATCACAGATGAGTTAAAGCAGAAGTTCGGTGAAATTTGTAAAAAATACAAAATTACCGTTTGTCCTGAGGAAGAGCCAGTACATGATAACTCTAAAGAAGGAGCAAACATAAAGGAAATACCTTCTAATTTGACAAGTAATATATCTGATTGTGAGGAAAAAGATGCATTTGGAGTGTTTGTCTCTCTAGAGTTCCAAGCATTTCCTGAACAAAAAGAACCCAGTCTGGAAAATGTTCTTCCATCTTATTTAAACTCTGGGTCCCAGGGACACGCTTGCCAGTCATCTTCAAAGCTTTATTTAAATGAAAATAAAGTAGACTATCAAAGCGATAAACCAGACACTGAACATGTTTTTAATAAAAATGAGAGTTTTTATAATGATTCAGAAAATAAAAAAGTAAGGGACCCGGCAGTCACATTGGAAATGAAACAAGACCAAGAGTTTGATATGCGAATGTTACAAAATATGAACCAAAATACCACAAATTGGAAATTAAACATCGGACATATACCTCAGTCCAGTGATCCCAAAAGACTTTTTGATTTGTGGCTTGCCCACTCCAATGAGATGAAACACATGATTCAAATAAAAAATCAGGGTATTTCTGCTGCTACAAGTACTTATAAGAAAACCAAACCAATGCAAGACTGGTTCCAGAAGCCATTGCCTGCACATAATTGCAGTGCTAATAACTATAAAAGCATGGAACCTGGATTAGAGAATGGGAGTTCTTCTCCACCGAATAGCAACAGAACATCTGAAGTGTGTCTGAATGAAGAATTACAGCAAGATATGCAAAGGTTTAAGAATGAGATAGGCATGTTACAAGTAGAGTTCCTGACTTTGGAAAAAGAGAAAATTCAACTCCAAAAAGAGGTAGAGGTTCACCAATTTGCTGCTACTTTGTTCTTTCTCTTTATCAATGATCTGATCTGATTTTCCACTTATGAACCAAATGGGGTCAGCTAAATAGGTAATTGTTTAGAAATAGATTATTTCTGCCATCTAAATACTGGGAAAGTTTTTGTTCCTTAATCAACCTGAGTCTCTCTCTGTCAGTCTTTCATCTGGACTGGGAAACTAATTTAGCTACCACCATGTGACCTTCTGAGACAGAATAAGCACAAAGAAAATTGCTTAAGAAATATAATAAGCTAGGGTATTTTTTTAAATTTGTTGGGTTAAATATAAATTACATTTCCATAGAATGGGAAGGAAGCAGTGACTGAGAGAAGGGCCATAAACACGTATTCCCGCCAAACTAATCTCTCTATTATGCTTTAGTGTGTGTGATCTTCTCTGCTTTACTCAATCTCTTGGCACTTAGAATTCCAACATGGCCACTTCAAGATATTTTTAATAACAAATAAATGTACTTCCAACATAGTCTTTAATCACCACTCACAGATGTTTCTGTTGAGTCAGACTTTTACATTATGTTGTTCCATAAAATGTGGTAAGGTTTGACATGTATCATTTTATCATATAGGTAGCATAAACCCTCCGCAAAAAAATTTGTTATTTATCTCCAAAGGAGAAAACTGAGTTTTGACGTGTGGTGAGTTTTTTTTTTCCCCTCCCAGTAATAGATTTTTCATTTGTTTGTTTGCTGTTTTGTGTAAGAGGTGCATTGACTGAGTTTTAAAGACAGACAAAAATCTGTAGATGTTCTCCTTCAAAAGAAAAAGGAGATGAGCCCTACCCCTAACTGAGGCATTAAATTACTTTGCCAAAGTCACACTTTTAACTTATCTGATTAATTTGATGAATTTATTTGGTGATTTATCAGATTCAGGGTTACAGTATTGTATCATCTCTTTTGATGCCATAAAATGCCAGAGAATGCCACCTCTGGGGCTTTGGAACCACAAAACATTTAACCTTGCTTGATTTTATTCCCATTATTGGTAAATAGTGGGGCTAAAGTAGATCGTTACTTCTATACGCTTTAGCTATAAAATTTTGTGGTTATTGAATGTGAAATTGGGAAGTGTAACTCACTTTCCCAAATTCCACACTAACAGTTCATCAGTTTCACTCTGCTCCTGTGTTTTGGTAAACTTTGGTTCATATATTTTAATGAACACCATCACTTTTTTTTATATCCCCAGGATCCAAATGAAAAAAGAGTTGTAAAAGTCGGAGGGGGAAGAATAGCTTTAGTGCAGAAAGAAGAATGTTTCTTTTTTGCTACTAAAACACCAAGGTGTCACATCCTCTAAATTTGGCTGTTTAGTGCAAAATCCAGGTGGTAAAGACCGAAGAGGACAAATTTTGTGTCTTTGTCTCTTTATTTCTCTATCTCTGCCAGTCAGACGGGGAAGAGTGGATGTGAATAGTTCAACAGCATTAAGAAAGCCCTTTTTGAAATTTTTGAAACTTTATTTCTTTTGCTCAAACAATCAGAAGCAGAATTTACAAAAATTTCAATGACTTGTAATGATAAAATTAAAATAAGCACAAAAATATTTTTATTGCTTAAAACCAAGGCAAACTCTGAGTCAAATATTTACTGAAAGTAAAAGGTCCTTATAATGAATAAAGTGATAACACTTATCCTTAGTGTCAAACTTTCATTAAAGGTTGAAGAAGAAAAGAAGAAGCACAAAGGTAGTGAAATGGAAGTATCAGAAAACATATGTGATGCTGATGATAGTAGATTAATTCAACAGAGAAAGAGCAGAAAAACCAATAACCAGCAGTTTCCTACTGCAGAGAATGAAGATTCTGATAGGTAAGCCTATATCAATATTTAACAATAGGTAATTGTTATTTTCCTATAAAACAAGTTCTCATTTGAGCTAATGTTCATAATTAACAAATTTTATATTTTACTAGGGTTATAGTTATTTTTAATACTCTTGTCCTTTAGCCTTAATACTAGAGTTAGTTGGTTAACACACCACCATATTACAGTATGAAGAGTATTCTGGATTTGACTGTATACTTACCTTTACCAGTGTGTTGTATATTTAAATATATTTTATGTTACTAATTAGCATCTTTTCATTTCAGCTTGAAGACTCCTTTCAACATTTCTTGTGAGGCAGGTCTAGTGGTGAGGACCTCTGTCAGCTTTGGTTTGTCTGGGAGAGTGTTTCTCTCTCCTTCATTTCTGAAAGAGAACTTTTCTGGATAGAGCAGTCTTGGTTGGCAGTTTTTTTCTTTTAGCACTTTGAATATGTTGTCCTGCTCTGTTGAAATCCATTGATAGGGGGTTCCCTAAAATTTACAGGCCTCTTTACTCTTGCTGCTTTTAAGATTCTTTCTTTGTCTTTGATTTTTGTTATAATGTCTCCTGGCAAGGATTTCTTTAAATTGAGTTTGGTGACCTGTGAGCTTTAGGAAATCGGCTGTCCAAATCTCTCCCCCTGTTTAGGATGTTCTCAGCCATTTTTTCTTTCAATAAGCTTTTTGCCACCTTCTCCCTATCTTCTCTTTCTGGATCTGCAATAATTTATGAATTATTTCTTTTGATGGTGTCTGGTTTCATGTAGGCTTTCTTCACACTTTTTCATTCTTTTTTTCTTTATTTTCCTCTGATTGGATACTTTCAAATCTCCTCTCTTTTAACTCACATTCTTCCTTCTGTTTGATCCTTTCTGCTGTCAGTGCTCTTCATTGCATCTTTCCTTTTATTCACTGCATTCTTCAGCTCCAGAATTTCCATTTGGCTCTTTATTATTTCTGTTTCTCATTTTGTTTGTGTATTATTTTCCTGATTTTGTTGGGTTGTCTTTCTGTATTTTCTTCTAGCTCAGAGTTTCCTTAAAACTAATATTTTGAATTCTTTATCAGGTAGATTGCAGATCTTCATGTGTTCAGGATTGGTTACTGGAAGATTATTGTGATCCTTTGATGGTGTCATGTTTTCTTGACTTTTCACGATAGTTGAAGTTTTGCATTGCTGTGTTTGCATTTGAAGTAGTAGTCACTTCTTCCAGTCTTTAATAACTGCCCTCTCCAGTGTGTCCAAACTTGTGTTTTTTCGTTCCAGTGGTGTGCTGGAAGTTCTCTGCTGGAAATCTGGATTTCCACAAAGGCTCTCTCGTCTGTGGGCGATTATCTAAGACAGTGTTTTCCAGGGGTTCCCTGGTGATTGCTAAGACTGGCTGGAGCCAGTTCATGGGCCTTGCAGGCTCCACAGCTGGGATGCGATCTTTGTGTCTGTTACCTGATACTCGGGTGGGCAGGGCTCTTCCCAGGTCCCGTGGTGTATGGTGCCACAAAGCCACTTTTGTCTGTGGATGGATGCCAAATTGTTGTTGTTGGTGGAGGGACACAATGAGGCACCTCTTTTTTAACCATGATGCTGACATGTGTTTTAAAAGTAAACTTTTCCCCCTGAGATATTTCCTTGATTTCTTCTTTCATGTTATATGTGCCTCATGTTATTTAAAAAAATAAATCATTTAAACTAAGCATTATTATATTTAAAAACAAAACAAAAAATATAGTACAAATTTAATTATTATTCCCATGTCTAAGAGTCATTACTTTTAGGCAGTGAACTCCAGCTTTTTAGAGCAGCATTTGAGGTTTTTCAGAATTTCTTTCCAGACTCATCTCTCTACTTCCTTCCATGTATTTTTGTACTTTTCCTTCCAAGTTCCTAGGAAACACCTAGATGCCATGTGCCTAATCTTTGTGCTCATGTTCTGGTATGTAAGTAGAAAGATTTTCTGCTGTTTCTTTTCCTTGTGACCTCCTCTATCTCACCTTTTCTGTAAAGCCTTCCTGTGTTCACTTATAACTTTCCTATGTCAGCTCTTACATATCACATTGTATCACAATTGTATATCTGTTTTTGAAGCAAGAATTTATATTTTCTTGCATGTGGGTAGTACTTCATAACTGATTTATGAATTAATAAATGATTTAAGATGGGTGAGGGTTGGGATTTTACAAGAATTGTTCTTTTATTCTTTATCAGTAGAATTATTAGAAAACATTGGCTTTTTTATGGATTTTTTAAAGTAGTGGTCCTGGGGTGCATATGAAGGAAGTAAAGAAAAATGAAAGTGGAAAATGGACATCAAAAGAATGTGTGATTACACCAGTGTTTGAGAGGGCCGATTCACTGACTGGTGGTCTGCTACAGGTGAATGATGACAGCAGTTTAAGTGAAGTAGATCAGGATGATGCCAGGTAAAAATCTACAAATTCTTTCTTTCTCTGTGAAGAAATATTAGCACTGAATACTTTCTCTGGAAATAGAACAGCATAATATAGTGTACAGGCCAAAACAAGAGGATTCTCAACTATACCAGACAAACACTGCTGAAAGGTTAAGATGAGGACAAGTGCCTTTGACCAGAAGTAGCTTCAATAAATGGTCCCCATGGAAGCTGGACTATAGTGAATAAGTGTAAACAGCTCCTTAGGGAATATTTACTGGGAAAGGCAATAGAGAACTGGACGGGAACTGAAGAGGAATGTGGAGATCAAGGGAGTTTTCTTTCTTTTATTACATTAAGATGGGTGTTTTTAGGGTATGTTTGTATGCTTTTGAAAATGAGCCAGTAGAGGATGTATTTATTCAGTTTAATCTTGTTTGCATTTCCAATGTTAGAAAGCTTAGTGATTGTATTACATTATCTTTAAAATATTATAGTAAACTAATTGTTCATGAGTAGTTTTATGATAAGGACTTGTTCACTGGTTCTGAAGTGTAATATTCTTATATAATTGAATATGCAGGTGATTACTTAAAAGTTATACTATCATATGTAGATTGTAAAAAGTTATAAATATGTGAACACTTAGGTGACACTGAATGGAATTTAATCATTCCTTGATGACTCTAGATGTTATAATGTCTTTGACAGTATCAGCATGAGTAGCTGTGGTTTTGTAAGGTACTCTAAAACATCAGATCGTATTAACTTCATAGATGATTAGATTCCAGGGAATAGGGGAATATTTTGTTTATATACGATAGAAAAATAAACTGTTGACAATCTGTGACAGATTACTGCTTTTGGATTGTGAAGTTCTAAATTACAAAAGCCATGCTTCCTATACCAAAAGTGTCATTAACACATATTGGGTGCTCAATAAGTATATCTGAATGCATGAATAAACAGCTGAATGTGTGAGTGAATGCCTGTTGATGAATTTCTTTACAGAAAGCAAATCTTTATGGAAAGTAGATTTCCAGTAGTGCCTAGGTCTAAAGTCTTTTTATTTTTAAAAAGTATATGTAAGATTCAGAAATTGTTACTTATAGTTATAACTAGACATAGAATAATAACAGACTCATTTGCTATCATATTACTTAAAAACACTTAAAAATAAATATAACTTTCTCAGCATATTGTGAAACACAAGTGTTGAAACCAGATTTCCTAGGTTTGAATTCTGGGTCTGCTGCCAGCTTGCTTCCTGTGTAAAGGACCTAATGTATTACTGATCTCCCAGAATTGTGAGGATTAGAATGCCTTTAAGGCATGTAAAGTGCTTATAGTGATGTAGAACAGTTGCATAGTAAGCCCTCAAAAAGCTAATATCATGATTATTCAAAAAGGGTTTCTTTCATATAAAGACTTAAGTAATACTTTCCAAATAGGTTCTAGTGTCATAAAAGGTAGTTTTTATTGAAAATGACAATAGCAAAAAAAACCCTGGTGTATTTCTTCCTATCAAATAATGCAAACTAACGTTATGTTTTCCTTTGATTGTCAACTTGACCTAATTTGATGCTCTGTTAATATTATTATGGTACATTTTCTTTGTCCTTTAATGTTACTCTTTGTATTTATTGTTTAATCCCTTTTATAGAAAATTAATCCCCAATGTAAAGATTTTATATAAAAGAAAAGGCTTACATATTCTTTGTACTTTATTTAATATTTGCCTGAAAAGAATCGTTTCCTTTTTAGGCCTGCAAAGAAAACGTCTAATGAAAAGAACAAGGTATAGTAAAAAAATTAATTATAAAAAATATTATCCTGTAGTAAAAAAAAAATACTTTGTAAAGGGTATAGTGGAAAAATAGAAAATCTTCCTTTGTTGTAGAGACATTTACTTTGAAAAAATAACTTACAAACACTATTGATAAAGTTATCCTTTTGCAAAAAATCTGTTCTTTTAAGAAGTGTCTGTGTTTTTGCTTTAACAAAGATAGATATTTATCACCTCTGTGCACTTGGTATATTTTATAAGTATTTTGGGGACATTGTGAAATAGTATTATTTATTTGTAGGTCAAAGAGCAAATTCATTCTATGGATGACCTTGATGACTTAACTCAGTCATCTGAAACAGCTTCTGATGACTGCCAGTTGCTTCACTCTAATTATAAGAATTCCATGTTGCTAATTGAACAACTTGGCCTGGAGTGTAAAGGTAGGAACGAGGTATAAATAGAAAGCCTTTTTGTGTATCCCGTAGTAATATCTGCACACCTTGTCTAGTACTGCTCTATAGAGCCAAGGATATGTTATAGTGCTCTTCATCTCAGAAGTATATTTTGTATTAAAATAAAATGAGAGTTCCGCAACTACTGAAGCCCGTGCGCCTAGAGCCCATGCTCTGCAACGAGAGGCCACCGCAATGAGAAGCCCGTGCACCACAACAAAGAGTAGTCCCCACTTGCCACAACTAGAGAAGGCCCATGTGCAGCAACGAAGGAGGACCCAACACAGCCAATAAAATAAATAAATAAGTAGATAAATAAATAAATAAAATAAAACGAGAGTTAATATATACCCTCAGCCAAAGGCCTGTGTTAATTCTCACTCACTGTACTTTTTGTTGACTCCCCTTTTCTTCTATGCCTTCACGCAAGGTCAGGGTATCATTATTTCCCTGCTAGAATACTGAAATAACCTCAGAACTTCTTTCCCTGCCATTCTACCTCCTGGAGCCTTGGTCTGCACTGCAACTGTAATTATTATATATTTTAAAAAATTCAGATCTCATCATGTTACCCCCTTGCTTAAAATCCAACTACTGCTTCTTTTTGCTATGTGGTTAAAGGCCACATTCTTCTAGCTTCATCTTGTTTCATTTTTTACCCTTCTTTCCACATGAATTTTAGAATCGGCTTGTCAGTTTCTTAAAAAAGTCCGCTAGTCTTCTGGAAATTAGATTTGGATTGTGTTGAACCACAAATAAATTAATTTGGGGAGAACTGACTTCTTAACAGTATTGAATTTTCAACCCCTGAACAAAAGTTTGTTTCTCCATCTATATAGGTCTTCCTTGATTTTCTCAGTAATATTTTTAGTTTTTAGTGTATATATAGATCTTTCCATGTTGCATGAGGTTACCTGTATTTCATATTTTTCAGTGCAGGTGTAAATAATACATTTTAAATTTATTTATTTATTTGGCTGTGTTGCGTCTTCGTTGCTGCACACGGGCTTTCTCTAGTTGTGGCAAGCGGGGGCTGCTCTTCACTGCGGTGCGCAGATTTCTCAGTGCCGTCGCTTCTCTTGTTGCAGAGCATGGGCTCTAGACACGCAGGTGTCAGTAGTTGCAGCATGAGGGCTCAGTAGTTGTGGCTCACAGGCTCTAGAGCACAGGCTCAGTACTTGTGGCACACAGGCTTAGTTGCTCTGTGGCATGTGGGATCTTCCTGGGCCAGGGCTCCAACCCGTGTTCCCTGCATTGGCAGGCGGATTCTTAACCACTGCGCCACCAAGGAAACCCTGCTTCATATGTTTTGAAGTTATTAGGTGCATAAACATTTAGGATTGTTATGCTTCTTCTTCTTATTTTTTTTTATAAATTTATTTATTTAATTGGCTGTGTTGGGTCTTCGTTGCTGCACATGGGCTTTCTCTAGTTGCGGCGAGTGGGGGCTACTCTTCGTTGTGGTGCGTGGGCTTCTCATTGTGGTGGCCCCTCTTGTTGCAGAGTGCAGGCTCTAGGCACGTGGGCTTCAGTAGTTATGGCACATGGGCTCAATAGTTGTGGCTCATGGGCTCTAGAGCACAGGCTCAATAGATGTGGCGCACGGACTTAGTTGCTCCGTGGCATGTGGCATCTTCCTGGACTAGGGCTCGAACCCGTGTCCCCTGCATTGGCAGGCGGATTCTTACCCACTGCAGGATTGTTATGCTTCTTATTAATTGACACTCTTATCATTATGAAATGATCTTGTTTATTGCTGGTAATACTTTTTGCTCTAAGGTCTATTTTGTTTGGTATTAATATAGCCACTCTAGCTTAGCCTTGTTTTGTCACATATGAGTGTGGTATATCTTATTTCCAACCTTACTACAAATTTATGTCTGTACATTTAAAGTGCATTTCTTATAGATGGCATAGTGGGTCTTGCTTTTTAATCCAGTCTGACAATCTGCTTTTTAATTGCGATTTTTGGACTGTTTTCATTTAATGTGATTATTGATATGGTAGGTTTTAATCTGTCATTATGCTGTTTGATTTCTGTTTGTCCCATCTGTTCTTTGTTCCCCTTTTCTTTTTCTGCCGTATTTAGATTGAGTAATTTTTATGATTTAGTTTTCTTTCTTTTTTTTTGGTTTATTAACTGTAACTCTTTTGTTTTGCTATTTTAGTGGTTGTTTTAGGGTTTACAGTATTTTACTTAGGGTTATCACAGCCCATCTTCAAGTAATATTGTTCCACATCATATATAGTGTAAGAAAGTTACTGTAGTTTACTGCCACTTCTTCTCTCCTAGCCAGAGCCTCCTGGGTCTGTGGCATTACAGTTTTCATTAAGTTTAGAAAGTTGTTGGTCATTCTTCTCTTCAAATATTTTTTTTCTGTCCCTTTCCTCTGCTTCTTTGGGGCATTTTATATTTAGCCACGTGATGTTTTCACCCAGTTTACTGATACCAAACATACTAATCTTTTATTTCATGATATCTAACATGCATTTATTCTCATCCAGTGTATTTCTCATCTCTGACATAATAACTTGCATCTCTGTAAGTGCAATTTGGTTTTTTCAAAATAGCGTCCATGCCTCTACCTGTCATTTTGAGCTGTTTTGGGATATAGTTAAGTAACTTGTAAACAGTGTGGTTCTTTGTACTCCTGCATCTACGATTTGTTAGGTGCATGCAGAGCAGCTCTCAGTGCAGGCCTGATTATTCCCGCTGCTGAGGCAAGACCTTCCTGACGACTCTGTTCACTGTCCTGTGAAGTAGGAGTTTTTCCAGCCTGGCCAATGGGAAGACGGTATCCCTGAGCCTGAGTGAGCACTAGGCACTGTTTCCTCTACTCTTTTCAGATGGTTTTCCCCCTGGTCTTGAGAGATTTCTCACACACATGCACTGTTTATTACACTGCTGAATACCCAAGGGACCTCTCCGCAGGTCTCTGGGATCCTTTCTCTGTTCCCCTCTCTCCTCTCCAGGATTCTGACCTGTGATCTCTACCTGCCTTGGTAGACTCTCAGCTTCATCACTTCCACTCAGGGAGTCTGGTGGACTCTACTTCAGTTCCTTCTCCCTGTGTCATGGCCTGGAATTTCTCTCAAGGCAGTGTGAGCTGGGGTCTTCTTTAGGCTAATGTCATGTGCTTTCAGGGATCATTGCCGTTCATTGCCTGAAGTCCTTTGTCTTGAAAATCACGTTTTTAGTGTATTTTGTCTGTTTTGTTTTTGCTTGCTCCAGGTAGGAAGGTAGATCAGTACCTGTTACTCTGTTTTGGCTAGAAGCAGATGGCAGCAGAACTTGGGCACAGGCTGGAGACTGTCCACAGTGTTCTTCTTCCTCCTTTGTTTCCTGCTTCCTGCTCATCCTTCATTTCTCAGTGTGGCATCTCTTCCTCAGGGAAATCTTCCCTGGACCCGATCTACAACAAGCCCTGTTATGTGATCCTAGAACTCTCTTTTCTTATACTATCTATCTGAGTTTATAATCATTTGTCTTTCTCTTTTACTAGACTTTAAGCTAAACAAGAACCAGGAGTCTTGTCTGTTTTATCTGCAGTGCTTAGTATAACGTCCACATTTAGACATTCAGTATGTATTTGTTCAGGGACTTCCCTGGTGGTCCAAGTGGTTAAGACTCTGCGCTTCCATTGCAGGGGGCACAAATTCAGTCCCTGGTCAGGGAACTAAGATCCGGCATGCTGTACGATGTGGCCAAAAAAAAAATGTATTTGTTCAGTATATGGATGAGTGAAGGTGAAACTGCACAGTCCTTTCTACACAAAAATTACTCACATGTTTTATTTCTATCTTTGTTTTCTTCTGAATACAGATTCTGTTAGCTTATTGAAAATACAGGATGCAGTTCTTTCATATGAAAGATTAATAGAACTTAAAAAAAACCACTGTGAACTACTTACAGGAAGAATTAAAAAAATGGAAAGTAAGGTTAGTGGGCTACAAAAGGAGCTATCAGAAACAAAGGAAGTGAAATCACAGCTAGAGCATCAAAAAGTGGAGTGGGAACGAGAGCTCTGCAGCTTAAGGTATTGGATGTCTTGATTTTAAAGAAATATTTGAACTGTTTTTATTTACTTTAATACTACAGATATATAGAAGTTTTGTAACTGCTAACTGATCTTCTGGGATTTTACAGGGGAGAAAAGTTCATTAGTGTTGTGGAGTATGAAATTCTTGGAAATAATATAGCACGTTCTGAACAGTGAATACTTCTACTAATAATTTAATGTATATTTTTCCAAATCATCATTTTCATGACCATGCAGAAGTCCACCATATGGAAGCCTTTTTTTTTTTTCCATTAGTTTTTAAGAAATTGAATTTTGGTTGTTTTTCATTTTTCTATAGTATATTTAATGTTACAAGGAATGTCTTTTGTATAAATTCGTTTCTACATTTCTGATTATTTATTTTGAATAAATTCTTTAATATTGTATTATTTGGTTAAAGTATGAGAACTTTTAAAAAAGGTTTTGACCCATATTTCTAAATTGTTCTCAAGAAAGTTTGTATTACTTTACATTCCCACCCGCAGAAGTATGAAATGGCCATTTTTCTCAAGACAGAATTAAAAAAAATTTTATGCAGTTTTATTCTTAGCATATGCATGGATGGAATAAAGGGAGAAATGGAAAGTGATTACCAGTTAGTTCATTCACTCTCTGTCATGCTTCGGTAAAATCAGCTCATGCTGAAAGCACATATTACTCTTTATTGTTTAATTAATTAATACAGATGCTGCCTTGTGGGATTTAAAATGGTTTCTTACATAGATGATAGTCAGCAAGTTGCAAATGTTGCAAAAGAAGAGACATAAAAAGTGTGAGGCAGCAGATATTAGACTCCCTAGCCTAGTCTTGGATTATAGTGTCTGAAGATATATGTTCTGTAAAAGACATCTGCAGATTTTATCTCACACTGTAAATCATTTAGGGGTACCTGTAATATTTTGTGAAGTTGAAATTTTATTTTTTTAGTGAACTGAAACACTTGTTTCTAAACAACAGCTTCTCTTTTTAATTAGTAATTAAATTATCTGTCCTAATGGAGGAGTAATTACGACAGTGTGGAAAAAATAATTTTTGACCTAACTTCACTGAATAATTTCAAAATTTCTTTCCTGCACTGTTCACCAGAGTTACTGTTAACTAATACTTACTACTTAAGTAGCAGAATGTGTTTTCATTGCTACCTTTCAAGTATATATATATCTTTATGAAGAGATTGAAGTGAGGAATTAAAAATATGAGACCTAGAAAGGAAAAAAAACACAACCGGAGAAAAGAGACATTTCATTAGGATACTAAATCAGCGTGTGAAGAAGCAGATCATAACATGAACTTTTTATTTTCTAACGAAACAGATATTAAGATAAGCATGTTTCACTGCAGATTCACCTTGAAACAAGAAGAAGAGAAGAGAAGAAATGCTGACATGTTATACGAAAAAATTAGGGAGCAGCTAAGAAGGAAAGAAGAGCAGTGTAGTGAGGAAGCTGAAATGAAACAGCAGCTTGAACTCACTCTCCGAGCACTAGACATGGAACTGAGGACTGTGAGAAATCATCTGAATCAGGTACGAAAATATTCGGTGAAAATTGCAAACTTCCAACACTGTTTCATCAATATTATGTATAATATCCCTTTGATTTAATATATATTATTTAGGTTTAAAACAAATAGTGTTATCTCATCCTAAATGTGGACTGTGACATTTATAACTTAAATTATGAATTTCTTGCCATTCTTGGCTTCTGATAGATGCTCTGTATATGTTTTCTGAGTGGAGGTGTGGACGGTGAATTGAGTTTAATCATTAACGTAATGATTGGCATTTTTGATCCATTTGACAAAGTAATATCCTTAATTCCAATCTGGGTGTTAATTTTGGCTTTTTTATGTTAAAATACAGGCTAAATTGCCTTGAGGCTGTGAGGGACCTAGGTAAATGCTTTGTGGGGAAATTTTCTTTCACAATACTATATCTGCCTGTATTTTTGCTCGATGATAAATTTAGCTATCATTTAAATTAAAATCTGAGTTACTCACATGGGATAAAGATACTTGTGCTTAAAGAGGCTACTTCCTTTTACCAATTTTTTTTTTAATTCTGCTCTTAAGCTTTTGACTTTTTTTTTTAATGATGTGAGACCAAAAACCTCATGAAATGTGTCTCCAGGTTGTAGAAGAGCGAAATGACACTCGGAGGCAGCTTTCTCGAGAACAGAATGCCAGAATCTTACAAGATGGAATCCTGACCAGTCACCTTGCCAAACAAAAGGAGATAGAAATGGCTAATAAGGAAATGAATTCTGAGGTATTTTCTTTAATCGTTTTCAAATATTTGTGTGTATGTATCTGTGTATATTTTAAAAACCAATACTATACATCACGGAAAGTATAGAGGATTTTTAAAACCTATATATGTATATTTTGGGAGGGGGGTAACGTTTCTTGTCCATTGGATAAAGTAATATTTTTAATTCAAATCCATTTGTCTGCAGCTGTCAAGTAGTGACATACAATGGCCTCATACAAGGAGAGGCTTTTAATATTTTCCATAGGAATTGATGAACTTTTCATAATCTCAAAAGTATTGCTACCATCTAGAAGGAGTCTGCACCCTGGTTGCAGATTAGGCAAGGGAGACCATGTGTGCTCCACCATCGACCACACTACCCAACCAGATCCCAGCACCGGATACATTGTCACCCTCTGCTTTGAACATGTCAATCACTCTAGGCACCTCATCATTTTCAATGTCTAAATCAGAGTCTGTTCTTGACCCCACTGTCATTTCTTTAACCAGTACTCTATCAACTACGTTTTCCATCATTTACAATGTTTTCAGTATTGTAAAAACTACAACGTTAGTTGTTAAAACATTTTTGAGCACTTTAAAAAATTATTTCCTTAGAATAAACTTATAAAGGTACCAAAAACAAACCAAAAAAAAAACCACCCCAAAACAAAACAAACAAAAAACATTCTGGTTTTTGGTGGTGATTTCACTTCCTTGATAGATCAATAGAGAGGTTAGTTTATCCCTGCCGCTGATGGAAGGAGGAAAAGTACAGCCAGTTCAGAGACGGTATGTTGGGTGTCATCTTCTACTTGTGAGAAAATTAACACTTTGCTCCATGTAGTGTCCTATTTCAGTAGAAAGAACTTTTGAAAACAGTGATAGATGTGCCATAATATGTATTTAGTGATAATGTATTGATGTGTTTTATTTTTAATAAAACTGTTCATTGTATTTCCCCCCATCTTCCTATTTTAAGCCTTAGTAAGGGGGAATGAAAGTTATTGCAGCAGCAAAAAATCTCATGACTTTCTAAGAAGAGCTCTATAAATTTCACCTTATTTACCATTAGTGAAATATAAGGCTTATTTTGTATTTATATGTTTACACTAGAGAAGTAGCTGTGGTTTGGCGTAAGAGAACTTGTAGTAAAGTCAGAAGACCCGGGAAGAGCCTGCAGCTTGCTTGTATTTTTAACCTTCTTATTTCCAGGAATGTCATAGCTAAATGAGTGAATTGATGTTTGCAGAAGTGCCTAGTACAGTCATCAGTAGATGTAATTCTTGTAACTGACTGTAAAAATATTAGAAACGTAGAATATTTATGGAATATTCTCAGGAAAAAAATTTTTTAGGAAATTTTATCTGTCCAAATATACATAGGGCTAAGGCTTTTACTATAGGGTAGCTGTATAGGTTAGATATCAGATGCAATTTTTTTTAAGCTAGTGGGTGGTACTTTATTTTATTTTTTATTGAAGTATTTTTGATTTACAATATTGTGTTTCGGGTATATAGCACACTGATTCAGTTTATATGTGTGTGTGTGTGTGTGTGTGTGTGTGTGTGTGTATATATTCCTTATAAATTCTTTTCCCTTATAGGTTATTACAGAATACTGAATATAGTTCCCTGTGCTGTACAGTAGTTCATTGTTGGTTATCTAGTTTATATATCGTAGTGTGTATCTGTTAATCCCAACCTCCTAACTTATCCCTTCCCCCAACCCCCTTCCCCTTTGGTAACTATAAGTTTGTTTTCTATGTCTGTGAGTCTCTCTGTTTTGTAAATAAGTTCATTTGTATCATTTTAATAGATTCCACATATAAGCGATATCATATTATATTTGTCTTTGTCTGGCTTACTTCACTTAATTTGATAGTCTTTAGGTCCATTCATGTTGCTGCAAATGGCATTATTTCATTCTTTTTTATGGCTGAGTGGTATTCCATTGTATAAATATATCACATCAGATGCAATTTTTAAGTGTAGTCAGATTTATTAATCTTTTATTTTTAAGCCTTCTGGGTTTGTTTTAATTCAGAGCAAGGCCTTTCCAATTCTGAGCTTCTTAAAAATTCTTTAGTGGTTTCTTTTTTACTTTGATGGATTCATGGTCTTCAATTAAATTTTTGAACTTTTGGAGATTGCTGCTTGTAAAAAGTCTGAGGTTTGTATCCAGCCTTATTTTTTCCAGTTGGATATCCACTTATTGCAGTCTTTTCATTGTATAAACATACAGGTTAGTCTTTCATTTCAGAGGAAATCATGATATGTCAGTTTATTGAGTTAGATATCAGTTGCTAAACGTCTCCTTTGTTTCACTTAGGTTTCTGATAGTCGTGAAAAGGAAAAAGATCTGTTGCATAAAAACCACATGTTGCAGGATGAAATTGCCATGCTGAGACTGGAAGTAGACACAATAAAAAGTCAGAACCAAGAAAAGGAAAAGAAATATTTTGAAGACGTTGAAATTGTAAAAGAAAAGAATGATGATCTTCAAAAGACAATAAAACTGAATGAGGAAACATTAACAAAGACAATATTCCAATATACTGGACAGCTTAATGTGCTGACAGCTGAGAATACAATGCTAAACTCTAAGCTGGAGAATGAAAAACAAAGCAAAGAAAGACTGGAAACAGAAGTGGAATCCTACCGTTCTAGACTGGCTACTGCCATACACGATCATGATCAAAGTCAGACATCAAAAAGAGACCTGGAACTTGCCTTCCAGAGAGCAAAAGATGAGTGGTTACGCTTGCAGGAGAAAATGAATTTTGATGTGTCTAACCTGAAAGATAATAATGAGATGCTTTCCCAGCAACTTTCTAAAACTGAAAGTAAATTCAATAGCCTAGAAATCGAGCTCCATCACACGAGAGATGCTCTCAGAGAAAAGACTTTGGTGTTAGAATGTGTACAGAGAGACCTAAGCCAAGCACAGAGTCAAAGGAAGGAAATTGAACACATGTATCAAAGCGAACAAGGCAAAGTGAATAAATACATTGGAAAGCAGGAATCCTTAGAGGAGAGATTATCTCAGCTCCAGAGTGAAAACACATTGCTCAGACAGCAGCTGGATGATGCGCAAAACAAAGCGGACAGTAAAGAGAAGACCGTAATTAACATCCAAGACCAGTTTCAGGATATTGTGAAAAAACTTCAAGCCAAAAGTGAAAAGCAAGGTCTGATGCTGGAAGAAAGAAACAAGGAGTTAATCAACAAATGTAATCATTTAAAAGAGAGACTGTATCAATATGAAAATGAGAAAACAGAAAGAGAAGTAAGTATCCAGGAAGAGAAATAATTCTCAGACTTCCTGAAAGAGAATTCAGAGTGATATTTGATTATGGCTCAATGGTGAATCTAGTTGAATATAAAAAATATATAGGCTGTAAATCTATAGACTGTAAATCAGCCTAAAAGCTTACCTTGTATCCAGCAAATAAAAAATTAGACCTGAGAGGTGCTTTACTTTGAGTAGAGACATTGTGCACTTATGACACTTTAAGAGATTAAGTTATGTTGCTAATGGGTATAGACAAGTATTAGGAATTTACTCTTTTTTTTTTTTTAAGCTCTTTATTGGAATATTTTTGCTTTACACTCTTGTACCAGTTTTTGAGGTACACCAAAGTGCAGGAATTTACTCTTACGCTGCTAAGACAGTAATTGTAATCTTTGTGTCACCACATTTTACTCTCATGATGAAGCAGATCAATGAAATGCTCGGACCTAAAATGAGTATTTTGAAATTAGATTCAGTTGTGTGGATTACCCTGACAATCAATTCCAGACCCCCCAGATGAACGGATGTGTAGAGGCCGTATCTCATAGTACTTTTACTTCAGTAGCTGGTCATACCTTTTTAGGTGGTATAATTTTATCTTTATTCATGTCAGTTTGAATGAATTTGGGAACTATTTCAGCCTCAAATCATGTGTTCTTATGACCTCTCAGCTCCTCAAAGGCATCTACTTTTCATTAAATCATAATTTGGGACTAACGTGGTGAGTTTTAGCAAAAACTGTACTTGATTTAATCTTCCCACGGCTGTTTATAATTTACTTGGAACATTTTTACAAATAATTTGCTCACAATTTTCATTTCAAGATTCAACTACTATCATTTGGGTATAATTTTGTCCGATACAAAGAGAACTGTAGCTCTCTGTATTAATTTGGCAGTGGACTCCCATTTTCAGACTAGTGAGGGGTGGCAGATTCATGAGTAGCAGTAATGGGGTGAGGGCCAGGGTCGTAGGGGCTGCAGTTGGGAGGCAGGGGAAGGCCCTGGAGGCTGTGGGAATGACCTCATTTTTACTCTGAGACTGACATCTGTGGGAAGGATTTGAGCGCTGGATTGACTACGTGAGGATCTCTGAAGGTGATCGACGCCTGCAATAAAGAAGAGGGAAGGTGTTCCGCAACGTGGTATTCCCCACCACGCGTCCCACCTACACACCCATTTCTCTCTAGGACGTGAGGAGGTCGTCAAGCTCTGCAAATTCACGGGGAGGAGCAGGGAGTCTGTGGTCCAAGGAACTTAATATTGATAGGGCCAGAGCCTAACACCTTCTATGTCTTTAACCAAATTCATTGAGCAGGAAGGTACGAGGAAAAGAAGGTGAATTGTTGTCTGTGTTGGTAGTTTTCAAAGTACATGGGTTGGAGTTATCTATTATTAATATAACTTAATAATAAGGTGACTTATAAAATCAGTGACAGAGTATCTTATCAGGCAGTTGTGAGACAACTTCAACAAGAACTGGCTGATACCCTAAAAAAGCAATCCATGTCAGAGGCTTCACTGGAGGTCACATCACGTTATCGTACTAATTTAGAAGATGAGGCACAGGATTTAAAGAAAAAATTACGTCAAGTCACAAGTCAGGTATGTGTGAAATTCAGCGTGTCAGCAGTTAATGTATAGGATAAAGTGTTTTAGGACACTAATTTTCATGGATGGCTTTCTTCTGTATTTTCATGACAAGTAATTTATTACAGTGTTATTATCTTTATAATGCACTTGTTTCTTAAACTCTGACTTTCATTCTGTCGTTTGCATTATATATTTTTTCTTGTCATATTTCCTCTTAGGAAAGTTGAGAATTGTGCATCATTCCTCACAGAAGTTGAGAGACTTGTTTTTCTGTTAAACAGTATTTTTCAGTGATATCTGTATTACCATGATGAGGCAAGCCAGATAAAATCAGAGGATAAAATCAGAGGATAATTTTCGCATCCAAGTTCTTCCTAGACATAAACAGTTGCCAGGAATGAATTGATTCAGAACCTTGATTTAGCAATAGGGTGATATTTCCATGCCAGTGATTTAACCCTTCCTCTGACAGTCATGTAAGTTATGTACCACTCAGTCCAGGAGGTGCTATTTGCATGTTAATGCATGATCATTGCCTACTGAGTGGTACAGAGAGGAAATAAGTTATAAATTATTATAAGTGGAAAAAAGTACTAGTTGATTAGTGGAATCAGTGAAAGTTTTTGAACTACTGGGCACACACATTCTGGGCCTCCTGCTCCCCGTTTACTGCCACTTTCAGTGGTACAGAGAATGATTTCAGTGTGACTTGTATAGGAGACCACTTCTGTTGGCATGTCATCTGCCTAAAATATCATAAAATGCAGCAACAGTAATAATTGTAATTGCAAACACTTAACATTTACTATCTGCCACTTACTCTTCTAAATACATTATGTATACTCCCCAGTTTAATCTTCCCAACATCCCAGTGAGGTTGATGTTATTATTATCTCCATTTACGGATGGAGAAACTGAGACACAGAAAATTTAAGTAGTTTGCTCAAGGCCACACAGCTAATAACTGGTGGAACTGGGACTCAGACCCCCGTACTCTGGCTCTTGTGTAGACACTGCCTCTCATGCCAGTCCCTGAAGCATCTGGTTGGCGCCAAAAGCAGTGTGAACTTGCATAATCACTGGAAGAGCCGTCGTCATTCGCATATGTTGATATTTAAAATTATAGTTGATGTGGAGCTTGAAATAAAAAATGTTTACTATAGGGTAATTTTCTGTCTTTGGCTAGTTTATAAATTTGTGTATTTATTTGATAAAATATAATTTAAAGCATGAATGATGTTGTGGTTTAGTATTAGAGGGAGAGGTCGGTAACTTTACAAGTTACAAGGGCCAGATAGTAAATATTTTAGGCTTTGTGGACCACAAGGTGTCTGTTGTAACAACTCAACTCTGCTACCGCAGGAAACTAGCAATAAACAATATGCAGATGAAAGAGACAAAAAGAGATGATGGCGGATTTGCTAGATTAGCAGTAGTTAAAAGAATTTTTTTTTCTTTGTTTTAGTTGCAAGAAGCACAGGATCAACATACAGAGGCCGTGAGATGTGCTGAGAAGACGCAGGATCACATCCAAAAGTACAGTTTAAATTGTACAGCACAGAAAATAAGTATAAAGCAGATAAGCAGCATAGTATGAGAATTATATCAGTAATGATACTAAATATGTCATGAAGCAGGGTAAACGTTTCAGCTTTGAGCTGTTTTGAAATACATAATTTTCCGCATTATTTCTAAATTTTGCACATCATCCACAAAACACAACTAGAAAAATGGTACAATTGCCAAATCATCACTTTTCAAAATTCTAAGAACTTATATAATTGAACCTGCAGATGTTTGTTCAGAAATTGTGTGGTATTTTAAAAATCTACTTGTGAGAATAATTATTTTAAAATACGCATTTTAGGCTTGAAATTGAAAATGCCAAGTTAAAAGCCACAGTCAAAAAGCACGTGGGCAAAATTGAACAGCTTCAGAAAAACCTGTTAAGTACAAGTTGGGTGAGTCAATCTCTTAATTTCTGTCATACTGAAAAGGAATTTTAATTTCTTTACTATTAGTATGTAAGAATATTTTGGACAGTATGAAAAGTCTCATTGATGAAAGAGTTTATTGTGTTTATATTGATACTACTTGCTATTAGTAGCGTAATTCCTTTTTTATAGAGGAAGTTGACTGAGTTCAGAAAGTTAACGATTTTCATAGTAAGATTTTAATTAGAAAGATTGTGACAGTCCAAGAGCAATATTTTATATATACCACATTTCGTTTATTCATTCATCTGTTGATGAACATTGGGGTTTCCCCCACCTTTTGGCTCTTGTTAAGAATGCTGCTGTGAACATTGATACACAAATACCTGTTTGAGTCCAGAAATTTGTGTGATTTGGTCTAGAATTCTGAGTTTCTCTTGTAATCCAAACCCGCAGTGAGATTTTGAGAAGGAATTACTGCTAAGGTAGCTTGTTCTCTTCATCAGTGATGAATACTAGGTCACTATATAAGCATTTTTCTGAAAGGAATGTATTTTTCCCTTTGTTGGATTTTTAAAAAAGGAAAGAGATGCCAGTGAAAAAGTAGAAATGGCTGCTCAGTCAGGGCCTTACATAGTAACAAGTGCTCCTAGCATAGCTAGTTCTGAAACAATTTTTTTTCCCAGTCACTTGTGTTAATCAGCCTTTCAAAGACAGAACAGCCAGTCTCAGAAAAGATTGATATAGAATCCATGCTTCCGATTTATCAGTGTATAGTGAAAGCTATGTAACTGTTTACCAAGCAGAACAGGATTCTCCTGCCATTTATACACTCCTTTGTAGGAGAAGCTACCTACGATTTAAAAATCAGAAGATTGCATCGTGAACCCTAAATTGGATTGATGAGGTAGATGCACCTACCAATTGGTTTCTTTCCATCACAATAGCTAGATTCACGCAGTGTCATTATACAGATACACCTGTCGGGGGAACTAGAACATTATGTTGACTGTTCTTCTTGTGTTCAAAGAAACATTGAAAATTATTTTTTCTAGACTTGATATAAATTAGTCACATTGTATTTGCATACTTTTCATACAAGTGACAACAGAATATGTTGAGAAAAGGAGTCTTCTGTGAATGAGAGTGCCAGATGTCCCCTTACATTGTCAAACAAATATCTATTCAGGTATCAGAAGTTGAAAAATTTGTAACAAGATCCAAAACTAAGTGTATTAAAAAAAGTTCTGAGGGATTTTCTGTAGATCCCTATAGAAATGAGTTAGGTTTATGACATAGAATTCTTAGCCACTTTAAGGTCTACACAGATCAAAAATTTAGTAAGAGACAGCTTCTCACCAACTCAGTCAATAGCCCTGGCTTCTCTAGAAAGTTCTCATCTCATGAATCCCCAGGTCAGAGACTACCTGAGTTAAGATATGTGATCAGCACAGTTTTGTGGTAAAGAATCTGGGCTGGGAAGAAGAGAGAGCTGTAGCTGACTTAAGGCTCCAAGCAATATAGTTAAGTATTCATCTGAAAGGAGCATCAGAAGAAGACTTCCGTAAGGTCAGGTCTCTATGGAATAGGAAATTATTCGAAAGAAAACACAGGCAAACAATTGATAATCTGACCCTTGTGAAAAACTTTCGCATTATAAGAGAAAATAAAGGCAAAGTATGCTGGTCAGTATCCTAAGGGTGAGGGTGCCCCCCCCCAGGTTAGAAAATAACACTATACTCAAAGTAACACCAATGAGAATAAACAAGTGTCCAAGAGTAGCTCTGTACAAGGCTGATCCACATCAAGTAATGGCTCCTGAGCGTGGTTGAGGATGTTGTCTCTGAGGAACTAGAAGGGGGAGAGAAAAGTAGCGATGACCTCAGTAAAGGGGTCAAGGCTGGAAATGTAGGTTAGGGAATCCAGTTTGAAGCCTTGAGATTTAAGGAACCCTGGCAGAATTTAAGAAGTGGAATAGAAAGGGTCAGGGACTGAACATCAAGGGTTACTGTCATTCAGACATGAGGTGGGCTCAGAGGAGCAGAGGGAGAGAGTGTAGTCATGTTAGCAGTTGCTACTGAGAAGTAAAGCAGGGTGAGGACTGAAGAAAATGGTCCTCGATGACCCTCAAAAATTTTTAGGGTAATTACAAGATTGAAAGTCTGATTTTAGTGTAAAAAGAAGAGAATAAGTGATGGAAGGTGAATCTGATGAAACCACGCATTAAAGAATGTTAGGGTCCAATGGCAGTAGGGGAGTGGGGAGGAGAAGGATGATAGAAAAAGTTACAACAATCAAGAAAAAGTTATGTTTTTATATAGTGTAGAGAAGGCAAACTTTGTTTACAGAGAAGAATGGTTAATAGGAAAGGAGAAATTGAAACCTGTGGAAGAATGCTTACAGAGAATGAAAGGCTTTTTCTCAATCTGGAGTCACATGATCATAAAAATGTAATGGAGATTGCATGGGAATTTTCCAAAGATTATCTTACTAAGATGTGATGTAGTAAAACATGGAATATCTTGAACCATTGATGAAAATGTTTCTAGAGCATCTTTAGAAACAGAAAATGTAAATATAGCCAGTCTTTAAAAACGTTTCATTAACGTTTAGTATTTTATGTACCTCTGTTTTTAATAATTAAATTTTGTCAATTTAAATTCCAGAAAAATGATGAAATGATGAAAATGAAAAATCAATTTAAGCTGTTTTAAGAAAAGTCATTATTTCTGAAATCTGTGCTTTTTGGCATCAGGTTTATAAACTGTTTCATTGTATATACATATTACTCATGAACTCATAAGAAATAATATTTTTAAGAATGAAGAGTAATGTCTCTAGGTTTTTAAAAATTTTCTTTAAAATTTTTTTTCAAAGTCTGAGGATGAAAAGGAACAATTAAAGAAATGTATTGAGTTAAAACAGTCTCTGGAATTTAGTTTGGATCAAGAAATGAAGAAAAATAGTGAATTAGAAAAAGAGATTACTGGGTAAGATTTTAATATTTCTGATAATTTCAACTATTAATTGATTTAACTACAGTTGTATTTTATTGAAACCTTAGATACAAATTCATTTTCTATATGTATATTCATAATTAAACAAATTATCCATCCTATTTAAAAGTTTAGTTTAGAAACGCATAGCACAATCTGAAACTTTTTTGAGTGCCAAAATATCCCAGTTACTCTTTAATGATTTCTAAAACAGGAACAACAGTGTGTCTTGCATACAGTGATGTCACCCTGCTCCTCATTGTCTACCTTGAATTTTTATTTCTGCAAGATATCTTTGCTCTTTTTGGGTAACCCTACCTTCTTTTATGTGGGATTTAGATCTTGATTTGGCTTATATTTTCTTTCTGCTCTAAAATTTTAGTTATAATATATACATGCAAAAATATATGTATGACTTAAAAATAATAAAATTAGTGATCATGTTTTGACCACTCAGATTAAAAAAAAAAGAATGTTTTGCAATGTCTCTGAAGCCCCACATGGCTTCCTTTCTGTTTATTTGCTGAGTACAGTTAGCCCTCAGTGTCTGCAGGTTCAACCAACCTCAGGTTGAAGGTATTGGGGAAAAAAAAATTCCAGAAAGTTCCAAAAAGCAAAACTTGGATTGGCCTCATGCTGGCAACTATTTCCATAGCATTTATATTGTATTAGGTATTATCAGTGATCTAGAGATGATTTAAAGTATACGGGAGGATGTGCTTAGGGGTACTTGAGCATCCGTGGATTTTGGTATTATACTTAGGGTTCGTCCCTGGTTCTCATTAATATTTTTCTTTCATTTAATTTTCTCTACATTGCTTTGCATTTTGTTAATATTGAACTGGGCAAGATTTCTAGATCTCTTAAAACAGTCTTAAAGAGAATGGTACACATTCTCTCTCTGTTGATTTCCTTCCTTCTAAAGCTCAGTCTGCTTTTTTCCCCTCAACTCAGACTCCAAAGATTTTTCTTTCTTGTTTCTTTTCCTATTTTGAGTGAGCGTCTTGATGTTTATTGTATGTACTTTCTTTGCTTCTTGTAGAGGCTCTGGTCAGTAGGTATCAAAATGTCTTTTTGTGTCTTTTCAAAACATTCATATATGATATGCTTTTCTTCCTCACCTTCAATACTGATCTCTGGTTTATAACTAATATTTAATAATAGGTAAATGTTTCATATTAACATACTAAAAATGGATATTAATAACAGCTTATTTATCAGAACTCTATATGTAATATATTTTATATATATCAACATATCACACTATATTAACTATTTACCTACCATATGTCATAAAATTTTTCTTCATATTATTTACCTAAGATTATAATTTAGTTATGCTTTCAAACAATATCAGATTAGAACATGAGAAAGAATTATAATTTATGGATTTGTTTATTTTATATGATAGAACATGTTTTAATAATTATTATCTACTCTTAAAGAACTTGACTTTTTCTATACATTTCTACAGATTTAAGAAACTCTTAAAAATGACAAGAAGAAAGTTAAATGAATATGAAAATGGAGAGCTTAGTTTCCATGGAGACTTAATAACTAATCAAACTGAAATGGATATTCAGATTAATATGCTAAAGCATAAGGTAATTTTTAATCAGTTTTGGGACCCAGAAATCACTTACTTTGGGGAAATATAAATCACTCCATGCTTTGAGCAGTGAAACACAGATTTGTCTATTAATTTTTTAGATTTGATACCAGTAAAAAAGACAGCTTTTTCCTGTCACTTTTCTTTTCCTTCCTATAAAGGGCACACCGTTGACTCTGTCTTGAACCCTGGCTAGTGATCTGAAGCTGAGCCGCACGCCATTACTGACTCCAAAGCATCTGTGGTTTTCTAGTGGCAGCTTTATTGAAATATAGTGAACATACCATGCAGTTCACTCATTTAAAGTGTACAATTAAGTGACTTTTAGTGTATTCAAAGACTTATACGGTCATCACCACAATCAATTTTAGACCATTTTCATCACCCTGAAAAGAAACCCTACACCTTTTAGCCATCACCTGGTGCCAGTTTCCCCTTCCTCGTCTTCCCAGCCCTAGGGAACCACATCTCTACTCCCTGTCTCTATAGATTTGCCTATTCTGGACATTTCATGTCAGTAGAATCACAGAATATGGGGTCTTTTGTGACTGCCTTCTTTAATTCAGCACAGTATTTTTAAGGTACATCTATTTGTAGCATGTATCGATACTTCATTTCTTTTTATTAATGAATAATATTCCATTATATGGACAGACCACATTTTATTTATCCATTCATCAGTTGATGGACCTTTGGATTGTTCCTACTTTTTGGCTACTGTTAATAATGCTGCTATGAATATTCATGGCCAAGTTTCAGTGCAAACATAGTTTTTCATTTCTTGTGGGGATATACTTATAAATGGAATTGCTGTATTGTATGGTAACTCTATTTAATCTTTTGAGGAACTACCATACTGTTTTCCGGAGTGGCTGCACTATTTTACATTTTTATCCAAAGTGTGTAAGCATCTGATTTCTCTATATGCCTGTCAACACTTGTCATACCTGTCTTTCTGATTATAGCCATCCTGGTAGGTATGAAGTGGCATCTCACTGTGGTTTTGGTTTGCATTTTGCTGATGACTAATAATGTTGAGGCTCTCTTCATGTGTTTATTATTCATTTGCGTATATTCTTTGAGGAACCGTCTCTTCAACTTTTTGCCCATTTTTAAATTGGGTTGCCTTTTTATTATTGAATTGTAAGAGTTCTTTTTGTATCCTAGATACAAATCTTTGATTGGATACAGGATCTTCGAGTATTTTCTCCTATTCAGGAGCTTGCCCTTTCCCCTTCTTGACGGTGTCCTTCAAAACAAAGAAGTTTATAATATTGATGACGTTCAGTTAATCTAGTTTTGTCTTTTGGTGTCATATCTAAGAACTGCCAAATCCAGTCATGAAGATAAACACCTATGGTTTCTTCTAAGAATTTTGTAGTTTTAACCTTTGCATTTTAAGTAAATTTTTACATATGATGTGAGGTAGAGGTCTAATTTTATTCTTTTGCCTGTGGATAGTCTGTTGTCCCAGTACCATTTGTTAAAAAGACTATTCTTGTCTCATTCAATTCTTTGGCCATAAATGTGGGGGCTTCTTTTTAGATCCTCAGTGGTAATGCATTGATCTGTATGTCTGTCCTATGCCAGCACCAAGTCAGACTTTATGAGAATTCTTTCTTAGTCATCTTGCATATTACTAGTTGTTTTCTGTAATGATAAAAAGTCAGTGCAGGGGAATGTCTTTAACTCTACTTCTGTGGAGATTTTCTGCTTCTTCAAGGAGCCTGTGGCCAGCTTATGCCTCGCTGACTCCATGACATGCTGGGAAGTAGGCCTACACAGGTAAAGCCCATTCCTTTTTCTCCCTCCATTCAAACCTTTGGTCTCTCACCCAGTTCCTCCCACTTCACTCCCATTTCCATCAAATCTTGGTCACAAGCTCTGCTGACTCGGCCTGCTGTCCGCGTCATTATGTTTGTCTCATTGTAATTCATAGAGTCATCGATAGATTTCACCATCTAGGAGAAGATGCAGTCTGGGCTGTCAGCTTTGCTCTTTGGAAGTCTCTCTAAGCCAGCACGTTGCAGTTCACAGTTAAATCATCTTTTGACGTGGTTCTTGTGTATGACACTCGTCCTAATCTTGTTCTTGGCATACATTCTGCGTTCTGAGAAACCACAGTTCCCTGTATCTACCTCCTTTTACTTAAAGAGATGCATAGCTGTACTTTATAGCTTAACATGTAATTAATGGAGTAACTATTTCATGCCATCCAAAGAAAAAATTTTAAGCTGTTAAAAACCAGGTAATAATCAATTTATCTGGGACAAATAATAGATTAGTAATTTGAATTTCAAAATTTCGAAGCCAGTTTGTATGATACAGAGCAGCATTGAGGAACAACATAAAAATGAGAGTCCTACCTTTCCTTACAAACAAGCTTTAAGTAAAGGAAAAATTGTATTTAATTTAGATACCGCCAAAGGACACACTGCATTTGTTTTACTACTGAGAAGATTAAAAATGCTTCCATGATGTTTTATTTCCTCTCTGAGGAAAGGACAATGAAGATTGAGTCCTAGATTAATAAATACTCAAACCTGCCTATCTCTTAAGAGTTTCAGTTACTTGAGGGAAAAAAAAAAAAGTCTGCTTTTGGTAATTAAACTCTTTCTAGTTGTTTTTCAACTATTATACTTCAAATCATATGTCTCCTTGCTTACCAGCCTTCTTTATCTTCAAAGTGAGGGGAAATTCTAAAGAGGCATACCTGCCTATTTGTAAAAAATTATAAATGAAGGGAACCTCCAAAAAACTTCCTCCTGAATAGTTCTCAGGTCTTTCTTCTAGTTATCTGATTCTTCTCATCAGCATTCTTTGTCATTTTAAAATAATCTCAACATTTATTAGGTTCCAGTTTATAGGCAACCAGTTGCTACTGTATCTAAGTTACGTTTCTTACTATCTCTTTTTTTCATCTGCTTTTTCTGTTTTTTTCCTAAAAATCTCCCCAAAGTTTAGTAGCTTAAATAAACAACATTTATTTTGTTCACAATCTACCCTTAGGAAAAGCGTGGGCAGGACAGCTGGCCTCTGTTGGCCTCAGTTGGAACACCTACCCGGAACCCCTAGGGCTCTCCTTTTGTCCTGAGCTTCCTCGTAACATGGGGCTGGGTTCCAGGGTTAAGAGCCAGGCAGAAGCTGTGTTGCCTTGTCCAACCTCCCCTTGGAATTCACACAGCATCACTTTCACCATATTCTGCTCATTAGGAATAGGTCATTTATGCTTGGCCCATATTCTATCTTTTTATGGAATAAGTTTTTTAAAAACTTATGGATATATTTAAGAGCCAGCATAATCTACTCACTGGCCACAATTTTTTATATTTCTTCCACATGAAAAGCAAGTCTTTCCAAGGTCTTAACAAAGGGTTTTACAGTCTTGGCTTCATCTTTAGACCATGTTTTCCTGGCAGCACCCAAGATTTGATCTTAGCCCAGAAGCTATTTCTCTGTATCAGCATTATTTGACAATTGGACATGTGGAGGTGCTGTAAATGGGGTACAGAGTCTTGAACCTGGTGAGTCCTGGGTTTTTTTGTTTTGTTTTGTTTTGTTTGTTTGTTTTTTAGCTTATCCCTCTCATCGACTTTACTTTCAGCTGTTTCGTAGCAAGAGTCCCTTTCCTCCAGGTTCCAGTGTCATTTTCTTCCCTTGCCTAGGAGTCGTCACCGTCGGCCTCTTCAAGGGCCATCAGGCTTCCATTTACAATCTCATGAAGCCCTGTAGCTTTTCATTCTTCCTCTTCTCAGCTTCCACTCAGGTTTCACCTACCTCCAGGTTCAAAGGCATTCCCACATGCTTTAGTTCTCTTTTTAATGTCAGCACCCCATTTTTAATATCAGTATCTGTGCCATTTATTGCTAATAAATTGTATAATTAAACCACCTCAAAACCTGGTTGCTCAAAGCAGCATTTACTCTGATCACAAGTCTGTATTTAGGCAAAGCTAGGTGAGGCCAGCTCATTTCTTCTCCACTCAGCATCCGCCAGAGTGACTTGAAGGTGGGGACCAGAGTCACCTAAAGGCTTGTTCATGTACATGTCTGGCAGTTGGAGCTGGCTTTTGGTTGGGATGTTCGCTGGGGCCGGCAGTAGGGACACCGACGTACACACTGTGTGGCCTGGGCTTCTTCACAGTGTGCTGGTTGGTTCTAAGGGTGAACTTCCCCACAGTGTGAAAGACAGAAGCTATTTAGCCTTAGAAATCACACAGCAGTTCCCCTACACTCTGTCCACCAGTTACGGAGGCCAGTACATATTTAAGGGGAGGGAATTTCATGGGAGAAGTGACAGTTTGCAGACATGTTTTAAAACCACTACATCCACTCACCTTGACTTACCGAATAATCATTTTATCTAAAGGAAGGTAGTTCTTCCGAACTCAGTGTCGTTGAAATTCCAGCAGGTTTTTTGTTTGTTTGTTTTTGTTTACTGTGCTCTGTTATTCTGTGGAAAGTAACAAAGCATTACAAGAATTAATGGCATTTTTTGTTGTTGTCCAGAAAAATGTATGGGTCATCTTACTAAACTGTTATTACACTGGGAGATGTGATTTCTTTAACCCTGCAAATCATTTCTCCTTGGATTGCAACTCAAATTAGCATAAAATATTTGTGGTTCAGAAAAAAGCTTATGGCATTAGAATCCATATTTACAAGATTTATTAGTTAGTCTTATTTTCAGAGTCTTATTTTGGGAGGCATTTATTAATTCAGCCCTAAATAACTCAATGTGATATCCCTAAAACTGCTTTAAAAATCATGGAGAGTTAAAAGATGAGGGGGAAGGAGTAAGAGACTTTTTGCTAAAAAGGTGACTTATAGTCAATTTACAGAGGAAAGACATGAAACAATTATAGAAAAATAAGAGTATAAAATCAAGTGCAAATGTTGTGTAACAAAGATGAGGACAGTAAGGAATATATGTTTGTGACTCTTGGTGGAGTTGAAACTTTTTCCTGCATTTTCTTAGTAATTTAAGGTCCTGCATGCTACACTATAGATACCATTTTATTGTAACTGAATTTATTTCAGAATTTGATACCTGCTTTGAGTTAGGCTATTCTCAGTCTACTTCCCTCATTACCAAGTGATATTATTTCATTCATGCAGATTGATGATCTTACAGCAAAACTGGAAACTGCATCTTCAAAATGTCTACATCTGGATGCAAAAAATCAAGTTCTTCAACAGGAGTTATTATCTATGAAAGTAATGGAAAAGAAATGTGAAAAACTAGAGAAGAATAAAAAGAAGTTGCAACAAGAAGTAGTGAACCTCAAAAGTCATATAGAAATGAATATGGTAGAACACAACCAAGTAGAGCAGTATAAACGGGAGATTGAAGAAAGAGCAAGACAGGATGTAATAGAAAAATTAAAAGAAGTCAACCTATTTCTGCAGGTTAATTTTCTGATCTGTACTATGCCTTAATTCACGTCACTGTAAATTACATTTCAGATATATACATTTTGTGTGTTTCCTCCACTTCTCCTATAGCCATTTGTTTTGTAAATTTCTGGAAGGAAGGCTGCATTTGTTTCTCCCTTTAAACATTTCAGTTTCTATCATTATCACTAAATTGATCTTTCAGAATCATTCTCACTAGGGAATCATTTCATTTTTAAGACCAACTGGTATAAAACAAGACTATTAGGATGAAAAGAAAATATTGTGATTTAGAAATTGTACTATACTCTTGGATTATTAAGTTGTATTGTTCAGTGTTTAAAATTTTAAATTGACCCTGTTATTCTTTGAATTATCAGATTAGATGAGCACTAATATAAGAATGGTTCAACTTTAATTTTGTAATTCAGATTTAATTCTGTTTACATTGATGATAAAATATTTTAAAGTTCACTTTTTTTTTTCACATTTAAAATTGCTCTCTGAATCATTGACTCAAAACTAAAGGGAACAAATACACTATAATTATTCAGGTTATCATTATTTTTAAAATGTATCTTTTTAATTTGCTTTAGACACAAGCAGCATCCCAAGAAAACTTAGAGCAGTTAAGAGAGAATAATAATGCTTCAATAAGAAGTCAGATGGAACTCAGAATTAAAGATCTGGAATCCAAACTCTCCAAAATGAAAGCTTTTCAAGAAGATTCTACTAAAACAGAATTGGAAAAATATAAGCAACTCTACCTTGAAGAACTCAAAGTTAGAAAGTCATTGGCAAATAAACTAAACAAGTAAGTCGAAACATAGAATCATAGAAAGTAATTCTAAATTTAGCTCATTCATTTGCCTCTAAAGCATAATTGTTATTGAGCCAGGGTCATGAGATTAGCAGGAAGTGAAAGCTAACTAGGTAGTATAATTTTGGAAAATGATGTTAGTGAGTGAACTCACCTTTAAACTGTTAGTCCAGTTTGCATCTCCCCACCTTTCGCTGGTTTTACATAACTTTGTTTTTTATATTTTCATATAGTTAACCTGATTTAGTCTTTAAGCTAAGTGTTTTTGAAACTGAGACAGCAACGTTATTATAAAATTTCTTGTTGGAATTCCCGTAAGTAGAAATATTAAGAGTTTAACTATTGTTTGGAAGAGTACCACTTAAAAGCAAAAGGTCGCATCCCGGCGTTTGGTGAATTTACTTTCTTGATTACGATCTTTGGTGTCATCGCTAGAGGGCGCCCTGAGACAAACTATTGTATTTTAAGTTTTTCCACGCTGCATAAAGGCATGCTTGTGAAATAGGGGGAAATGAACACAGGGGCGAAGGGCGGTATAATTCACAAAGTGGCTAAAAATAATATGGTGGCCTGCCTGAGGGGGTGTGTGGAAGACGGCAAGGGCAGATCCCAGCTCCAGTGTCTTAGTAACAATGTTGTAAGCTCCAGGTTTCCCCACTATGGGAAAGGAGAGTGTTCCTACCCTCCTGTAAGCCAAAATAGCGTAAAGCAATTACCTGAGGACACATCTTTCTAGTCGATGCATAAAATAAATTTGCACAAATAAAGCACAGATGCTCACACAGTTCAAAGCTGTGGTGACTTGATGCTGAGATGCTGGCTGTGGTTCCCCTGGAAGGAGCTTGGTGGGGCTGCGCTCTCTGCTTGGAGTGCGTGTTGTCTCTCTGATGGCTCGCTGAAAACATACACTGAGTGCTGTTTTGGTTTTTTGCCTTTTTTAATGAAAGCAAAAATCCTCTTCAGGTCTTTTTTTGTTTGTTTGTTTGTTTTTTGATTATCAAAAGCAGGTGCTGATGTAGGCCTTTAGTAAAAGTGAAGAAACATAAAGTGAAGTTTTGAAAAGCAGGGGACACTTATAATTGCCCCAGGACTGTTTTAACTCTTTTTGATTGCCACCTGGGCTATCTCTTCCTCCCCTAGAGGTTGTTTCTCTAGATTATTCCTCAGTGCCAGATGCTTACTTTCTCCGAGGTAATGTGTGAAATGTGTATACAAGGGTGGTGAAAGGAAATGCTTGAAAATGTCTTTGAGGGATGGTTTGTTTTTTTATCCCTGAAGTGGTTTACTAAAGACAGGTATGTCTAAGTGCTGCCATCGCAGAAGGCAGCAGGCATCACGTGTTACACCATCTCCATCACCATCGCTGCTTCTTCCCTCTCCCGACTTTGACTGACCTGTTAGTTAAGGATCCCCCAGCACATGTACTTCTTTAGAACAATTTTACGCCTATAATTGTTGATAGTAGGTCTGTTCAGACATATTTTCAGCGTTAGAACACAGTTTAATGGGACATTCTATTTACTATTAGGGCAACTTTAAAAATGCAAATTATTTAGTAATCATGTGGGGAAAATGAAATGAATGAAATTCGTGTTTTGCCATCTTCCCAGGACTAATGAGAGGCTGGCAGAGATCAGTACCAAACTTCTGGTGGAGAAACAGCAGAACAGATCTCTGCTCAGCACTCTTACTGCGAGGCCAGCCCTGGAACCACCTTGTGTTGGAAATCTTAATAATAGTCTAGTGCTCAATAGAAATCTTACTCCAAGAGAAAACATGGTGATGTCTACCTCAAGTCCACGCCCTGCAAATAACAGCATGGAGACTTACTTGACCAAGGTTAGCTATATTATCTTTTCTGCCTTGGGTTTCAGAGTTCTGATATAGTTCTTGTTTTTACTTTGGTAGAATTCTGAGTTGTGTATTGGACTTTTGCACACTAAGTAAAAGCCATAATTAATTGTGCTAATAAAGAAAGGAGACAGAAATTTTGTGAGTTTTTTAAAGTCCCTGGATCTCTCATTTTCAAGAGATATTTATCATTAACTTTATTCAGTAAATGTAACTAAACTGACAAATTTTAAATTTCTTAAAAAGCTGCACTTAAATCCTATTTTAGAGATTAAATATTATCGCCTAGTAACCAAAGATACACTTTCAGAAGTTTGGCTTACTTTCCGATTGATTTCAGTTTGGTAATGGCTCAAACTCATTTTCAAGTTTTGCTGCACCCTGGTTTTTCTACCTCTAAGCTTAAGTGAAGGATTGGCATCCAAACACTTAGCCACATATGGATGTTTTTTTATTTAAAGGAATCCTAGAGAAATCCTTTTTATGAATTAAATAGACTTGTAACACTAAATAATTTGTTTTTAAGTTAAATTTTTTTATTCTCTTACATGAGTGCATCCTTAATTTCCATTTTACTTATAGCATTTTTATTTGAATTTTTACAAAATGTCTTGCCGAGCAATTGTAGAACATTTCTAAATAAGTAATTAATTAAAGCAAATATTTAAATTTTAAAAATGGAGTTCACTTACATCTCTATCTTGCCATCACTTGGATGAAGGATGACTCAGATGGCAATGATGGGGAGTCTTTTAATTGCAACTAGTTTTCATTGTGTATCATTGTTAAAATATCTATTTCACTCAGTGCACATGGGTTTATGGTTTTGATGGTGTTTTCATGATGTTCTTGATGCAGAGAAAAGTGGCCTTTGTTAAATGAAGTCTCAACCCTGTTTTCTCACCTGGCTTTATGCTGTCATAGAAGAGCAAAGCTAAGGTTTCTTAGGCAGCACCGCAGCTAAATTGGGTCTAAGTGCTTCAGAGCCATGAAACTGGACTCCAGGGTCAAAAAGAAAATGGATGTCAAGCCCTCTGTCAGTTACTAAGCATGATGCGAACATAGAATGTTCTCATGAACATGCCAAAAAATGTTCTGAATACCCAAAAATTCATACAATGTGTCATTTTACAAGATGAAGATGAAAGAGTGTGTGAATGCAAAAGCAACGCAAGGGAAAATTTCTGAGAAAATTATTTCCTTTAATTTTTTTGGAAGGAAGTGGTGGGGTTTTTTTGCTTTTGTTTTTTAGTATTTCCAGATAACTTTAAACATAGTTTATTTTAAACTCAGTTTTGTAGTTACAGGGTATACATAGTTCCTTTGTGGGGCCTTGCTTTGCCAAATCATGTTAGATTTAATGAGAGATTGAAAAGCACTACTTACTCTATCAGGATGTGACGATGTCTCCATAATCGCTACAGAATGCCGCAGAAGAGTTATTATACAGTTATTGTTTACAGAATTCTTAGTCAGACTTACAGAAAGAAGATGCCCTCTAGAATTGCTAGGAATATAATTATTCTACTAGGAAAACATAAAATAATGCTATGAGAGGGGTTAACCTACTATCTGAAATGATAGAAAGGGGTGGGTTTTTGGATGAGGCATTACAAAACAATAGCCTTCTAAAGCTTTTTAGCTGTGATTCTAGAAAGTAAAATGTTAAAAATGGCATTAGTATTGAATTTATCAGTTGCCTTTATTTGCAAGGTTTTGACATTTTGGACTGTTCCTACTGTGAAGTTTTATTTTAGCATTTTTTATCATTATAACAAAATATTGCTCTTAGTCTGTGATTTCAGTGGTGCTGGTTGTGGAAGCAAGTTTTCTCCATGTTCATAACACTTAGATTTATTGCCTCTCTCACCATTACGTGGAATTTAGCCTTGTCACTCGATACCATTTTAGTGGTGATAGATTACTACATATCTGTTTTGTTAATTTTTACCCTCAGCTTTCACATTCAGGTTTAATTCTGGGATGTTTTGTCCTATATATCAGAAGTAATTTTACAGTTTTATTCAATTGTGTTATTTAATTATATCATAAAATGTAAAAAGTTAAAATTATCTGGAACAGATACATGACTGTTAGATTTTCTTGCCCATAGAGTTTTTTCCTAAGAACTGAAAACTTAAAAATTTATTCCAGACAATTTTATAACAGACACAATTTCTCTGGTTTAAAGATTTGTTTATGTTCAAGAGTTTTTAAGTATTTGTGTGCGTAACAGGATGCATGGCCACAGTAGTTAATAAATGCCCTTTAAATCTGTCTTAAGTAGGAAGACTACATTTTACATTGATTGATTTTGGACTTTTGGTGCCTTACTCAAAATTCAAAAATTTTCTAATGATTTTTTTAAGTAATTTTTAAATGTCTCAAATGTCCAGTTTAGCAACTGTGTATGGTTATACAGCTAAAACAGTTAATATTCCTGAGACTTTGACTTTTTACATGACACAACATTGTGTCTCAACAGAATATTGAGTCACATTTCTTTTTAAAAAATAGGCCTCCTGTTCACATCACCAAGGCAGTGCCTGTCCACTCTGAATTTAACTCTAATCAAACTACCACAGCAGTTAAGCTAGTTTCTCATAAGGCAGAGGCAGAGTTCAATAAACTTGTTTATTGTGTCAGTTTATTGTATCAATATAATCCTTCTTGTGTCCACTTCATTTTGCCCACATGGACAAGTGAAGTAGGCCTTTTATCTTTTGAAATATAGAGGTAATAGCTCCACTTCTTCCAGTTCTTTTTCTTTCATTCATTTTTTCTGTACTTAATTTTTCAGCTCTTTGATCAACAAATTCTTCCATACTTCTTGTCTCTGCAGCAAAATATATATATTTAATATCTACAAACTGACAAATGTAATTTCCTTCGTGCATTAACCTATTTACAATTGGATAATGAATTGAAGTGGTTTAAATGACTTGATTTTATTACATTTTCGTGACATTTAAAATGGGTGATATCAGATTTTAAAAGTATCAATCATTACTGAAAATAAATTAACTTTGGGAATGAGTGTGTGTGTGTGTGTGTATGTGTGTGGTGTGTATATATTTATCAAATTGGTCTCAAAAAGAGAGCGCATCATTATTTTCCAGCCTCTAGTCTCTAATATAATGTAACGGTAATACATTATGGTTGAGCGAATGAACATGTATTTGTTGAGATTTGTATTGTTACTGGCGGCACAATGTTTCTCTTTCTAAAATGTTCCTTTCAGCTTTCCCCTACTTTAAAGTGGAGGCTGTTTTGCACAAGGTACATTAATTATAATGTCAGGGAAGAAGAAAACGTTTCTGTCAATATGAGTGTGTGGTCACCTTCCTTGTTGGAGCTATGCTGGGGTAGGTGGCAAATGACACTTCTCTTCCCCTTATGAATTCAGAACGTGGGAGTCAGGCAGGTGGAGATCAACTAAGTAGCTTTGTTACTAACACCTACTAACGAATTGGAGGACGTGCTTTAGATGTGCAGCCACAGTGGGCCTCCGAGTACTTCATCCCAAGTTAGGCACTTCCCCACCCAGGCTTGAGGTGGGGGAGCAAATGCCTGACGCCCGTCCCACGGACAGGCTGCAGACCCAAGTTCACGGTGCCGTGGGCACACACACCTTTCCAAAGAGATTTGGAACCCACCAAGCACTTCTTAGTCCCTTCTCCCAAATTCACCCCTTAGGTAAATCTCCCTCCTTTCATGAGGAGAATGAGAGTGGAAGTTCTCACATTGAAACTTTAGACCCAGGAAATGAAGTTTGTCTGTGATTTCTGCCTGGACTTAAATTCTGAGATTACACACATGTCTTTGGTACATACAAACTTATGATGAGAGATTGGATAGAAGTATGCTAGATGGTAAAGAGAAATCTGGTTTATGTTTTAAATTTTGCCATAAATAACTGGCAACGTGGGTAATTCATTTGTTGACTCATTTTGGTAAACCAAGTTGTATCTGGAAGAAACAAATATCCTTTTAAAGAAAAGTCTCACTTTTGGCCTGCATGACTCAACTAAAGGTTTTCTCCTTCAAGTTCCCTGTCCTGTGGTTAAAAAAAATCTGTGCTTTATAAATTAAATATACTGACTGCTACTAATAGGAGTTATGACATTAATTTATTCTTGTTCATGCCTTTAAAACGTATAATTTAGTTAGAAAGCTACTATTTCATGTCTCATGCCTCAAACATTATTGAACGACAGGACAAAGTTTTACATATTCATTTTCTCTGAGTTATAGTTAAAATCTGTGTGATTTTTCTTAATCTGTGGAAGTAGCTGCCGTAGAACTCTAGACTCAGTAAGAAGGCCATTGGCTTTGTGACACCTGGCAGTCTCTCTGAGCCTTTGTTACCTCTTTTCTAAAATTAGGGACTTTGACTAAATCAGTGACTTCACACCTTACAAAAATTTTTTTTTACAGAAAAGAACTGTTCATTTTGAAAAAAAATTTTTTGCATGAAACTGTATTATATAAAACAGAGACATAAATACACAGCTGTTTAGCTAAAGGAATAGCTGGAGCCCCTGAAGCAGTGCCTTCTCTGTCCCTCAGTCCTGCAGTGTCTGCAGGGGGACCTTCCATTTCTTTGCGACATAGTTTGGAAACTACCAGTTGTGAGAGAATCCTTATAACTAAAAATCTTCAGAATTAAAACTTGCTGATACATTGTCTTCCTGTATATAATTTTCTTACTTTTCTATTTTTTTTGTTAAATGGAAAAGTTAAAAGTACAGATGTGTTCTCATTAACGTTCGACTTCAAACTACTTCCTCCAGCTGAACACAGTCCTCACCTAGAAATCAACATGAAGGTCTTGGAAGTACATATTTAGGAAAAGAGCTTTTGGGGGAAAAGATAGTAATCTTACATGGGTCGTTCCCTAATTCAACGGGTGTAAAAATGTGACCTACATTTTGCACAGTGTTTATTAATGGTAATATAAAATTATTTCAATAAAGGCTTTTCATAGGAAAGATTTTAAAAAACCTCTAGGTGGAGACATTTGTAATGTAGTTTGAAGTGTTCTCACATTTCATAATTAAGTAGATAACTGTAATTAGCCAAATGTTTCAAAAAGCCCTCATTTCTAGAATGGAAGCAGTTATAGTTAAAGAATTATATATGTGTTTCTCATTTCTAATTCTAGAAAGTCATCAGTCAGAAACTGAGTCTGAAAACTGGCTCTAGCCTCTATTTTTCCTTTCTTCAAGCAGATTTTCTGAAATAAATGTTTTAGTCATAATACAGAGAGCAAACTACATTTACTTAATTTTTTGCCAGTAGAATTTTGACATGACATTACAACAGAACCACTTTCTTCATTTTATGTGTTGAAAAATTATTACCGTAGAACATGCCTCAAAATTTTAGTTTTATAAAAGTGTAAGAATGGAAAGCCCATTTTAAGGAAAAATCCATTAAAGTAAAAAAACGGATTAAACTTTTATAAAGGGCAATTTTTCTAAGAATTGAAAAGTAATGTATTCAGTGTAATATATGACTTGAATTGTTTAAACTTACTTGTTACCAATAGGATCAAACATCACCCTCTGAAATTATGTATATTCAATACTGATATTTATTGTAATTAATCTAAATAGCATTACATATATATGTTCTCTATTATCAAAAATCAAAATAGGTAGGAATTTATTTTATATATGTGATTATTTTTCTACTTAAGCAATCCTCAAGTTAGGTCTAGTCTCTAAAAGTATTATTTAAAGCACACATTTCATAAGCTAGATATCATTCCTATGATGATGTCTCTTGTTTAACTTAAACATAAATAATATTTGACTTATTTCAGATGCAGCAGGAGTTGGAAAAAAATATAACTAGAGAACTAGAAGAAGGTATGTGGCTGAAATTTATGAATTAAATTTAGACGTTGATTTGTGAAATAAACCGCAAATAGTACATGGCATCTCTTTCCATTGTTGGATAACAGATACTACGTTAAATTTATTTTTTATTTTTGTCCTATATATATCTAATGAAAAATGTGAAAGCACCATTCACAATGAACAGTATCCTTATTCCTCATTTATTCATCATGTAACAGATTTTTAAAAAATCTCAGGAAGTCTGTGTATTGTTTTTTATTTCCGGCTATGTCCTTCCTCTGCTTCTGCCATCCCCGTTGGAACTGTCAGCCTGCACACTGACAAAACATGGGGTTCATGAGCTTCTTAAGTTTCTGGTGGTGATTAAGGCCAAAAAATCCAGACTCAAGCAATCACGTTCATGTAGCTGTCACTTGGTGGGTGACATTAAAATTTCCTGTCATTGACTTTGTCATTTATCTTTTGCCCTCAGGAAAAATTCCAAATTCCTTAGCATGGAATAAAAACATCCAAATCAATTTGGGTCCTGCCAAAGTATTCAGCCTTATCTCTTTACTACCCTACTTTGCCCCTTAGCTGTGCATCTAGGCAGATAGACTGCTTACAATCCCACAGGCGCTCTTCCTTACCTCTAGTCTTCGTATCTGCTTCTACTGCCCCCCCATCTCCCGTACTCTTTCCTTGTCCTTTAGGTATCACATCACCTCCACCAAAAAGCTGACATTATTGACACAAAGCCAGGTGTCCCTTCTGAGTGTTCCTTGTGCCCTCCTATTTATACCTATCGTAGCGTTTATTACTTGTATGGAAATTGCCTGTTTGTCTATTTTTCCAGTTTATAGTATATGATTTTTCAGGGTGGACTGCATCACCTTCATCTTGTAATTCCAGTGCTTGTCACAGCACCTTAGCACATGGTTATTGAGTAAATGAAGAATAAGGGAACCAGAAGCTCTGATACTCAGCCACAAGAGCAATGAATTCAGCGTGCAGCCGGGGCAAATCATATACTAGTAATCTTGTCTTTTGTGTTGTGTCCTATATAGATATTTTTCATTCTTCTGAACATTTAGAAAGGTCTTAGCTTTTTTCTACTAGCTTATATTTAGTTAGCTCAAGTATTTTAGGTAAAGAATATAATCCTTTCTTTTCCCTTTCAGCTGCTGCTGAATTTGAATCTGGGTCCTGTAGAGCTTCTCCTCTAGGATCTACTGATGAGTCAAACCTCAATCAAGATCTAGTCTTGAAAACATCACAAGAATATGTACAGATTTTGAAGAAAAATTATATGATCTGAAAGATAAATAGTAAAAAGTTCCCTACTGGGCTGTTTGTATT
This sequence comes from Hippopotamus amphibius kiboko, assembly GCF_030028045.1. Classification (NCBI taxonomy): domain Eukaryota; kingdom Metazoa; phylum Chordata; class Mammalia; order Artiodactyla; family Hippopotamidae; genus Hippopotamus; species Hippopotamus amphibius. The sequence goes on along the minus strand of NC_080189.1, from coordinate 117,322,351 downwards.
ACATTTTAGTTGTTTCCCATTAAACAGGATGTGAAAATCTGTATTAAAGGAAAATATTTTTGTATTATATGTGTATGATGAAAATTTATATAGTATTTTAAAGCATGTTTCTCTGCATCTAACTTACTTTTAAGCAGATTTTGTGAATAAAAACCAGCACTGTTGAGTTTTACATGCTCAAACTGAGCCCTGATACCAGCTATTTAAACAGCACCCAGACAGCCAAACTTGTCATTAATATTTAGTGCTGTTGATTGGTAGCTTTTTAGTATTTTCCAATTCTTATCACTATATGTACACCTAAAGATTTAAACAGATGTCATTTGGATATACTGTGCTGTGGCTATTGTCAATGTTTTGATCTATTACAATTGTTATAGTGCCATAAAACTTTAGTATGTATAACTCTAAACACTGATGCATAGATCTTTCCTTATGGAGAAATAAGATTTGCTTAAGACTTTTCACCTTTTCTATCTACCTATTTATTTATTTTGGATTTACTTTTTGGAAACAGTCTTAAAATTAAAGTTCTGATCACCAGACTCAAACAGACATTTTCACAGAATTACCATATCTCCCATATATTCTCCTAAGGTGCCATGTATCTTTCCTAAATGTCATTTGTTCTCCCATAAATGCCCCCTGCCCTGCTGCCCAAGAAGTCATCTATTCTTCAGAAGGTGCCTTTCTTCTACTCCTTGTCACTTATTAAGGAGTATATAAGCCTCCAGTTCCAAGAGCTAAAATGTTAGTAACTCTTACTTGCATCCTTTATTCCCCTTTCTTCTGTCTTTTCCATGTACTTACTTGGCAGCACTCTAGCTGCATAAGAGGTTGGTTACCACCCTTCCCTCTTCCCTTCACCCAGGCATCTAAGTGCTGCTGAAGAAAATTATCCTACTACTTTGATTTAGTTAATTTGCATCTTCTTTCTTCACAAGGACGATTTCAAATCTCCTCTCTGTGTAAACTTATCACCCTGTTTCTTCCCTCTCAACTTGGACCAGACAGTCGTACTCCCCACGACAGTCTTGTTGAGACTTGCCTGTATTCCCGTTCACTCCAGGCTTTCTCCTCCTTCCCCCCCCCACCCCCCCCCACCCCGTTCCCTCGAAACTGCTGGGAAGTCACCGATGACTTCCACATCACTAAGTCAAAACAACACTTTCCAGTCCTTGTCTAACTGAATTTCTCATGCCTTTTGGCATTCATTATAACTGACCTCTTTGAGACACTCTCTTCTTTTGGCTGGACCGGGCTTTTCATGTTCTTTAATTTTATCCTGAATACAACCACAGGATATTGTGATCAGAGACAGAGTTTTATTAAATATCTCACCGTAAATATACAGGCCTTCCCCCCTCACCCAGGCCTGCACCTGGGGCAGCATGTCCAGAGCAGGTCCGTTGTTCTACACCGGCAGGTGAAGGACGGGAGGAAACTGGCTTCCCTTGCTGCTTGTGAAGGGGCAGGAGTTGGCCACCCTTCTCTCCTGGGAAAGCTCTCCTCCTCACCCTGGCCGAAATAAAACGGTTACCCACCCCGACAAGGGTCCTTCTGCCCAGTGTCGCTCCTGCCGGTAGAATGAGTTGGGTTCAGGAGCAAAGCAAGCTTTCCTCTTTGATCAGAGAACGGAGAGGCAGGAGCTCCCGCTCTAGAGCACGTGCTCTCCCAACAGGCTGTGGGCGGGGCTGCTTCACAGGGCTCCGGGCAGCGGGGGAGGGGGCGGAGCCCCTGCGGGGCAGGCGCAGGCGGCGCGGCTCGCCCGTGGCAGTGCGGCTCGCCCGTGGCAGTGCGCGCATGGCCGGCCGCCGCCATCTTGCCTCGAAGGGTCACGGGCAGCGTCTCTGCCCGCGGTCTGTCGTCCGGTCCGGTCCGTCCGCTGGAGCAGCCGCACAGGCGTGTCACCCCTGGAACTCTGGTCTGAAGTGCCAGGTTCGAGGCCTCTGCACCGAGCACCCTCTGAGCAAGTGAAACCAGACTCAGCACTAAGGAGGAAAAGGTTAGACTTTATTTTACTACCTAGATTCTATATTTATTTCCTGGGAACCATTAATGGGCTTCGCCGGTGACAAAATCTCTCCAGGAGCCAGACCTGGGGTCTCCAAGTTTCTAGGCCTCCTTCCTCCTTGCGATGTAAATTCCTAGGGAGATGGTACACCTTCGGGGACCTACTCTGGGCTGTAACTATTTGGTCCTCCTGGGGGGATGAGACTTTATGAATTCTTTCAGATCAGAGCAATTAACTGGATGAATAGCTGTAGCTGTAAATCTCATACAGCATGAAGAGTCTCAGAGGGCCAAGGCTCGTTAAGAAAGATTGCTGAGAAATCCTAGCATATTTTACTTACCCCACAATTCCACCCCTTATTCCTGAAGGAGTTTTAGGCCCAACATAAGCCACTGTGACCAGTCCAACCAAACTTGAAATTGGTGGGCACCAGATCCTTTTGGCTTGTCTTAGGCAACACTTAATCAGAGATGTGATCAACAGGACCCTTACTTAGCGAAAGAAATTGGTCTCAGCTGAACTCCCCCAAATCTCAGATTCAGGCATCTAGCCGAGTCCCCCAAACCATTAGGGACTGTCTCGGGAAACCATGTGGCTTCCTCCTTGTGTTTCTGTATTAATTCCATATTTTTTTTTACCTGGCCCAAGGCACTGTAGGGAGGCAAAATTTGTCACCCCAAGATGGGTCTCTTTGGCACTGTAACTATTTTAGGCTGATTATTTTTAAGAAACAGAAGACTCGGAAAGTCTTTCTTTTTACCACCCCTTTAACTGTTGAAGAGTTTAGATAAAGAGCCTAGTCCAGGAAGACTGCTATCACCAGAGATACCTAGAAAGGATGTGGACTAGGTGTGGTAAGGAGGACTCCAAATATTGGCAGGGAGTTACAAACATTTGCTTTTCCGTCTCCATGTGAATTGCCTTCCTCGGCTTTGTAGTCCCAAACCATTACTCACAACATCCTCTTTTGCCTTTAGCTGAAGATGGTATTTAAGGGGAGGGTTCCAGGCATCTTGGTGAGTTACTCAGTTTTCCTGGATCTCTCCCATGTGTACAGGAACTATACGTGTTATTAAACTTTTGTTTTTCTTCTGTTAATCTGTCTCATGTTAATTTTATTCTTAGATGAACCTAGAAGGATAGACGAAGGTTTTTTTTTTTCTCCCCCACAGCACACACCTTAGTACAGGTAGATATGCTAATTTACAAGTGGCACAGACTTTGCCTCACCTGCAAGGAAGGAATCTGTGGCAAACCCTGTTATCTATACAGCACTAGCCAATGAGCTCACCTGAATGCCTTTCAGGCTGAGGCGGGGTCATTGTGTCACTGCATCATACTGCTCACTGCAGGACAGGGCAGTACATCAAGAGACGAGTTGTTGGGGCAGGAATAGCACCTTTATTTGGAAAGCTGGCAGACTGAGAAGATGGTGGACTCGTGTCCCAAAGAACCATCTTGCCTGAGTTAGAGTTCAGGCTGCTTTTATACTAAAAGGGGAGGAAGTCAAGTCAAACACTTACTGGTTCCACTCCACCTCCAGAGGGAATGTGTTCATTTCAGGTGGGCCTGGTCAGGATGTATTTTACCTTAGTGCTCTTTACCTGGGAGGCAGTGTTCCCAGAGATGAGCCATTATGTGTGATTTAAGCTTATAGGCAACATCCCTTTAGTGATTAACTTGTAATAGAATACAAGGTTCTTCCCTGTTATAATTGTTCACTTCAGCAGAAGTCACGGACAAATTTCATACTGCCTTTTGTGAAAAAAAAAATGGAGTCAGTAGTGCTCCCTAAAGAGGGCTCTCTAAAACGGAGCTGGGAGGCCATTAAGGAGTGTGACGTGTACACATCTCAGCCTGGATGGAATCTGACCTTTTGATAATCTGTTGTCCTAATGAAGTCATCCAGAACATCTCCAGAAATTCAAGATACTTCTCGGACCCCTACTCTAAAATAACCTGTGATCCCTTAAGGACAAATATTTCCTGACTCATATCAGAGTCACTCACAATTCCCATCAGGCAATTTTTGACAACCTGTGGCTTTTTGTTTGACTTTCTCAGAACACTCAGTTTTACCAGAATCTGTGTCTCCTGAATTGAAATTCTTTTTTTTCCCTTCCAGTTTTACTGAGATATAATTGGCATGTAGCTCTGTATAATTGTAAGGTGTACAACATACTGATTTGACTTAGATGATTATCGCAATATATTTCACTATAATTGTAAACATAACTAGATCACTGCTGCAGGGATATAGTGAAATCATTAGGGTGCTTCACAGGGGAAATAAAAACAGGAAGGGAAAAAAACAGTAGAGGATTCTCTCTCTCTCTGTCTCTCTCTCTTTCTTTCTCTTTCTCTATCAATAGGTCTGAAATCTGTAGGGTGGGCCTGCAGGCTGGAAATTCAGGGAAGAGTTGAAGTTCTAGTCTTGAGTCTGAATCCCCAGGACAATAGTCTGGAAGCTGAGTCAGGGTTTCTGTGCTTCAGTCTTGAAAAGAATTCCTTCCACTTTGGGGAACCTCAGTCTTTGCTCTTAAGGTTTTCAACTGATTGGATGAGGCCCCTGGACATTAGGGAGTGTAATCAGCTTTATTCAAAGTTATTGATTTAAATGCTAATCACATCTAAAATATACCTTCACAGAAACATCTCAACTGGTGTTTGGCCAAACAGCTGGGATCATAATCTAGCCTCCTTGACACATAAATTAGCCATCACGCTGGGCAGACATTTTAACTATCAATTTTATGAAGAATATTGAAATATTCTAATATTTGTCCAATTCTAGACTAGATTCTATGGACAACATATAACACAACCTATATATGCCTTCCTGCCCCACTGACGGAGTTTGTTATTGATTTTGTTAGTGAACCAAACTTGGGTCCACTTGCCTGACACACAGCAAAACCAATCTACTAACATCGGGTTGTGGGGAAGGAAAGTGCGGCGTTTATTCCAAGGTGGGGCCAGACAAGGAGAAAAGATGACTCCTGCTCAAGAGACCCAGACTCTCTGATGGCTTTCAGGGAAGTGTTTTTAAAGGCAACATTGGGGGTGAGGGTGTCAGTTGCCCAGTGAGCTTGTGTACATCCTTCTGATTGGCTAGTGGTGAGGTAACGGGGCGGTGTGTTGGGAGTCAAGATCATCAACCATCAGGTTCCAACCTGTCTGAGGTCTGCAGGCTTGTGGTCAGCATGCAGTTAACCTCTTCCACCTGGTGGGGGTTTCAGTATCTGCAAAACAACTCAAGGATATGGCGTAAAATATTATCCATAGCCCCTGAGAAGGAACTAAAGGTCCTTGAGTTTGTTTTATGGCTAAACTATTTTTATCTTGTCTTGCTTGACTCTTTTCTTTTTGCTTGCTTCTGTGATTACATTTGCTCTTTGGAACTCGAGGAAAGCCGAGGAGGCTAAAGCTTTTCTACAAACAAGAGACAGGGGCCATGGGCAAGTCCCCATGGGGTCCTGCTCCATTGCAGTTAGTTTTTCTTTTTAAAAGTGTTTCCCCCCTTATTTTTAACAGATTCAAGTGGAGGGGAGAGGGTTCCTAGTTAGTTTTTCAATCATAACCCACCTAAACTGGGAAATCTAGAAAAATCTCTCTTCTTAAAATAAACTAATCCACATGTCATATTCCCCCACCTCAGATATTAAATGCATACTATATCATTTGAAAAGCCACAAACCCCAAACCCAAACCAGCCAATTCCAGAGCTCTAGTCTCTGTGCTGGATGCTAACCGTGCAATGGCAAACAGAACATGGCTACTTCTCTCTTGTCGTCTGTGGCCAGTTCTCATCGGGCTCCTTCATGCCGATGACGCGCTGGACTAAATAAAACAAAGGCACCTTGTGAAACCGCAAAGGAAATGTGAAGGAAGTCATAGGAAAGACCTCTTCACTCCTGAGATATTTATTAGGAGTTGGAGAGATTTGTTCTAACAGGATATAAAGCCTTGTTCCAGCAGAAAACAATTTTTTTAAAAAATTGGAGTGTAGTTGACTTAAAGTGTTATTTCAGGTGTACAGCAAAGTGACTCAGTTATATATATATCATACGTATATATCCATTCTTTTTCAGATTCTTTTTGCCATATAGGTTATTACAGAATATTGAGTAGAGTTCCCTATGCTGTACAGTAGGTCCTTATTAGTTAGTTATCTATTTTATATATAGTAGTGAGTATATGTTAATCTCAGTCTCCTAATTTATCCGTTCCTGCCATGCTTCCCCTTGGTAACCATAAGTTTGATTTTGAGATCTGTGAGTTGGTTTCTGTTTGTAAATAAGCTCATTTGTATCATTTTTATTAGACTCCACATATGAGTGATATCATACGGTATTTGTTTCTCTCTGACTTACTTCACTTAGTATGATAATCTCTAGGTCAATCCATGTTGCTACAAATGGCATTATTTTATTTACTCTTTTTTATGGCTGAGTAAAATTCCATTGTACATATGTACCACATCTTCTTTATTCATTTCTCTGCCGATGGACATTTAGGTTGTTTCCATGTCTTGGCTATTATAAATAGTGCTGCAGTGAACATTGGGGTGCATGTATTTTTTTTGATGTATTTATTTATTTATTTAATTGGCTGTGTGTTGGGTCTCTTTTGCTGTGCGCGGGCTTTCTTCTTGCTGTGAGTGGGGGCTACTCTTCGTTGTGGTGCGCGGGCTCCTCATTGCTGTGTCTTCTCTTGTTGCGGAGCATGGGCTCTAGGCACGTGGGCTTCAGTAGTTGCAGCACATGGGCTCAATAATTGTGGCTTACGGGCTCTAAAGCGCAGGCTCAATAGTTGTGGTGCACAGGCTTAGCTGCTCCACGGCATGTGGGATCTTCCTGGAGCAGGGATCGAACCCATGTCCCCTGCATTAGCAGGTAGATTCTTAACCACTGTGCCACCTAGGAAGCCCTGCATGTATCTTTTTGAATTATGGTTTTCTCTGGATATTTGCCCAGGAGTGGAATTGCTGGATCATATGGTAGTTCTATACTTAGTTATTTAAGGAGCCTCCATACTGTTCTCCATAATGGTTGTACCAATTTACATTCCCACCAGCAGTGTAAGAGGGTTTCCTTTTCTCCACACCCTTTCCAGCATTTATCGTTCATAGATTTTTTGATGGTGGCCATTCTGACCAGTGTGAGGTGGTTATCTCGTAGTTTTGATTTGCTTTTCTCTAATAGTGACTTTGAGCATCTTTTCATGCACCCACTGGCCATCTGTATGTCTTTGGAGAAATATCTATTAAGGTCTTATGCACATTTTTTGTTGTGTTGTTTGTTTTTTTTATATTGAGCTGCATGAGCTGTGTGTATATTTTGGAGATTAATCCCTTGTCAGTCGCATCATTTGCAAATATTTTCTCCCATTCTGTGGGTTGTCTTTTCATTTTGTTTATGGTTTCCTTTGCTGTGCAAAAGCTTGTGAGTTTGATTAGGTCACATTTGTTTATTTTTGTTTTTATTTTCATTACTCTAGGAGGTGGATCGAAAAAGATCTTCCTCTGATTTATGTCAGAGAGTGTTCTGTGTATGTTTTCCTCTAAGAGTTTTATAATATATGTCCTTACATTTATGTCCTTAATCCATTTTGAGTTTATTTTTGTATATGGTATTAGGGAGTGTTCTAATTTCATTCTTTTACGTGTAGCTGTCCAGTTTTCCCAGCAACAGTTATCGAAGAGACTGTCTTTTCTCCATTGTATATTCTTGCCTCCTTTGTTGTAGATTAATTGACCATAGGTTCGTGGGTTTACCTCTGGACTTTCTATCCTATTCCATTGATCAATATTTCAGTTTTTGTGCTAGTACCAGTGTTTTGATTACTGTATTATTACTTTGTGTTATAGTCTGAAGTCAGGGAGCCTGATTCCTCCAGCTCCGTTTTTCTTTCTCAAGATTGCTTTGGCTATTTGGGTCTTTTGTGTTTCCATATAAATTGTAAAATTTTTTGTTCTAGTTCTGTAAAAAATGCCATTGGTAATTTGATAGGGATTGCATTGAATATGCAGATTGCTTTGAGTACTGTAGTCATTTTGACAGTGGGAAGCAATTTGCTTAGCATGGTTCTAGGTGTGCGGTGGGCACCTGAGAGTCATTAAATCGGATCTGATTTTCCCGGCCTGTGACTCTTTGTGTCCAGCAGATGGCGCCACACAACTGGCAATGGCTCCAATGCTCAGCTGTTTGGAAGACATGAAATGTAATGATAAAACGCTAGTATCTTGAAGCATTCATACTGTCTGTCTGCGAACCTTTCTTTTGCTCCATTTTAGTGTGACATGTGAATCAAAATGAGAAGCAGACAGGAAAATGGCTGTCTCTGCTGGCATGTGGTAATATTGTGGAATAATGAAAATGTAAGTCAAACGCAGAGACAGCCCAGTAAAACAGCACCTAAACACAGAGCTGGAGTGGGGAATGCATGTGTGTGTGTGTGTGTGTGTGTGTGTGTGTGTGTGTACTTGTGCTTCTGAGAAAGATTAAACAGTAAAGAATGGAAGTGATGAAACATACTTTAAAAAAAAAGGTAAAGAGACAATATTGTAGAAAAGCTATAAAGAGAATAAAAAAAGTGGGAGACGAAAGAGAAAGAGAGAAGGGAGAGCTCAACGGAGCATGAGAGTAGGCAGCGTGCATAGAAATGTTGGCATGGGAGCTCCAGCAGGCAGGATCCTATTCCTCTAATTTTTTTTAAAATAAATTTATTTATTCATTTATTTATTGGCTGCGTTGGGTCTTTGTTGCTGTGCATGGGCTTTCTCTAGTTGTGACAAGCGGGGCTACTCTTTGTTGTGGTGCACAGGCTTCTCCTTGTGGTGGCTTCTCTTGTTGTGGAGCACGTGCTCTAGGTGCACGGGCTTCAGTAGTTGTGGCTCACGGGCTCTAGAAGTGTAGGCTCAGTAGTTGTGGCACACGGGCTTAGTTGCTCCGCAGCTATTCCTCCATTTCTTGCAATTCTAATAATAATTGAATTTCAAACGAATATCATGCAAGTAGAGGACAAGAAAAAATACACGAAGTCACCTGGAACCAATTCAATGGAATTCCTCATTTCAAGGGACTCTGACTTTGTGGTCACAAAGACTAGGAACATACAGCTCACAGCACCTGTTACAGAAGGTGAAGTCGAAGCCATAGGTGCTGAAAGAGGAAACTCCCTACCGTGGAAAAGGAGAAAAGAAAAACACATTGACTGGGAATAGTAGACCTCTTGGGTTCATGTCCTCTTTGTTAAACTTTTAAAGTCTCTCCAATTAAAAAAAGAAAGTCTGGGACTTCCCTGATGGTGCAGTGGTTAAGAATTCACCTGCCAATGCAGGGGACACAGGTTTGATCCCTGCTGCAGGAAGATCCCACATGCCGTGGAGCCGCTAAGCCTGTGCACCACAACTATTGAGCCTGTGCTTTAGAGCCCATGAGCCACAACTATTGAGCTTGTGTGCCACAACTCCTGAAGCCCATGCGCCTAGAGCCCATGCTCCGCAATAAGAGAAGCTTGTCCACTGTGAGGAGCCTGCGCACCACAACGAAGAGTAGCCCCCACCCATGTGCAACCACGAACACCTAACACAGGCAATAAAATAAATGAATGAATGAATGAATTTTAAAAAAAGAGAGAAAGTCTGCCTTGGATAAGGGGGGGGGGGCTGCAAAGAGGGGGTTTATTCCTGCTGCATTGAGGGACCTATTGCTCAGTTTAGAAGCTACTTTCAGAGCAGGACCACCCACACCCTAATTTGGAAAATTGTTCCCTGTCTGTGTCCTATGTCACCTGTTGGGAGACTTTTCAAAAAGGAAGAAAAGAAGGAGCAATCATGAGATAGTCCAGTGAGCGTCCACAAGTGACCACTGCAGCCAAGACCAAGACTCTCCTGCCACTGTTTGTCCCAGGAGAATGCTGCACGTCTCAGGAATCCTACAAACTAGAAAACTCCTGAGTGAAATGATGCTACGGGCGGAAGTGTCTTTAAAGCATCTTAGTATATAATATGATGGGCTTTGCAGTTGACCGCAATTCCAGTGACCTTACCAAAAACTAAACATGCCTAAAAACTGAAAGTCCCTTTCTTCCAGGAGAGTTGATGTCTTACAAAAATAGTATGATACCTGTGTTGTTATAGGTTTGAGCTTAATTATAAAATCTATGGAGGGGAGAGATGTTTAATCCAGATTATTCTAATTCATCCTTCAAAAAATGCCTTTTTATTTTCCTTTTGGCCGTTCCACACCCACGCAGGGTCTTAGTGCCCCGACCACGGATCGGACCCATGCCCCCTGCGGTGGAAGCACGGAGTCCCAACCACTGGACCGCCAGGAATCAGCTGGCGGCTCTCAGGTTTGTGTGTTAATGAATCACCTGGGGTGCTCGTTCAGATGCAGATTTCCAGGCCCAGCTCCAGACTCTGATCAAAGAGCTTGGGTTCACAGCCGTGGAATTTGCATTTTAAACAGTCATTTCAGGTGGTTCAGATGCAGGAGATCCAAAGACCTCTCAGAGAAATATTGCCCTAAGCAAAGGCAGGATTGGCCTTTCAGAGAGGCCTTCAAACTCACTTCCCATCCATCCATCCACACATCCACCCAGTCATTACTTCCCTCTCTCCTGAACTCATGAATGCAAGAAGCATTTCAGGTGCCCTCGCATTGTAGTAGGAGAAGTTGGACATAGTAAATATAAAGCGGCCCAGTTCCTGCCTGGAAGGTATTTTATACCTAATGGCTGATAGGCTGATAGATATATAGTGTGTATATATACACACACACATACACACACACACACACACTCTCTCACTATACATATAAATAATACATATAAATGTTAACTATATATTTATATTACATAAATTATAATATATTTATATAATGTATAATATACGAGGGTGAGTCAAAAATTATCCACACTACGGTTTATATTAAAACTTCTGGGACTTCCTAGGTGGCGCAGTGGTTAAGAATCCACCTGCCAATGCAGGGGACCTGGGTTCGAGTCCTGCTCCAGGAAGATTCCACATGCCACTGAGCAACTAAGCCTGTGTGCCACAACTATTGAGCCTGAGCTCTAGAGCCCGTAAGTCACAACTATTGAGCCTGTGTGCCACAACTACTGAAGCCCACACACCCAGAGCCTGTGCTCCGCAACAAGAAGACGCCACGGCAATGAGGAGCCCGTGCACCACAACGAAGAGTAGCCCTTGCTCGTCGCAACTAGAGAAAGCCCTTGTGCAGCAGCAAAGACCCAACACAGCCAATAAATAAATAAATAAATAAATAATTAAAAAAAAAAAAAAAAAAAAAAAAAAAAACTTCTGTTGGCTCCACAGCCAGAGTGCGGATAATTTTTGACTCATCTGCGTATACGTGAATGACAGCGTCAGGTGCTAAGTATTGAATTTACAGCCATAATACCAAAGAGAGTGTTGCAGGAATTTGGAATAAGTTTCTGTGGACATGAGCTAGTGTGGTCGGGAAAGGAGGGCAGCTCCATGGAGGGGGTGGCGCCGGGCCTGGACCCTGAATGATGAGGCGCAGGCAGGATATTTCAGCCGAAGGAACAGCATTCTCTTCCTATCACACTTGTTAAGCAGGGTTGTTGTTAATGTCCCTAAGCCTGCACTAAAGATAGCAGAGTGGCAGAGCATGGCCAGGGATTAAGAGGATAATCTTGTTAACCACCTTCAGGGCAGCCATGAAGGATGAGAAACCAAAAGCTCCTGATTCAGCAACATCCTCTCCTTGTTTTTTCAGGATTCTGGTGCCACTTGGACCATTTTTTTACTTTAATAAGTTGATAAATAGTAGGAACGCTTGACATGACATGTTTATTGTATACATCCTGTTTTTCTCTTAGCTCCATATCTATTTCATCCAGCCGCTTTAAAAAAGTTAAAATTATGGTCATAAGCACATGAAGGGCATAGACAATTAGCACCGTAAGAAGAGGATCAGAACCATTAGAAACCAAGGGAGGAAGATTAGTTTCATTAAAAACTACTTATTTAAGAAAGAGAGCTGTATTCCTTAAGATTTATGCTTAGACAGATTGTTTTTAGCTATATTTTGCCTATCTCATTACATGAAAGACATTTTAATCTAGCTGCTTTGTTTTCCTTCCCCAGCTCTTCTTCTCAACATCCACAAAGCATCAAAAACTAAATATTTAAGCCAGTTTTGTCCAGGAGTTTTCACAGAACATATAGAGGAGAGTTATGACTATACCACCACCATACTTGTCTGGAGCCAGACAACTGGGTTTTTTATCTTAGATCCATCACTTCCTATCTGTGTGGCTTTGGTAAGGTTACTGAACCTTTATGTGCCTCAGTTTCCTAGTCTGTAAAGTGGACACAAATAGGGTCTTGTGTTAATTGAATGAATCTGTAAGTGTAAAGCACTTAGAACAGCCCACATAGTAAGGGCTCAGTCAGTGTTAGCTGTTGTCATGAGCTCTGTCCTTGAGGAAGGTATACACATGAGCAAGTTTCTTGGGATATATGGATTGGAGAGGTGTTCACATGTATTTGAAAATCAACTATAATATGGGGCAAAAATTATGAAACATTATATCATTCCTTACAAGAGGAAACATTTAAAACTATAAGAATACACAGTAAAAAAAATCATATAACAGACTTTAAATATGAGAAGAACAAGGGTAGGGACATAAAAGAGAACTGGAGAAGCACTAGTACACAATGCCCTCATGGCCTCTGTCTCTGAGCTTTCTAGTAACCGTTGCAAAAAGGGAAACCTGATCGGTTACTCACAAGATAAAACAGGCCAGTTGTTCAGGAGAAGCACAATTACTTACACAATTAACTATGCAGTTAAGACCAGAAAGGAGGGCTTCCTAGGTGGCGCAGCGGTTAAGAATCCGCCTACCCATGCAGAGGTCACGGGTTCGATCCCAGCTCCAGGAAGATCCCACATGCCGCGGAGCAACTAAGCCCGTGTGCCAAAAAAAAAAAAAAAAGACCAGAAAGGATACTCCCAGAAGTCGTCTTTAGGATGAGGCTGTGTAATATAATAAAAAACATCTTTTCATCAAATGAACCAGTTTCACAGGGTGCTCCCATAACATTCCTCAAGTCACCACCCCAAGCACGTGTCAGTAGAAGAAGTCCTGTGAGGAGATGGAATTTGTGCTCAGCTCTGTGTTGACGCTGCGTTGTGCAGAGGAAGGTTTAGAATGTCTGGAACACCCGTGACTTACACCCATTCCTAGCTGTTGGGCTGCTTAAAGCACAGTTGTACCTGTCCTCTCATTTTATCCTCAGAGACCTCTCTGAGACAAGGATTATTAAACCCATTTCACAGATAAGAGAGTGAATCTGAGGGTGGTGGGACGGCTAGAAAACCGTGGGGGAGGATTTGACCTGCTGACTCCCAGGCCCTCCCCAGTCTCTGGAGGTGCGCTCATCACCACACTTCTCAGCACCCTGTTCCCTCTTCCTCACCTCTCATTCATTTTTTTAATCCATTAAAATCTGATTTTTATGTCTGCAACTCCATTTAAATTGCTCTGGCAAAAGTCAAATGATGTTTTTTATTGTCAAATCCAGTTACCCTATTTTCAGCTTTTTTTTTTTTTAATTTTGAAACAATCGATTATTCACTCTTTGGTATTCTGTTCTCCTTTGGCTTTGGGGGCACTAAATACTCCTGTTCCTCCTCCCCCTTCCCCTACTTCTGCTCACTAGCCTTTAGAAGCAGCTCCTCTCCACCCACCTCCCGTAGGTTGGAGTTTCCCAGGATTTCATCTTTGGTCCTCCCTCATTTTACTCTATGCAATTCCCCTGCAGAAGCCAGTCCTCTCCCAAAAATTCAGCTGCCATCTTGAAAACACTAATTCCCAAACTTACACAGTAGTCACGTCTCGTAGGGGTTGAGCTCTAAGATCAGGGTCAGAGGTAACAATAGCATTTGTCAACATGAGACTTGTTCATTGTTTTCTCAGTTGAATTAGAGATGAAACAGCCGACTCAAACTTGGTGACATTATACAGGAAAATGGTTCGCTAAAGACAGGAATTATACTCAGAATAGTGAGATGTTCATGTTATGAGGACCTACAAGGGAAATGAGCCCACGTGGTGGAAGAGCAGGCTCACACCTCCCATTTCTCCATCAGTCTAGAGCCTGGAGCCATAGGGTAAAATGGCATAAAGAAAACAATTTAAATAGTTCTTCCCTGCTCTCCATTATTTTTTTATTTAAGACCAAGCACACACAAGTGAATTTGCATACGTAACGACTCCCTGTGTCTCTACAAACTCTGCCTGTTAGACATTTTCATATGGTTGTCCCACAAGATTTCAAACTCAAGCTGCCCGATATTTAATCTATTGTCTTCACTTCCTACTCAGTTTTCATTAGATATAGCAAGGTATCCACTCTATATTATTGCTGTGACAAAGACACTCCCAATTCTTAGTGGCTTAACCAATGAAAATGTATTTCTCATCTGTGTAACAGGCAGGAGTTCCAGGTCAGGAGACGGAGGATGAAATGGGGCACAGGAGGTCCACTCCACAAAGTCATCCAGGGATCCAGACTCAAGAGGTCTCTGCCATCTTTGATATGTGGCTTCCAGGGTTGCCTTGGTGTGAGGAGGAAGGAGCAGAGGAGAGGGTGGCAAAGGCCCACCTGAGCTTTAGTGTCGCATTACGGCTGTCCCACTCCGTTGGGCCACCTGGAGGCATGGGAGGGAAGAGTCAAAGCTTAGCGGAGAGTCTGTCACACTCTCACATCCTCCCCATTTCTAATATTTTTCTTCCACCAGTATTTGCTGTGTCTCAGTTTCCTCTTCTATAAAACGGGCCAACAATTATACTCCTCACAGGGGTTGTTGGGAGAGTGAGATAACCTGTGTAAGACAATTAAACTGTGCCTGACGCGTAGCTCACGCTACACAATCACTTACCTACTGTTGTCATCTGTCAGCTGCAGGAGCTCATCAGCCATGCGGTGCACCAGGCTAGAAACCCTCTTGCCCCACCACCAACTTCACCAAGTCAGTGAGTCCTACTTCCTTAGTTAAAAAATACATATTTATGTTTCCTTAAATGCAAGGAATAATGCTTCTGACATGGAAATTAAAACATATGGATTTGGGGAATTCCCTGGCTGTCCAGTGGTTAACGCTTGGCGCTTCCACTGCTGAGGGCGTGGGTTCGATCCCTGGTTGGGGAACTAAGATCCCAGCAAGATACATGGTGTGGCAAAAACCAAAAAACAAAAACAAACCCACACCAGAAAATAAACTTATGGGTTTGGATTGAAAAAACAAAAACCAAAACCACTCTCCTTGGGGGATCCAATGTACTCCATGGCTTCAACCGCTGTCTTTAATATGGGTCCCACATGACCCCATGACAGGATTAGAACTCCCTGCTGGAAGAGATCTAGACACGTCTTCTTATTCCCTCATTTTAAAATGGAGGAAACTACCACCCGGGCAATGGCAAAGCTGGGACTCAACGCCAGGTCTTTGAACTCCAGTCAGGGACTTCATCAGATTCAGCATCCTTCCCACATAAGCACGTTCACACACGCTGCTCTATTTTCATTCCTCTGTCGACCTCCTCGTTTAACTCCACAGAAGAGTAAACTAAGCCAAAGCCAGCCCAACAGCTCCTCTTCCACACCCTCACACGTTTTGGTTGGTGTCTGTTAAATGAAAATGCTGCACCAATTTCCCCTAATCTCCTGTGTTACCAAACCAGTTACGATTCCAGAGTGTGTGCTAAATTCTGACGCTCCTGCGGGTTTACTGGGATCTGCAAACCCAGGGCTGTTTCCCGTCCTGCTTTTTCTTCTGAGCAGCAGATGGCGCTGTGCACAAGCCTGGGAAGGTGTTTTATAAACTTGGGGAAAGTTGAGGGAAGATGGGCTCAAGTCTCTGACTAAACACTCCTTAATTTTATAGGCATGCTTACCCTCCTCTTCCCAGGTCTGTGTGCTCACAGTGAGTGTGAGCGGTGCCTCAACAGGCACGAGTAATACTGTGTGTGTAATTCGTATGGTCCAGGACAGTGTGGTAGGGCTGCTGGTTCATCACTGACCTCGCTTCCTCTCCTTCCTGGTCACTCAGCAGGACCACGTGTCCTGGTTTCTGGCATGGTTCGCTTTGGCCTTGTGACTGAATTGTGGCCAGTGGAATGAGAGAGGAAGTGATCTGTGCCACTTCCAGGCCTGGCCTATAAAACTCTCCTGTGCTTTTCCCCCTCTACTCACTGGATGTCAGTGCCCAGGATGACCTTGGAAGCCATGGGTTGAAGGTGGCAGAGTTGCCTCCATCCCGGGTCCCTGAATGACTGCGTGGAGCCACATACCCCCACTGACTTAGGCCCACATTGGGCTGCTACATGAGTAAAAATTAAACTCTAATGTGTTAAGCCTCTGGGATTGTGGAGTTTATTGTTGCAGTGATTAGCCTACCTCACTGAACAAAATTAACTGATGAAACCTGCTGTTCCATGTGATCTTCTTGGGGAAGATGTTTAAAGAAGTATCCAAGTTTCTGCACAATAGTGTATCTTTTTCCACCTTAGACACCAAACAGGAAGTGACTGTTCCCTGTCAAAGGATGTTTCAAAGGCTTCCTCACCCCAATTGTTTGAGCAAACAAAGGACTTGATCTGCAGTGTGGAAGGCAGGCAGCTAGCAAGGAGAATGCTGATGAGCTCAGGATAAAGACGGAATAGAGCACGTGCTCAAGTTTATGAGCAAAGCAGATAGCTGGCAAGTTGCCAACATATTGGAGTGAAGTAAATCCCTTCATAGGAACAAAGGTACCGTAATAAGCACTATTCATGGTGGGGAGGTTGTCTTGAAAGCTGGCCACCAGCAGTTTCTCCCCTTCCTGTACACACAGCTTCTACATCAAGAGGGGTTTCTCTCTCTTCTCCCTTGAACGTGGGCTGGCCTTGTGACTTGCCTTGGGGCCAACCAAATGCAACGAAAGTTCTGGGCACAGGCAGCTTCCACCCTCTTGGAACCCAGCTGCCATACTGTGAGGGACCCAAGTGGCCTGTGGATGAAGAGAGCCGCGGGTGGGGAGAGCTTAGAGGCTCCAGCCAATGGCCAGCGCCAACCACCTGCCATCTGAGTGAGGTCGTCTTGGGCTGTTCTGGCCCAACTGAGCGCCTAGCTGAAAGCAGCCACACACGTGACCACCGTCGACACCACACAGAGCAGGAGAATTGTTGATGTAAGGTCACCCAACCCACAGAATCACAAGCATGAATACATCATGCTGTTAGTCCTTGTGTTTGGGGTTGGTTTATCCTGTGGTAACAGATAACCAAAGTGCAGGATAAGTGACAAAAGGTCTTGAGCAAGAGGCAGATGTTTCAGGACACAACAGGGGACAAGACACGGTGAAGCAGAGAAGAAAATCCTTCAGCAGTAACTTACTGAATTCCCCTCTGACAGTCTGCTGGGCCAGGGCAACCCAAAGACTGCTGAGATGCAAACCTTGCTCTCGTGGAGCTCATGGCGAAGCAGAGGGACACAGATGTGCAAGCGAATAGCTATCGGACTGGCTATTGAGTGGGGGACAAAAAAAAGGGGAGCGATCCATTTTTAAGAGCTTAAGTTGAGTTTATAAGATGCATAGGGTTTGATGAGTAGCTGAAGGGGATTGCAGCAGAAGACCAGAAGCATTGCAGGCTGGTGGTAAACAGAGGAAGCACAGGCAGCCTGCAGAAGCCGGGCTGAGAGCAGACGAGCCAGGTGGGGTCCACCCTTGCAGAGAGCCCTCGTTCTTAGTACGGCTGCCTGGCTGGGCCCGGGGCCACCCTGTGCCAAACGACACTGGGAGTCGTGTCACCTCCAAGCCTGCCCACGCAGCTCACCGGGGCCAAACAAGGCAGCTCTTATTTTGGTCTGAGTGTACAAATGAAGTGTCAGGTTCAGGTTTGTAAGGGACAAGAGAATAAAATATCAACATCCCTCACTTGTACAAGTGGTAACCCTTCCGTTTCTATCACCTACGGTTTTTCTAAAAAAGCATCAGTTTGGGCTCTCTGTGCCTTTATTACATAAACCAGTGTCGTCAAATGTGGTTTTGTTTTTGGCTTTTTTTAATCAGATGTTTTTATCTCACTGATTTTAACCCTCCTACCTACAAAAACAAGTATGTAATGCTACTTTCAGACCTGTGGTATTAGAGAAAAAAAAATGAGTTCTCTTTCTAAGGATGGAGGGGAAAAGCCTTTTCCCCCAGCCCCACCTCCTGTTTGGGGCACCAGGAGTATCCAAAATTAGATGTGACAGAAGATCCACAGAGAGGCAGGAATAAAAAAATGATGGTAAGAACACTTAACATGAGAGTTATCCTCTTGACAAAATTTTTAAGTGCATAGTAGGGTATTGTTAACAATGTTGTATCGCAGATCTTTGTTTTTAAAAAATTTTATCTAAGCCATATGAATATATCATCAATACAGATGAGTAACATATCCATACAAATATGTATATGGAAGGTACCAGATCAGGTCATGTAAGCAGTCAACAAAGCTTGGAGAATATACTGCCCGTGTGATCTGTGCCTCCCAGCCTCCTCCTGAAGCCCCCTAAGTGGGGCCCCCCATCCTTCCCCTCTGGGGAGCAGATGCACACCTTCCGCAGGTGGAAGCCGAGAAATGGGCTCCCCCTCTGTGCCCTCTCCGGCGGCACGCTCCTTGGGTCTGGTCCACTTCTGCTTTACCTTGTGCAGGCAGAACTGTTCAGGCTTGAAGCCTGCTCCTCCCCAGTGAGAACCTTCATCGTTGCCCTTCCTCTCTGCTCACCAGCCCCTGGGTCTGGGGCCCTGCTCCTCACCTGTCCCAGGCCCGCTGCCTCCTGCCCGCTCGCCACAGCAGCTGGACCCCTCCTTTCTCCCCGGCCTGGCCTTGATACTATATAAAGTTCCTCCTTAGCAGACTAGTGTTCCACCTAGTGGCAGCACTTCCCTGATTGTGAGGAAACAGTGATAATATTCAATACAATAATATCAGTAGGGACAGCTACGAGGTGCCCTTCGCGTCACTTTACAGGATAACCTCCAATGCCCACGATGACTTTGTAGAGTGATGCCGTCATCCCCACTTAGGGGCGAGACAGTTGAGGCCGAGGGTTTAAATTTAATATCTGAGCTGGAATTTGCACACAAAACGCCCGCCTGCCACCAAAGCCTGCATCTTTCTGCTGCACCTGTGGTTTTCCTTATCACCGCGGGGATTCGTTTATATTAATGCCAAGTCAGTGCTGGAATGGCCTTGCTGGGTGAGAGCTATCCCTCTTCCTCCGCAGGCAAACAATCTAATTTGCAGGCTGTGATCAAAGTAGACAGACAGATAAATGGCTGGATAGAAAGACAGAGAAAATAAATTGGTTGGAAATATATGAGGTTCATCTGGGGGCAGAGTTAAAATAATAATTCAAAGGGATTCTAGAAACGTCTAGAGCTTTGTCTTATTCACATATTACCATTCCCCACTTCTCTCAAAAAGCCTGGGGCCCAGAAATGACCCATGGGTTCTGTCCTCCTACAGATGCCGTTTACTGAAGCATTTAAATGCCAACGTCTCACCTCCCAGCAGTCGGATTTCTTGTGCCCTGACAGCTTCAGAAGCTAACCAGGGAGACGACGGGGATGACGTGGACGCAGCAGCCCAGGGCTGCGTGGATCTGCAGGATGCACTTTCTTCTGTCATGGAGAAATAATTCTCCCATCGCCCAGCCTCATTCACAGGCTGAAAACAGACCCTCACCCCCACCACAGGCTCATCTGTGGCTGTGATAAAGAAACATCTCTCTCCGCCCCATGGACACCCGGGTTAACACCTGGGCCAGTTTCACTACTTTTTGGGTTGGCCACTGCAAGTCCTGCGCAATCAGAAACGACAGATTTACGCAACACTGTGGGTTTGGATCAGAAAGTGCTCTTGAGTGAGCTTTTGTTCTCGGCTTCTTCCCAGCCTTAGCTGCTACCTGCAAGAGCCAACAGAGACAGGAAACAAAACAAAAGCTCATTTCCTGTTCTTGGGAACGAGGCAGAGGCACGTTGAACATCCGCGACAGCCGTTCTGCACACCTGGGATACGTTTAATCCGAACACAGGGCGTCAGCCCCACAAAAAGAGGGTGGGGGTCCCTTCCCTGTCAAGGAAGTAGTAGCAGCCCCGACTGCAAGCACGTCCCCCCACCGCCCCCCCTCATCTGCGGGGACAGATTGGTGAGTGAGGGCTTCAAACTCTTTTTCCCTCCAATGAGTATCCAGCTGACGGCCTCGCTGCGTGTTATTTATTCCCTGCTACTTCATGGGCGGCTTCGCTCGGAATCTTATCCCCTGGAGCCTCTGACCTGAAGAGCTGAGCGCTCCCATTTCCATCACGTTTCAGCTGCGCCCTCCCCCTTCGACTGAGGCCAACCATTTGATTTCTGCCCCGTTGTCTTCCCATAAAAGGGAGTTTTGGGGGGATAATTTCCCAAGACATCACGAGTGGTTTTAACATCAAAAGCTAGTTTTGATTCCTTATCTTGTTTCTTCCGGCTATTTTGAGTTTTGTTCTCCTTGGTTTGCAGAGGCTTATAAAAATGCATTTGTTATTTTCCAGCTTCACAGGTGAGAGCAGAGGTTTCCAAAGACCAAAGCCAATTCCGGCTGAGGCTGAACCAGTAAACCATGTAGTTGGCCTTTGGCTCTCAACAGCTCTCTTGTTCTGAGTAGGTGTGTAGACTGATGGTACAGGCAGACAGGCTTCACGGTTCCTGTGTTTCAAGAACAGAGGTGCTCCACAGTCTTTCCAGCAGGTATGACTGATTTGTTTGAATTTTGAGCCGCAGTCAAAAGTGGAGAGTCTCGTTGGAGCTCCACACTAACCAAAATGTTTAGGACTTGTGCATAGAATATTGACTAATTTCTAACTTGAAGTCTTGTAGGCTTCCAGGTGAATAAAGGGGAAGGGTAGCAGGGGCTTGTTCTTATGTATTGTCAGTGATGGTGTCTTAGATCAGGATGTCCCCAAAATGTGACCCAAGTTAGGTGACCAGCCCTCTTTCCCATGCAATAAACAACTTCAGGGGCTTCTCTCCCCAGTGGTGATACTTGAACTATGTATTCTCTCTTCCTCATGATAACATAGCCAACTCTTCATGCTTGGCAATGAGACGATGGACAGTTAAATCCAGATGATCAAAATCCTCGTGGCTCTGGATGTAATGAAAGCCAGTCTCATAATGAGATACAATCTCTCTCTCTCACCACTCATATATGTTTGGATTTTAATTTTACTCTGCATCTAATTATAATCCTCGCTTGGCTTGGACCACACTGTCAATAATCATGGGGCCCAGAAAGACAGATGCGGAAGCACCAAGCTGCCCGTCTACTGGTGGTTATTCGAGAGTTGATCAAAATACTTGAAGTTCATGGCTGCAGTGGTGCTGCCTGACATCAGTAGCACAGAAACCTTCCTGCTGTACCAGAAACTCCATCTAAAAATGGATAACGAAGGCAATCTATGATATGAGGGTAGTTTAGAAAATGTACTGGTTTAACCGGGCTGGCTTTTATTTCCTTGTCTATAAAATGGAATGATAGTATTTCCTGTTTGTCACACAGATAATTCCTTTAGATTAATCAGGGTGTTCATGTTTCTTTATTCTGAGTTCTGCTCAGACCAATGTTATCTGTGGAATTTATGCTAAATAATACAGCATATAATATTTAAAGTGACAACTTAGAGATGATGTTCTTAAGCTTGTTTCCAAAATACTTTGTGAAAGAGAGTGCTTTCAATTTAGCATTTTTGCGATAAAGCGTTACCAATATTTATGTTTTTTTGCATTGCCATAAGGACATAGTTTATAAATCTGAAAAAAAAAAAAAAAAAAAAAAGGGTAACATCAATAGGAAAGCTGGGGCAGAAGGGAACATTTGCCTAGCAGGTAACAGTCTCTGAAAACAAGCCAATCTCAGATCTCTCTGCAGAGTTTAGAGAGGTCTGTAATTGTCCTGAACAGGTCAAGCCATGTAGACAACACAAAGGAGACTCAGCCTGGGGCTCTGGGGACCAGAGCAGATGACTTAAAGTCTCTTTATATACAACTATGTGTTTTCTGGGGAAGAGATTGGCGGTGGGGGGGGGGATCAAGTTGGTTTGGGAAATTCTGCACTAGGCAAAGTTAAACAGCTTTCTTTAGCCTTCAGTATTCAGGTTTTATCGCAAATCTCTAAGAGGGGGAAATAAGAGGGAGCTTTCCCCAAACGCTTTTGACCTGGGACTCCCTCTTCACTGGGAATCACTAACATTTCAGAGGGCACTGATGTCCCACCAAGTCCAGTTGGGAAAAGGCCATTTGGAGGAGTCAGGGGAGCCCCAGCTGTCCAGGGTCACTGGCTCCACTGAGACTCAGCTCCCAGGTCAGTGAGGATAGTCCAAGGGGGTGGCCTTCATGTTTAGGCAGCCACATCCTTGGGGATATGTGAAGGCTTGCTCAGGGTACATTAGTACAGATTAAAAAAAAACTCTACATCTACATCCTTCACGTGCACACTTTCCTAAAATTGCTCTGCCGAGAGCTGAACAGCACTGAGACATTCCAGTGGGGCGGAGGGTCTCCCCTTCTACGAAGGCCACTTCATAAAGGCGAGACACGCCTCCCTCTCCCCCTCTTCTTACCATCATGCCTGCCCCAGGGCCCACGAATCTCTGGGGTGCCAGACAGAATGCTGGTTTTTGAGAAAGTGAGTGAGTCTATTGACTTAGTAATAAATCTTTTTGCAACTCAGATGGTTTCTAATTCTTTGCTTTCATGCAAATTGAGGGCAGACCTAATTGAGCTGTCAGAGATTAGATTAAATATAATTTTGATGATAGATCACCCTATCAGAAGGAGCTCGGTAACTGACATTGCTATGATAAAATTACTTTCATTTTCATATATTTACTTTCATGAAAAAGGTTTCATAGTGCCTACAATAACTGAAACAACAATAATTGTAAAATGGTAATAATGTTGGTGAGGAATGCCCTCTATTTTAGCAAGAAGTCTGACAAAAAGTCGTTTTTCCAATAAAATTGTACTTTTTATGCTTAATAATTATCAAAATTCTATTTTGATAAACCATGTATTAATGGTATCTATAATGATAACTCAGTCCAGAATTATTTCTTTGAGATCTAGAGCTATTTGGCTACAGGATTTAAAAATTAATTTCAAATTAATTAAAATGTGCAAGGTTAATTTCAAGTTATATACATATTTTTGCTGCAGATAATTATTATGGGTGATCAAGAAAAGAATTTTAGGCATAAAATATGTCACGTTAACATAAAATTATGTGAAGAAAGTGGAG
This sequence comes from Hippopotamus amphibius kiboko, assembly GCF_030028045.1. NCBI lineage: Eukaryota > Metazoa > Chordata > Mammalia > Artiodactyla > Hippopotamidae > Hippopotamus > Hippopotamus amphibius. The sequence goes on along the minus strand of NC_080189.1, from coordinate 117,298,973 downwards.
TGGAAATACAACTTGAAGGAGTAAAGGAAATAATTTTTGCCTGTTAGAGACAAGCTTGTTGGTGTATATTAAAATGAATTATGGTGGATATCAAATTGCTATGGTATTAGATTGTACTGGAAACTTGAAAAAAAATCATAGTAGGGTTTTATTTTTAAATGTTTAGTATTTCTAACTCACCAGAAATTATATTTAAACTGATGAAGAAATGTTTTAGATGTTAAACAGATTTTTTTTAGTCAAATGACAGTATTAATATACATTTTGAAATATACACAAATGAATAATTTGAAAAGACATATAATTTAAAAAATTATTTTAAGGGGTAACCAAGCAGGAAGTTGAAGGTCTCTGCATCCAGTCGCGCGTAAGGAGAATAAAAAGGTCGGGGTCTGGAGATGGGCCACATTTGGTCTGAATCGGGCTCACTTCACACTTCCTCCCTCCACCATCCCTCTAGTGTAGCATCCAGGTCTATCTGGCGCTAGGTACCCTCAACTCCCTGGTTAATGCCCCACGTTACCACTAATCTCCCCCTCCCGGGGTGGCACTCATTTCTTTCATACTTAATAACAAACCACATTGACTTGGCCCTGGGGCCGTCTCATGGAGCCATCCTGGGAGTCATGGTCCCCTGCCCCACGCTCCCTGCCTTGTTCTTGCCCCAAATCCCAGAAACCCAACGTTGGTCCTGGTCCCCAAGCCCCAGTCCATCCATCAGCATTTTAACAATTAGCATTAACTTGTAGGCTTGCAGTTTTCATAGTGCCTCCCTCTTCATATTCTCTTTTACTCTTTACCACAACCTGCTATGATAGATAGAAGACAGAAAGAAGAAGATGGTTGGATGGATGGATGGATGGATGGGTGGATAGGAGAAATTGGGGCTCAGAGGATTTAAGAGAATGCCTGCAATAACACAGCAAGAAATGGTGGAGTTAGTATTTGAATCCAGGTCACCTGTCTTCAGACTCTGCTTCATGCACAACATCTCATTGCCTCACGTCTAAGGTCAAAGCAAACCAATTGGAATCTTTTGAGCCTGGGGTGGCCTACTCAGCACCCTTAATGATCACACCCCAGAGATGGTGGAGGATGTTAGCATGGGGTGCTTGTCTGACGGCCACTGTCTGGGGCCATCACATTTCATCAAGGTTCTCTGCCAGACATTTGGAAAGCACTTACCTCGAGGGGAAATCAACACACATGCATACTTACTGCAGAACAAGATATTATGGTGTAGAGCCAAGACGAGCTGAGTATAAACAAACATTCACATAAAAATGTGCAGGATTTGCCATGAGTGGTGTTTTAGTCTCTATAGCCATACCAGAAATAAGATTTGGTTGTAATACCAGTCCTCTAGCTTTAGTTTTTATTTGTAATTAAAGACAGCGACTTTTAAAAACCAAGAGAAATACTAAATTTGTTTCAACTTACCTCAAAGGGCCCAAATTAATAGTTATTTCTGGCTAAGTTGACTTTACCTATATTTTTGTGTTATTGTTGGAAAATTTTGAGGATGCTTTTTTTTTTTTTAAAGTGTGTTCAGACTGCTAGACATATAGTTTGAAAAAATAATTACCCTGTCTTTGGAGCTTGCTTTTTTTATTCTTCAGTGTGAGGTATTTCATTTGAGGCTCAGCCTTTAAGAACATTGTAAAGTTAATTAGGATTTCTAAGCGTGATTGATTCTCTAGGATTTAAAGGAGTCAATCTGTAGGTAAGATACACAGTAAATAACTTCAATCTACTTAGTGTACAGAGGGCAGGGCGTAATTTACTAAAGAAGGGACTACAGCATCATAAACAGCACAAGGTCACCTTCCAAGACCACCTGGAAGTTCAGGTGTGCAGATGGCCGGGAGTTCAGCAACCCGGAACTTATTCTGCCTGTCCTCATTGGTGGCTGGTTAGGCAGGCTCCACTGGCAGCTGGGACCTGCTGGCTTCTGAAAGAGTCGTCCTTGGGCTGACGACATTCTCAACACAAGTTGACAGGGTTGCCAATATTAAGTTCTTGCGTGGAATTTAGAAGAAAATCTGGGTGAAACAGTGGGGCCTTTCCCATGCAAAATCTGGGTAACCTGAAACACTTGCAAATGATAGTCCCCGGTACCAATCCTCTGCTTCCCTCTGGTTCCACTCACCAAGCGTAGGCTGGACGACCTGGGTGTTGAACTTCATCTCTCTGTGGCTGGACTGCCCTGACCGACGTGCATAGACTGTCCAGCTGGGAAGGGTGTTAGAGATCACTTAGCAGTATAAACAGCCGCCTGGGGGTTATTGGCATTTGGGGCAGGAAAATCTTTTCCTGTGAAATTTTGCTGTGCAGGAGAAACAGCGTGCAGGCCCCTGGCAGCAACGTATCAATAATGCATCTGTTTATTTTGACAACTAAAAATCACCTCTCCCAGATACACAGGTACTGGGGAGGAGGGGAGAAGAGGAGAGGATCATATTGTTTTCAGCTGCCCATACTGCATACAGGGAGGACCCAGGGCTCCGGGGAGAGGGAGGGGCCTGCCTGAGATCATAGTGCAAATTACAGTGAAGTTAGAATTGTACTCCGTTATCTCTTGATTTTAAACACCCTCCTGCTACTATCCATCTGTAAAGTAGGGATTAGTTTACAGATTAATTTACTATTCATGGTCAGTGCTTGTGAAGTGCTTTAAAGTCCTGTGCAAAAGATGCTAAATAACTGCCCCAGTTGATTTATCATGTATTTATAGTGTAGGGCGGTACCAACAGGAGTATAAATTATAGAATAAAAATTTAAATTGGAATCTATTCTGGAAGTACTTAAAAAAAAAAAAAAAAAAGAAGGACAGATCAGGGTTGGATCGAGCACAGCTGTGTCCAGACTGACAGCTCTGGGAGGGCAGATCTGGAATAGTCTGGAATATTCTATATATGCCCCAGTCCTGAGCACCAAGCCTGGCCCGAAGCTGAGAGTCAGCCAGTGTGTGTTCATTCACACTAAAGCACCTGCATGTTTGCATTTGAGCTGTTCTTTTAGGTAGTTAGTCAAAAGGTGTACCATGGAGTTTCATTTCTAAGTACTCCAGGGGGCCTTGATCAGGCCCCCCCGGATTATGGTGAGGAAACCAGACCCTCATAGTAGCTCAGATTGAGTGGGAACTCAGATGCAGTCACCTTGAAGCAGGCTTGCAAGATGTGGCCAAAATGAGCCACCAGTGCTGCAAGGTAGGGGTATAGAAGAGGCCCCCCGCAGTGGTTAAGAATCCGCCTGCCAACGCAGGGGACACGGGTTCGATCCCTGTGCTGGGAAGATCCCACATGCCTCAGAGCAACTAAGCCCGTGTGTCATAACTACTGAGCCTGTGCTCTAGAGCCCTTGAGCCACAACTATTGAGCCCACGTGCCACAACTACTGAAGCCTGTGTGCCTAGAGCCCGTGCTCTGCATCAAGAGAACCTGCTGCAACGAGAAGCCCGCGCCCCGCAACTGGAGAAAGCCCATGTGCAGCAGTGAAAACCCAACGCAGCCAATAAATACATACATACATACATACATACATACACACACACATACATACATACATACATTTATATTTAAAAAAAAATAAGAGATTCCCTGGGCAGCCCCCAAACCCCTCCCTCCCAGGAGCTCTAGCATCCTGAGCAAGGTGCTGGCTGCCACATGCTCTGAGCTGCCGGGAACTTCATCTGTATTATTGTTTCTAATCTGAAGATCCGGGCTCTGTGTCTGTAAAGACAAAGAAAGGAGCAGGGCTGGGTAGACAAGCAAATACATGTGAGCACTCCAGGCTGCTGCTTTTCATGCGCCTTCCAACAAGAGCTGGGGCGCCTCTGCTGCTGCGCCTCTGCAAGTCCTAGAACGTTGTCTGTGAAAGGAGCTTCCTCTTCTGGAACACAAACACTGTGGGTTGGTTTTTTTTTTTCGTTAACAATCAACTTTTGTTCTTTCCCGGCAGAGCGCCTGCACAGCCCTGAGCTCCCCTTTCTCGTTAACTGGATTGTGGGAACACTACTCTCCCTTCCAGCTGGCGCTGGAAACCCATTAGGGATCTGTCCTGGAGAAAAGCTGTTTCTTGGGGTTCTAAGTGGTTAGTTCCATCCCTTCACCTGGATCCAGGGGAAGAGTAGGGTAGTGTAGACACAGGTTATACACCCACCAGTTTCACCAAATGAGGCAATACAGAATGTCCACGATACCAAAGGATGCTGCTCTGGAAATCCTTGCTGGCCAGGAGGGTCATAGCTTAACGAATGGCTTTGCAACCAAGAGTGTAGCAAGTTCTTCAGGACTCTGGACCCAGTTTTTTTTCAACTACCCAAAGGCATGGGAAGAAAAAAGGGAAGAGAGAGGGGAATTTCAAATACACCTATGCTAAGAAAGATTGTTTTAGGTATTCAAGGAACTTTTACGAAGTTGGTTATCTTAACTTTGTTGGATGTGTTAATGGCATTATGATTATGTGATAGAATATTTTCTTCTTTTTAGATGCCTAATGAAGTATTCAGTGGCAAAATGACTTGAAAACTTGGATTTGCTTTAATATACCCATTTTTTAGATTCCATATATGAGTCATATCATACAGTATTTGTCTTTCTTTGTAGAACTAATTTCACTTAGCATAATATCCTTCAAGGCCATCCATGTTGTTGCAGATGGCAAAATTTCATTCTTTTTAATGGCTGACTACTATTCCATTGTGTGTGTGTGTGTGTATACCACATCTTGTTTATCCATTCATCTGTTGATGGACACTTAGGTGCTTCCATATCTTGGCAGTTATAAATAATGCTGCTATGAACATTGGGGTGCGTGTATCTTTTCAAATTAGTATTTTTGTGTTTTTGGATATATACCCAGGTGTGAAATTGCTGGGTCATATGGTACTACTTTTTTTTATTACTACATACTGGTGGATGGCTACATCCTAGTGTTATTAGACATTTTAGCCACGTTTTGCTTTCCTTCCTAGCGGAAAATTTTGTTTGGTGGTGTGTTTCTATTTAAGTTCATTTTCTAAAGTGTCTTCCCAAGTGGTTCCAATTCCAGGCCCCTTAATCAAGGAACCATAAATGGCTACCACAAGACTGTGATATTTTTTTCCTTTTTAAATAATACATACTTTATTGAGATATAATCTAAATATAACATTGTGTTAGTTTTAGGTTACAGCGTAATGCTTTGATACATGTATGTATTGCAAAATGATCACCACAAAAGTTTAGTCAACACCTAACACTATACAATTACAATTTTTTTTTCCTTGGGATGAAAACTTTTAAGATTTACTCTCTTTGCAACTGTCAAGTATACAATACAGTACTGTTAACTACAGTCACCAGGCTGTACATTACATGCCCAGGACTTATTTATGTACAACTGGAAATTTATACCTCTACCCACAGCCATTGGCAACCACCAAACTGTTCTCTGTATCTATGAGTTCAGTTTTTGTTTTTTATATTGCAGACCCAAGTGAGATCGTACAATATTTGTGTTTCTCTGACTTGTTGAGAAACAATAAAACAGTTAAACAGCCAGTTATTTTACTAGCAAAATGGTTTACTCAGGAAGAGCAAAGAATTACAATTTGGGACATGCAATCTGTAGTGAACCACAAGCAAGTCCAGAGAACAAAAGAGAGAAGGGGGAGTTGGCTGTTATAAACAAGGAGTCCACTGGAGGAAACTGGGAGTTTTGAGTGTAGTGGCTTTTTATTGGTTGAATTGTGACAGTCAGTTATTGGCTAGGCTGCTTCCAGGCAGGGAGAAATTCTTCCTTCCTTGTGCTGTGTAGTAAAGTAGTAACCTTCTTCCTGGTGGAGATGAAAAGGTACCTCTCTTCCTGTTGCATCTGTAATTGACATTGAGTGGTAGGGTGGGAGAGTTCCGCCTTCTGGCCCCCAACTCCATTTTAAAAGGTTTCTGTTTATCAATTTTCACAAGACTTATTTCACTTAGCATAGTGCCCTCAAGGTCAATCCATGTTGTTCCAATGGCAGGACTTTCTTTTTTAATGGCCGTATAACATTTCATTATGTATTTATCACTTTTTCTTTATCCATTCATCCATCAAAGGTCCCTTAGGTTGTTTTTATGTTTTTGCTATCGTCAATAATGCTACAATGAACAGGAGGGAGCAGATGTGTTTTCCAGATAGTGATTTTTGTTTCTTTTGAATAAATACCCAGAAGGGGATTGCTGGGTCATATGGTAGTTCTATTTTTAATTTTTTAAGGAACCTACATACTGTTTTCCATAGTGGCTGCACCAATTTATATTCCTACCAACAATACACAAGGGTTCTCTTTTCTCTGCCTCCTCATGGACACTTGTTATATCCTGTTTTTTTGAAGATAGCCATTTTAACAGTTATGAAGTGATACTTCATTGTGCTTTGGATTTGCATTTCCCTGATAATTAGTGATGTTGAGCACCTTTCCACGTACCTTTTAGCCACTTGTATGTCTTTTTTGGAAAAATGTCTATTCGGATCCTCTGCCCATTTTTAATAGGATTGTTTTTCTTTCTACTGACTTTTATGAGTTACTTAATATGTTGTAGGAATCACATTGCATTTATAGATTGCTTTAGGTAGTTGGAAATTGTAGCAATATTAATTCTTCTAATCCAAGAGCATGGAATAGCTTTCCATTTGTTTGTGTCTCCTTTAATGTCTTTCATTAATGTCTTATAGTTTTCAGTGTATAAGTCTTTCACCTCCTTGGCTGAATTTATTCCTAAGTATTTAATTCTTTTTGATGCAGTTATAAATGGGATTATTTCCTTAATTTCTCTTTCTGATATTTGTTGTTCATGTATAGTAATTCAAGTGATTGTTGTATATTGATTTTGTATCCTGCAACTTCACTGATTTTTAAATTAGTTGTAACAGTTTTTGTGAGAGGTCTTTAGTGTTTCCTATATATAATATCATGTCATCTGCAAATGGGGACAGTTTTACTTCTTCCTTTCCAATTTGGATGACATTTTTTTCTCTTGCCTAATTTATCTGGCTAGGAGTTCCAGTACTTTGTTGAATAAAAGTGGTGATAATGGGCATCCTTGTCTTGTTCCTGATCTTAGAGGAAAATCTTTCAGTTTTTCACCATTGAGTATGATGTTAGTTGTGGGCTTGTCATATATGGCCTTTATTGTGTTGAGGTACATTCCCTGTATACTCACTTGGTTGAGAGTTTTTACTCGTGAATGAATCTTGAATTTGGTCAAATACATTTTCTGCATCTATTGAGACATTCATATGATTTTTATTTTTTTACTTTAAGAACGTTGATTGAGATAACATTTGACATACAATAAACTGCATAGGGCTTCCTAGGTGGCGCAGTGGTTAAGAATCCACCTGCCAATGCAGGGGACATGGGTTCGATCTCTGCTCCAGGAAGATCCCACATGCCGCAGAGCAATTGAGTCCATGTGCCGCAACTAGTGAAGCCCATGCACCTAGAGCCCGTGCTCCACAACAAGAGAAGCCACTGCAGTGAGGAGCCTGCGCACCACAACAAAGAGTAGTCCCCGCTTGCCACAACTAGAGAAAGCCCGCATGCAGCAATGAAGTCCAACAGAGCTAATAAATAAATTAATTAAAAATAAACTGATTATATTTAAAGTTTACAATTTGATACTTTTTACTTATTAGTAATGTATATATGGCAATCCCAATCTCCCAATTCATTCCCCCCCAACCCCCTCCCCCCACCCCCTGCTTTCCCCACTTGGTGTCCATGTTTGTTTTCTACATCTGTGTCTCTATTGCTGCCTTGCAAACTGGTTGATTTGTACCATTTTTCTATATTCTGCATTTATGTGTTAATATACGATATTTGTTTTTCTTTCTGACTCACTTCACTCTGTATGACAGTCTCTAGGTCCATCGACATCTCTACAAATGTCCCAATTTCATTCCTTTTTACAGCTGAGTAATATTCCATTGTATATATGTACCACATCTTCTTTATCCATTCATCTGTTGATAGACATTTAGGTTGCTTCCAGAGACATTCATATGATTTTTAGCCTTCATTTTGTTAATGTGTATTATATTTATTGATTTGCAGATGTTGAACCATCCTTGCATTCCTGGAATAAATCCCACTTTTTATGGTGTATAATCCTCTTAATGTATTGTTGAATTCAGTTTGCCAGTGTTTTGAAGATTTTTTGCATCTATGTTTATCAGGAATATTGGCTTATAATTTTCTTTTCTTGTAGTGTTCTTGTCTGGTTCTGGTATTAAGGTAATGATGGTCTCATAAAATGAGTTTGGAAGAATCCCCTTTTCTTCTGTTTTTTTGAAAGAGTTTGAGAAGGGCTGGTATTAATTCTTTAAATGTTTAGTAGAAATTCACTCATGAAGCCAGGTGGTCCTGGGCTTTTCCTTGTTGGAGATTTTTTCATGACCACCAATCAATCTCTTGATCTGTTCAGATTTTCTGTTTCTTCAAGATTCATTCTTGGTAGGTTGTATATTTATAGGAATTTGTCCATATCTGCTAGGTAGTCAGATTTTTTGGCATATAATTATTCATAGTAGTCTCTCATGATCCTTTGTTTTTGTATCTTATCACTTGTAATGTCTCCTCCTTCATTTATAATTTTATTTATTTCACTCCTCTCTCTTTCTGGATTAGTCTAGCTAAAGATTTGCTTATTTTGTTTATATTTTCAAAAAAAAAAAACAGCTCTTACTAGTTTCATTGATTTTTAGTTTAGTTTAGTTTCTATTTCATTTGTTTCCATTGTGATCTTTATTTCCTTCCTTACACTAACTTTGGGCTTGGTATGTTCTTATTTTTCTAGTTCTTTATTAGGTTTATTTGATGTCATTCTTTTTTCTTAATGTATGCATTTATTGCTATAAGCTTCCCTTTGAGAACTTGTTTTGCTACATCAATAAATTTTGGTATGTTGTGTTTCCATTTCTGTTTGTCTCAAGGTATTTCTGATTTCTCTTTGATTTCTTATTTGACCCATTGTTTGTTCAGTTGCATATTGTTTAATCGCCACATATTTGTGAGTTTTCCAGTTTTCTTCTTGTAATTGATTTGTAGTTTCATACCATTGTGGTCAGAAAAGATGCTTGATATGATTTCATTCTCAAGTTTATTAAGACTTTCCCGTGGCTTAACATATGATCTATCCTGGAGAAGTTTCTATGAGCAGTTGAGAAGAGTGTGTATTCTGATGCTGTTTGATGGAATGTTCTGTAAATGTCTCTTAAGTCTATCTGGTGTAAAGTGTCATTTAAGTCCAATGTTTCCTTATAGATTTTCTGTCTGGGCGAGCTATCCATCGATGAAAATGGGAGTATTGAAGTCCTCTGCTATTATTGTATTGCTGTCTATTTCTCCCTTTAGGTCTGTTAATATTTGTTTTATATATTTAAGAGCTCCTTGATATTCTTGATACTAAAAAAAGGCCTTTGGATTCCTTAACATGAATCAATCAAAATATGCTTGGTTCACTGGAATGTATATAAACATGATGTGCTTCCTGCCTTTAACATTATCACAGGTATAACCAAAAAGACTATGTGGAATCACAGGAAAATTGAAATTTTTGAAAGGGTAGGATATCTCTTTTGGCAAAGTGTTTTTGAAGGATATTGCCATTCATTCCAGAACCAAGTTGAGACTTGTCTTCTATGGCCTTTTCTAGGTGGTGTTCATTTCTCTTTCTCTCTCCCTTTCTTTTCTTTTCTTTTTTTGGTTGCTAATACCTATTGTTTAGCTGCAGAGCTACAAAATGCATCATAGCAGTCATGCCAAAAGTGAGAGTTTCTTTTGTCTGGCTTTCAGGAAGTTAGCAGAAAAATTATCTAAGAGATGCTGGAGCAAAACAGGAGCAAAAAGCACTGAAGCTTGCAGAGGCCGCTTCCATTTAGTTAAGTCCCCATATGTAAGATTGCAACCCAGAAGTAGAGCAGGAGTGCTTTCTACTTGGGCATCCTGAAATAATCCCAGAACTGGGTGTTATAGTGACTTCCTTCAGTCTCTTCATTTTTAACTCAAATGAACAAGACGAAACTGGTTCCTGAGGCAGTACCAAAACAGTTTTCCTCATGTCACAGAAATTTCCAGAAGTTTGAGGCTTAGCAGTGGAATCCACAGTGGGAGCAGTGGTATCAGAGCCACTGCAAGAGTACAGGGGAGAGGCTGGCACCCCATCAGCCTCCACTTTCATCCTTGATCACATACCACACATCCTGTTTAGTTGTGGAATAGGTTACTCTAAATCAGAGAGGAATTCCACACACTATTAGATCATGCCATAATCCATTCAGTATCTGTTGAGAACTGACAGGGTGGCCACCACTTTGCAGGGTGCAGTGATGTGGTAGGGACTGAGACACCATGCTTCCTGTCTTCATGTCACCTATGGTCCAACAGTGTCTGGAGTAATACCTCATTTGTAGAGGCAGAAGCTTGATTTTGGTGGATTTGACTATCAGAAAGGAGGACAGTGTCCTTTGGATTTTACTGCCCTTCTATTTTCTTTTCTTTTTTTTTTAACTTTAAAATTTTTATTTATTTATTTCTTGGCTGCCTCAGGTCTTAGCTGGGGCATGCGGAATCTTTGTTGAGGCATGCAGGATCTTTTCATTGTGGCGCAGGCTCTTCATATGGCATGCAGTCCTCTCTAGCTGTGGTGTGCGGGTTTACTCTCTCTAGTTGTGGCACGTGGGGTCCAGAGCTCATGGGCTCTGTAGTTTGTGGCACATAGGCTCTCTAGTTGAGGCATGGGAGCTCAGTAGTTGTGGTACGTGAGCTTAGTTTCCCTGAAGCATGTTGGACCTTAGTTCCCTAACCAGGGATCGAACCCGCGTCCCATGCATTGGAAGGCAGATTCTTTACCACTGGGCCACCAGGGAAGTCCCTGCCCTTCTATTTTCTATATCCGTGTTTTTGCATCAATTTGTTCACCTAGGACTTCAACTTAGACCAGTTATTTAGTGCATAGGACCAAGAATCTAGCAGGAGTCTGCAAATTGACTCCAATACCCATTTTTTTTCCCCTGTGGGTAAACTACATCCCTAGAGTTTTGGGCCTGCTCTGTCATCTGTGAATGCTCTATGAACTGCAAATTAGGGAAAAAAATAAATTAGAAATCGTAATGAGGTGGTTCAAGTGTCTGGATGTGCTGGGTCATATGTGTTCCAAGTTCTGTTCTGAGCTATTCCACTGACTTACCGACATTGAGACACTGTGTCTTATGTCAGCCTGGCCATTGTAAACCAAGGGATCCTTGTCAAACAAGTGGTAAACATTCTACGGCAGAATCATGGTATCTCCCTCAGAGGATTGTTAACCTTGGTTTCCATCACTAATTGAGAAGAAAGAATATGAGGCTTAAACGCTGGCTCTAGCATTTACTAGCTTTATGGTCATGAGAACTTGGGCAAGTTAATATAACCTCTCTGAACTACTGGTTTAGTTCATTCTCAGTAAAATGGGGCTAATAATATTTACCTTTTAGTATCGTAATGGTTAAATGATAAAGTCCCTGGTAGAGTGTTGACATATACTGTGGGCAGGTGGTGGCTGCTCAATGAATGGTGGCTGTGATGACTTAACAATTAGAGTTTTAGTGCAGTGAGGAGTCAGAGAGAAAGGGGACTGAGGGGAAGACTTCATATTATGGAATGTGAAGGAATTCCTAATAAGGCATGATGAACAGGACCCATTGAAGGGAGCCGTTGAATCTCTTTCTCATTAGATTCTTTAAAATAAGACACTATACATCTGCTGAAAGAGTTCACTATAGGGTGGATGACTTCCTGAGGCACACTTTGGGTTCTGGGAAATATCTGTCAGCAGAGGAATTGCTGTTGAAATTCACCGATGAACCTAGACCCTGACCCTTTCTCATAAGCTCATCCCTAAGCCTGGCCCTGCCTTCCAGGTTGCTGATAGACCAGCTCACTGGCCTTTGGCGGTTTTGTTTTCAAATTTGATGGAAGCAGAGCTAGTACTGAAGCAGCATTTATAGTTCCTTTAAAAACAACCGAGATTGCCATGGAAACTGAAGGCAGAAATGACAAAACTCCAAGGTGGGAGGTATCCTTTGTTAATTGCTTATGAAGGTATGTGAAAGAAACAGAAAGTTCAGGCCTGGTAAAATGATGGATCTATTCAAGAGAAGGAAATGAAAGAATAGGTAACAACACTTTGGGGGAGCCCAAACAGCACTGTTGAAATCCTTGGCTCTGTGGAAGCATTTGATTAGAGAGTTTCAGTTACATTACCTCTCAGATTCATGCTGGGGTTAAAAAAAAAAAACAAAAAACTTGTGTTACATTGACTACTATATGATTAAACTGAAATCTCTGGGGAGAAGAACAAAATGATCAGCATACATGCTTCCTGGCTGGATTTTAAATTTCTTAAAAAAAAAAATTACCTGTTGTTTCATCAAGGATTAAACAAGAATGTAGAGTGTTCCCTAAGTTTCAGTGAATTCAAACACTTCAGAATTTTTTTCTGTCTCTTTGTAAAGAAGACATATCCTAGGTATTCGATGCTAAGTGTAGACTGCATAGCATTATAAAACATAAAGTCTCTTATTCTTTAAAGTCTCCTTTAAAGCTGAAACATGTATCAGAGAACAGAATCAAACCTCTATTTAAAAAGTACGCCTTTATTCAAAATGTTCTTTATAAAGACTATAGGCCTTTTAGAACTAATATCTGTAGAATTCTCATACTGAAGCGGTTTGTAAGAGCTGTAGGTTTTTAAGACTTGACAAGGAAAGTACTATTATATATGATTTCAAGCCACACCTAGATATCAGTGTCTAGTTAGAAAGCTGGTGGGAAAGTGACCATTTAATTTTTCTTTATGAGTAAAGTAAAAAAAGATATGTCAGGATGAGGGGTGATGTTTTGGTGCTATTATTATGGTGTTATTCCCAGGGATCGGCAATGGCCCAAATTCTGTTTTGTGACTCACTCCTTTTCAGCAAAGCATTCTTGACCTGAGAGTAAGACTCAAGGCACAAAAACTAAATGGGAAACAAAATACAGGACTCTTTATATCTGAGGATAATTAATACTAGAAAAAGTCCACTCAAATGGAATCCACTTAAAGTGAGGACCAAAGTGTCATAGTAGACAACATAAAACAGGTTTGACAGGTACGATTTTTGACAAATAAAATGCAAATTTAGCAAAATGAGTTAATTTTGTTTCATAATCAACAAAATGATCTTATAATGACAATTGTGCACTAAATCATGTGCTCAACCAAAAATAAATGGAATGTTGATTTAAGCATGTGATAGACTGTTACTTTGGTGGCCCTCAAAGAACCATGCTTCTTTTTATCTGTATCCCTGTGAGTCCAAGCTTGCTCTGCTTGCCGCACGACAGGCCAGTGAATCAGAGATGAGGTGTTGAGGCAAGGAATATGACTTTATTTGGAAAGCTGGTAGACCGAGAAGATGGCAGATGAGTGTCTCTGAAAAAACCATCTTGCCTGAGTTAGATTTCAGGCTTCTTTTATACTAAAAAGGGAAGATGGTGGTGTTGGCTGTTGCAGACTTCCTGGTACCAGAATCCTTTGTTCCCACAACTGTCCACATAGGTCAGGTCACAATGTTCCTGTAAACCTCCACCAAGACAAATGTTATTCTCTGTTCTGCAACTTTATATGAATGGAAAAGTGTTATACCTTTAAAGGTCAAAGGCTTGAGAATGGGCTATCCTGTATATTTCAGGCTATGAAGCAACATTCTAAACTTGTAGCAAAAACAATAGAATACAGAAGTTAATGTAAAATAAGTAGATCTAACATGGAATCCGATTTAACTCTTCCCTGTTAGACCCTCACATTCTGGCCTTGGCCGTGTAACTAGCTTTGACCCATGGAACACTAGCAAGAGTGATGTGAGTGAAGGACTGGTTAGTCCTTGCACATTGGGCCTTGTCTTCTCAGAATGCTTCTTCTTGGAACCCATCCACTACGCTATGAGAAAGCATAAGCAACCATGTGGAGAAGCTCCCCTGGAGAAGAACCAAGGCCTCTGGCCAAGTCCAGCTGGGCTCCCAGCCTGTAGCCAGTACCAATTTCCATCCCTGTATGTGAGTCCATTTAAGATCTTCTAGACATCCCATCTCCAAGCCAACAACATGTGAAGCCCAATAACCTCCTGGTAAACTCACAGAGTTGTAAGAAGTAATAATAACTTGTGAGATGCATTAAACTTGGGATGGTGTGTTATGTAGCACTAGATTAGCTAAAACAGAAATTATTACCTCAAAGTTGGGTCCTGCCATCACATGTGGCATTGATTTTGAGTCTGGTGGAAGAATGGGGAAATTTGGAGGAATGACGAAGAGACTGTTAGTGAAGGCTGAAAGGTGGTGGGGAATATCCTACTGGAAGCTGAAGGAAAGAGAACCCAAGTTATTTATTGGCTGAACAATTAGCAAAACTACTTGCCTCTGGAAATATGGGAAATAAATAGAAAGGGTACCTCATGAACTTGGGATCTGACTAAGGAGATTTCTGGACAGGATGTTAAAAGTGAAATCTGGCTCCTTTTAGATGCCTATGGTAAAGTCCAGGAAGAGCCAGTTGAGGCAAAGAGGGGACTGCTTAGATTTCAAGCAGAATTTAGAAGAACTAAAAAAGGCACTAGAACTTACGAGTTTGATAATAAAATTGCCTACATCCCTAGTCTTTCCAAGAAAAAAATTTCTCGAAGTAAAAATGGTCTTGATTTGAAGATAAAATACAGGGTGCTCTTAGTAAAATATGACCTCAGGGTCAACGTCTCTGTTAAGGCATCAGAAAGATTTAAGGAATATCTCAGTGATCCTCTCAGCTATACAAGAAGACTTCTAAGAACCTTAAAGATACCATGTGAAGAAGAACTACCAGGTCATCCAATAGAATTGTGAGAAATGTTCCATTTTTATTGTTTTAAATCATTAAATATATGGGTGGTTTGTTAGGCAGCAATAGATAAGCCAAACAGAGAGCTAATGATTTTTAGATGTGCTTGTATAATGGTAGGATAAGGTATCTTTGACTTCACATTTGACTTTTGATATAATCAGAAAAAAAGCCTATTTTTGCAAAAATGTTCAAAATTTTAAATTTAATTTTCCCATGTGCTTTGTAACTTTTATGTCATCATCTTTATTTTTTCTTCTTCAGTTGTTAACTGGTCAAATTTGTCTATATCCCCATTGATTAGTGGCTTGACATATATTTCAAGCAGTTCTGCAATATTGGTTTCATCAACTTCATGAAATCCTGCATCTTTTGTAATATTTACAATTTCTTTTCACTTCTATATTTGAATTTATTGTCTGCTATAATGTTGGTAGGATGAATACTAATGTCTTGAAAGAAAGGGTCTTTGGTTCCACATTAATTTTATAAATAGTCAGTTTATTAATGAATAGTTGTGCTTTAAGATGACTTTGCTTCTCTTAAACAGCCGAGATGATGGATTCTCATATAATGAGAGGGCCCCTGTACCACTCTGTTTATAGATGAACAGGCCCTAGTACCAGACAATGCTTGACTCTCTGGTAAAACGGAGTTGAAACATGTGATTTAGGCTCACAGTCTAAGAGGAGCTTCAATATTTTTTACCCTGAATCTAAATCTTAGCACAACCCACTCAGATATAACTTTGGGGAGGGAGAGAACTAGAGAGAAGTTTGCATCCCCTGGTCCATTTTAGCATGCCATTATAGGTGGAAGAGGTGGAGAAAAGAAAGGAATGCTCCGAGAAGACAGCTTCTGCATAGTCTACAGTAGGAGGCTGATGAGAGAGGTGTGCCCACCTGTGTTGTCCTTAAAGGCACTGTGAGCCTGCTCACTGGCAGATGTGACCTGATGAATGTCCTGGGCTCTCACTAATAAAGTTAGTAAATCTTCATCTCTTGTGAGAGCATGGAGGAAAGAGGGGGTAGGGAAATAGCAAAGCAGGAAAAGAGGACCGGAGGATCCCATCCCTCTACTATGTCCATCTTACAGGAGAGAATCTACCCATTAGGTGATGGGAGGTTGGAAAGTCACAAAGCAGAGAAGGGAAGTAGGTGTTACACTCTAAGGGCAGATCATGCTATATTTCTCTCTTAATGTTTCCCCATAGAAAGGGGAGAAGAAGGCTGAGCAAAGGAAGCCACACTTTTGGGCAGAATTGCTTTAGCAACAGACTGATAGAAGCCAGTCACAGGAATGAGCTCTCATCCAAATTGAAGTTCAGAACTTATTGCTGAAAAAAGCTGTAAGACTGTTTTAAAGCCAATTTCCCCCAAAGTCTGTTGCTAGAAATCAAAGGGAGTTGACTTCAAGGAATGATTGAAGTGGAGTGAGAAACTCTTGAGTGAAGATTGGAGATTTGTGCAAGATTAAGCTGAGATTGAGAAAAGGAGAAAAACAGAAATGAACCTATTGTACTTGGAATTGGTTTTTTAAAAAAGTTTTTTCAGAAGAATTATCTGCTCCTATCGCTAAGTGTTAAGCTTAGTTATTTCCACAAAGAACTCATTTTGTAAATAATGAGTAAAACATTTATAGCTATATTACATTATAGCTGTAATCCACTCCCAAAGCCCACATTTTTTAGTTCAAACACAAAAAATTAAATACATGATAAGAGAACATTTAAATTAGTGTTGGATAAACTTTCAGCTGAAGTTGTATATTTATAGATACAGAACATATGTATTCATCCATTCATTCAAAACATATGGAGTGCCTGCTCACTGCTAGTCACTGCAGTGCTCACGTTATTAATGCAGGTTTGGAAAACTTATTTTTAAAGTCTATAATGTATAAAGTGGGGTCACTGGCAGTAAGTCATGATATTTTTAAAGGGAACAAAGGCAGTAATGGAAAATTTGGAAAAAGCAAATATTCTTCTGCAAAATACTTTACCTTAGGGGTAGAAGTTGCTGAAATACTGACCACATTTTGCCTGTGCAATGAGAGCATAGACAGAAAGGTAAAGAAATGCAGAATGCAAGTGAAAAAAATCACGTAGGGAAAAAACACTCTAAATGTGATGCCTTTGGGGTTTTCCTATAAATGAACCTGTTGGACTTTTTCCTGATGCCAAAAAAGGAGCTACAATCTAGTTTTATTTATGTTTCAGAGCCACATTTATTAACCCTTTTAATGCAGTGCTTTCACAGTAAACACAAGAATACCCGAAATCCAAACTTTCTATTCATTTCTCAATGGTCATTACAGTGTCCCACCAAGCCAAAAATCCTATGAGATCTTTCCTCTGGAATAAGAGCCTGTTTTTCCAGCAAGCTTTTCAACAGGATTTTAACTCGTCTATGCAGGTGGCCAAAACATTGAACCAGCAAATTGAAAACACACAGTGGTATGTATGTTTGCGTCTTTGTAAACTTTCCCATGCATGCTATTCTATCAGCTTTATACATTCCCAGAGCAGGTACTGATGAGCTGAGATATCAGGCAAGTGCTCAGAGGTGAAAAGTGGTCCAGGATGCACAGTTTGTGAATTTACAGTCTATTGAGTGCCTGAGGCCCAGCTGTGGGTCTTCTCTTCAGTAGGAGGGCTCTTCCCCTTAAAGAACGTTGTTCCACTCCACCTGCCGTGGCTTCTGCCACCTCCCCAGGAGACTCCACTTCCTATGGAAAGGAACCACTGGTTGATAACATCTCAGGGAAAGTTGGAGCAGCTTTAGGATAATCACACACATACCCTCTCTCCACTCCTCCTCAACTGTGGCTTATTGTTTTCATTTCCTTCCAAGGACACTGATGTGAAAGGAGATGATGTGAAGGAAATGACGTGACACTGAAGTCAATGCTCTCAGTTTGGGGTTGGTTATGCTCTGGAATATAAAGGGGAACTTGACTTCCCAGAGACTCACTCATCTGAGACCCAGTGTACTGAATCTCAACCTGGTCACTTCCATGGACATTTTTAAAATTTTTAAAAATAATTTATTTTTATTGCTTATTATTATTAATTAATTAATTAATTAACTTATTGGTTGTGTTGGGTCTTCGTTGCTGTGCATGGGTTTTCTCTAGTTGCAGCGAGCAGGGGCTACTCTTAGTTGTGGTGTGCAGGCTCCTCGTTGGGGTGACGTCTCATTGTGGAGCATGGGCTCTAGGCATGTGGGCTTCAACAGTTGTGGCACGCAGGCTCAGTAGTTGTGACTTACAGGCTCTAGAGCATAGGCTCAGTAGTTGTGGTGCACTGACTTAGTTGTTGCACAGCATGTGAGATCTTCCCAGACCAGGGCTCGAAGCCATGTCCCCTGCATTGGCAGGTGGATTCTTAACCACTGTGGCACCAGAGAAATCCCTCCATGGACTTTTTAAAAAAATTTATTTATTTATTTATTGGCTGTGTTGGGTCTTCATTGCTGCACACGGGCTTTCTCTAGTTGTGGTGAGCAGGGGCTACTCTTCAGGTTTCTCATTGCAGTGGCTTCTCTTGTTGTGGAGCACGGGCACTAGGCGCATGGGCTTCAGTAGTTGTGGCACGTGGGCTTAATAGTTGTGGCTTGCGGGCTTAGTTGCTCTGCAGCATGTGGGATCTTCCTGGCCCAGGGCTCAAACGCGTGTCCCCTGCAATGGCAGACAGATTCTTAACCACTGCGCCACCAGGGAAGTCCCTCCATGGACATTTAAATGAAGGTGTTTCAGAGGATGTTGAACAAGATTTTCAAGCCATTCTTTCCCAGGTAAAGGCTATGTCTTCAAAGGCAAGCCTTTCTCTCCCAAACCTATCAATGGCACCAATTTGACTTTTGGTGGAGGTACTGCCCAAGAGGGAAGGGCCTCTGTTTTATTCACTGCTGTGTCCCCAGAGCCTAGAATAGCACTTGACACATGGTAGTTGAAAGGTGAATGTTGAAAATTATTTGGTGAAACATACGTGTTGATTGATGATGATAGGTTGTCAAGATGCTCAATCCATGCCTAGTATTTCTATTTAGCATCTAAAAACTTACACAAGAGGATGTGGTAAGTTTGGTTTGATAGACTTAAAATTACAACAGGAATTCTTACAGCCTCAGCTCAGTTACTTGAAAAATCAACTAGTCCCCCTGTTTCTGTTTTGCTAACTGTGAAAAGGGGTCTGGCCAAGTCTTTGTTGTGACAGTAGAGTGAGGAAGCAAGCATATGGTTTAACACCTTACAGAGAGCCATGCTTTCCTACAGGGTGCTTATCAACCCCAAACTTAGCTCATTCTTTTTCTGAAATGCAGACGTGTAAAAGCATAGATTAGGATGTCTGTCAAGAATTTAGCCCCCTTATTTCTTTTTTTTTCTTCTTTAAGAACTTTTATTGACATACAGTTGACATACAATAAACTGCATATATCCAAAGTGTACAATTTGATATTTTTTTTCTTATTAGTAATGTATGTATTCAGCCCCCTTATTTCTATCTTCTTTTGATAGACTTGTCATGGATTCAGCACTGGAAGGGTGGTTTAGGCTAAATATCAGTCCCCAGATTGGATGAATCTGAAACGATTATAGACAATGTCTACATGTCCTAAACCTGACTCCTGAAAATGTACTCTGTATGAACAAGCAGGGGAAGAACAATGTATGTCACATCTCAGCAGCCCCATAACATTCCTTTTATAGAACAAGATTCCCACAGAGTTTTAACACACAAAGTTCTCTCTTAAAAGGCCCCATTTGGGAGCCAGGGGACCCCAGGCAGGGATTCCTGACCCCAAGCCCCATTCCCAGCACCCCCAACTCCCTGTAGTTATGCGACCCCAGGCAAGGCATTTAACTCCTTGGGATTCCAGCTTCTTTATCTATGAAATAACATTGGCTTCCTGCCTCCCAAGGGGACCAGAAGGAAGAATGATTTAATATTTATATAGCACATTGAGAACCTCCAAGAAAGACACTGTACAACTGGGAAATATGACATAATGGCAAGAATGTCTTTTATTTTTAAGTTGTTGGTCTCTGGTCAGCCTTTCTGGGCCTATTCCATCTGTACAATATTAAAATAACAGGCAAAAATAAAAGAACGTTCTGAACCTAATTCAGGTAGGTAACTCTGAATTGTAGTTGCTGGAGTTTTTTGTTTGTTCATTTTTTAACTTTAGGGAATCCAGAGACTCAACTAGTGGTTATTTCCCCAGTTTCTTTTTTAAAAAATTTTATTTATTTATTTATTTATTTATTTTTATTTATTGGCTGTGTTGGGTCTTTGTTGCTGTGCACAGGCTTTCTGTAGTTGCGGAGAGTGGGGGCTACCCTTCATTGCGGTATGTTGGCTTCTTATTGCAGTGGCCTCTCTTGTGGAGCATGGGCTCTAGGTGCATGGGCTTCAGTAGTTGTGGCATATGGGCTCAGTAGTTGTGGCTCACAGGCTCTAGAGTGCAGGCTCAGTTGTGGCTCATGGGCTTAGTTGCTCTGTGGCATATGGGATCTTCCCAGCCCAGGGATGGAACCCATGTCCCCTGCATTGGCAGGCGGATTCTTAACCACTGTGCCACCAGGGAAGTCCATTTCCTCAGTTTCTGAAGGTGTAACTGGAATAGACATAGTTGACAAGGGGCAGAATCCCCACATTTGATCTTTGACCCATGGTTGATGTCCACTATGACAGGAAGGGCTAAGTAGAGGCCCCTGGGGCTTCCATTCATCTCAGGAGAATAAATCAGAAATAGTACTGCATCCCTGGGAGGATTGCAAATATTAATGCTGCCACCAAAGACTTGAAAGAAGTACAAGTGCAGTGTAGGCCCTGACAGGTTTTTGTTGTTGTTATTGTTGTTTGTTGCAATGAAAGTGCCTGATTTAAGCTTTGATTGCGAAGGTATCCACTTCAAATTCAGCTATCTTGAATAAACACAGTGCCAGCCACAAGACTAGACAAAGAGATAAAGAGCCAGGCTGTCCCCCCTCCAACCCCTCAGCTCCTTTGTTAGAGATCTTCATTGATTTTGGTAACTGCCCATTTGGGTTCCTGGTTTTCCTCTTCTTGTGCTTTATTTTGTTTTAAAAGATATTTATTTATTTATTTACATGTTTGGCTGGTCTGGGGCTTAGTTGTGGCACGCAGGATCTTCACTGCCATGTGCAGGATCTTTAGTTGTGCCATGTGGGTTTTAGTTCCCTGATCAGGTATAGAACCCAGGCCCCCTGCATTGGGAGCATGAAGTCTTAACCATTGGACCACCAGGAAAGTCACTCTTCTTGTGCTTTAAATTCCTGCTCTTACATTTTAAATTTGTCAATAAATAGCGAGTCTGCAAAACCCTAGGCACCCCACCCTCAATCCCAATAAAAGCAGAACTCCAGGCCTGTGCTCTCTCTCTCTCTCTCTACCTGTGCCCTTGCTGTATGAACCCAGGTGTACTATGTAATTTCTAGGACTTGTAAGTAATAAAATTTTCTTTTTTTCAAAGTTTCCTGAAAGTTATTGCTGAGGGCATCTTGCAATCATAATAAGAACCACAAGGGCTGGTCCAGCCACAATACTGGTTATTGATAGACTGAGACCTGCACAAAACATGACACTTATCACATCTCCATTGAACTCACCAGTTTGGCCTGTGCAAAAGGCATCCTTCACACTGATCTTGAAGAATGAGTGATGCCTACTACAGACTTAATGAAATGATGACTAAAACTGCAGCTGCTGCCCCAGATGTAGTATCTTTCCTGGAGCAAATCGACATGTTCCTGGGGACTTGCTTTGCAGCTACTGACCGATGTATGCCTTTTTCTCCATACCAAGTTGTAAAGAAGAGCAGAAACAGTTTGCTTTTACTTGTTAGGGCTAACGGTGCACTTTCATAGGCTTGCCTCAGGGCTATACCAATTCTACCTTCTGTCATATTATTCTGGACAGATCTTGATTATCTTGACATTCCACAAAATGCCATACTCTAAGTTCACTGATGACATTATGATGATTAGATCTGATGTTCATAAAATAGCAGATACTGTAGAGGCCTTAGTAATTGTGTATGTGACTTAGAAGGTAGGAGATAGGTCCCACAAAACTGTAATACATATTCATTTAAAAAAATCCACTAAGTGGACTGTTGCTGTTCAAACCCCTGTTGTTCAGGGGTCAACTGCATATACCACATTTGAGTGTCTTACTTGGATCCACCTACAGAATCAACTATAAGCCTGGTTTACAGATCGTTCTGTATGGTGAGTATCACTCTGCCACTCAGGGTTGATCCTGAAGGACATTGGCGAGGGAAAATACTCCCATTGGTAGAACTTTGAGCAACACATTTAGTTGTACACACTGTCCAGACAGAGATGACCAGTCTAGACAGATGGACACCCACTCCTCGGCAGCTGATAGTGGTTTGATTGGATACGTGTTACTCAGGCATCACCAGAAAAACAGATGAATGTATATATATTATATGTATCACCAATACAAGATATATGTGTATATTACTATATATATATATAATATGTTAGGATATATCTACATTTATATATATTTAGGATACAGGCATATATTGTTTTTTTATGCTTTGCTTTATTGTGCTTTACAGATATCATGCGGGTTTTTTTTTTGTTTTTTTACAAATTGAAGGTTTGTGGCAACCCTGTGTTGATCACGTCTATTAGTGCCATTTTTCTAAGTCTTTGCTCGCTTCGTGTTTCTGAGCTTACCTTACTAAGGCCGACCCTGCTAACACCACGGCTGAGGGCTTACTGTGTCAGGACCAGAGACCAACACTGATGCCCTGGTGGCAGGTTGACTACACTGGATCTCTTCCATCTTGGAGGGAGCAGAGACTTGTCCTCACGGGCATGTACACATTCTGGGTGTGAATGTGCCTTTCCTGCCCCACAGCGCTTCTTCCAGGAGCACTGTCTACGGACCCACAGAACACCTTATCCATCATCGTGGTATTTCCCGTAGCATTGCTTCTTATCAGTGCTCAGCATCTCCTCTCAATGACGTAGCATGTCTTCTCTCACAGCAAAAGGAACACAGCGGTGGGCTCTTGGCCATGGAATTAACTGGTCTTACCATGTACTACATCACTTAGAAGCAATGGGGCAAATTTTGAAAGCTTACTGACATAATGTAATGGCTTATGAGGACTCCATTCATGTGTCAGATGGGAGTCAGCATCCTGAATGGATGGGGTGCTTTCTTAAAGGGTGTTGTACATGCTGTAAAGGACATTGTACATGTTTGAAACAGAACATATATGCTGCTATCTCCCCCACAGCCAGAGCATACAGGTCTTGGAGTCAAGGGGTGGAAGTGGCTTGTTTCACCACTGAATCCATGAATTCAGTCGTAGAGTTTTTCCTTGCCATCTTGGCTACCTTGAGCTTTTCTTGTTTGGAGTTCTTAGTCCCCAAAGAGGAGCTGCTCACCAGGGGACACTCACACCCAGGGTCCAGGTGAAGAACCCCAATCAGCGAGGCCCTCTGCCAGACCTTACAGAGAAGAAAAGCATGACTGATGTGTCTGTGAAGAATCCAGGAGAAGGACAACCTCTCAAAGGCTCTCGCATCTGGAAAATACATTCTGGGCACTATTGGAAGAGTTTTGATGCTGTCAAGTTTATACAAGAGAGACATCAGCCGTGCATACTCATTTTTCTTTGTTTGTCTAAATGGAAAGAAAAGTCGGGATTTTAAGGTCTGTGGAAATAGACAAACCTTTTCCAGGCCTCTGAAGCACTTGAAGATACAATTAAAAAGAAAAACTTCCTTACTCTCTTGGCTGTGTAAGTTATAGCACTAAGTTAAAATAAACTTAATAACTTAAAATAGAGCAGGGCTGCTGGTTAAAACAAAATTAATGTTAGTCCAATTATACTCTCATTTAGCCATTGCTGGTGATTCTGCAAAGGTTATTACTATTCATATATGCTTACTTCTTGATAAAGGACCCACTCATGCCTTTAAAACATTGCTTATTTTGTCCATATTTTAATGCTGTAATCAAGCACATGGACTCTGGAATCTGATGCTGGGGTTTGAATCCTGGCTTAGTCACTTTCTAGCTTTGTGATCTTGGGTAAGTCAATTAACCTCTCTGTACCTAAGTCTCTTATCTCTAAAATGAGGATGCCTTGCAGGCCAGGACAGGGAGGGTGGGGGGGAGTTGCGGGAGGGAGAGGATATGGGGATATGTGTATAAATACAGCTGATTCACTTTGGTGTACCTCATAAGCTGGTACAAGAGTGTAAAGCAATTATATTCCAATAAAGAGCTAAAAAAATAAAATGAGGATGACAGCAGTACCTACTTACTTTAAAAATTAATTTTTAAAAAATTGGAGTATAGTTGATTTACAATGTTGTGTTAGTTTCTGCCGTACAGCAAAGTGAGTCAGTTATACATACACATATCTCCCCCTTTTCAGATTCTGTTCCCATATAGGTCATTACAGAGTAGTGAATAGAGTTCCCTGCGTTATTCAGTAGGTGCTTATTAGTTATCTACTTTATATAAGCAGACCTACTTTGAAGTGTTGTTTGGAGCCTTACAATATGCAAAGTCCTTACAACAGTGCTTGGCCCATAGTAAGCAATGAATAAATGTTAGCAGTTGTTACTATTATAATTAGGCAGTGCTTGCCCCAAGTTGGCTTGCCAGGAATATAAGCCATTTTATATCCTCTGTCTCTTTTTCTCTAGCAAACCTGCAGGACACCTGCTAAATAACTGGTATGTATTGCATTGTGTCCGCTGTTCCCGCCCTCTCCTCCCTGCCCTGAATTCAGTGTTAAAGCCTTAACCCCCAATGAGACGGTATTTGGAGACAGGACCTTTAGGGAAGTAATTAACGTTAAATGAGGTCACAAGGGTGGGGATCTAAACTGATAGGACTGACGTCCTTGTCAGAGGAGGACGAGACACCAGAGAGTTCTCTCTACACGTACACAGAACAAAGGCCATGTAGGGATGCAGAGGGAAGGTGGCTGTATACAGCCTGGAAGAGCAACCACACCAGAAACCAATCCTGCTGATACTTTGATCTTTGACTTCCAGTCTCCAGAACTGTGAGAAATAAATGTCTGTTGTTTAAGCCCCTCAGGCTATGGTATTTTGCTATGGCAGCCTGAACAGACTAAGACAGCCACGTTATGAAATGTTTTAACTCATATATTCAATGAGAGACAAATGAGCAGTTCTGACGTACAAAGTCTGATGCCCTCCTCCAATACCATTGCCCTGCTGTGGGAAAGTCTGTTATCTACCATGGTGGGGGGGAGATGTGTCACCATGAGGAGTCATATACCATTGGGACTACTGTCCACTTGCTTCCCTCAATATAACTATTTTTTCTACAAAATGAATTGAGGCCCCAGGCTGACTGTGCAGGGGTTAGTTATTATCTGTGATGAGCTCTTACTCTTATTTCTTCCTTCTTTTAGGCCCACCACAGATGATTTTGTAGGAATAAGAATTCGGTCCATCACTGATCAGATTCTGAATTAGTGTGACCTCATGTTGGCTGCAGCCTTCCACTCCCTCAGGAGCTGGGCAACATTGGCTGGAGTCCTGGTTATTCCACGTCTTGAGATGCCCAAAGCCCTCCCTAGGATGTCTTCCGGTTCCCTGAGGCTGCCCTTCTCATGGCCACTTCCTCCCGGGTCCCTGTCCCACACTGGCTAGGTCTGTGCCCCAGAGTTGCCTTTCAAAAACTTCAAGAAGCACTCATGAATGTATGTGTCCTAACTGAAGATTCGGGAAACAGGAGGAAGATTTGGGGGTCATGGGAGGTTAGGGTCAGCCTTAGAATTTTCTCTCCTGTTTCTCTATCCTCTTTTCTCCTTACCATTCCTTACAAAACTCCCTAAGAACTCTTTTCCCTTCAGTACTCAGAAGAACTC
This sequence comes from Hippopotamus amphibius kiboko, assembly GCF_030028045.1. Classification (NCBI taxonomy): domain Eukaryota; kingdom Metazoa; phylum Chordata; class Mammalia; order Artiodactyla; family Hippopotamidae; genus Hippopotamus; species Hippopotamus amphibius. The sequence goes on along the minus strand of NC_080189.1, from coordinate 117,273,130 downwards.
ATCTGGGTTCTAAGACTTAAACTTGCAGATACCTGGTTAATAAGATGCTTGCAGAACAAAGAGCCTGCAATTTTAAGGCAGTTATGCTTATACATTTTTTATAAATATATATTATATAATATGTATGACACGTATGATGACGTATATTGCATGCATGATAGTGTGTATGGTGTATTGACTACATAAACTATATATTTATAAATAATATCCTCTTTTTTCTTCTTACTACATTAGGAACGCTCAAGGCAATTTGGAGATAGAAGTTAGAAATAAAGATTTAACTGTGGAGTTCGGGTCTCCTCAGAGTCACTCATTGACTTGTGAAAAGTTGTTTGGAATTTATTTCTGAATTTATTTCTCAGGTGTAGGGTATTCAGAATCTGCAAGTAGGAATTACGTAAATCATGAAATCATGTAACTGTAGGAAAATGAGAGCAATCTAGCTTTGGCTTTTCAAATCTTTAAGGCTTTCCTAAGAGCATCATGAAAAAATAAGGGGAGAGAAGAGAGAATAACTCCAGAAAAGTTGATGAGATCACACTGAATTTCCTAGTTAACCTCTGCGAAGGTAAAGTTCGATTTCTATGTATTCGACTGTCAGTGAACTACACAGAAAATGCAAAAACGTATAGAGCATAATCACGGCAACTGACAGCGTTCGTGCTAAGGATGCCACGTCTGGACCAGGCTTTGCGCCTGGGAAGCTGGACACAGTGGGTCCGCGGGGCGCTGGGAGAGGGCTGGGCCGCCGCTCCCAGCACTGACTTTTCCGCGGAGCCGGGCGCTCCCGCAAGCACCGCGCCCGGCCCGGGACGACGGGCGCAGCGCTGCGCGTCTCCCGAGCCTCGCGCGGCCCTGGCCGGCGTCCCGCCCCCGCCCTTCCCGCCGCCGCCGCCCACGCCCCAGCCGCGGGGGGCAGGAGGAGGCTGCGGCCGGCCCGCCCCGCGCCCTTTTTAAAGCGTCACGGGCGAGGGCCGGCCGGGTGATCCTGGCCGCCGAGAGAGCCGCGCGCCGAGCTCCGGGAGCCGCGCGCGGAGCCGAGCGCCCAGGGCTGCGCTTCCCGGGCCGGCGGGCTGGGGCTCCCCGACGCCGCCGGCGCCCCAGCTCCGCCCCGGGCCTCCCCGCCATGCGCCCCGGCTAGTGCGCCCCGGGCGCAGCGCCCACCCGGCCGGTCCCGCCGCCCGCCCCGCCGCCGGCATGCTGCGCCCGCTGCTGCTCGCCGCGCTCTGCCTGGCCGGCCGGCTCGGGGCCGCCCGCGGCTGCCAGCTGCCCTCCGAGTGGAGACCCCTGAGCGAGGGCTGCCGCGCAGAGCTGGCCGAGATCATCGTGTACGCCAAGGTGCTGGCGCTGCACCAGGAGGTGCACGGCCTGTACAACTACCTGCCCTGGCAGTACGAGGCCAGCGACGCGGGGCTCTTCTACTCGGCGGAGATTGAGATGCTGTGCGACCAGGCGTGGGGCAGCATGCTCGAGGTGCCCGCGGGCTCCAGACTCAACCTCACCGGCCTGGGCTACTTCTCCTGTCACTCCCACACCGTGGTACAGGATTACTCCTATTTCTTCTTCCTCAGGTGAGCCCGCCACCTCCCGCCCACGCCACCCTCTCGGCCCATGTGCGTGACCAACCAGGGTCACCTTTATCCCGAGCCGGCTCAGGAACTCCCAGGGGATCCTGTCCTTGCGATGTTAGTTGATACCTTGGGCTACTTCCCGTACTCCACTCTATCCTGCTCCTCCCGAAGTGTCTACAAAGATCCTGGGTACCTCTGGCTAAGACTGTTGGAAAAACAGGGATGATTCCTGTGGTTAAAGGACAGAAGAGTGTTTCAGGCAAAACTCCAGGTAGTTTCCAGCAACAAATAGCCAGGCTACTCCAGATAGCAAAGGTGTATGCGGGCGCTGCTGCGGAGGGGAGACCCTGGTCGCAGTGCTGTGAGGAATGTAAAGGTGAATCAGGCAGGAGCCCTCCCTGATTGAGTCCATGAAAGGTAGTTTGTGGTCCAGATGAAATGCTTCTGGGTAAGAATTCAGGCGATGGCTTTGACTGATGTTTGAAACAAAGAACAGGTGGAACCCTAATTGAGGTGGAATTCTAATATAGGTCAGACCCTATATTTTAAGCTGGATTCGATGGGAGTAGTTTGGCATGAGCAGTGGTCAAAACAAAACCAAACCCCTTTGAAATCAGGCTGTTGTTGGAATTCTGGCTCCGCTCTCCCTGTGATTTGGAGCAAGTTACTGACCTTGTCGAGAACCTCAATAGCCTCACCTTCATAATGTAAGAAACAGGGTTGGTTGAGACTAAAACCCAGTAACTCATGCAGAACACCTGGTGCAGGTTAGATGGGGAACGAATAGTTACTCTATTCTGCGCACCTGCTTAAATGCCAAGATGGGACTGGTGTGGAATGCAGCCCAGCTGTCCTCTTGTTTTACTCGTATTAGCTCATATCAGCTGCCAGCAGACCTCAATGCCAGGCTCTTCCAGATAGCAAAGGTTTATGGAGGAGGGGCCTGGGAGGTGCGGTAAGGGCTTGGGGGGGGGGGGTGGTATCAAAGGGCTTTGAAGAATATAGAGGTGAATTAGGTAGGAGGCCCTATCTGATTGGAGACTCCTGGAATCTCGTGAAGTTCCATGAAAGTTGGTCTTGTGGTCATGATGAAATGTGTATGGATAAGAATTCTGGTGATGGGTTCAACTAACGTTTGAAATAAAAAACAGCAGGTGGAACCCTAAATGCACTGGTAGTCTCCACTTGAAGGAGGAGACTGAAGGAAAGTGATGGAGAAGAACCTCAATGTGGAATCTAACGTATCTATCAAGATAGCGAGTGAAGGCGTCCACAGTTGTGAGTGGTCGTTTTCCCAGCCAGTGGAGTAGCATTAATGATACTTGCAATGACCATGACCTTGGCCTGCAGACTCACTTTTAGCTCTCGAGATTTCATGTCACTGAGAAAGAAAACAGTAAATTCCACAGAGGGTCGCTCATAAGCTTATAGCAACACATGTTTTCCATATTGAAGCCAGAATATCTAAGTTTAGAATACATGGCGTGCTTTGTGTTGGCTTGGGTGGTTTAGCTAGATTAAGCTGAATTTTTTTTTTAATTGCTACAGAAGTACAATTTCTAAATAAAGTCAGCAGGGAGTGAGACAGTACCTTCTTGATACAGAGAAACTTAGACTTTTCATGTCTTTTTACTTAGGGAAAACCTTGGGAACCTAGCTATAAAACTATCGAACGATAAAACATTTTCCCAAGAAAAAAGAGCTGGAGTACTTGAGAAGACATTATTTTCTTTTCCGATTTTATAATGAAATACAGTTTTGTTTGCTGGCTCTGTGGTGGTCAGCCAACTCTTTCATCTTTTGCTCTGACATATTTATAAAACGTTAGGGCAGAAATACAGAGTCGAATGGTAGTCTGACAGATTTCTGTTTCGCAGGGCTGTGTTGCCCTGACGTGTGTTAACAACCGCATACAAATCATTCCTCCTCTGTTATTCTGGGACCCAGTGAGAAGAGAATAAACATTCTGGTCAATGTCACAGGAGAGAGTGGCAGTGGAGACTCCCTGGTGAGCCCCAAATACCCTCTTTGGGCTGCAGTGTAATCCCCATCTCTCTTTTTCCTTTTCTTGACTTCTTTATCTTGCCAACAGGTACTTTACGCGAGGCTCTGTAAGAATGTTAACTTTTCATATGGCACTCCCTCTGTGCCAGATACTTTACTTACTTTTTAAGCTGCAATCCTTACACCACCATCCAAAAATAAGGTGCTTTTGTCACCCTGTTTTTATAGATTGTAAATGGAAGCTTAGAGAAGTTAAAAAATTCGCTTTGTGTCAGACAGGAGAGAAGTAGCAATGGTAGGACTTGAATCCCAGGTCGTTACAACTGGCTTTCCTCTCACCAAGAAACAAGGAACACTCTGAGAAGGAAGGCCACTTGGGAGACCCACAAATAGCATACACAGACACATGCACACACTCCCCCATCCCTCAACTCACGTTTTTTGAAAACCTTAAGAACACTCGTGCAGCGTGAGGCAGAGAAGCAAAGATAGTCACTCCTCTAATGAGAGCTGTGTAAGTAAGACATTGTCATGTAATTTTCAGCTGCATGTAAATCAATGACGTTAGAACAGACACACACCGTGCACAAAAATAAACTCAAAATGGCTTAAAGACTTAAACATAAGACATAACATCATAAAACTCCTAGAAGAGAGCATAGGCAAAACATTCTCTAACATAAATTGTACCAATGTTTTCTTAGGTCAGTCTCAATAGAAATAAAAACAATAGAAAGGCAATAGAAATAGAAATAAAAGGCAATAGAAATAAAAACAAATATAAACAAATGGGACCTAATCAAACTTACAAGCTTTTGCACAACAAAGGAAACCATAAAAACAATCACAAAAAAATCAAAAAGACAGCCTATGGAATGGGAGAAAATATTTGCAAATGATGCAGCAGACAAGGGCTTAATCTCCAAAATATACACGCAGCTCATACAACTCAACAACAGAAAGATCCAATCGAGAAATGGGCTTAGAGAAAAGAAGACCTTCATAGACATTTCTCCAAAGAAGACATACAGGTGGCCGGTAGGCACATGAAAAGATGCTGAACATCGCTAATTATTAGAGAAATGCAAATCAAAACTACAATGAGGTACCACCTCATGCCAGTCAGAATGGCCATTATTAAAAACTCTACAAATAACAAATGCTGAAGAGGGTGTGGAGAAAAGGGAACCCTTCTACGCTGTTGGTGGGAATGTAAGTTGGAACAGCCGCTATGAAAAACAGTATGAAAGTTTCTCAGAAAACTGAAAATAGAAATACCATATGATCCAGCAATCCCACTCCCGGGCATACACCTGGACAAAACTATAATTCAAAAAGATACATGCACCCCTATGCTCAGAGAAGCACTGTTCACAATAGCCAAGACATGGAAACAGCCTAAATGTCCATCAGCAGATGAATGGATAAAGAAGATGTGGGGTGTGTGTGTAATGAAATACTACTCAGCCATTAAAAAGGAAATGATGCCATTTACAGCAACATGGGTGTAACTAGAGATGGTCATACTAAGTGAAGTCAGTCAGAAGGACAAATACCATATGATATCACTTACATGAGGAATCTAAAATACGGCACAAATGAACCTATCTACGAAATAGAAATCGACTCACAGAGAACAGACTTGTGGTTGCTGAAGGGGAGGGAGAGGGATGAACTGGGAGTTTGGGGTTAGTGGATGAAAACTATTACATTTAGAATAAACAACAAGGTCCTACTGTATAGCACAGGGAACTATGTCCAATCTCCTGGGATAAACCATAATGGAAAAGATATAAAAAAAAGAATGTGTATATGTGTATACCTGAGTCACTTTGCTGTACAGCAGAAATTAGCACATTGTAAATCAACTATACTTCAAAAAAAAAAGACATTGTTGTATAGTTGATAACACTGTCACAGTCTTCTGTTGACTCAATTCAGGATGGTACACCCCCTGGGTATCTGGTCTACAGCTCTGCTTTTTTTCTCTTTTCCATTAGGATGGATGAGAATTATAATCTCTTGCCTCATGGAGTCAATTTCCAAGATGCCATCTTTCCAGACACTCAAGAGAACAGAAGAATGTTTTCCAGCCTTTTCCAGTTTTCAAACTGTTCCCAAGGACAGCAACTGGCGACTATCTCCAGTGACTGGGAGATCCAAGAAGACACTAGGGTAAGAACTGGCTGTACCCTGTGCTACAGCAAAGTAATAGAATAGCTACATCTTGTATGAATTTCGTGACCAAGGGAGTCACGAGTACTATTCCAAAAGCTCAGACCAAAGAGTATTTTCCTCCCTTCCCCGCTCCCTCCCAGTAGTTAACAAACACTGCTCGGAAGCTGTGGGTTCTGGAGGCTTTACTGTTTGGCATGGGGTTCCTCACACAGTGAGGGGACAAGATAGGATGAAGGTTGGCACACTGTGCCTCAGTTTCCTCTTCTGTAAAATGGAAACAATAGCCGCATCTATGCCGTAGGGCTGATGCAGCATGAGTTAAATATGTAGGAAATGTACATGTATAAAGCCCTTAGCATAGCGCTTGACAGAGCAAGAGCTCAATACACGTGGGCTATTATGACTACTGCCGTTGTTGTTGTTATTATTGATAGCATAGGGCTCTAAGGACTTTTCTAAGAGGAAAGAAAAAGTCCTCAAGGAAATGAAATTAGAGAACTATCGTAGCTAACACTTTTATGATTCTTATCTATAGTTGTTAAGACAGAGAGGTACAGGGTGACCAAGGTAATTGTGGCATGTAAGGGTCAGGTAGTTTTAGGCACGAAAATATAAAACAAATCTCAATCTGAGGCAGTTGCCAGAGTTGTGGGGACATTTTGAGGACTGTCACTTTCCCAGAGCAGTGGCATTGCCACAGTAGACTGGAGGTGATTGTGGGACCAGGCCCAGGGAGGTGGTGGCCCATCGCTACCAGTCTCCCATCTGAGATGCTTTTAGGACCATGTGACAGACCGCTGGAGAGAGTTCTGGGGATGTGGGTGTCCCCTGAAACAAGGACTTTTTTTTTGTGGGTTAAGGAACTAATTTGCATATGTGAGGTGCTTCCTTCTTGTCCCCCGTCTGTGGTGGCTTTGGGGGGATGTGATTTTCTCTTGTCTGGCGGCTTGGCCCAGGGGAGCAGCCTTGTTTCCCCAAACCTCCTTACCACCTGCCCAGGGCGCCCTGGCACCTGGAGGCCTTCTTCATGTTCTTTGCAGAGAAACTGTTCTCATGATGGTCAGGTGTGTCCGACTAAGGAAGAATGTTGATTCTTACGTCCTCAACCTGACCAAGGGTTCCTTCCTTAGGTCTACTCTACTAACAGAGATCTAGACTCCTCTGACACTTCCTCCATGGTTTGCCAGAATTTTCTGAGTGGTTCTCCCAACATGGGTGCAAGCATCTGTTTGTGTGTTTTTCTGCTCTTAATCTGTGCCCCCACTCCACATTGAACTGGACCTACCAAGTGTCAGCCTGAGTATCCACAGCCTGGGTCAGGCCTTAGCATGTTCCAAATGAAATCTTCTTAGTCTTAGTCCTTTGGGTCCCCATTTTGTGGGAGTTTTGCTTAACCTACTAAGCCCTTGGTAACAATAGATTTATATCAGGAAATCAGATTTTGTTCCAAAAATACCTTGTAGCTGAGCCTCCAAACTCTAGCTATATAACTGATTAGCCCTGTGGTCACATAATGAAGCTATTAACATTTCCTTGGAATTAGACTTTTCCATCATTAGAAAAAAAATAGAATAGGACCATGGAGAATTGTTTCAATGTGAAGACAGTCCTATTTCTGGTAGTCAGATGTTGATCTTGGGGAGAATTCCTTTTCCCTTTCATCACCCTGGTCTCTCATATAACAAAGGGTGGGCGTGTTCGTTTGCTCTAAGAGTCAGAAGCTTTTGGGGGAGGAAAATTAATCGTTGGAGGTTGCTGAGCTGCTGTGTAGCCGAACTTGAGGCGTTGAGGGAGCTTGTATTCTTCAACACCTTGGCTCTTTCCATTTTTATCCCTGGTCTGCTTTGAAAGGTACCACATCAGAGCTCAGTTAGTTCCTTTGGGAACTAAATTAGCTAGTTCATTTGAGAATTTAGGTTTAAACTAAAACTAAGTTGGCTTTCTGATAAATGTTAGCATTTACATATTACGATACTCCTTGAGACATTTTTATGGCCTCCGGAATGATTAAAGTAGCTATGAATTGAGGATCTCAGAATTAGATGAAGATTTATTGACAATTATTTGCTGCTTTCTTCAAAAAAAAAAAAAAAAAAAAAAAGGCTAAAAGTTCTCTGCCTTTTCTTTCTGAAGGTGAGCATGCTGTTTTCTCTCCTATGCAGGATAAACACATCATGTTACATCAGAAGCTGTCTGTGTTTTTCCTAAGGTGGTGGGTCCTCCGTCTTAGGAGGGATCAGGGGAGCTGTTCACCTCACCTTTTTTTCCAGTTAGACTCTTGCTTATCAGAACACGTGAATCCTACATTTGTTCTGAGAGCTTTATGAAAGGCCTTGGGTGCTGCATGTTAACATGGCTTTCTGGAATTACGTGCTGCGTCTTAGACGATGCTAAATCCTGGAGGAACACTGTTGAGTTCTTGTCCTTAACACTGTTGCTGCTGCTGTTTCCTAAGCCCCTAGTCAGCTTGAACGGTGGACGTAGGCTGCGGTTGTGAAGGGTGCAGCACATTCTTTTCACTGACAGCTCTCATTTTCTTGAAGCATCATGTGAATCTGGGACCCTAGGGTCGATCCGGGGGTTAAGAAATGGAACCAGGGGAGGATCTTCTGTAGGGAAGCTTTTTGTGGTGCATACCCAGAGCGACCCGCAACTGCGTCCTCAGCAGCCAAATCCTCCCGTTCTCTAGTTCCATCCTCAAGCATCCCACCCACATCTCAGTCGGTAGAAACACAATCTTGCTTTCAAAAGTTGCCAGGAAATCAGGAGCATCCCTAAGTGTTCAGCGTCTCACGGTTCAGTATCATGGTGTTAATGGGACCTCGGGGGATGTCTTTGGCAAGTTAGCGCATCCATCCCAGTTTCTGGCAGGGTTTTCTCCACACCAGCCAAGAACATTTTCCTTCCTCTTTTCTTCCCTGCTGGGTGAGTGTAACAATCAAAACAGAAGCTGGCTGTTTTCCCCTCTCAGCAAGTCCTGTCCTCTAGGACCGAGACCCAGACTGACCCACACTTACATCAGTCTGTCCTAGAATGTCATGGGATTGAAGTAAAATCTGTGAAATATCTGCTGCCATCTTTCTTCCCTTTTTGGAGTCAGGAAGTATGGACGGGGGAGTTTCCCTCCAGCTGCATCCGAAGGAACGTCGACTTTTCATCAGGCGACTGAGATTGGCTTTGCCATTTCCAGAGGTGTGACCTCAGGCAGGACCCTTAATTTCTCACCACCTCAGTTTTCTCATCTATAAAATGGGGCTAAAAACATACATGGGTGAGTCAGAAATGATCTGCACTCTGGCCGTATGGCCAACAGAAGTTTTAATATAACCGGAATGGGAATAATTTTTTAAAAATATTTATTTATTAGGTTGCTCCCGGTCTTAGTTGCGGCCAGGTCTTAGTTGCAGCTGCAGGGCTCCTTAATTGCAGCATGTGAATTCCTAGTTGCAGCATGCATGTGGGATCTAATTCCCTGACGAGGGATCGAACCCTGGCCCCCTGCATTGGGAGCTCAGAGTCTTATCCACTGCACCACCAGGGAAGTCCTGGGAATTATTTTTGACTCACCCGCATATAAACTGTCTCAGGTTGTTTTAAGGACCTAATTAGAGCATATGTTTGAAAGCACTTTGTCAACTGTAAAGAGTGATTCAAGAGTTTATAACTGTAAATTGATCATTAGAAAGCTACGTATTTAAAGAATACGTAGCTTTTAAAAAGTTTCCTGCTTCTTCCCAGGGCACTGGCAGAGTGGTGGCAGTAGTGATTTCAGGGATATGTGTTGGAGATGGGAACAGTGATGGGGAAGCTCTTGTGTGTACTGTAATTCATTTGACAGAATTGATTGGGTTCTGGCCAGGGAGCACTTAAAAAAATTCATTTACTGAATTATAAACAGATAACATGTTCATGTAGGTTCCCAAATCTACGAGAATAAAATGGTAGTCAGTAGAGTTTTTTTTTTCTCCCACCTCTGACACCCATCTACCCAGCTCCCACCTACCCTCCAAACAAGTAACCGCTGTTAATAGTTTCTTGTAAACATTCGAAGAGTATTTTCATGCAGCAAGCAATTCAAACATGATTTACTGTCCTTGACACCGGTGGTTCTGCACTGTGCACACTTTGCTGTGCCCTGCTTTATAAACAAGTAGGTCTTTTTTTTTTAAAGCAGGTGGAACACATTGTCATTTTATTTTGCATTTCTTTGATCTCTAATTGGGTTAAAGTTTTTCATGTTTATTTGTTGCTTTCATTTCTCTTATTTCTGCCTCGTTTTGTGATTTATTTTTCTCTTGAGTTGTACAATCTTTAAAATTATTTTTAAGAGTTTTTAAGTATTGAAAACTTTAATCATGTGTCATAAATATTGCAAAATATTTACCCAGATTTGCTAACACCTTTTAATTGTATTGCTGATTTGTCTACTTTTTTTTTTTCTGGGCATGGAGACGGTTGAAATTTTGAAGCTTAAAGATCAACCTGTTTTTCCCGTTATGGTTTTTGTCTTTCTGACAAGCTAAGAAAGCCCCTGGCCCACTGTAATTTTACATAATAATTGACTAAAATTTTATTTTAGTGCTTTACACTTTTTTTGTATTAAAGCCTTTAAGTTTTCTTTTCAGAAGTAGATCTTGAAGATCTTTCCATATCAATACATGTAAGTTGCTTTAAATGACTGCATAGTATTCCATTGTATGAGTGCCTCACAGTATATTTAATCAAGCCCCCTATTGGTAGGAGGTAGGTTGTTTCCAATCCACTGCTGTTACAAAGAGTGTATGACATGATACATACCTCATTTTGTGGGATTGTTGAGTCCAATCTTTAGCAAATATTGAGCGCCTGCTGTGAGGCAGCTGCTGTGTTAGATACTAGAGTTTCAGTGCTGAGCAAAACACAAAGTCCCTGATCTCATGAAGTTTATAGTCCTAGTGCTGGTGGTGAACACAATCAAAAGACCACAGTAATGACTTTATAATTTAAGATGGAAATAAATGCTTCAAGGAAAAGAAAAGAAATAATCAGGGAGTCTGACCTAGACTTAGGGGTAAAGAAAGCCTTTTCTGCTGAATTGATACTGGAGCTAAAATCTGATGGAAGAGGAGATATCCTATTTAATGTTGGGGTAACGGGGAAGTGAGAGCAATCCAGAGAGGGAGAAGAGTCTGTGCAAAGGCCCTGTGGTAGCAGGGTCTGTGGTGCCTTTGAGCAAATCAAAGAAGGCCCCTGTGGCTGGAGGAAAGGGAGTGAGTGAGAAGGATGTGGCCAGAGCACTAGGTGCGGCCAGACCACACAGGGATTGATAGATCGTGGCGAGGATTGGGCTTTGTTCTAACAGTAGTGGGAAATCTTTGATGTTTTGAAAGCAAGGGGTGATGGGAGCAAATTCACATTAAAAAAAAAAAAGTGGCAGGAGTGGGGAACTGCATTGGAGGAGATTCAGGTGATATGGTAGGAACAGGTAGTGGTGGTTAGAAAGCTACCAGATAGATGTAGGACCAGGGTGGAGGCCGTGGGGATGGAGCGATGTAGGCAAACTTGAGAAGTATTTAGGAAATAAAATCAGTAGATATTAATGATGGTTTGGATTTGGGTGGTACAGGAGGTGGGAGGGTCAAAGATACCTCCTGTGTTCCTGGCTGACTGCATGCCAGGGCCAACACTAATAAATGGGGATAGGACGGGTTTGGTAGGGAATCTGTGAGTCCAGTGTTGGACTGTTGAGTTGAGGTGCCCTTGAGCCGTCCGTGTGAGATCTTGAGTAGGTGGTTGGATCTATAACTTTGGAGCTTTGAGAAGAGCTCTAAGTAGAAGATATACCTTTGGGTCTGAGCTGACTAGGTGTCAGCTGAAACTGGATGTGGATGAGATTTCCCAGGGAGAGGCTTAGAGTAAGAGTAGAAGCCCTAGGGTAGGACTGAGTGGTGTAGAACACTGACACTCGTGGAGAAGGAGCAGTCAGAGAGGTGCGAGGAAAACTAGGAGAATCAATGGCACAGAATGTCTCCAGAAAGATGTGTGACTGGCAGGACCAAAAGCTGTTGAGAAGTCAAGTAGGATGAGGACTAAAAAGTAACCACTTGCTTTGATGGCAGAGATGAGGACAGTTGCATAGAGTGAGGGAGGAGGATGTAGGCTGCGGGGTGTGAGGAGAGAGTGGGACAAGAGGATATGGAGATAGTGGGGGTGGGCAACTCTTCCAGGACATTTGGCTGTGGAGGGTTGAACACAGAAGAGGCTGTAGGTGAAGGGGGCAGGACGGTTGAGGGACGGGCTTTTTTTTGTTGTATTTAAAGATGGCAGCCATCCTGATCAAACCATCTTTGACCCCTGCTTTCCTAGTCATCAGATGCTGTCTTCCCAGTAGACAAAACTACTTGAAGGCAGGGGTATCTGTTTTATTCATTGCTATATATTTGGTGCACTTTTATGGTGTCTTACACATTTGTTGAATGAATTCTCTCTCATCCAGAGAGCTGTGAGGCCTCAGTAAGCAGAAGCCTCCTCTTTCTCCCTATTTCTATTTTCTAAAATAATATTTAAAATCCACATGTAGCAAAATGCACTTTTTCATGTACAGTTATAAGTTTTGACAAATACGCGTGGTTGTATAATCACAACTACAACCACAATATAGAAAAGTTCCATCATTGACAAAACCCTCGCCTGTGCTGCCGCTATATATTCAGACCCTTCCCCAGCCTCAACCCCTGGGAATCTCTGATTGGTTCTCCAACTACGAGGGTGAGTCAGAAACTATCCACGCTTTGGTTATATTAAAACTTCTGTTGGCTGCACTGACTTATCAGCGCTTTCCATTCAAGGCTACTGTCTCCCCGGCCACTGCTGTGCAGGTGTGAACGTGTTACATCAGTTCATTTGTAACTGCAGTGTGAGCAAAAGTGGATGCCCCACTTGTGATTTGAACGAAAGAAGAGCAGTGTGCACTGATTTGCTTTTTGTGGTCTGAGGGTGTGCACGTCTACACACATACGTCCATGCTGTCGCCACTCTGCAGAAACTTCGTTTTGAGGTGTTAAAGCATCCTCCCTATAGTCCTGATCTTGCTCCATTGGATGTTCACTTGTTTGATCCCCTGAAAGCAGCCCTACAAGGATGAAAATTCACTTCTGTTGAAGAAGTGAAGACAGCGGTGCATTTGTGGCTCACAGCTGAGCCTAAAACATTTTTAAATGAGGAAATATGAAAGCTTGTTGACAGATGGACAAAGTGTATTGAAAAACAAGGAGATTATGTCAAAAATTGATGTATTTGTCTTTCCCACAAGGTAATTAAAATAAATTCTACAGCCAGAGTGCAGATAATTTTTGACTCACCCTAGTAGTTTTGCATTTTCCAGAATGTCATAAGAATAGAATCATGTATGTGCTTTTTTTTTTTTTTAGTTTTGGCTTTTTTAAAGAGTATATAATACTTTTAAATTAATTTTTATTGGAGTGTAGTTGCTTTACAATGTTGTGTTAGTTTCTACTGTACAGGAAAGTGAATCAGCTATACGAACACATATATCCCCTCTTTTTTGATTTCCTTCCCATTTAGGTCACCACAGAGCATTACAGTAGATTCTTACTAGTTATCTATTTTATATTTTGTATATCTGTCGTATACATTGCAGTTCATCCCACCACCCCCTTCCCCATTGGTGTCCATATATTTGTTCTCTATGTCTGTGTCTCTGTTTCTGCTTTGCAAATAAGATCATCTATATCATTGTTCTATATTCCACATATATGCATTAATATATGATATTTGTTTTTTTCTTTCTGACTCACTTTACTCTGTATGACAGTCTCTGGGTCCATCCATGTTTATACAAATGACCTAATTTTGTTCCTTTTTATGGCTGAGTAATATTCCATTGTACATATGTACCACATCTTTTTTTTTAGTTATGTCACAAGTCATTTTTAATCTAAGATCTTCTTCAGTTCATTTTTTTTCTTTTTTTTCTTTTTTCTTTTTTTAGTTTGGCTTCTTTTATTCAGCAGAAAGCACTTGAGATTTGTCTGTGTTATATGTATCTAGAGTTCACTCCTTTTTTTCTTGCTTAGTAATATTCCTCCATAAGGCTGTACCACAGTTTCATTTATCCATCAGCCGTTAGAGATGCTTAGGTTGTTTCCAGTTTTAGGCTACTGGAGCTGCTCTAAATAGAGATGTATGGTTTTTGTGTGAAAATAAATTTTTGTTTCTCTTGGGTAAATACCTCAGGTGGGTTTGCTGGATCATAAGGTAAGTGTATGTTTAACTTTATCAGAAAATGCGAAACTGTTTTCCAGGGTGAGTGTACCATTTTGCATTTGCCTTAGCCCTATGTGAGATTTCCAGTTGTTCTGCATTCTCATCAGTACTAGGTATTTTCAGTTAAAAAAAAAAAAAAAGGGATATTCTAATAGGAGTGTGGTGCTATCCCATTGTGGACTGTAAAAAATATTCCACACATAAGTGAGACCAAACAGTTTGTCTTTTTCTGACTTACCTCACTAAACATGATGCTCTCAGGGTCCATCTGTATTGTCACAAATGGCAGGATTTCCTTCTTTCTCATGGCTGAGTAATATTCTGTTGTATGTATATATATCACATTTTTCTTAATTCACTTGTTGATGGACACAGGTTGTTTCCATGTCTTGGCTATTGTGCGTAATGATTCAATGAACATGGTACTGATTTCTTAAAGTACTGATTTCATTTTCTTTGTGCATATACTCAGAAGAGGATTTGCTGGATGGTAGTTCTATTTTTAATTTTTTGAGGACCCTCCATTTGGACTGCTGCCCGTAATGACTGTGCAGGTTACATTCCCACCAACAATGTACAGGGCTTCCCTTTTCTCCACATCCTTGCTAACACATGTTACCTTTCATTTTTTGAATAATAGCCATGGTAACAGGCATGAGCTGATATCCCATTATGGCTTTGGTTTCTATTTCCCTGATGATTAGTTGCCCATTTGTATGTCTGTTCAGGAGCTTCATCCATTTTTAAATCAGGTTGTTTGTTTTGCTATTTACTTATATGAGTTCCTTATATATTTTGGACCAGAGAGATGGTTTGCAAATTATTTCCCTCCAATTCATTCTATTGATTGTTTCCTTTGCTGTACAGAAGCTTTTTATCTTGATGCAATCCAGTTTATCAATTTTTGCTTTTGCTGCCTGTGCTTTTGGGATCCTATCTAGAAAATTATTGTCCACACCAATGTCAAGAAGTGTGTTTTTCTGTTTTCTAGTTTCAGGTCTTACTTTTAAGTCTTTATTTTGAGTTAATTTTTGTATATGGTGTGAGATAAGGGTCCAATTTCATTCATCTGCATGTGAATCCAGTTTTCTCAACATAATTTATTAAAGAAATTATTCTTCCCCATTGTGTGTTCTTGGCATCTTTACTGAATATTAGTTGACTATAAATGTGTGGATTTATTTCTGGGCTCTTGATTCTATTCCACTGGTCTGTTTTTATGCCTGTATCATGCTGTTTTAATTACTGTAGCTTTGTAATATGATTTGAAATCAGGAACCATGATGCCTCCAGCTTTGTTGTTTTTTCAAGATTGCTTTGGCTATTCGGGATCTTTTGTAGGTCCACACAAATTTTAGAATTGTTTTTTCCATTTCTGTGAGAAATGCCATTGAAATTTTGATAGTGATTGCTTTGAATCTCTAAATCACTTTGGGTAATATGGGCATTTTAACAATATTCTTTCAATCCATGAATATGGGATAGCTCTGCATTGATTTTTTTTTTTTTTTGTCTTTCATCAATCTTATATAAAGTTTTCAGTGCACAGATCTTTCACTTGCTTGGTTAAATTTATTCCTAGGTATTTTGTTCTTTTTGATGCTATCATAGGATTGATTTCCTCATTTCCTTTTCAGATAGATATTTTTGGCTTAAAGAGATACAACTGCTTTTTTTAATTTTTATTTTTTTGTCGTGTTGATTTGGTATCCTGCAACTTTACTGGATTCATATATTCTAATTTTTTTGGTGTATGAAGTCTTCAGGGTTTTCTACACATAGAATCATGACATCTGCAAACAGAGATGATTTTACTCCCTTTGTTCCAATTTAGATATATTTTATGTTTTTTTCTTGCTAGTACTTCCTGTATTATGTTTAATAGAATTGGCAAAAATAGGAAAAGCTTTTGTTTTTCCTCATTGATTATGAGGTTAGCCGTGGGCTTTTCATAAATGGCCTTTATTGTGTTGAGGAAATTTCTTTTATATTTATTTTATTTAGAGTTTTTCTCATGAATGGATGTTGAACTTTGTCAAGTGCTTTTTCTGCAAATTGAGATGATCATGTGGTTCAACTTGTTCATTTTGCTAATGTGCTATATTACACTGATTTGCATATGTGAAACCAACCTTCCATCCCAGGGATAAATACCATTTGGTCATGGTGTATAATCTTTTTGATACATTGTTGAATTCAGTGTGCTAGTATGTTTTTGAGGATTTTTGCATCTACGTTCATCAGAGATATCGGTCAGTAGTTTTCTATTCTTGCAATGTCTTTGTCTAGCTGTGATATCAGGTGAGACTGCTGTCATAAAATGAGTTTGGAAGTATTCCCTCTCTTGCTATTTTTTGAATGAGTTTAAGAAGGATTGGTGTTAATTCTTCTTTGAATGTTGGTAGAATTCTGCATTGAATCCATTTGGTCATAGGCTTTTGGCTTTGGGGAGTTTTTTAAATTACTATTTGAATCTCCCTGTTTGTCGTTGGTGTGTTTTAGTTTTTCTGTTTCTTCTTGTTTCAGTCTTGACAGGTTGCATGTTTCTCAGAATTTATCTATTTCTTCTAGGTTTTCCAATTTGTTCACGTAATTGTTAATAAATAGTCCCTTATGATCATTCTTACTTCTGAAGTATCTATTGTAATGTCTCTTTCATTCCTGTATTTATTTCAGTCTCCTCTCTTTCCTTCTTAGTTTAGGTAAGGGTTTATTGATTTTGTTTATTTCTTTCAAAAAATCAGTTCTTATTTTCTGTTTTTTTTTTTTGAATACAGTTTATTTTTTTCTTTTTTAGCTCTTTATTGGAATATAATTGCTTTACACTCTTGTATCAGTTTTTTGAGGTACACCAAAGTGAATCAGCTGTATTTATACCTATATCCCCATATCCCCTCCCTCCCGCGATGCCCTCCCACCCTCCCTGTCCTGGACCTCTAAGGCATCACCCATCATCGAGTTGATCTCCCTTTGTTATACAGCAACTTCCCACTAGCTATCTATTTAACAGTTGGTAGTGTATGTCTGTTGGTATATGTCTGTGCTCCTCCTAGTTGTTTAGTTTTCAGAGTCTTCAGGTAGTTTCTTTGTGTGTTAGGTGCAGAGATTTCAACATAATCAGGAGGAATTATAGGCTATGTTCAGTTTCCTTCATCTTGATTGGCACTGGAAGTTGATGTTTCTATTTGATTGGCCCCATTAAGAACATCTGGTCCATCTTGCATAGGACATAATGTAGGGAGAGGAAGCACAGTATTTATTTTCTGATGATCAAAAGCAAATAGGAATGGGAAAGAGGATCTGTAGTTTTTAAAGTGAAATTTGAGCCCAAATGGGTCAAGAAAATCATTATTCAGTTCATCCATATCTTCCATAAAGCCCTAGAAGGATTTGGTTTAAAATATCCCTGGAACTTTGCCTAGACAGTCTAGTTTACCACATTATTTGTTCAAGAATGAAGATATTCCTTAGGGATGGAGAAGTATAACGTCAGTTTAACAAGTATTTGTGCACTTATTAAGTGTAAGCTAAGTACTTTTTCTGTATTTATTCATCTTTGATACTGCATCAAAACTCAAAAAGTGATAGTTTCTTAAAAGTTAGTTACAGTGCAGAATCAGAAGCCTTACCAGTGCACTTTTTGTGTTCCTACATGAAAATTCAATAGTCTTTCTTGCACTTTAAAAGGATTGTTTTAATCCATGTGTGATTTTGTAACATGATGAATTGACCATATGAAAAACACTCACTCAAGTATACAGATGTTGAAAATGTTGAGACTTTTAATGATAAAACATTAAAAAATCCTTTTCATCTGGATCACCATGAATCTCATCAGGAAAGTCTTGAAGCAATGGAAAAATGTCAAGCACACAGTGGCGAGTTTTCTAAAATTCTAATTTTTGCTTGAAAGCTTGAGTTTTATCAGTGGCAACAAATACTACAAGTATTCCTTGAAGTGACAGGCTTGCTTTATTCATTTTCATAAAAATGTCTGTCCAATACTCAAGTCTATAGTTTGTCTGTCATTCATTCTTTCAAGTAAAAATAGTCTTTCACAAAGGAAGCCATTAGTTCAGCTCGGAACTCAATCACCTAATGCTTTTCCTTGCACACCATTGTACTTTGATAAAGCAGCAGAAGTGCTTTGTGTGAGCTTGTGATTTCTTCAGAATATTGCAGATGTGTGTACTCAAGGGTCAGGATTTAATTAATGATTTATCCTGCTTCATCAGGACATTCTTAAACTGCCTTTTTCTTTTCTGGCCACACAAGGCACTGAAAAATGTAATGACTGTTGGTATCATTTGGTCTGCTGCCTTGATGTGCACTAGGGTCCGGCAGTTTTACTCACCTTTGCTTCTGCACCAGCAGTGCAAATGTCAGCCCTGTGAACAAGACATCTTAGTATTGTTCTGAAAATAGTTTTGATCTCATGGGCTCCCCTGAAAGGATCTCGAGATCCCCCAAGAATCTGCAGACTCTGAGAACCACTGCTCTAGACCAGCTCAGTGATGGGAGAATGGCAGATGAGGAGGTGTTACCTGAGCTGAGTGCGGATGGGGGACATTTCACAGTCGGAGCTGAGGAGGGGGGGCTGTGTGGCCTCACAGAGGGGCCCAGAATTTCAGAAGGCCTGGAGTCAACACTGATCTGGGAATGATTTCAGCAGTTGGGCATCTAGCAGTGAGAGTAGCGGGGAGTTGTACAGGTAGGGTTGGGCCAGATTGTGGAAGATGGAGGATACCTTTGAGAAGAATCCCGGGCCTGGGGTTCAGCAGATGTGGGTTCTCATCTGGTCTGTGCCCATTAACTAGTGTTAGTCTTGGGCAAATCCATTCACCTCGATGGGTCTTTATGCTCAACTCATAATTAACATGTGCTCAATAAATATCTTGTTCATTGAAATTAAATAATTTCATCTTTGGAAAATGAAGGGGTTATATTTGATTTCTCTCAGGGTTCTATAAACACTGGACATGATTCTGTTCTAATTATCACAGTTGAGTCAACTGAAACCCAGACAAGTCAAGGAATGTAGATGAACAGTGATGGAGCCGAATGTGAGACCAGGGTCGTGTTCATGGGTCAGGCTTCAAGTTCTGGTGTTTATGTTATTCATCCTGCCTGGTCTCCTGCCTCCCAAAGCTGAGAGATTTTCTGCTTACAGACTGTTACTTCCCTGACCTACGTCCTACCTGCTTTCCTTCCTTTATGCAGCTGGCCTGGATTTATCCTTTGATTACGCTGTTAGTACACACTTTTTTTTTTAATAACACTTATCACAGATACAATGATTTATGAAAATACTGGTTTACTCTTCATGTCCCCCAACTGGGATATAAACTCCTTCTCTTACTGGTTGCTCTATTCCCAGGACCTAGTATGGTTCCCTCACATACTAGGCATGGGTACCAGTATACGGAAGGGGGTTGTAAAGTATCACATGAGTGGTGTAGGCAATAAAAGCTTTAGGAAGTCAGAGAAAGGAGGGATCAATGAGGCCTTGAGTATGCTGGGAAGATTTCAGAGAAGAGAGGGGGCCTTGTGAGATGATCTGTAATACAGTTGACCCTTGAACAGCACAGGTTTGAACTGCATGGGTTCATTTACATGCCGACATTCTTCAATAGTAAATACAGTACTACACAGTCCGTGGTTGGTTGAGTCTGGGGATGCAGAGGGCTAACTATGTTATATGTGGATTAACGCCTGTGCTGTTCAACAGTCAGTAGCTTACTGTTTTCAAAGTACTTTCAAGATAGCAAGAGTCATGCTGTTTTCTTACCCTCTAGTTGAATGTTAGTCACTTTTACATTGTCATTAATAGGTCATTCATTTGGCCAGGTAGAGCCAGAACTGTGAAGTAGGTAGGGTGGTGGTCTTTTTCATTCATTCATTTATTCAGACCTTCGCTATACATATGTTTATTGAATACCTGCTATATGTCAGGCACTGGGAATACAAAAGAAAAAGAAAAGAGCACCCTGCCCTCCTAGAGCTTACACTGTAGTGGGATGAGGGAGAGAGTCAATATATCAATCAGTACATCAGTCAATAAGAAACGTGTCAGATGATGTTTGGCAAAGAATTAAAAGAGGGTGGTAATTGACAAGAGGAATTAGTAATTACTTTAGGTTGAAAGGGTGACATTTACACTGAAGTCTGAATGACACAGGGCCAGCTTACAAAGATCAGGCAGCAGAGCATTCCAGGGAGGAGAAACAGCCAGCACCCTTGTGCAAGACAGACCCTGCTTGGCATGCTTGAGGGATGGGAAGGTGTGAAGGGAGCATGGCTGGTGGGATGACCTGAACGAGATGAATTTGGAGAGGTGAGCAGGAGCCAGGCCGTTTAGAGCTTTCTAAGCAAGAAAGATCTAAGAAGTTTAGATCTTTGTGCTTTGGGGAGCCGTGGAGGGGAGTGATGTGCGCTGAGTGATGGAGGCTGGGACTAGGGGACAGCGGTGGGGCTGGAGAGGAATGGCTGAGTTCAGGGTGCATTTGGAAGTGGGGCTTTTCTTGTGTTCCTCCAGTTGTTCCCTGATCACAGTCTACTCTTCTATCCCCACTTTTTAAGGTGTTTCCTCTTTTTCCTCCTCCTATGGGGCCTTGGCCACCCCCAAGGTGTTGGCTAAGTACAATATTTTGGGTTGCAGAAGTTACACCCCATTTTGGGAATATTTGCATCTTGATTTACTAACAGTTCGCCCTTTTAAAAATAAAGTGGCGGTTTGCATCTTGATAAGGTTTTAGGATGAGTCTTGGTTTCTAACCCTGACAATACCAATCGTGATTTTGTATATCACGTAACCACTCTGAACTATGTTTCCTTATCTGTAAAATGGATTATACAGATTATATCTCTTATGCATCATTCAAAGCCCTGTAATAAAAAGCAACTGAGATGATTTAAAAGTACACAGTTGTGATTACGTGTGAAACGTTGTCTTGGCTTTCATGCCCCTGTGTGTACCCATTCTCCATCACGTAGCTCAGGGGTCCCCAGCCCCTGGACTGCGAATGAGTGCGTGAAGCTTCATCTGCCGCTCCCCATCGCTCCCCATCGCTTACATTACTGCTTGAACCACCCCCTCCCCGCCCCTCCCCACCCCAGAAAAATTGTCTTCCTCGAAACTGGTCCCCAGTGCCTCAAAGGTTGGAGACTGCTGACGTGTCTCACAAGAGTGAGAATAAAGGATCTTGAGGCAGGCAGGCCTTTATTCCATCAACAGACTTTTTTTTGTTTGTTTTTTAAGAACTTTTACTGAGATACAGTTAACAGACAATAAACTGCATATATTTAGAGTGTACAATTTGGTATCCCAATCTCCCAATACATTCCCCCCCAACCCTCCCTGCTTTCCCCACTTGGTGTCCATATGTTTGTTCTCTACATCTGTGTCTCTATTTCCGCCTTGCAAACTGGTTGATTTGTACCATTTTTCTATATTCCGCATGTATGTGTTAATATACAATATTTGTTTCTTCTGACTCACTTCACTCTGTATGACAGTCTCTAGGTCCATCCATGTCTCTACAAATGTCCTAGTTTCATTGCTTTTTACAGCTGAGTAATATTCCATTGTATATCTGTACCACATCTTTTTTATCCATTCATCCATCAACAGAGGTTTGTGATACTCCCTGCATTCTCAGCACTGTGTGGTGTATTATGGAGAATATAGTAGAGGAAGACGACCTAGTGTCTGAACTCAAGCGTCTAGTTAGAGAGCTACAGTTAACCCGCGTGGAAAGATGGGTATAGCTGCTGGGCCTCATGACCCACTGGGAAGGACTTGGAGAAGTGGAGAGAAGATGCAGTCAGACAGGAAAGAGCATGAATGGAAGCCCAGAGATGAGGACGAGGGTGTGTGGGGACAGCAGAGCTGCACGCAGGGGATTAGAGGGCCAGTGAGGACACGCTAGTTAGTGGGTCCACACCGGAAGTTCTTAACTTGTTATCAAGTACACAAAGTTCACACCAAAAGGAGGACTCCCCTGACATATTGTAGAGGTGATGGTTTGTGGCCGTACTGTGCAGGCTGTCATTTCTTCTTGACTTCTGCCTTCAACTCTGAGCTTTATTGAAACACAGTTATTCCTTTTAAACATTGACTAATACCCTACGTAGTTACTTTATAAAAAAAACCCCACAGACTTCTTATTTTGGAATAAATATTGATTCACTGGCAGTTACAAAGTGATGAAGAGAAGTCTTTGGTACTCTTCACCCACTCTTCCCAACGGAACATCTTGTGTAACTAGTGCAATAGCAAAACTGGGTAAGGACGTTGGTAAAATGCAGAATTGAGTCAGATGCTACCAGTAACATGTGATGCGTGTGTGTGTGTGTGTGTGTGTGTGTGTGTGTGTGTGTGGCTTCCTGATCAACACAGTGAAGATACAGAACTGCGCCATCACCCCAGGCTCCCTGCTGGTGCTCCTTACAGCTACACCTCCACTGCCCGTTCCCAAACCCTGGTGGCCACTCATCTGTTCTCTCTCTCCAGAATTTTGTTATTTCAGGTGTTATATAGGTAGAACCATACATTTTAAGGAACTTTCTGAGACTGTCTTCCTTCACTCAGCATCATTTCCCTGAGGTTCATCCCAGTTGTTGTATTTCTTTTGACTGCTGAGGAATACTCATGTTACGGTGGACCCTCATTTGGCTAACCATTCACTCGTTGAAGGACATTAGTTGGTTTTAAGTTATTGGCTATAATCAAAGAAACTATGCCGAACATTCATGCATAGGCTTTTGTGCGGACAGAAGTTATCATTTCTCTGCAGCAAATGGCCAAGAGTGTCATATGCTGGGTCATATGATGAGTCTATTTGTCATTTTAAAAGAAAGTTGCAAACTGTTTTCCAAAGTGGCTGAATCATGTACATTCCCACCAACAATGTGTGAGTGATCCAGTTTTCTGCATCGTTGTTGTTGGCTATTATCACTTTTTTTAAGCTCTTTATTGGAGTATAATTGCTTTACACTGTTGTGCTAGTTTTTGCTGTACACCAAAGTGAATCAGCTGTATGTATACGTATATCCCCATATCCCCTCCCTCCCGCAACTCCTTCCCACCCTCCCTATCCCAGCCCTCTAGGTCATCAGCCATCATCGCATTGATTTAGCATTTGCTACTGTCACTGTTTTTTTATTTTAGCCGTTCTGATAGATGTGTTCTCTTCGTGTTTAAATTTTTGTGAGACATAATTCACACACAATAAAACTCACCCTTTTAAAGTATATAATATTAAGTATATATGGTTTTTAGTATATTCTCAGATAGGTAAAACCATCATCATTATCTGTGTTTCCAAAGCATTTTCATCCCTCCAAAAAGAACCCAGTACCTGAACTGTGGTTAAGAACCCGCCTGCCAATGCAGGCAACACGGGTTCAATCCCTGGTCCAGGAAGATCCCACATGCCGTGGAGCAACTAAGCCTGTGCGCTGTAACTCCTGAGTCTGCACTCGAGAGCCAGTGAGCCACAACTACTGAGCCTGCGTGCTGCAACTACTAAAGCCCACACGCCTAGAGCCCGTGCTCTGAAACAAGAGAAGCCACTGCACTGAGAAGCATTGCGCACTGCAACAAAGTGTAGCCCTCCGTTTGCCACAGTTACAAAAAACCCGTGTGCAGCAACAAAGACCCAATGCAGTCAAAATAATAAATAACTTTTTTAAAAAAAGAACAAGTTCAAAAAAAAAAAAAAACCCCAGAAAACAATCCAGTACCCATTACCAGTCACTCCCAATTCAGCCCTTTGCCCAACCCCTGGCAACCACTAATCTTCTGTCTCTGGATTTGCCCATAGACATGAAATCTGATAACATACAACCCTTTGTGACTGGCTTCTTTCACTAAGCATGTTGTTTTGAGGGTTCATGCATGTTGTAATATGAATCGGTACTTGATTGCTTTGTGTGGCTGAGTAATATTCTCTGTGTGAATACCACATTTTGTTTATCCATCAGTTGATGGACATTTGGGTTGTTCCCCCTTTTGCTTGTTATGAATAATGTTTCTAACATTTTTGTACATGTTTTTGTACATACATATATGTGTTTTCTTTTGGGTATTTTCCTAGGAGTTGAATTGCTGGGTCAGCTGGTAATTCTTTGTTTAGCCTTCTGACTGTTTTCCAAAGCAGCTGCACCATTGTACATTCTCACCAGCAGTGTATGAGGGTTCCAGTTTCTCTACATCTTTGTCAACACCTGTTATTATCTGTCTTATTGATTCTAGCCATCCTGCTGGAAGTGAAGTGGTCTCTCATCGTGGTTTTGATTTTTCATTTCCCTGACGAGTAATAATGATTTGAGCATCTTCTCATGTGTTTATTAGCCATTTGCATAGCTTCTTTGAAGAAATGTCTATTCAAGACTTTGCCCAGTTTGTAACTGGGTTGTCTTTTGATTGTTGAGTTGTAATAGTGCTTTACATATTTTAGATACTAGACCCTTATTAGATATAGGATTTGCAAACACTTTCTCCCATTCTGTGGGCTGTCTTGTCACTGTGGTTTAAATTTGTTTCCCTAATGACTGGTCATCTTTTCCTCTGCAGGTTTACCATCTGTATGGCCTCTTTGGTGAAATGTCTGTTCATATCTTTTGCCCATTTTGTCGTTTCTTCTTACTAGAGCTTTGGCTGTAGACATTGTCCTTTACAGTATGTATGCCTTCCAACTCTTCTTCGTACCACTGGGACGGATCAGAGACACAGCTGTTAAGCTGCTCATAGCTATAGATTTTTTAAATTGTGATTAACACAAACATAGTATGGACTCCGCCCTCAACCATGAGGTGTACAGTGCAGATATTAACTATGTGCGTGTTGTTGTGAGCAGATTTCTAAGACTTTTTCATTTTGCACAAACTGAAACTCTAGACCCATTGAATGGTAAGTCCCCGTTCCCCACCCTCCCCCCACTTCCCTGCCCCAGCAACTACCATTCTATTTTTTGCTTCTATGAGATGGACTACTTTAGATAGCTTAAATGAGTGGAATCATGCATTATTTGTCATTCTGTGACTGCCTTGTTTCACTTAGCATAGTGTCCTCAAGGTTCATCTTTGTTACAGTATGTGACCGTAGCTGTAGATTTTTTAAAAATTTCATTGGAATATAGTTGATTTACAATGTTGTGTTCATTTCTCCTGTACAGTAAAGTGATTCAGTCACCCGTGTATATACATTTTTTTTCTTATTCTTTTCTACGATGGTTTATCATAGGATACTGAATATAGTTCCCTGTGCTATACAGTAGGACCTTGTTGTTTATACATTCTATGTATAATAGTTTTCATCTGCTAATCCCAAACTCCCAATCCATCTTTCTACCCCACCCCTTGGCAACCACAAGTCTGTTCTCTATGTCTGTGAGTTTGTTTCTGTTTCATAGATAAGTTCATTTGTGTCATATTTTTATTATTATTATGTTTTGGCCGTACTGCACGGCCTGTGGTATCTTAGTTCCCTGACCAGGGATTGAACCTGGGCCATTGGCAGTGAGAGCATGGTGTCTTAACCACTGGACTGCCAGGGAATTCCCCATTTGTGTCATATTTTAGATTCCACATATAAATGATATCATATGGTATTTGTCTTTCTCTTTCTGACTTACTTCACTTGGTATAATAATCTCTAGGTCCATCCATGTTGTTGTAAATGGCATTATTTCATTCTTTTTTATGGCTGAGTAGTATTCCATTGTGTATATATACCACATCTTCTTTATCCGTTTATCTGTTGATAGACATTTAGGTTGTTTCCACGTCTTGGCTGTTGTGAATAGTGCTGCAAAGTTGTAGATTTTGATCCATGCTAAGCCAGTACTCATTTTTATCTCACCATGACTCAGTTTCTCCATCAGCAAAATGGGTAACAGTAGGTCATAGTGGTATGGAACTTGGTAACTAAATTCAGACCTTTGTGAATAATTATACTCTCATCCTTGGACTGCCTTATAGATTGCAGTTATGCGCCTTTCCAGAAAGTCAGAAATCAGCAGGAGAAAGTTCTCATCCTGGTTTGTTGAAGAGGCTTCACTGAGTGGCCTCATTTCTTCATTAATTTTTAATTTCTTTTCTTGCATCGTTTTCGCTCTTTAATCCCCAGACCATTCCAGAGTACCTCAGCACACATCCTCAAATGGAAAGGGGAGGGAACCAACAATGGATCTGGTTCTCGGTAAAGGGTCTTCTGTGCCCCGCAAGAGGAGGCTCCTGAAGTTGGTCTCCACCTGGCCCTTTGAGGCTCCAGATTCTTGGGGAGTTGCTATGGAAACGTGCTCCAGAACTAGGAGGAAGTGAAATGAAGCATTCCGAGGGTCTTGCAGGCTAGGAAATGGACGTGCTGACATCTGTTCCCACAGTCTCCTGCAGTTGCTTTCTTCATTAAATTCTTGATGTTTCGTTGTTCCCATGTGGACATGGAGGCTGAATGTGTTGACTGTCCTTGTGCCTTACAAAGCGGCGTGAGAGATTTGGAAGAGACATCTCTGGCTATCGAGCTGTGGTTTTAAATAAGACGAGATGATCATTTATCCCCCTTCTTCTCTTGGAAGCAAAAAATCTGCCACCATCTGAGCTCTCCCTGTGGACGTCTTAGCTCATGCAGACTTCTCTTGGGAAGGGAAATGCATCTGTCTTTATCCTTTTTCTTCCCCACACCCCCTCCCCCCTATGGGCCTTTTGCTTCTGCATCATCCCATCCTGGGAGTTGACCGGCAGCTTCGCTCCCACCTGTCTCAGCATGCACTGTGGTTTGGTACACAGGCGGGGGCGTTTCTGGGGGTGGATCTCAATGGTTAGAACAAACACCACCTGTGAGTCTTGGGCCAGAGGAGATTCCTCCAGTCTTCTCCATCCTGCTCTGGTCCTCACTCGCCAGACCCTCAGGGATGCTGTCAGGCTTCAGTTCCCATGGCTGGTTTTCATCTTTCTTTTAGTTAAATCATCTGTGACACGTGGCAGAGCCACGCTTCCCCTCGGGGCCCGGGCAAACCCAGGTGCTGCCAGCATGTTCTGCTGGGGGTCGGTGTCCCCGGAGTGCACTCAAGGCCAGTCCATTTCCTCTGCACAGACACAGGCAGAAGAATATCAGTGCTGGAAGGGAGCTGAAAGTCATCTAGTCAACCCTTTAATGCAACATCAAGGAAGAATTTTACAGGAAAACCAAGACCCACCTCACAGCCACAGCTCGTAGCATGTGGCCGAGTGATGCTGGTTTGATTTTAAATACAGTAACTGTAATTTCAATGATAAAACCATAAAATATTAGCGGAAGCTAGCATAGGGTTCCAACAGTGTGAAGCCTCTGTTGCAGCTTTGTAGTAAAGCAAACTGGTTCTAAATACAGGTCAAAGGAAGTAAACCAATGCATGCACGCATACATACATACATACATACATAAAAAGCAAAGGAAGGACATTTGTGCACAGTGTCAGGTGGCAACCCTGTAGGTGCTTTAGGAATCATTTCTATTTGTTTGCTTCAAGAAGAGGGACCTTTTTTCCATTTCCTTATTCCGTGGCTAGAGAGAAGGGTCGATTTCTCAGTTTTCTGGGAAGTGGTTGTAGCTGCATCTGGAGACCAGGGTTAGTCTCTATGTGCTGTTTGTCTTTTTGTTTTCCTCTCTGGGCCCTCCCTGCAGACCCAGGTTGGCCATGTGTCTGGTGCCCACGGCTCCCACCTTGTCTCTTTCTCAGGATCCCATTCTGCAGGCCTCAGAGATTTCTTCTGCCCCACCTGTCCTTTGCTGACCTATGTTTATGTAACCCCAAGGCTCTGCTAGACAGTTGAAGCTGACCTCATAGACTAATTCCAGGTGAAGTGGTAAAGGAGATTAGTGGCATTATTTATTGCCGTTCCATAAACGTTTACATTTTAAAGCTTTAGATCACGATAGTAGAAGGGGATTAAGAGGTATAAACTACTAGGTATAAAATAAGACACGAGGATGTAATGTACACCATAGGGAATATAGCCAGTATTTTATAATAACTTTAAATGGAGTATATGCTATAAAAATATTGAATCACTACATTGTAAACCTGAAACTAATATAATGTTATAAATCAGCTATATTTCAGTTGAAAAAAAAATGCGTGGAACAGGTCACCCAAGCAAGAGTGGAAAGTAGCTTTTCTTTTCCAGACGATACATTGGGTCACTCAAACCACATAGTTGATACCATCCAGACACCAGCCATGTACAAGCCCGGGCCTTAGTTCATTGCTCTGTCCAGTTCCTAAGGAGGATTAAACCGCTTTATTCCAGATGTGTATTTAATAAGTTTTTATCTGTCTATAATCTGGTGTAAGCTACTAGTGAAAAGGAATCCTCTCTTTTAAATCCAGTTCTTTTCACGAACAATAGGAACTTAATATGTATCTGTTAACGATGAAATATTAATATGCCTGAAGGAGTCAGTAGCAAGTCTTTCCTAGGGTTAGAAAACCACTTACAAGGCCTTATTGGAAAGACCCTGTGAAGGCTTGGATTTTGTTATGAGAAACACTAAATAATTGAAAGCCTCAAGTGAAGGTCATTTCTTCTCCCTTTAGCCAATCCATGTTGCAAATATGTTGCTCTCACAGCCGGGATTGAATGCTTTCTGGAGAGACCTATCCGAGGAAATTAGCTTGAGATGCTGTCATTGTCAGCATCGTGATCAGCTTGCTAACTCTGCAGGGGCGGTGGGTGTGCTCTTTTCCCTTCAAAAGCTCCGTGAACGCTGGTATCTACAGGCATTGAGGGGCACCAGGAAATATGTCAAAGGCACTGCTTACTCTCCCATGGACACTTAAAAGTGGTGGATACCGTCTTGAGTGTTGGCCTGGGGCAGACCTGGGGGCTGATTCCTGGTACTGCTGCAAACACACTCTGTGACTTTAGGTAAGTCATTCAACCTCTCTCAGCCTCAGGTGCTTTATCTGTAAAACTGGAATAATGATCTCTTTAAAACAGGGCTGTTTTGAGTTTTATTTGTTTTATTTTTTTTTTCAGTCTTTTTTTTTTTAATCTCTTTATTGGAATATAATTGCTTTACACTCTTGTGCCAATTTTTGAGGTACACCAAAGTGAATCAGCTGTATTTATACATATATCCCCATATCCCCTCCCTCATGCAGCTCCCTCCCACGCTCCCTATCCTGGCCCTCTAAGTCATACTTTTTTTTTTGGGGGGGGGTACACCAAGTTCAATCAACTGTTTTTATACACATATCCCTGTATTCCCTCCCTTTCTTGACTCCCCCCCTCTCGAGTCCCCCCCACCCTCCCCGCCCCAGTCCTCTAAGGCATCTTCCATCCTCGAGTTGGACTCCCTTTGTTATACAACAACTTCCCACTGACTATCTATTTTACAGTTGGTAGTATATATATGTCTGTGCTACTCTCTCGCTTCGTCTCAGTTTCCCCTTCACCCCCCGCCCCCTCCCATACCTCGAGTTCTCCAGTCCATTCTCTGTATCTGCATCCTTGTTCTTGTCACTGAGTTCATCAGTACCATTTTTAGATTCCGTATATGTGAGTTAGCATACAATATTTGTCCTTCTCTTTCTGACTTACTTCACTCTGTATGACAGATTGTAGTTCTATCCACCTCATTACATATAGCTCCATTTCATCCCTTTTTATAGCTGAGTAATATTCCATTGTGTATATATGCCACATCTTTATCCATTCATTTGTTGATGGGCATTTAGGTTGCTTCCATGTCCTGGCTATTGTACATAGTGCTGCAATAAACATTATGGTACAAGTTTCTTTTGGGATTATGGTTTTCTTTGGGTATATGCCCAGGAGTGGGATTACTGGATCATATGGTAGTTCTATTTGTAGTTTTTTAAGGAACCTCCAAATTGTTTTCCATAGTGGCTGTACCAACTTACAGTCCCACCAACAGTGCAGGAGAGTTCCCTTTTCTCCACACCCTCTCCAACATTTGTGGTTTCCAGACTTTGTGATGATGGCCATTCTGATTGGTGTGAGGTGATACCTCATTGTGGCTTTGACTTGCATTTCTCTGATGATGAGTGATGTGGAGCATCTTTTCATGTGTTTGTTGGCCATCTGCATGTCTTCTTTGGAGAAATGTCTATTTAGGTCTTCCGCCCATTTGTGGATTGGGTTATTTGCTTTTTTGGTATTAAGCTTCATGAGCTGCTTGTATATTTTGGAGGTTAATCCTTTGTCCGTTGTTTCATAGGCAACTATTTTTTCCCATTCTGAGGGTTGCCTTTTAGTCTTGTTTATGGTTTCTTTCGCTGTGCAAAAGCTTTTAAGTTTCATGAGGTCCCATTTGTTTATTCTTGATTTTATTTCCATGATTCTAGGAGGTGGGTCCAAAAGGATCTTGCTTTGATGGATGTCATAGAGTGTTCTGCCTATGTTTTCCTCTAGGAGTTTGATAGTGTCTGGCCTTACATGTAGGTCTTTAATCCATTTGGAGTTTATTTTTGTGTATAGTGTTAGGAAGTGTTCTAATTTCATTCTTTGACATGTTGCTGTCCAATTTTCCCAACACCACTTATGGAAGAGGCTGTCTTTTTTCCATTGTATACTCGTGCCTCCTTTGTCAAAGATAAGGTGCCCATATGTGTTTGGGCTTACTTCTGAGTTCTCTATTCTATTCCGTTGATCTTCCTTTCTATTTTTGTGCCAGTACCATACTGTCTTGATCACTATGGCCTTGTAGTATAGTTTGAAGTCAGGAAGCCTGATTCCACCAACTCCATTTTTCCTTCTCAAGATTGCTTTGGCTATTCGGGGTCTTTTGCGTTTCCATACAAATCGTAAGATTTCTTGCTCTAGTTCTGTGAAAAATGCCATTGGTAATTTGATTGGGATTGCATTGAATCTGTAAATTGCTTTGGGTAGTACAGACATTTTCACGATGTTGATTCTTCCAATCCAGGAACATGGTATGTCCCTCCATCTGTTTGTGTCGTCTTTGATTTCTTTCATCAGTGTCTTAAAGTTTTCTGCATACAGATCTTTTGCCTCCTTAGGCAGGTTTATTCCTAGGTATTTTATTCTTTTGGTTGCAATGGTGAATGGGAGAGTTTCCTTAATTTCTCTTTCTGCTCTTCCGTTGTTAGTGTATAGGAATGCGAGAGATTTCTGTGCATTAATTTTGTATCCTGCTACTTTACTAAACTCATCAATTAGTGCTAGCAGTTTTCTGGTAGAGTCTTTAGGGTTCTCTATATATAATATCATGTCATCTGCAAAGAGTGACAATTTTACTTCTTCTTTTCCAATTTGGATTCCTTTAATTTCTTTTTCTTCTCTGATTGCTGTGGCTAAAACTTCCAAAACTATGTTGAATAATGGTGAGAGTGGACACCCTTGTCTTGTTCCTGTTCTTAGAGGGAATTCTTCCAGTTTTTCCCCATTGAGAATGATGTTGGCTTTTGGTTTTTCATATATGGCTTTGATTATGTTGAGGTAATTTCCTTCTATGCCCATTTTCTGGGGAGCTTTTATCATAAATGGATGTTGAACTTTGTCAAAAGCTTTTTCTGCATCTATTGAGATGATCATATGGTTTTTATCCTTCAGTTTGTTGATATGATGCATCACGTGGATTGATTTTCATATATTGAAGAATCCTTGCATCCCAGGGATAAACCTCACTTGATCATGGTGTATGATTTTTTTAATGTGCTGTTGGAGTCTGTTAGCTAGTATTTTGTTGAGGATTTTTGCATCTATATTCATCAGTGATATTGGTCTGTAGTTTTCTTTTTTTGTGACATCTTTGCCTGGTTTTGGTATCGGGGTGATGGTAGCCTCGTAGAATGAGTTTGGGAGTGTTCCTCCTTCTGCAATATTTTGGAAGAGTTTGAGAAGGATAGGTGTTAGCTCTTCTCGAAATGTTTGATAGAATTCGCCCGTGAACCCATCTGGCCCTGGGCTTTTGTGTTTTGGGAGATTTTTAATCACTGCCTCAATTTCCGTACTTGTGATTGGTCTGTTCATGGTTTCTATTTCTTCCTGGTTCAGTCTTGGCAGATTGTATTTTTCTAAGAATGTATCCATTTCTTGCAGGTTATCCAATTGATTGGCATATAGTTGCTTGTAGTAGTCTCTCATGATCTTTTGTATTTCTGAGGTGTCCATTGTGACTTCTCCTTTTTCATTTCTAATTCTGTTGATTTGCATCTTCTCCCTTTTTTTCTTGATGAGTCTGGCTAATGGTTTATCAATTTTGTTAGTCTTCTCAAAGAACCAGCTTTTAGCTTTATTTATTTTTGCTATGGTTTCTTTCCTTTCTTTTTCATTTATTTCTGCTCTGATCTTTATGATTTCTTTCCTTCTGCTCACTTTAGGGTTTCTTTGTTCTTCTTTCTCTAGTTGTTTTAGGTGTAAGGTTAGGTTGTTTATTCGATCATTTTCTTGTTTCTTAAGGTAGGACTGTATTGCTATAAACTTCCCTCTTAGAACTGCTTTTGCTGCGTCCCATAGGTTTTGGGTTGTTGTGTTTTCATTGTCATTTGTTTCTAGATATTTTTTGATTTCCTCTTTGATTTCTTTAGTGATTTCTTGGTTGTTTAAGAGTGAATTGTTTAGCCTCCATGTGTTTGTCTTTTTTGCAGTTTTTTTCCTGTAATTGCTATCTAGTCTCATGGCGTTGTGGTCTGAGAAGATGCTTGATATGATTTCAATTTTCTTGAATTTGCTGAGGTTTGATTTGTGACCCAAGATGTGATCTATCCTGGAAAATGTTCCGTGTGCACTTGAGAAGAAGGTGTATTCTGTCGTTTTTGGATGGAATGTCCTATAAATATCAATGAAGTCGAGATGGTCTAATGTGTCATTTAAAGCTTGTGTGTCTTTATTTTCTGTTTGGATGATCTGTCCACTGATGTAAGTGGGGTGTTCAAGTCTCCCACTATTATTGTGTTACTGTCGATGTCCCCTTTTATAGCTGTTAGCATTTGCCTTATGTATTGAGGTGCTCCTATATTGGGGGCATAGATATTTACCATTGTGATATGTTCTTCTTGAATGGATCCCTTGATCATTATGTAGTGTCCTTCCTTGTCTCTTGTAATAGTCTTTACTTTCAAGTCTAATTTGTCTGATATGAGTATTGCTACTCCAGCTTTCTTTTGACTTCCATTTGCATGGAATATCTTTTTCCATCCCTTTACTTTCAGTCTATATGTATCCCTTGGTCTGAAGTGGGTTTCTTGTAGGCAGCATATAGAAGGGTCTTGTTTTTGTATCCATTCAGCCAGTCTGTGTCTTTTGGTTGGAGCATTGAATCCATTTCCATTTAAAGTGATTATTGATATGTGTGTTCCAATTACCATTTTCTTAATTGTTTTGGGTTTGTATTTGTAGGTGTTTTCCTTTTCTTGTGTTTCCTACTTAGAGAAGTTCCTTTAGCACTTGTTGTAAGGCTGGTTTGGTGGTGCTGAATTCTCTTAACTTGTGCTTGTCTGGAAAGCTTTTGATTTCTCCCTCAAATCTGAATGAGATTCTTGCTGGGTAGAGTATTCTTGGCTGTAGGTTTCTCTCTTTCAGGACTTTCAGGATATCCTGCCATTCCCTTCTGGCCTGCAGAGTTTCTATAGAAAGGTCAGCTGTTATCCTTATGGGTTTTCCCTTATATGTTGTTTGTTGCTTTTCTCTTGCTGCTTTTAATATTTTTTCTTTGTGTTTAATTGTCATTAGTTTGATTAATATGTGTCTTGGTGTATTTCTCCTTGGGTTTATTCTGTATGGGACTCTCTGTGCTTCTTGGACTTGGTTAATTATTTCCTTTCCCATGTTGGGGAAGTTTTCCACTATAACCTCTTCAAATATTTTCTCAGACCCTTTCTTGTTTTCTTCTTCTTCTGGAATGCCTATAATTCGAATGTTGGTACGCTTAATGTTATCCCTGAGGTCTCTGAGACTGTCTTCTATTCTTTTTATTCTTTTTTCTTTTTCCTGCTCTGTGGCGTTTATTTCCCCCATTCTATCTTCCAAATCCCTTATTCGTTCTTCTGCCTCAGTCATTCTGCTGGTTATAGCATCTAGAGTATTTTTAATTTCAGTTATTTTGTTATCCATTGCTGTTTGTTTTTCTGGGTTCTTACGAACTGTTTCTTATACTTTCTCTATTTTGTTATCGAGATTTTGTATCATTTTTACTATCATTACTCTAAATTCTTTTTCAGGCATTTTTCCTATTTCCTCCTCATTTATTTGGTCTTGTGGGTTTTTTTCCTGCTCCTTTGCCTGCATGGTGTTTCTTTGTTTCCTCATGGTTGTGCAAACTTTTGTGGTTGCTTGTCCTGGCGATAGAGTTGTTTGTAGAAGACTGTCCAAGCCTCAGACTAATGTCCAAGTATTGGATTAAACAAATATTAAGTCTAGGAAACACATACATGTATAAGACACACGATTACTGAATCCATTAGGACATAAGGCTCTTGAAAGACCTGACAGAACCCCAGTGTGCTATCAGATATTCAAAGAGAAACCCAACAGAAATTGACAACTGAAACAGAACAAATCAGAGACAAAAGCAAAAGCAAACAAACAAACAAATAACACCTTACACATACAGACATTAATCCAGGGAGATTTTGTAAGCTAGGATCAAATATAGAAAAGAGCCAGAGTACCACCAGAGAGAATGGAGATTCTCAGAATGTAATTAGACAACGGTACTAAGAACTAAGATAAAGACAAAAACCTAATATTAAATACCAAGGCGGTGCATCATCTGGAGAATAGAGCAAGGAGTCTGAGCAGACCGATAGTGTTGCTTATAAGTATGTTAAGATAAAATAAACTTAAAAAGGCTGGAAGAAAGGGGAACAGAAGAGCATAATGTGGTTGGAAATATGCAAATAAAAAGAAAGGAATAGAAATGTATAAAAGATAGGGATGAAAGGAAAATATGAGAGATATTTTGTCCATACTACCAAAAACTTAGCTAGATATAGAAGTATATAAAAAAGGCAAAAAAAAAAATTAAAGAAAAAATATCATTAAAAAATTGTTATAAAACTTGTAGATCCCTTAGGGCTAAGATCGTATTTAATAAAGAAAAAAAAAAAAAAGAGAGAGAGAAAAAGAAAAAAATTAAAAAAAGAAAAAATAAAAAAAAATCCAGAACTGATCCCAGAATGGATCAGTTCAATAGGAATTGATACTACTATTTCTGTTTCCTTAGCATCTCAACTGTAAGTGTCCTTCTCCTTGCCTTGGGTTTTTTTGCATTATTCTGTGACCAGCAGAGGTTCCTTTATTGTTCGTCTGTAAGCGTTGGTGTGTGGGGAGGGAGAGGGTACAATAGTGGCTCCTTCTCCTGGGAGTGAGTGAGCAGTGGCGCACTGCTGTTTCTGTCGGGCTTGGAGGTGCCTGTTGCAGAGGGACGCCGGTGGCTCAGGCATAAACAGAAAGTCTTAGAGTTGGGCCTCTCTCGGGGTTTTTTTCTTTTTGATGCTGTTGTTGTTGTTGTTGTTGTTTTTTCTCTCCGGCAGCCTCCCTGCTGCTGGCGTTGCAAGGGGTTTTAATCTAGCCCCGCCCAAGTGCCTGAGGGTGCTTGTTATCCCTGAGTGCCTTAGGTGGCCCGCAGGGCATCTCTCCACTGCCTGTTGCAGAGGCACCGAAAGAGAGGGAGAGGCTACGCGTGAGGCTCCTTCCCCCCGCCCGGGAGCCTGCAGCCTCCAGCCGCCATCATGGCCAGGCAGCTCTCAGGGACGGGTACTCCTCTCCGTGGACCTCCTCCCTCCTGTCCTCTCGGTCTGTCACCCTACCGGCAACAATGTTTCTCACCCTGAACCAGCTCTCCTGCTCCCACACTCCCGCTCTGGGACCCTCCGTTCAGCCGCGGATCGATGTCTCGGTCCGGGAACGCTGAGCTGCGCTGCGGACCCTCCGTATGTTTCTCGCTCCCTCCTGTCTGCCACAGCTCCGCCGCTTCACCCTCTTTGAGCCTTCGTAGATGCCTCTCTACCGGCTATGTCGGGCTCCCCGCAGCCCTTTCTGGTGTCCGAGGCCGTCTGCTGGTGTTCAGCTGGTTCTCCGTGGGAATTACTGCGTCCTTCCGTCCATTCCCAATGCATCTGTGGAGAGGGATGCACTCCACGTCTCTCTACTTCGCCGCCATCTTTTCTCCCCCTCTGTTTTGAGTTTTAAATGAGCTATGTGTGTAAAGAGTTGGCACAGGTTAAGAAGTGGCTAGCTGCTTAATGGAAGTGCTGTAATTTGGTAAATCCCCCAATGGTTTGCATTTTGGCCCATTGAACCTCCATCTCAGGGTGGTATGTGAAAGCAGAGCTTGCAGATTGAGAAATCCGGGCTTCCAAGCAGATGTCTCTTTAAATCTCAGACCCTAGAGGGTGACCACGGAGGCTCAAATGCCTGGGATGCTGTGTAATGTCTCATTTTGGCTTGGTTGCTGCCACGGAGAGGGCTCTGAGCAGAGAGAGGGCTCAGGGTGGGTAGGCTGGCTGGATGTTCCCCCTCCCCCATTCATATGTTGAAACCCTAACCCCTGATGTGCTGGGGTGGGGAGGTGATGAAGTCCTGAGGGTGGAGCCTTATGAATGGGATTAGTGCCCTTTTAGAGGAGACCTCAGTGAGCTCCCTGTCCCTTCCTCCATGTGAGGACACAGAGAGAAAGTGGTCATCTGTGGACCAGGAAGCTGCGTTCACCTGATGCCAAATTTGCCAATGTCTCAATCTTGGACTTCTTAGCCTCTAGAACTGTAAGGAGTAAATTTGTGTGGTTTACAAAACACCCAGTCTATAACAAAGTACTAGTCAATAGTACTTTGTTTTAGCAGCTGGACTGGACTAAGATACCTGTATATATTATGTTCCAGTGGTCTTACAGCATTTTTTAAAAAATACTTTATTTTTTGGAGTAGTCTCATGTTCACAGAAAAATTGAGGGGACGGTAGAGAGATTTCCCATATACCCCTGCCTCAATGCTGTGCACAGCCTCCACCATTATCAGCATCCTTCTCCAGATGCTACATTTGTTGCAACTGACAAACCTACATTTACACGTCATAATCACGCAGAGTCCATGGCTCACCTTCGGGTCCGCTCTTGGTGTTGTACGTACCGTGTGCTTGCACAGAGACATCATGACAGGTGTCCACCATTAGAGTGGCATACAGGGTAGTTTCACAGCCCTGAGATTCCCCCTTGCTCTGCCAATTCACCCTTCCCTCTATGCTAGTCTCACTGGATTCTCAGCGAGAATTACGTGATTTTGCATGTGGGCAGAGCATATTTAGAGGTGCATGCACCTGTTTTTATCTACTTGCATCATAAGACCCTGAGTTAAAAGTAGGTTAGAGGACTGGGGCAGGGAGGGGGGGGGACTCGAGGAGGGGGGAGTCAAGGAAGGGAGGGAATACGGGGATATGTGTGTAAAAACAGATGATTGAACTTGGTGTACCCCCCAAAAATAATAAATAAATTTAAAAAATAGTAGGTTAGAATCACATGTAGAAAAATAAATTCTATAGCATACATTTCTTTGTGGCCGTGGATTCTTGTCTTGACAGTTCAACCTTGTGTGGTGGAACCCACTTAGAATTCGTGGCTACTCTTGCCACTCCTCACCCTGTGCTTCTCCATCACACCTGCTACTCTGAGGGCAGGACCATGTCTTCTTCATCCTTGTAGCTTAACACACAGAAATTGCTCAGTGAATGGGGGAATGAATGCTCAAGTACCAGCTTTAAAAGCCCCACTTCCTTTCATCCATGCTGTTCCCTGAGCATCTACTGACCACCCTTCCCTCACTTCTGCTGCTGCTTCTGCTCATCTTTCTACCCATCCATCCAAGGGAAATTGGGCAGAGAGCCCAGTCTCCAGAGACATGTGGAAGTTGCTTCTCAGCGAGCCTGCACCTGTGGCTGGTTGAGGTGGCCTTGCTCCAATGTCTGGACCCCATCTGGGGAGACCTGGGGACTTAGATGCAAATAACAGCCATCTTACCCCTGCAGGGATTCTCATCTCTTGTCTTCAAGACAGTAGCATGCAGTGTGGCAGGGTGTGTCTTGGGGCCCAGGGGCCCACGACTGTGCTGTGTCCTGAATTTCTAGCTTGACTCATTTCAACTCATTGAAACCTGGGGAAAGGAAGCTTAGCACCTGCAAACCAGGGTTGGGGTAACTCTACCACCCTTGGTAACATGGTTAAAGGGTGATAAGAGTGAAATGCTTCGAGGCTGTTGTATAAGAGTTGCTGGTTAGATGCACAGTGTGTTCATCTCTTGTCACCTGCCAGGAGCCCCCCCTTGTGTGACCAGGGGTGCTGGCAACAGGAGGACTGTTGGCAGGTTTTGTCCCCCTAATACTTAGCAGGTGGACAGTTGCTTGTTGAGAGCCCTCGACTGCAGGCCTGGCCTGGTGCACAAAGAGAGGCTTGAGTCCTGAAGACCACGGGAGGGGTTGTTGAGGATTGATGTGTTCCTCTTTCTTCTAGTTGGAAAAACAGCTAGGGGGTAGGTTGACTTGGGGGATTTTTTTTACTTGTAGCCTTTCTCGTGAAAGGCTGCTGAAACTCAACTTCTTCTCTTACAAGACTGACCTGTGTCCAGTAGGTGGGGATGGAATTGAGCAGAACATGGGAAGGTTCCTGTTGTTCAGAACTTGGGCTGGGGGCTAGGCCCCAAAAGGAGCCTTGGGCCTTGGTTTTTTCCCATTGGAGGGTATTGGGAGGCCTAGAGAGAGAGAATGTGTGTGCACACGCGGGCACGCGTGCAGGGGTAGGTGGGAGGGGCAGTGAGCACATTCCTCTGAGATGAGGTGGGCAGAGGCCTGGAAGACCCCGGGTGGAGGACATTTACGAGGGACAGATGCCTCTGCTCCCTGCTGGGTCAGGGGCTTGGGAAAAGAGTGTGGACGGCGGGGTCGAATTCCATGGCGTTAAAACAATTTAAACCTAAGAATGAAGACCAGAGAAGCCCTCATGATGACCTGGGCACAGTCAGTCAGGCGTGGACTTGACTCCTGGCCTTGCTGGACATTTGAGCTTCAGGAATCCCTTCATCACAGGGGGCAAGGAGCCCTCAGATTGATTCTTTGTTTGTCACGGCGATACTTACCTTGAAGAGGTTAGGGTTTCAGGAGAAATGTGTGTAAAACGCCAGCTGCTACAAGTCTCTGACACACAGTGGATACTCAAAAAATGATAACTGTCAACTGTTAAACTCGGGGAGCGCATTATTGGGGCTCTCCCGAGGAGACCCAGATCTGGTCACGCACCTTCATCCCTGGGTGCGATTCAGGAATCCGGTTGTGCCGTGCACTAAATGACACCCGTCGGAGACTCCGAGGTGTTGAAGGGGTAACGCCTGCAGAACCCCCATCCCACCCCCCCCCCAGTCAGGCAGTGACCTAGGAGGATGGGAGCCCACGGGGAGCCGGCAGCAAGGGCCCAGCTGCTCAGAAAGGCGGGCGCCTCTGCTGGTGGGTCAGCATCAAGGGCCCTGAGAGCTGCGTCTGTTTCTCTTCCCTACGCACTCACAGGAGCGCTCGGCAACGGGACGCCTGGCTCCTGTTTTGCCACGTGGAATGGCATTTCCCAGACATGCTGTCCTTTTCTGCTTGGCTACTCAAAGTGACAATTAATTAGATCTGTCTTAAAGACCTTGGGGACATTTTTTAAGCACCTGGCATGAAAGGGAACTTCAGTATCAGCTGTGGGATCAGTTTCCTCATCAAAAAAAATAGGATAATAATAGACTCTACTTCACAGGGTTGTTAGGAGTTAAATGTATTAACTTGTGTTGATATACTTAATACACTTAGAGTAAAGGCCCAATAAATATCGGTTCTGTTGTTCTTACTGTGATTATTCTGTCTTCCATCTTCTCTTCCTACGCCTCCATCCTCTCCTTCCATCCCCTGTCTTTGATGTGGGTTCCAAGAAGTTTCCAAGAAGGTCAGGGGATTGTTGGGGCTATCTTGAGAAGCGGGGTTCATCCTGCCCCCTCCTCCCACCCACTTCCATCCTGATGGGTTGAAGTCAGCCCAGTTTTCTTCCCGTGCACCTGGCAGAAATCAGGTCTTGCTCTGCGTAAGGTTGGTTCCTGCCATTGCAGGAGCTGGTGAGAGAGTGTCCTCATCCGACCTTGAAGGATGGGCCTCCGGGCAGAGCGGAAGTGAGCAGAACATGGGGCTTCTCTGGGCTGCAGGGAGAACTCTCATAAAACACCCTCCTGATTCCTTTTTTGGGATTAAGGATGGAGATGATATCACTGGGAAAAACCAGGCCTCGTCTTGACCTCTCACCCACCCTTCCTTTCTTCTAGAAAGATGGGGGTGTCCTGTTGGCCCGGGGGTACAGCCCAGCTTGGGTCTTGCTGACAGCTGAGCTCAGCTCCCGGCTCCACTGTGACTCACAGTCAGAGCTGCCTCAGCCTTCAGCCCCGGGCCCTCCGCTTCCCAGCACCTCATGTTCTGGCTGTGCCGTAATTCCCTTTCTGCCCCAGACCTCCCTTCCCTTCTGCAGGGTGTCCTGAGGCTGTGTGTAGGTGGATAAAATGGCCACACGCACAATTTCCAAATTCGGTATAATTGCTATCACTTCGACATATCAATCTACCATCAGGCAGCTCCATCCCCTCTGCTGATGAAGATAACAGCTATAAAAACACACTTTGGGAGGAAAACAGGAGGAGAGGCCCGTGGCCAGTCCCTGCCAGCGGGATCGTCGTTTTGGTGGCAGTGGAGACCTCTGGCCTGCACCGAACCGCCCTGTTCCTGGGCTCCGTTGATGACGCTGTGTATGGAACAGGCTGGCCGGCTTGGCCAGGTTCTGAAAGCAGCCTGTCTCATAAATGGAAACTCCAGACAGGAAATTTGAAAAGCTGGCCATGGTTTCTGCATGGGGTGAGGTTTTTCTCACTGTACCCGGCAGGTCTTTCTTATCCAGAGCGTTTCATTATGGAGGCCCAGGTTATCTCAGATTTGGGATGCTCTGTCCATCGCCCTGTAAATCTGTTACCACTAAAGGGGCTGTTGTCTATGTCCTTGACCATCTTGGACCTTGCTGCAGGGCTGCCTGGTTTCGGGGTGCTTTTATCTCTCATTTCAAATTCCCAACCACAGATGTCATTACAGGTGAGAGCGTGGAGGTAAGTGACCACCTGGAAGTCGCCGAGGTTGTTAACGGATAGGAAAATGGTTCAGGTCCCCAGATGTCTGGTGTAGTGACTTTTTTTTTTCCTGTATCATGTTCTTGGGGGAAAAGCTGGGCTTATGTGCAAGAGGCCTGGGGGGGGCGGTGCGGGACTGGGGTCAGGTTTACCTGGAAGCCCTAAGTGCAGGGGAAATTGGGTAACCTGCGATGAGTGAGAGGGGAACTCACCCCTTCTCACTGACTCGGAGGCCGCAGTGGCCTTCAGGTGGCACTGCGAACCCAGCCTCTGACCTCTTGGAGGAGACTTCCGTATTGGAAGAGCATAGTTACCTCCTCCCACTCTTCCCAGAGCCCGGCAGTGCGGGTCCAGACAGGCTGAACCAGCGGCATCCCCCTAGGGCTCCAGGTGAGGCCAGGTTTCCTCCCTGCCTTCTTCCATCGCTCAGGGCCCCCGCCTTGGATGGACTCTCTGCAGGGCCTCCTCCCTCTTCCCTTCAGCCTGGTGTCTTAGCCTGTATGGTGAGTGGCTGTAGTGGCCCCATATCAGGCAGGACTCCTAACCAGGGGTGGGGCTTGCACTGTGCTAGGATGTTCTGTTCCTTGCATCCCTAAGGGCTGGTCTCATCTGGTCTCCTTCCCCTGTGATCCATCTGACTGTTGATGAGCAAGAGACACCTCAGGTCTGTAAGAAATGAAACAAGCTGTGGGCTCGGCTGTCCGTCTCCTCCCATCCCAGGCAGGGCACCCGACACAGAGTAAGGGCTGTAAGTGATAGCTCCTGTCATCGTTCTTCTGATCTTCTTTATTCCTCAGAGCTATTCCAAAATCCAGGTGTTGTGGTCCCCACCTCACAGTGAAGGGACCAGGTTAGAGGAGAAGCCTTCCTAGGCACAGTCAGCGCGTTTGTGGGATTTGAACCCAGGCCTGTCCACACCCAAAGTTGGGGTTCTTTCTGCTACACCACCCTGCTTCCCTCTGCTGTGCTGTTCGCCCCAAACCAAGCTGATTTCTGGAATTCCTCATTTTTATTTTTTAAAAATTTAAAAATTTTAATTGTATTGGCATATAGTTGATTTACAATGTTGTTAGTTTGAAGTATAGAGCAAAGTGATTCAGTTATACATACATATATTCACTCTTTTTCAGATTCTTTTCTCATATAGATTATCACAGAGTACTGAGTAGAGTTCCCTGCGCTCTACGGTAGGTAGAGTTATTTATCTCACATATAGTAGTGTGTGTGTTCATCCCAAGCTCCTGGTTTATCCCATCCCCCACCCTGCCCCCCCCTCGCCCCACGTTTCCCCTTTGGTAACCATAAGTTTGTTTTTGATATCTGTAAGCCTGTTTCTGTTTTGTAGATAAGTTCACTTGTTTCATTTTTTTAAAAAATTAGATTCCACATGTGAGTAGTATCATGTGAAATTTCTTTGTCTGATTTACTTCGCTTAGTATGATCATCTCTAGGTCCATCCATGTTGCTGCACATGGCATCATTTCATTCTTTTTTATGGCTAGCATTCCATTGTCTATATGTGCCACATCTTCTTTATCCATTCCTCTGTCGATGGACATTTAGGTTGTTCCATGTCTTGGTTATTCAGAATAGTGCTTAAGTGAACATTGGGGTGCATGTATCCTTTAGGATTATGGTTTTCTCTAGATATATGCCCGGGAGTGGGATTGCTGGATCATATGGTAGTTCTATTTTTAGTTTTTTAAGGAACCTCTATGTTGGAATTGCTCATTTTTAAAGGCGTCTGGAATGTGATCTAGAGACACCAGGTGGCTATGCAATAGGCTTCTTCCCCAGCTCTGGAGGACGGGGACTTGGCAAGAACTAGGAACATATCAGGACACCAGCTTAGAATGGGACATGGCTTAGGGTAGACAGTCTGGTCCAAGGTGCCAGGCTGGAAACACAGCAGACACCAGCTGTATGGCCTGGACCTGTGGCTGAGATTAGGGGATGCTTGCCTCTGGCTGGCTTTAGAAATTAGGGCTGAGGTGCCACTGAGGTCCAAGGATGCTGTGAATTCTTAGAGGTGAACCTCCTTGACTACAAATATGACAAAAATAGAACAACAAAGACAAAACAAAACCACAAGTGAAGTTGGGGAGAGGGGTTGGTTTGGAGGCCTTGGGTAGGAACAGTGAGCTTGGTCTGGGTTGCGGATGGAGTGAGGTGATGTTTTGCCAGTGAGGGTCCTTATCCTGTAGGCAGTGGCATGAGAGGCAGAGAGAAGATGATGTTCCTGGCCTGGGAGGTGATGGTTGAGGCCATGAGGCAGGATGCGCCCATCTTGCAGGAGACAGGAGAGAAATGAAGTTGAAAATCAAGCCTTGGGGCCTTGGCTGCAGTGGAGGGAGGGCAGAGGGACAAGACTCAGCCTGGTGGACAGATAGACAGCCCTGGGGAATGTGGGCGGATGAGCAGGAGACCGCAGTGTCGGGGGACCATCTTGCAGAGACAGCCAGGGAGGGCAGCGATGCCAAGAGCTGAAGTTCAAGGCACCTAAAGATGCTGGATTTGGCAAGAAAGAGGTCCTCTAGGGCCACGGGGTGCACATTCCCGCCCGTCCACATCTCGGCCTGCCGTGGTGGACGCTGGGAAGTTGTGCTCTGAGTG
This sequence comes from Hippopotamus amphibius kiboko, assembly GCF_030028045.1. Taxonomy (NCBI): domain Eukaryota; kingdom Metazoa; phylum Chordata; class Mammalia; order Artiodactyla; family Hippopotamidae; genus Hippopotamus; species Hippopotamus amphibius. The sequence continues at coordinate 117,229,353 of NC_080189.1, read as the reverse complement.
GCAGATCTGAGGTCCTCAGAGAGTCACTTGTGTTCGCTGTGTAGGACCACTTAAGTCAAGAAAACATCCTCTGTCATGTGAGAAGCGGTAACAGCCGCTTGTGTTTTCTGCTCAGGCCTTGGTTCAGCTGACCACTGTGGCTCCTCTCCTGCCCATTTCAGTGAGTCAGAGTTTTACTGCACGGTGTAAATATAGTCTGCGAGGCCCCAGGGACATTGGGGAGGGAGGGAGGCTTCTGAGAGCAGTGGACGGTTCGGGCTCTGATTCTGCATCATGTCTACATCATGACATCTTCCCTTCAAAATACTATTCAATACCACTTCATAGATGTATGTGTTCAAGTCATTACCGGCCTTGCTGCTGCCCCTGTAAGTAGACAGGGGGATCTTTAGAGTGTGGACCCTGAAGCAGAGGGTTAGATGACACGCTTGCCTTTGCCAAGTGCTTTCTAATTGCTTAGTTTATTAGTCAGTTTGTGGAGTGGCTTTTAAAGAACTTTTTAGGAGTCTCTAATTTGGGTAGATACACACTGCTTCAGAATGAAAAATAGGTCATTGAAATAACAAAAGAATTAATCTAATTATCGTCTTTGCCAGGTAGAAGCCTCCAAAGCTAGGAAAAATCAAAGCTGGGGCTTCCAGTAAATTAGGCTCTCTATTAAACGGAACCAAAATCAATAAATGGTGGTGTACTACAGCAGCCTTAAAAGGTGGGACTGCCATGCTGGGGGAGGTGGAGAGAGGCCTGGTCCCCGTCCTGCCCCATCACAGCTCAGTCAGTCAGCTCATTGATTCTTAGAGCCTTGGAGGAAGCTGGGAGGGAAAGGTATTCCCCAGAGAACGGAAGCTTGGAGCCAGCGATCTGGGACATTGTGCAGGGCTGTGGACTCTGGACAGATCCTTTACAATTTTGGGTCCCATTTTCCACACTGGAGTCCATTTGGGATAATAAACGCTGTCTTCCTCCCAGGTTTGTGGAGAAGGCCCAGAGAGGTAGGATATGGAAGAGTACTTGCAATGCCATCAGGCACTAGACACGGGAAAGGGTGGTGAAGCCTCTCTGCTTTTGGAAGATGTCAGGGTTTGAGCGAGCTCCGTTAATAGCCTCCAGCTTCCTCACTCGTGTTCTGGATTGAGTTGAAGATTGCTTTTTGTTTAACTGACCAAGATGGTATTGGGGGGCTTCTCTGGTGGTGCAGTGGTTAAGAATCTGCCTGCCAGTGCAGGGGACATGGGTTCGATCCCTGGTCTGGGAAGATCCCACAAGATCAACGAAGCCTGAGCGCCACAGCTACTGAGCCTGTGTGCCGCAACTACTGAAACCAGCTCTGGGTTCCTTTTCACATGATGCCTCCTAGCTGAAACCCTCACACTGCTAGCACCCAGGAGTCAATGACTCAGGATCACAGGAGAAAAGAAGCATTAACAATGCACAACAGATCACTGCCTTGTTTTTAGACTTAGACTATGGTGCCTGATCACTCGATTTTACTAAGATGAACCGTTAGAGTCGAAACAATTGGAGTTTAATAAAAAAGAATGTGTGTGCCTTTTCATGTATCCTTATGACACTTGCAGTGACTTATAATCTCTCTCTCTCTCTCTCTCACACAAACACACACACACACACACACACACACACAACATCAAAATCAAACAATCTTTGGGGATAGGAGTCAGAAATATATATTGAGCTCTAGTTGATGAACTTGCTGACCATTATTTCAGGATTAGTTCTGATGTGTGCGTGTGTTAGAGAGACTGTGTGTGTGTGTGTGTATGAATGATTATGAAACTATATGTACATAAAATTTATAAAACATTGGTATTTGGAAGTCTTTCTCTTAGCACTTTTTTTTTTTTTTTAGGTTCTGTATATAAACTGTAGTCCCTTTGTGCCTGCATGTTCTTAGGGCATTTACTAGCAGTGTGGTTTTAGATAAGTCACTTGCCCTCTCACTCTTAATTCTTTCTTCATCTCTTAATTTACAATTAAGGATGCCTTTGGTTGCAAGTAAGAGAGAACTCTGGACTCAGCTAATTTAAAACAATGAGGAAATGTCTTGTCACATGAGGCAAGAAATCAAAAGTTATGACAGCTGCAGAAACAGTATAGTTGGGGCTCTTGGTCCCCTCTGGGTGACTCTCTTGGCTTGGCAATCTCCCTGTGGTGCCTTTGTCCTCAGGCTAGCTTCCCTCATGGTTGCAAGAAGGCTGCAGCAGTTCAAGGCATCAACTCCAGGCCCAACAAGATCCAGAAGAGGGAGACATTCTCTCTTCCTGTATAGCTTTTATTAAGAAAAAAAATGATTCTCATGAACAACTTCTCCCTCCCCACAACCCGGCAGACTTTCTCTCACATGTCATTGGCTAGAAGTGTGCCACATACCTGTACCCAATGGGCCACCTTAACTTAGACCAGAAGGCCCCACCTCCTAGGACAGCCCCTCCTGAAGTAATGGCCATATGAAAAAGGGTGGAACTTTAACAGAGTTGGGATTTAACAGGAAGGAATGAAGGATTTGGGCAGCCAACACCTTAAAGCCTATAGGATTATTGTGAGGAATGATGATGTGACGTGGTTTAATGAGTGAATACATACGAGACTCTTCGAACAGTGCTTAGGACATGAGCACCACGATGTGTGTTAGCTTATTGTGCTGAATGTGAGTATTTGAGGAGTCTGAGTGCCATCCTGATAAAACAAAGTATTATGAATGGTATTGTTAGAGATGAAAGAAGAGAGAGAGATGCTAAAGGTAAATAATAGAGGAAATCTAGTTGGTGCTCAGAGCCAAAGAGGAGACAGAGTGAGCACTTGGCCTATATTTGGTCATCGTCTTTACCTTGGGAGGAGTTAAAGCAGCTTTCTAAATAAAGGAAAAGTACTATTGTCCAACGTGTTAATGAATTCCAGTCTCAGAAGTCTTCTCTTTCCCACAGCTATTTTCTTTCACTGGTTGAAAGTGGTATTTAACTGCAGAAGTATTCTTAACACAGCTGGAGGTCTCTTAACCAAATAAAAACTTAGACTCCATTACTCTTGATGGGGGGTGAGGTGGGGAGAATGGAGTTGGAAAGTAATGTGTTGTGTATCTCTGTGTGTAGATTTAAATATCTCTTGATGAAAAGCACACGCATACACTTGTAAGAAACCATATAAAAGCTATGGCAATCTCAGCCAAGAAAAAGGAAAAGAAAAAACTTGGCTTCTCGAAGCTTTTAGCTAGAACTAAAAATAATCTTCCTGGTCCATGTTTGATACGTTACTCAAGAAAAAATTTACTCTGTGTATCCCGAATAACTCTCAAGTTCATTTTCACGCTGTGTGACTTAAGAAGGTCCCTGTTATGTCTGATGGTGTTTTATGTCATTTGGGACTTAGGCTTTTGTGCTGGCCACTTGATAAGGCATTTTAATGTAACAGGTGACAACTGCAAAACTATATGTCTTTAGAAGAAGAAAGGGAGAAACAGTTCTACATGGGAAAGCCCGTTCATGTTAATGCATCTTTTCATTCTTTCAGCTTGAAGAGATTTGGGGGGTTGCTGATTGTTAGGTATTTTTTCTTAGATCGAAAGCAAATCACTTTAGAGGGAGGGTGTCCATTTGACAGTAGAACTTGTCATATCAAATCCTTCCACTTCAGGGAAGCTGAAGAAGGCAGGGAGAAATTTTGGAGCTCTTATTCTGGCGTGAAAACAGCAGTTTCTGTTTTCATTCTTCTTGGCCTTTTATCAAATTTGACTTTGAATCTCAGAAAGCTTCATTCCATTGTTTATCACAACCTCGTAAAGTCTGATGTTTGCCAATCTATCTGGTCTGACACGTAGCATCCACAAATCCAAATAGTCATTTCTTCCTTTCTCAGAGACTGACGTTTCCTCTCACTCGTACCTCTCCAAGAGGGATCGGAGGGAGGGGTCTTCCTCTGCATGACTGGAATATTTTCTTTGAAGTTGAAACCGCAGGTAACTGTTTGGAAACCTCATAAAGGGGTCTTTGGTGCAAACCTGGATCACCGAGGTTGAAATGGAAACTGTGTTGATTTCTTGGGGATGGAAGATTTTCTCCAGCCCTGTGAGCCTAAGTGCTTCCATCAACTTCCTAATGCAAAGCCTCCTCTGTCTTGAGTTGCTCCAGGCTTCAGAGCAAGCACGGAGAGGGGAGCTAGGCTACATGGAAACAGTAGTCCCAGAGCCTTGAGGAAGAAGCAACAGGAAAAAACCCCCCGATTATGTATGCCAGCGCCTTTTGCAAGGCTCACAAGGACCATTTCTAAGAACAGATTCGCTACATAGACTGGAACTCGGATAATTTAAGACTGATGGAAGCGTCTTCCCTCTCTGCATGTTCTCTGCTCTCTGGCTTCATGGTTCTTCTTTGGTTTTGAAGGAAATACGGGTCTCCAGCAAGGAGTCCACCCACCTGCCATTTCCTTTCCTGACACATTTTTGGGGAGGGCCGGTGAAGTGGGTAGCAGTCACTCTGCAGGCTCTGGTGACACTGGGTTTTCACAACAGCCCTGTGATGTGTGTGCTGTGAGGACCGTCACGTCACAGACGTGGAAACTGAGATGCGGTGGGGTGAAGCCGCTTGCCGACGTCACCGAGCTGCTGAGGGCAGAGTCTGGGCTGGGGCACCGGGGAGATCCCAGGCCCGTGCTTATCGGCAACCCCCAGAGCTGTTTCAGGATGGTGGCGCTGTCTGCCAGCACCTTAGTGGGTACCCGTATTGCTAAGCGGGTGGTGGTGCTATTTCTAGGCTCTGTTAGCACTTCTGTTCCCTCTCCTGCCTCCTTTCTCCCGCTGAGGTATATCACATTCTAAGCAGACCAACCCAAACTGTAAGGGTAAAATAGTCTGAAGGCCAGCAGAAGCTCCCTTGTGTTTGCGCACAGAGCTTTATACCCCATAGAAAACTTTTTTTTTTTAGTAAATAAATATTTTTTATTGCACAGGGAAGGGAGAGGACAGAAGGAAGCTAATACTGTCTAAGGACATACTTACCATCCTGCTTGGTTTGGGCAGTAGGGCTGGTTCTGGGCGTCAGGACAGAAATCCCAAGCTTGGGACGTGGCGGGTGGAGTTTGGGCGGCAGAGTTACTCTGGAAAGGTGTGGGCTGCGCCAAGCCCTTGGGTCTAGGGAGGGCAGTGCAGCCTCACTCCCTCCAGGGGCCTCGGGGTCCGTCCCACCGTTCTCGCCTCTCCCCACCGTCGATCCCTCCCCTCCACCCACTGCCCTGCCCTACCTTGTGTTCAATGCTGCATCGTTTGCCATTGTGGTGGGAAGGATGTTGAGCTGGTACAAAAGCGCTGGACGCACACTGAGTATTGTGGGCTTTCGCCTATTTATTCCGCAGAGATCAGGGCTGGGATGTCATGTTATAAATCTCCCGTGCCTGGAAGATGACTTCTCTGGGCCAATAAGCAGATAAGCCTTGAACCCAGAGATGGGGAATTTCCATCCTCTGAGGCACCAGGACCCAGACACATCTTTTTGGCTCCCTGTGATCTTTCTTGCCCCAGTCTTTCTTTATTCTGGCTCTTTTCCCTGCTGTTTCCAAACACATGCAAAGAAAACAGTAAAAAACAACACAGTAACCCCAAAGGTCTGTGGAGTTGGAGGATAAAAACACAACAGATATTCAAAAATCTTATGTCTATTCTTCTCATTGCTTTTCCCCCTCAAGGACAGTACAGTTATGCTGAGAAAACCCTTAAGAAAGGAGGGAACGTTTTCATTTTCTTTGTCTCACCTGCAAGTGTTCTGTGTGCCACCTGGTACAGTGGTAAACACTGGGCTGGGAAGAGGTCCCAGCCCTGACCTTGACCCTGACTGGCCTTGAGATCTGGGCCACACCACCAACCCTGCCTGGGGCTCAGGTTTTTTGACTGTAACCTGAAGGGTTTGGACTAGATGATTTATAAGGTGTCTTTCAGCTCTGACATCGTATTGTTTGAGTGGAGGAGATACCGAGTCCATAAAGATGGTTTCCTGTGGGCTGGTCCTTGGCTCACCCTGACATCTGTATATGCAGACGATGGAATGCTTGGGTGACTAGTATTTGAGTGTCTATTACAAGCCAGGCACTGCACTAAGGAATAAAAAAGCACAGCTCTACTTTTTGTAGCCTGTATACTGCTACTGCTACTACGACTACTGCTACTACTGATACTGCTACTACTAATAAAGTGGGTGAGTTGACAGTGGTGGCCTCCCCAGGTTACAGTGAATTAGGGCAGTTGTAGTAGTTGTAGGGCAGTTACCAGAATCTAAGATGTAAGAGTCTCGTGCTCTACTGACTAAGCGGGCCGGGCAGGTCAGAGTCTAAGGTTTCATTCTCATTCCTGCTGTTTTTGGACATCTGCTGCTTTGGCCTGCCTCTTGCTTTGGGCAGTGGCACTCTGACTTCCCAGGGTCTGCCCTTTCTCAGTGAACTGATTGCATCCCTGTGATGTAGGCCTGGCCCAGTAGATCTCATATCTCCTGGCCGTAGTTGGTGTTTAAGAAATGGGCAGCCACTTAAGCCAGGCCAGTGAGACTCTTGCTGGAACTATAGGGACAGAGGCTCCCCATTCCCTTTGGGGTTGCCAGTTGGAGGAATGTCTGCCTGACGCTGTTGGCATCTTCACCACGACGTGGGGTGGACCTGCCAAGGGTGAGTTTGACGCCAGGGAACGCAGGGCAGAGGAGAAGGGAAAGGCCTCCGATGGCCTCATCAGCACACCTGAGTTCAGCTCTGCCAGACCCTAAAGCGAGGCCTGGACCTGTCAGTTTCATAGACCAAAGACTCCCTTCTCCCTCTTGGAGTTTTGGGTTGCATTTGTGTTACCTACAATTATCATGATCACTGCTGCTCTTTGGGCGCTACTGCGTTTCTGCCGCATCCTCTGGGCAGCTCTTCACCCTGTGGGTTGAATCAGTTAGGATGTGTTTGACTTCGAGGTGGTACCCAAAGCGGCCTACCCACTAGGGTGTTTATCAGTCTCCTATAACAAGAAGCCCAGGGCCATGCAGGGCCAGGGTTGGTATCTAGTGTCATCAGAGACTCAGGCTGTCAGGGTCCTGGCACCTGTGGGTCTCAGCCTGATCTTTGAATTTGTCCCCTTGTAGTGCAAGGTTGCAGCCTTAGAAATCACCTCCTCACACAGCTGCTTTATCCCAAATGGAAATTTCTCTCCAAATTCCTTCATAGTCTTGGGTGGCTGGGTTTTTCTTTTCTTTTTTCCTCAGTTTGTTTTTTTGGTTTCATTTTGTTTTAGGTCAAAGAGAAGTTCCACTAGCAGCCCTTTTAGCAGACTTTCCTTATGTTTCTGGTAAAGAAAAACAAAGCCTGACACTAGGTAAAGGTGGTAAAGGCAGATTTCACTCAGTACTATGGCAGTAGGAGAAAGAGACTTGAATGTATGTAGAACTGGGCTCAACTCTGACCCTGGTAGAGCTGGCTGGGGGTTTTAAGGGGAGAATGAGCAGGGGCTCAAGCACAGACAGAGACGTAGAAAAAAATCACAAAAAGCAGGCTGGTTTTAGTCAGTGTGATGAGGCCACGTGGGTTTACTAAATGGTGCTAGTGGAAGTTAGGCTCCTAGGCTCCCGCAGAGCCTGGGAGACCCAGGTGCTATCTTTCTTGATGATTACGTTTCAGAGGAGTGGCTCTCAGGTCCTTGAGAAAGACACTCCTTGGTTGTAGGAAACACATATACATCTCAAAGGGACAGAGGAGGATTGTAATTTTTTTTTTTTTTAAATACATGCTTTAAGAAAAGGGAGGTCAGGAATCTATCAGGCTGTTGGCTGGAACAAATGGTAAATTCTTTTGGCAGCTTTGAGTTTTTCCTGGTGGGAACTCATGGGACACTGGGTCACCCCAGGGACATGACCACAGGCTGCTAGAAGCCGTGTTAGAATTTGTTCGAGTCCTTTAATGAGGTGTAGTGGGTAAGACCGTTTGTGCTGAAAGCTGTAGTCCTTTCAGCACAAAGTTGAGGCCTCGTGGAGAAGAGGCAAGAGGAGCTTGACTAAAGCTCCGTGAAGAAGAGGTATTTTTCATTTCCTTGGCCAGCACTGCATTATTAACAGCCCACGATAACCAAGCTCCAGGCTTCTATTGTGGCAAAAGAAGTGTAATTTCCACCAGCAGTATAGAGTCCAACCTTAGACTCATCAAGATGCATCTCCTGGAAGTGGGAAAGGCCTTTTCTCTGAGTCTGGGACCAAGAGGAAGGTGAACAAAATCAGGGGTCCACGGGCAGGAAGAAGGGGGTGAGGGGTGGCTTTCGGGTCTGCCGCTATGCTGCGTGGAGGGTCCGTTACTGTCCAGCTTAGCCACACTCCTGCTCCCCAGACGTGCTTGGTGGAGGAAGACTGGTCTGGCCAGTGGAACACTGAGCTGTAGGGGCAGCTCAGTATATCCTGAGAGGCACAGAACGAGGGATGAGGACGTCGTCTTTCTGACCGGGGGGGATGGTGGTTTGGTAGAACAGCAGCACGTGGCGGTCACACGTCACGGAAACAAGGATGAAGTGACTGAATCTTCATCTTGGTTACAAACCCGATGATCCACAGGGCTCCCTCGGAACTTTTCTCCCTCTTCTCACTCCCAACATCTCGCCCTGTAATAATTGTGGACTGGCCTAGAAATAACTGGACTTTGCCTTAGAGAGGTGGTGTTTTCAGACAGGAATCAAGTGATGGATGGAGTAGGATGGGCGGAGGGGGTGGAATCCCAATCAGGGGGCAGGTAGTAGGATTTTCTTAAGTGAAATTCTACAGGTTGCCTAACAGGTCCTTGAAAAGTGAATTAGGTTATATTTTATTTATTTTTTGGCTGCACGGGTCTTTGTTGCTGTGCACAGGTTTTCTCTAATTGTGGTGAGCGGGGGCTACTCTTCCTTGTGGTGCTCGGACTTCTCATTGCAGTGGCTTCTCTTGTTGCAGAGCACCGGCTCTAGGCCCATGGGCTTCAGTAGTTGTGGCACGCAGGCTCAGTAGTTGTGGCATGTGGGCCCTAGAGTGTGCAGGCTTCAGTAGTTGTGACACATGGGCTTAGTGGCTCCGTGGCATGTGGGATCTTCTAGGACCAGGGATCAAACCCGTGTCCCCTGCATTGGCAGGCGAATTCTTAACCACTGTGCCACCAGGGATGTCCCAAGTTATATTTTATTTGAATTAGGAGAGCTTAATATTTAACAGACTCTTATTGGGACTCTTGAGGGAAATGGAAGTAAACAGTTTTGGGGACTTACAACTCCGTTTGGTATACCAGCCGAGGAGTCGAAATACCAGATGTGTCTGAACAATAATAGACTTCTAAGTGTTTTAAAAATAAATGATGAGTCATCAGAAAAATCGAAGCACCGTTGGCTGTAGTGGGTGGTGTGTGGTGGTTGTGTGAAGTGCTGGGCTGTGAGTGCCAGCTGGTGATGTCTAGGTGGGCTGATCCACACACTGAAGACAGGGAGGCAGATGGCGTTGGACGTTTGCAGGGCTCTCCTGGGAGTCTCTCAGGTCACACATGCCTTGTGACTCTGGGTCCCTGATTTGTTTTCACGGATGATATTCATTTTTTGGAGTGTTGGATTATAAGGGGCAAATATCTATTAAATATCCCACTCAATAATCTGTATCGTGGAAGGAAACATAAGATCATTCAAAATCAAAAACATTTGAGTTGGATGAAGTCTTTTATGAACATCATGTTTGGACTTAAAATATCCAGATCCTGGAAATACTGATAATTTAGCATAGGTCAGATCATGGGCATTCTGGGTAAGCGACCCAGAATGTGTTTGCTTTCTGAGTGAAGATTTTCAGATGTTAGGGACTTCCCTGGCGGTCCAGTGGTTAAGACCCCATGCTTCCACTGCAAGGGGCGAGGGTTCGATCCCTGGTCATGCAACTATGATCCCACATGCAGGAAGGCACGGCCAAAAAAAAAAAATTAAGACATTATTACATAGCATGATCTCTCCACACTAGGCCAGAGGCCGGCAAGCTTTGGCCCTCAGGCCACATCTGGTCAGCTGGTCACCTCCAGCCCACTGCCTATTTTTTAAATTTAATTAATTGTATTAGCATTGTTGGGGGGGTCTTCGTTGCTGCTCAAGGGCTTTCTCTAGTTGCGGCAAGTGGGGGCTACTCTTCGTTGTGGTACATGGGCTCTTCATTGCCATGGCTTCTCTTGTTGCATAGCACGGGCTCTAGATGCGTGGGCTTCAGTAGATGCAGCAGCACACGGGCTCAGTAGTTGTGGCGCATGGGCTTAGTTGCTCCGCTGCACGTGGGATCTTCCTGGAGCAGGGATCGAACCCCTGTTCCCTGCGTTGGAAGGCGGATTCTTAACCACTCCACCACCTAGGAAGTCCCTCACTGCCTATTTGTGTATGGCTTTGAGCTAAGTATTGTTTTTATATTTTTAAATGTAAAAAAAAAAGAATATTTTGCAACATGAGAATGGTACGAAATTGAGCTGTCAGTGTGTGTAAATAAAGTTTGATTGGCTCTCAGCCTCTGTTGCCATTAGGGATTCTGTGTGGTTGCTTCTGGGCTACAATGGCCAGGACGAGTAGTGTCCCAGGCTGAGGGGCTCATGAAACCAAAAATATCTATTCACTGGCCTTTTACCCCAAAAGATTGCCGTCCCCTGCCCTGGACCCTTTCATGACTTCCCTTATTTTCCTCTTCCCTCAAGACAGATCCTTCCTCTAGGGGTCAGCATGCCCTGAGCTGAGTGCCCACGAGCCCCCCGGACTCTTTCTAAGTCACAATTCCACAGGGTTAAAGCTGAGAGAGCCACCCTCTCCGCTGGTCCCTCAGCGAGTGAGCAGAGGGACCCAGGGAGAATGTCCCCTGCACACATCCAGACAGGCAGTGCCAGGGTCACGGACCAATGACTTCTCTGTGAAAACACCGTCAGCCATTGACATCCTCTCTTCCTTTAGGCTGTATCAGTATTTTATTTGCATGTGTATATTTTAATCTTTTTAATCTTCCCATAATTTCTGGGGATAGAATGAGGCTAATGGTGGGGGCTCTGGGAGAACTGACTGGTTTACTCGTCCACTGGTGTATTCATTTATACCTCCAATAAGCACTTACTGAATAAGAGCCACTGTAGACCTCAGGGAGCTTAAAGTCCAGTCGGGGAGAAAAACACATCACCAGGTCAATTGCAACAGGATGTGAGCCAAATAACAACTGTACTGGATTTGTATGTAGTACAGAGGTAGCGTGGATGAGAGCTTGGTTTATTCTGCAGAGGCTGGAGTTAAGGGAATGGGATCAGGGCAGGCTCTGAGGAGGTCATACCTGACCTGGGACTTAAAGGAGGATGGGACACTTTGGCTGGGCTCTCAAAGAAGATGAGCATCTCCGGCAGAGGACACTGAACATGCAGTGGCACCAGATCGGAAAACAGTCCCACGCATTGGAGAATTTCAGTTAGTTCATTATTGCTAAGGAAGAAGTTTCAAGGTGGGCTGAGAGGGAAGAAGAAGGTGTAGCTAGAGAGGTAGGAGGGAACTCTGAGATGAAGCGATGCCCAGGCCAGGTTAGTGTTCAGTCCAGAGGATGCCATCAAGGCATTTCAAGCTGGAGATAAATCACCTTGGTTCTAACTCAGCTAGTTCTCTAAGTTTAGCTGGGTATATCTTTTTTTAAATTAATTAATTAATTTATTAGTTTATTTATTTATTGGCTGTACTGGGTCTTCGATGTTGAGCATGGGCGTTCTCTAGTTGCGGCGAGCAGGGGCTACTCTTCGTTGAGGTGCATGGGCATCTCATTGGGTAGCTTCTCTTGTTGTGGAGCACAGGCTTTAGGTGCACAGGCTTCAGTTGTTGCAGCACTCAGGCTCAGTAGTTGTGGCTTGTGGGCTCTAGACCGCAGGCTCAGTAGTTGTGGTGCACAGGCTTAGTTGCTCCACCGCTTATGGGATCTTCCCCGACCAGGGCTCGAACCCATGTTTCCTGCATTGGCAGGTGGATTCTTAACCAGCGCGCCACCAGGGAAGACCCTAGCTGAGTATCTTTGTTGCATCTCAGTGAAACGTGATTTCTTTGTAGGCTTAAGTAAATGTCCATGTTGGTACATCATGATTTTTAAGTTTGAGGGATTGTCCTAATTCATCCCTTCATTGAATTATTCATTCAACTAATATTAATTGAGGGCCAACTTTGTGCCGGAGACTGTTTCCAGGACTGAGGACAGAGCCGTGAGCCATGGAAAACCTTTGCCTCGTGGAGCGCCCGTCCTAGCTGGTGCCCGCTAGCTATTTGTGGCCGTTCATTGTTCAGCTCCAGAGGAGATTTGGGGAGAACCGCACAAGCCTGCCTTTTGGTCTTACCCGATTTGGACACAACCATTTTGGTCATGTCCTCTGTGTGGCCACCAGAAGTCATTTTCTATTTTGTACCTGCATCCATTATCTGTCAAAAGGGTATATAATCGTGGCCATCTTTGAACACACCCAAAGAATGGTATCAGACTTCGTGCAGACGGGGTTGAATTCCGTGGAAGGCGAGTGCACGGGACGTAGGAGAGGAGTTCCCATGAGAACCTGATCTCCCCATCATGTATTCAGGCAGTAGCTCCCACACATTTTCGGCTGGAGCTCCCACAAAGAAGAACATTTTAGAACCAAAACAAAAGATTCACCAAGGTGTAAGAGCAATGCCCCGATACTTTCTATTCCATCCTGATTTATTTACGAATGCAAGCAGAGATCCGCTGAATTGATTTCACAACCCATCGTGACCGGGTCATGGCCTCCAGGCTGGGGGTCAGTGCATCAAGGTGAACACACCTTGCTGGCCGACACAGGGTTTTCAGCTTCATTTCTCCCAGTTCTCACTAAGTGCTTGTTGATAGATTGTTTCAGCTTGTCCTTGGCCTTTGCTATCCAAGCAGCTGTGCACAAACTGAACCATAGATCCCTCAGTCTTTGTGCTGCCAAGCAAGCCCAGCCATTCGTGCCCCACCCCCCCGTATGCCCCACCCCTCCCGAGGTGACCCAGGCTGCCCGGTCATCATGACTCCAGCTGGGAGTGAAATGGAGTCGGACCCTTACTTACAGAGGGGCTCGCTGCCAGCTCTGAAGAAACGGTCATGACCTGACACCTGCCCTGGGTGGGACTGCAGGTCTGAGCTTGTGCCGTTGGCTCTGCTTGGGGTGCGTGGATTCTTGTAAGGGTTTCAGATGTGGGTGAGGAGGTAGAAAGTTGAGAAATGTTTGTCTTCTTTATTCTCATGGCACAGGGGAGATTTAGCCAGAAAATCCAGGATAAGGGTAAAAAATGGCAATCCAATGAACATTTCTCTAGGGTTCACCAACACCAGTGTGTTAAAGCATTTCATGTTATTTACTTCAATAGAGAACCAATTGACCTCGTTCTGCAGTTTGCTCCAGAGCTGATCCTGGGCTCCACGGCTAGCACCTGAAAGGGTGATGGATGAATTCCTTCCTTTAGAGTTTTCCTTAGCATTCCAGCAGGCAGTGTCCCCTCTTTTTTTCAATCCTGTGGACAGAGCAGCCTAATGACGACTCAGGCTGATTCTCTTCCTTTTAAATACACGCTGCTTTCTGGCTTCTGGGAGCTGCTTTAGAGAGAGATTCCTGATAGCTTGAACTCTCAGTCCTGAGGCCTTATTGATCACATTTAGTTTGTTTATTCATTCGCTAAGTATGTTTTGAGGTCTGGCCTGTTGGAGCCCTTCGGTTAATCAGTGCAGAGGTGAGAGCTGGAGGAAGAAAGGACCAGCTTCCAGGAGGAGATGGAGCTGGATCTGTGTCTTAAGGAGAATCGTGGATGTGGGAAGAGGGCTGCCCTGGAGAGGAGACAGCCAGGGGAGCGCAGGACGTGATGGTGCACGAGGGTGAAGGATGGCAGTAGATGGGAGAGCGAACAGGTGTGTGCACCTAAAACACGCTCAGAAACAGGGATGGTCTGATGCCCCGCCCACTGTGCCACCATTCTGATGCGCCTGTGCGATCACCACGTGTGTACAACCTCAGTCTAACGTCAGCACCTGATTGCCTGACAGGCTGCACTCACAGTGATCTACAGCCAGAGAAGTCCAAGGTTATACTTTCCTCTGGTCAGAAAACTGAGATATATTGGTATTAAAGGAAGAGTCTTTTGTCGAAGAATCTGATGTGACCTCAAAGAGTTGCGCTAGGTTATTGCTTCCACTGAGTTAGAACCATGAGGCTGTTTTTACAACGTCTCTCCGAGTGAACAAGGCAGCCAGTCCTGCTGTTGTGCCATTATATGAATAGATGTGTACCCCTTAGGGTCCAATTCAGGTCAAGAATTGGAAAGCCCAAGAGGCTTAGGTAGAAGTTTGTGTCTCACTCATAGGAAAGTCAGGTAGGCAGGCTAGGCTGGAACAGAATACCCTGCAGTCTGGTCCTTCCATCTGATTATTCCACTGTGCATGGCCTTCGTGACTTACTTCAACTCCTGGCCCAGCGTGCCCACGCCAGCTCTGGCCATCACATCTGCACTCCAGCCAGTGGGAAGGAAAAAAAAAGGATAAAAGAACATCCCTTTTCCTGTTACGAAGTACTTCCCATACATTGTACATTGTACTACTCTACCTACCACTTTTACCCACATCCCGTGGTCAGAACTTGTTCACAGGGCTGCACTTGGCTCAAGGCAGCCTGGGATGGTTGGATTCTCACCTGGGCAGCCCTCTGCCCAGTTACATGGTTCTCATGGGGCTCTGTTACTGAGGAAAAGAGAGAACCAGTATTGAAGGGCCGCGGGCAGTGGTGTTTGGCTTTTCTGCTATTTCAATAACCAAAAGAGTCTTCCCTCCCAGGGGCCCCGAATATCAAATGTGATGTTGCAGCCCACTTACAGCCCCTCTGCTTCCCGGGTATCCTCATAATGTTACAAGAAATAAATGAACGGGCCTAAGGACAAAGGCTTCCGTCCTGACCAGACCTGCTGGTCTTCAGTTGGTCACCAGATGTGTATGTAGTGCTCCCGGTGATGGAAGGCATTGGACCTAGGGTCTAAGAAGGGCACACCCTGTCTGCCAATGACCTTCATATCATTAGGGTTGAGGAGCGAGATCTGCTACTCTAGGAGAAGTCCTGCAAGTAGAGAGAGAGGGGGGGAAACAGAGAAGGAGGGGGTGTGGGGGGAGCGTGGCGCCTCCCCCCATCATGTATGTGTATTCCCTTCCTTCCTTCAGCCACGTCTGGGTCTCTTCCCTTCCTTCCTTCAGCCACGTCTGAGTCTCTTCCCATCCTTCCTTCAGCCACGTCTGGTTCTCTTCCCTTCCTTCCTTCAGCCACGTCTGAGTCTCTTCCCGTCCTTCCTTCAGCCACGTCTGGTTCTCTTCCCTTCCTTCCTTCAGCCACGTCTGGTTCTCTTCCCTGCCATCCTTTTTTTTTTTTTTTTTTTTTAAAGATTTATTATTTGTTTGTTTATGTTTGGCTGCATTGGGTCTTCATTGCTGTGAACAGGCCTTCTCTAGTAGTGGAGAGTGGGGGCGACTCTTCATTGCCGTGCGCGGGCTTCTTATTGCGGTGGCTTCTCTTGTTGTGGAGCACGGGCTCTAGGTGTGTGGCCTTCAGTCGTTGTGGCGCACGGGCTTATTTGGTCTGCGGCATGTGGGATCTTCCCAGCCCAGGGTTCAAACCCATGTCCCCTGCATTGGCAGGAGGATTCTTAACCACTGTGCCACCAGGGAAGCCCCCTGTCATCCTTTGACTAGAGAGCCACCCTGACCCTAATGTGACGTCTGCAGACATCTCAGCTCATTTGTAATGTGGATGTTATCAGTTTAACGTGCAAAGGGTTAGACGATTTTGAAGTCCTTGCAGACCATTTCATTGCAGTCTTCTGTGTACCAGTCATATATTTGAAATGTGGCATTTATCCCTACATCATGTTTCCCAACTGTAAAATCTCATTCCCAGGAGAAACAGTGTACTGGGGCTAGGCTTAAGGGAAAAAATTTCTTTCATTTACTCTTTTTCCAGATGCCTTGTTTTTTCTTTTTGTGTCATTGCTTCGTTAACTGAAATAGTCTGATGTATTTTAAGCTATTTTCTTTTCTCTGTAAAACATCTGCCAGCGGGGTCCTGTGGTTTGTCGGAAAAATCAGCCTGTTTTCAGACATTTAGGTCTGATACTGTTAACACAGAAGTAAAATTGGAGACAGGGAAGGCCCTGGAATGGGCTTTAAAGGCTTCCAATCTGACTTTGATGAAATATGCTGGTACCTAACAGTCTTTATTTTCAGGAAATTCTTTGGGTTTGCCAGTTAAAGATTTTTATCACAATCATTGGTTGTAAAAAGTTATTTTGGTCACTTTTTTTTAACTTTTTATTTCATATTGGAGCACAGTTGATTAACAATGTTGTGTTAGTTTCAGATGTACAACAAAGTGATTCAGTTATACATGTTTTGGTCACTCTAAATGAGATTGACCAAGCTTTAATTTAATCTTTCTTTTAGGTAATTATCATGATTTGGTTAGAATCCCTAGTGTGTCTCTGTATGGCCCCCATGTGAGACAGCTGACCTTCCCAGAGTGTCTAATTTACTCTTAGAGGCCAGCTGACATCTGAACAGAATTGAGCCACTTCTACCATTTATTACATAGTAGTGATCTTCGTTATAAAATATAAAGCTTCCTTCTCGGGCAGCTGAAAAACTACAGTTGGATGAGTTGGATGGAAGCTGAGCACTGGGGTAGGAATTTACCTCACTCCAGAGAAGGACAGCTTTTCTCTTGGAATGGGGAGATTAGACGATGCAGATGTGTTTAAGGAACGGGGAAGAAAGCTGAGGAGCCTTTATTCTGCCCCACTTTGTTTTTCTTCGTTTCTGTCTCATACATGCATGCGCGCACACACACCGCTGGAGCCTTTATTTCTCTATAAAACAGGAAGCAAAGTCATCTGCCAGGAGTGAAGAAAGAGGTGGTAGGAGAGGAGGGCTTTGAGTCCTGAAGGCTGGCATCACTGTTGTGAGCAATCAGAAAGAGTTGACTTGAGACACACAGAGGAAGAGCTGGGCAGGGTTGAAGTCGCAGATGCTGAGTTTGTAGTGGAAACAGTCAACATCTGGGGGGTAGAAGGAGAGAAGATAGATCTTTGGTTAGATCTGGGGCTGGTGTATTGTTGGGGACAAGAAGGTAGAGGGGTTGAGGGTATGGATGGGAACATAGTTGAAGTTACGATTCATTCACCCATTGAGCAAATATTTAAGAAGCAACCATGGGAGACAGGGTGGCTGAATAGGGGAGGAGGTGAAGACAGGAGTAAATGGGTACTGTTGGAGAAAACGAAGAGGTCAGGAGATGAGAAGCCTCAGGAAGTCAAGGACCAACAGAGGAGGTGAGGGCATGAGCAATCTGGAAGGATGATAGTGGAAGCCGGTGTGTAAATAGCTCTGTATGTGGGCCAGGCATCATTCTAGATCCTTGGTGCAAATTAACTCATTTAACTCTCACAGCACCTGTATGAGAGAGGACAGTTATTATTAACATTTTATAGGAATGGAAGGGTTAAGTAACTTGTCCAAAGTCTCCCCACTAGTACAGAGCTGGAATTCGAACCCAGATAGCCCAGCATCAAAGCGCTGGCTTTCCACACTTTGCTTATACTGCCTCTAGGAAGGTGTGGTCTGAATGGGTGCCGAATGTTAAAGGTGGGGTGGTTCCAGGTGATCTCCCAATACTGGAGACATCCATAGGAGAAAGTGGCTAAAGTCCAGTGTGGACGACGGTCCCTGGAGGCAAGATATCAGGTGCATTATCCACGTGATTCCTAGGGGAGAGAAGACTGGGCTTAAAGCATTCACGAGTGTAGGCTGGTGATGAGACGCCCAGTGGATGACAAATGAAGAGGTGGAGATGGTCATACAATCAGATGGCCTGAGTCCCAAAGCTCCAGGGTTATTATATGTGAGTGGAGGAGGAATAGTTTGGAAATGCCATTGTTGGGGGAGGAAAAAGTAAATCCCTCCTCCCAGCCCTGCAGCCTGGGGAACTGGGAAGCTGTGTTCTTGGGGAAGAGCCAGGCTTCAGCTCAGCAGGCAGATGGAAGGAGGATTCTCCCTGTGAGATGACGATGTCTGAGGATTTATTTTCTATACCGCAGAGTTCTAGGGATTTGGGAGGGAGGAGGGTATGGGGAGCCTGGATCAAAGCATAAGGACACAGAGAAAGTTGGAGTTGGAGCAGGGCCGAGGATGGGAGATGGAAGGGTCCAACATTTGGGTGATGACAGACCTGGGCGAACTGTTTGCCTTCAGGGGTCCAGGTGGGGCCCTGGTGTGAAGCTGCATGGGCCTCCAGCAGGCAAAGGCCCAGGTTGTGACCACTGTCCAAAGGGCCCAGGGTGGCCTTCCATCAGAGCCAGGCCCGTGAACATGCTTTCCTCTAGCCATGGCAACAAGCTGTGAAGGGACTTATTCTTTTTTTTTTTTTTTTTTTTGGGGGGGGGGCTTATTCTGAGTCATACTCTCTCCCTGTCCAACAGAGATTTTTTTTTTTAAATAAATAAATATTTAGTTAGTTGGTTGGTGGCGCCAGGTCTTAGTTGTGGCAGATGGTCTCCTTAGCTGTGGCTTGCTGGCTCCTTAGTTGCAGCACGTGGGCTTCTCAGTTGTGGCTCCAGGGCTCCTTAGTTGCAGCACACAGTTTCCTTAGTTGTGGCACACAAACTTTTAGTTGTGGCATGCATGTGGAGTCTAGTTCTCTGACCAGGGATTGAACCTGGGCCCCCTGCATTGGGAGCACGTAGTCTTATCCACTGTGCCACCAGGGAAGTTACCAACAGGGATTCTTAAACTTTTCTGTGCCATAGAGCTCTATGACAGGCTGGTGAAGCTTATGGACCCCTTTACAGAATAATATTTTTATTTTAAAAATATATATTTACTTACTTACTTACTTACTTATTGGCCATGCCACGTGGCTTGTGGGCTCTTAGTTCCCCGACTGGGGATCAGACTTGGGGCCCTGGCAATGAGAGTGCTGAGTCCTAACCACTGGACTTCCAGGGAATTCCCCAGAGGAATATATATATATATATATATATATATATATATATATATATATACACACACATATATATATGTGTGTGTGTGTGTATAAAATGTAATATATATAAAATATATATTTTTTTACATTTATTTATTTAGCAGTACGTCCTTGTTGCTTGTCTGTTTTAAATATAGCCGTGTGTACATGTCAATCCCAAACTCCCAATCTATCCCTCCCCTCTGCCCTTCCCCAGTGGTAACTATAAGTTCATTCTGTAAGTCTCTGTGTCTGTTTCTGTTTTGTAACTAAGTTCATTTGTATTGTTTTTTTAAGATTCCTCGTATAAGCAATATCATATGATATTTGTCTTTGGCTTCACTTAGTATGATAATCTTCAGGTCCATCCATGTTGCTGCAAATGGCATTATTTCATTCTTTTTAATGGCTGAGTAATATTCCATTGTATACGTACCACATTTTCTTTATCCATTCCTCTGTTGATGGACATTTAGGTTGTTTAGATGTCTTGGCTGTTGTGAGTAGTGCTGCTGTGAACATTGGGGTGCATGTATCCTTTCAAACCGTGTTTTCCTCTCAATGTATGTCCAGGAGTAGGATTGCAGGATCCTACGGTAGCTCTGTTTTTAGTTTTTTAGGAACCTCCGTACCGTTCTCCAGGGTGGCTGCATCAGCTTACGTTCCCCAGAGTAATATTGTTAAATGCATAAAATAAGATGCCCAGGATTACACAGGCAACCAATGTTATGTACATAGCTTATCAGAATATAAAAGCCAAATCTGTGATATCGAAATACACCTGCTCTGTTATTAACACCTTACAGAATAAGAACTAGCTGCAGGTCTCATAACATTTATAATTTCAAAATAATGGTGTGCATCAGTAACTTGTCGAGCTATAAGGTGAGATGAAGACGTCTGATTTCCACCAGTGACAGAACGTCAGGTGTTGCGACCACTGCTGTGGCTTGTTGACCGCAGGCAGAATAGAGCAAAATGCTATATTTCAGTTGGAAATTAGTGGAAGGAAATATGTAATACTTTCCCACCCACATCCACAGAGCCTCTGAATTCTACTCACAGACCCTTTGAGGGGTGGGGACCCCAGAGTAAGAACCCCCATAGAGGAGGCATGCACATAGGACCTAATTTTGAAATGCAGACAGTTTAGGCCTTCTGGCTTTTCCCATCCCACCATATCTGCCTAAAAAATTGGATAATTGTTGCACTCATGGGTGGACCTCATTCATAGAGGTCTGTGAACACGGTACACTTGTCAGAGCTTTAATTGCATGTATGCCCCTCACTGTGTAGAGTCAGGTCTGGACCGGAGCCCGGGACAGACACACATCATTGGAGTTCCCACTGAAGCCGCATCCTTACAAGCCTCCTTTGCTCTGTGCTCCAGATCTCCTTCTAGAGCGGACTTTCTCAGCCTCGGCGCTATGACATTTGGGGACGGATGCTTCTCTGTTGAGGGGGGCTGTCCTGTGCGTTGTGGGATGTTTGGCAGCATCCCTGGCCTCATTCACTGCTGGCAGTAGCATTATCCCCTAAGTCACGACAAACAAACACGTCTCCAAACACTGTCAAACGTCTGCTGGTGGGTAAGGTCACCCCTATTTGAGAACCGTTGCTCTAGAACATGGTTTCAGCTATTAACCTAATAGTAGCAGCCACTGTCTCATGTGGCCGTTGTCAATGGCACAGGAAGACAATTCTACACACATCAAGACGGCATCCCATGCCTTAACGTGAGAGTAATCTCTTACTAATAATACAGAGAAACGTTCACAGACTGAGGGGAACGCTCATCTCCCTCACGGGAAGAGAACAAATTCCCATCATTCACGATACTTGTCACCAGAAACTGGGTAAAGCTTTCCCTCAAAATAATATATGATGGCACTCATCACTCTGCTAAATGTCTGCAAGTGGCTTTTGTGACACACACGCTTTCTGAGGGCACATTGCAAACAGATGACCCATTATCACTGAATAGAAAAGAAAGGGAAAAATGTTAAACCATTCGCAGGGAAACTTCACAATCTCTTCCCCTGGGAAGCTTTTTTTGAAAAGATTAGAGACCTATTTTATGAAAATGATTCGGCTGAGGTTCTGCCTGCGGCTTGAGCTTGATGAGATCTGGAACTCTGTTCCAACTGTGCAAATATGAAAGGGAAAAATGAAGAACATCATCATCGTAACTTGTTCCCATTATAACATACGGATGCGTGAACAGTGCTTTTGTTTTAAAACAATACACAGCTGTCCATCATCACGTCTTTCCCACTTGACGTTTGCGGACTACCTTATAATACCCTTCCCCAGTCCTCACTACAAAAAGAAATTTCAGTGGCCAAAGCAAGCCCAGAAAACTCTTTCTCATCCTAGCTTGTCTGTTATTGCGCCCTGCAGAGTAGGACCGTACCCTCCTCCCACTTTGACTGCTAAGCTTGCTTTCGTACAGCATTTTATAGCTTACGAAGACCTGCCTTATACGTGTTTGTGCATGATGGGATCCCCAGTTCTATCAGACTGGCATCAAGACTTTCATTTTAAACATGAAGAAACAGCCTCAAGAGGTGAAGGTTTCCAGCCCAGGATCCAACGGTATTGGATTGTCTCAGCGGGGTCAGTCTTGAGGCATGCTGGTCTTTGGACCAGTGGAGAAGGGTGAACGCCAGTCCCGGGGCACCGTGATGCGTGAGGGTGCCACTGGGATATTCAGTGGCGGGTGGTTGGCAGTGGTGGAGAAGACCAGTGGCAGAGTGGACAGCATTCCCCATGGCTCTAAGCAGCACGTGGGTGTGTGGCTGTCACCTGTCAGTGCAAGGACGCGAGGACTGGGCTTCCCAGTGAGAACGACGGAGCCGTTGCAGAGGGAGTGTCGTCTCACCCCGCGCTCACAAGCTCTGTTTCTGTGACAGTCCTTCATCAGAGTCCCTCTCAGCCTTTGCACCTCGATTTTAGTGACCTTAAGAGGCGGAGGCAGGCCCAGTATTTTTTCTAACATATCAGGGCGCAAAAATAAAACTCACAGTTGGTCAGGGGCGCTGTTTAGGCGGCATCCTCCTCTTGTACTTCTGAGTCCTCTTTTAGCTCGATGGTCCCGGGTGGCCTGGATCGTCACTGCATCAGTCAGAGAAACAGAATCAAGAGGATAAATGTAGAAAAACAGAAAGACTTCTTCTGAGGGATTGGCTCGCACCATCTGGCATCTAGAGGTCCAGGAAAGACAGTGGTATGGTTCCAGTCCAAACCCAGAGGTCCGAGAACCAGGGTCCAATGGTGTAAGCCCAGCTCTGAGTCTGAAGGCCCAAGAATCAGGAGTGCTGATGTCTGGGGACAAGGGAAGATGGACGTCCCAGTTGAAGCAGAGAGTGAGAATTCACCCTTCCTCCACCTTCCTGTTCTGTTCCTACCCTCGAGGGCTCCCACATTGGGGAAGAGGATCTTTGTTACTCAGGCTTCCAACTAAATGCTAATCTCTTCCAGAAACACCCTCAGGGTTGCACCCAGAAATGTTTTACCAGCTCTCTGGGCATCCTTTAGCCTGGTCAGGTTGACACACAAGATTAACCATCACACTGACCTCCACTTGAGGTCAGCCGGCTGCCTGCAAAGCTGCTCTTGCCAGGGGTCCTGTCATAGAGGCCTGTCTGTCTCCTCACTTTGGATGTTGGGGGACTAGGCACGTCTTCAGTGGAACCAGAGCCTTTTGCCACATGAGAACCTGCTACACAGGGAGGATTGATGCTTCACAGTTGCTGCCCCAGGGAAGGAATGGTGGTCAGAGGACAGAATTCCTGGATACTTCACATTCCTCCCCATCAGGGGCTCCTGTGTGCCGAACCCCTTCCTGTGGGGAGGCTGATGGGCGGGCCGGCCACTTAGGTGACTTGGATGAGGGTTAAGACTCAGCTGTCGGTGTAAGTTACACACCCAGAAAAGCAGCTCCAGGGGGATGTTACTCTGGTGATTCCACCCCCTCTATGGAAGAGACGACTCTCCTTTAGGTGCTGAGTGCAGTCCTGCCCAGGGGCAGGAGGATGGATCCCTAGTGATAAAGTGGTACCAGCTCACTGCTTCAGCTCCTCAGTATGTCCTACTGAGGATATCGATTGTAATTTTCAAGAGGACTGGAGGGAGCCTTAGCAGAAAACTGCCGAGAGAAGGCAGTCACTTCGTGCTTTCTCTTTCTTTCCTGTGGATGCATACTTTACTGCGTTCTTCGCCTCTGTGCCTGTGGCTTTTTGAAGTTTTTCTTCCCAAGGTTGTGGCTTTCCAGGCTCTCTAAGAGAGAACAAAGTTTGGGTTTGCTGGGGGCAAGAGTTGGAAATGCTTCCCTCTAGTACCGGCTGAGGAACCTCATAAGCCTTGAGCCACAGCTGTCATAAGCACCTCCTCTGAGCTCTGAGTGTGTCTGTAGTAAGTTTTATTTGAACAGTGGCGTAATGTCATTTGCTTGGCTGTGTCTGAACATGCTGAGGGCCTGGGTGTGTACACCTGCATTCCTGGACATCTTCCATATGCCCCAGCAAGCCTTGAGGTTAGAAAAAATTCAGATAGTTGCTTATGACTTGGTCGTGTTCACCGCCTTCAGAGCCCTCTGAAGTTTTTCTCCATTTTAGTTACTTTTCTGGGTGTGCCTGTAGTTTGAGATTGATGGAACTTATAAGCCTCATTGGTGCTTTTGAAATGCAAATTGAATTTCACTTGAGAAGTCTGTGGTCCTGATGATTCTAATAGGGTCTGTGGGTTTCTAATGGGGTTCAAATTGGCTTAAAAAAAGGTTGAGCGAATTCCATGGGGAATGAGAAGCCATCTCTTCGGAGCGTTTTGGAACAGAGAGTATGTATTAGAGAATTCACTGCTAAACTCCTATATTATTTTTTATTTCTGTGGTGGTAATAATCATCTCTAGAAGAGATCTTTGTTTACATAAAAAATTGCTCTTTCTGTCATTCAGTTCTATAAACCACCAGTTTCTCTTAAGAAATCAGTGGCTTAAAAAAAAAAAGGGGGAAGAGGATTATTATAGCACAAGAGACTCAGGAGGTATAAAAACCACATGAAATGTAAGGACTTTATTTGGGTATGATTTGAATAAACCCCATACACAGAAGACATCTGTGAGGCAATCGTACTGGGTATTAGCTAATATTAAGGAATTATTGTGTGATAAGGGCATGGTGGGTATGCGTTCAACAATGTTCTTAGCTATTAGAGAATCCTACAAAAGGATTTATGGGTTAGATGATGTGATATCTGGAATTTCCTTTAAAATACTCTCTTAAAAAATAGTTGGGGAAGAAAGGCAAAATGCCGGGAATTGTGGAAGGTGGGTGTGATGGGTGTGTGGAAATTTACTGTGCTCACCTCTACTTTGATCTGTGTTTGGAAATTTCCATAATAAAAAGATCTTTTTAAAAAGATTGCTTTTCTGGGCGGAGATGGAAAATTGGAGCTGGAAAACATCACATCAGCTGATAGGAAGACCAGGATGTTGGAGTGTCTTTCTCTGCTGCTAATACTCTACTCAGAAAATCTTTTAACTGCTTGTTTATTTACAAGATGGAAGTTGTTTGAGGGCAGTGACTATATCTTATTTATCTTTCTAATGCCCACAGCATTAAAGAAGTGTTCCCTGAGTTTACTTCCTACATTTTTTGTTTTTAGGGGTAAAAATATATATCATTATAATGTTTTCATGATGACTTGACCCTTGGTGAAGTGTCCTCTGTTGTCTCGAGTAATAGACTCCTTGTGCTGAAGTCTACTTTGCCTGAAACCAATGTAGCCACACCAGCTTTCTTCTGCTGCATGTTTGTATGATATATCTTTGTGTATTTAAAGTCCATTTCTTATAAAGAGCATGTAGTTGGGTCCTGCTTCTCTATCCAGTTAGATCATCTCTGTCCTTTTAATTAGTGTTAGTCCATTCATACTTAAAGGTTGATTTTAAGTGCGCCGCCTTGCTATTTATTGTTTTCTACTTGTCTTACCGGTCATTTGATCTTTGTTTCCGCCTTAATAGAAAAACAGAATGCAGAGCAAAGAAAGCAGGCCCTCTCTGTATGGGTAGATGCAAAATTCAAGGAGGCATCATTTACATCCAAATCGTGAAAAGAGTGTTCCTGGATCACAATTACAGTATACCATGAATGAGGCACCCTGGAGCAGGGCATCCTTTCACTGGACCTCATAGCTAAGGCCACCATTGCCTGCCATCCTTAGGTTCTGCTCAGCCACAGTTCTTGGCATATGTGAGACATATATTAGTGGCTTTAAGCGCATGGCTTTGGTACCCCACCCAGTGGATCTTAGGGTTATGTCAGTGTCTTAGGCTCAGAATCTGACGATCACTCCTGGTTACACACGGCCCACTGTGTGGAGTAGAGTCCAGCCTGCTGTCACTAAGTCATAGCTGTCTTCATGCTCCACCTGTGCTCCCCAGGCCATAGGAAGGACTGATACGGATTGAGGTTTTAGTTTCTGCTCCTGACTGTCCAACTGTTTCCACCCTGCCCAGTGTCCTCCGCCCAGGACTGGAATGCTATCCAGCACTCCAGATGCATCACCACGTGCCCAGCTGTCCTCCTCTACTCCTGCTCGACCTCTCTCTCGGGCACAGCACCCCAAATACCCCATTGCACCTGCAGATTCTCCTTCCACAGCCCGGTAAGGCCTCCTCAGGCCTATCCCACCCTAGTGAGCTGGCCTTATGGGAGTTCCAGCTCTTCCCCTCCCTGCTCCTTCTTGCCTCATACATAATGTTTGGGCTTTAACAGCCCTGGTCCGACCATCCCTTAGGCACAGTGCTCAGCTCTGGACACCACATTAGGATGGATGGATGGATGGATGGATGGATGGATGGATGGATTGGAAGGTTTCTTGAGATGTAGAATTCAGACTATGAGGGGTCTTGAAAAATCTAATGTGAGAAATGGTCCAGGGAGCTGTTGATGTTTACCCTGGGATGGAGAGGACTTAAAGAAGGCATACTTCTGTTAGTACAAACCTTTGGCATGCTACCTTGGAGAAGAAGAAGTGGTTTTATTCTGTGTGACACCAGGAGCAAGAGTTGAAACCATTTCTGTTATTTTTTGCTATAAGGTATGTAAGTATGTTTACCTTTGGGATAGGTAGTTGTGCTAAAAATAAAAAGCGATCTGGATGCCAGGCAAGGTCGGAGTGTCTTTCCCCAGAGGCCACTTGCCAGAGGCGTTTGCCTTCACTGGGTGAGAGGTTGCCTGCAGGACCTCGAAACATGTGATTCAATGAATCTGAATTTTGAAATTATTCTCTTTACTTTTTATTTATTTTTAATTTATAAATTTATTTATTTATTTATTGGCTGTGTTGGTTCTTCGTTGCTGCGTGTGGGCTTTTCTCTAGTTGCAGTGAGCAGGGGCTACTCTTCATTGTGGTGCATGGGCTTCTCATTGTGGTGGCTTCTTTTGTTGCAGAACACAGGCTCTAGGCGCATGGGCTTCAGTAGTTACAGCATGTGGGCTCAGTAGTTGTGGCACACGGGCTTGGTCGCTCCACGGCATGTGGGATCTTCCCGGACCAGGGATCAAACTGGTGTCCCCTGCATTGGCAGGCAGATTCTTAACCCCTGTGCCACCAGGGAAGTCCTTGAAATTATTCTTGATTACTGGTGGACCACCGAGGATTCTCAAGAGGGGAAAGGCAATCTGGATGACTTTCTGACTAGGACCAGTCACCTATTGAATATAAGCCAGATAGGCAAAGAGGACATCCCAGTCTGGTGATCTTAACAGCCCTCCCACTGGCAGGATGTCTTGGCACCTCGAGACGTCTCTTGCTGTTTATCCCCCTCTCCAGAATCCCCTTCCCACTACCTGCTTCCTGATGGAGACCCGCTGGCCTGACTGAGGTCTGTTGCTCCCCAGTTGGGCTCTGCTGGGACCCTGTGTTTCATTCGGATCATCTCTGCTTCCCAAACCTGCCTTCACCCCTGGACAGTATGGGTGGTGCCCTCTCCTTCAGCACACAGAAGCTCCTAGAACTTCAGGCTTACTGCATCCTCTCCACCTGTGCTCAGTGATACCCGGGGCCTGCTCACCACATCACATCCGGTTCCCACGCTGGGGAACTGCAGTCTCCGTTGAAAATGTCTAGCTCCTCTCTGTCCTCACCCACTCTTCTCCATGGCCCCCCGCACTCTGGAGACCCACAGTGACCATGTATTTTGGGGAGTCTCACACTCACATACACACACAGAATGTGATGGAGAAGCAGGAGCTGCAGCCTGGATCCCCCAGTTTAAGAGCCTGTGTTCCCACAACGATACTCAGAGGAAGAAGTCAGGGTGTTTAGAGAGCCACACAGAGGCACAGTGGGTTAAGAGCAGAAAGATGGATCTTACCCCAGGCCCCTGTGGAGAGCGCACCTGGCTGTTCCACTTAGCCTGTTCTCAGAACCATCAGGGTTTAGATATTCTTAGGCTGAGTGAAACGTGACAGGTTGGCTGCCATGGCAACACAGTTATAAATTCCCTTTTGGCAACAAATTTTCAGTTCAGAAGGCATTCTAGGATTTCTACTTCAACCCACAGGCATAGAATTTCCTGAAACAGAGCAGAAGAACCTAACAAGTGCATTCGTGTTCGAAAGTCTGCAGCCTAACGCAGTGCTTTTTGTGTCTTAAACCACACTGTGTGGCAAGGTGGTTTCAAGACCAGCTTGAAAGTAGGGGATATCCAGCTCTTTGACTGCTTTACAGCTTTCCAGGAGATTGGAAAGGGCTCTAAAAACTCAGAGCTTCGTCTGGAAATTCTCATAGCCTAAGCTAATCCCACCACATGCTTCAAACAGAAATTGGGGTGATGATCGTTCTGTAGCATCTGAGACCTGTCTCCTTCAAGGTGCAGAACTGAGCTCACAGCTGCATCTCAGAGCAGGCCTAGTGTGTCATCGACCTAACAAAGGGAGGGAATTGCTCCTTCCCTTGGTTTCATTGCAAAGTGCAGCTGTTCTGTGAGGGGGGGCGGGTGTGCATTGCCGAGTTCAGGCTCCTTATCAACATTTGCAGAGATCCACATGGCAGAAGAGGTGTCCATAGGCTGTGTGCCTAGGGAAGTGTTATCAACTTGTAAAGCTTAATAGACTAATATTTAGCGAGTACCCAGAAAGTTCCAGGCGTGGAGCGGGGGTGCTGAGTGATGGAGACCAGGAGGCAGACACAGGTGTTGCCTTCAGAGATTCATCATCCAGCGTAGAGGTGAAGACAAGTAGGTACATGACCATGATGTATCCCTGGGGTGAACCCACGTGTGTACCATATAATAAGATATCATGCAATTGGTTTTAATTCGTGCCTCTGCAAGATAAATGCAAAAAGGGAGGTTCCGAGCACCAGGGGAGGCCACAGGGGGGTGGATTACATGCAGCCGAGGGACCCAGGAAAGGCTTTGTGAAGGTGGCAGCAGAGATTGGCCTTGGAGAGGGTGCCTTTTAAGTGGGTGGGGGTGGGGAGACAGACCAGGTGGAGAAAGCATAGGGAATAAAGACTCTAGAAGTGATGGTTGGGCTATGTTTAGGGAACAGCGAGACTGTTCAGGGTGCTTGCAAGTTAGTGCTTGTGAAAGAGTACTGATGTCAAATCGGGAAGCTAAGTGAGGACCACCTCCTGGTGGGCTCTGGCTGCCTTTGAAGGTTTCTGAGCAGAGAAGTGATGTAATACAAGTGTCCTGGTGCGTATTTCCCAAGCAGGGGAACAACCAAGTTACTTTCTCTTCTAGGAGATTAAAGTTACAGACGGACTCAGGGGATGTCTGTAGAAGCCCATTCCAATCTGGTTTTGTCTACTTGGTTTCTTTCCTGTGTTTAAGGCTTTCAAAGCCTCCAGTTGGTCTCTTTCCCCGCCTCAGTGACATTTAGAAATAAGTGATTTATTCTTCAAATCTATCAAGGGATTGTCTTTCTTATCTCAAAGGGGGAAGGGAAGGAGAGGATGTCCTATGCTTGTATATGGAACATTTGGCAAGTATCAGAACAAGAGTGTTTTCCGAGCCCAGGAGGCTCCGGGCTCCTTTTCCAGGCTGTAAATTGACATTTGGGGAATCGTCTCTTTCTGTACATCCCCTGCTATGAGATGAGACATGTAAGTGGGCATTTTTTCTGCCAGACTGGGCCAGGGGAAGAGGTTAGAAACAGAAGCTTCTTGGGGTTCGGACAGCAGAGGGCCAGGCTCTCTCTTTGTACAGTTGCTGGGATAATATAAACTTTCCGGGTTCCCACTGAAGGCAGAGAGTGAGGGGTGGGTACACGTCAGTGTTACGGGAAGATGGAAGTGAGAACGAGGAGAGTGATGGAGAGAGAGGGCACTGCAGTAGGACGCATAGGAGTTAGTACCATCTTATGGAAGGAGCACGACAGTTAGCACCTAACAGAGCTTTCCAGATACCGGGCTCTTGACAAGGCTCTTTTTCAGTCCTCACATCCACCCTAGCGGTTAGATACAGGGGTCCCTTTTATAGAGGGGTGTTTTGGCTCCTTGAGATTCGGCTACCTGCCCAGGACCACCTAGCTGCTCAAGGAGGTGCCAGGTTGTAACCCGGGTTCCAAAGCATCTCTTGATACAGAGAGGCCTGGCGGGAGGCAGGGGGTGGATGCAGGCCTGTCTAGGGAGTCGGCTCAGGGGGGCAGATCCCCAGCCTTCTGGGCAGGGAGGTCCAGCCCGGATCTGGAAGGAGGCCCCAGAGGCCGTCAGAACAGGGCTGCTCTGGAACCTGTGCTGTGTGGGCTGGTCACGGCGCGGGCGTCATTCCCCAGCTGGCACCTCTGCAGAAAGCAAAGGACCATCTGGAGAAGTGGAGGCCAGTTTGTAAGGGCAGAAGCGGAACAGATGACAGGGGAAGGTAGGGTGAGGCAGAAACGCTTCGGGAGTCCAGAGGTGAGGCCTGGAGATGGAGGGCAGTGGGGGCTGCCCAGCAGTGGGAATGCACTTGATGCCACGGAACTGTGCACGTAAACATGGACGCATTGATGGTGATTTCGTGTTCTGTGTATTTTCCCACAATAAAAGAATTACTTGAAAAAAATAAGGCCTGGCCTTTCCAATGGTCAGTCAAGTCTATCAGTGGGTGAGGCTTCCTGGCTTCCAGCTCCGTGAGGGGGTGAATGGGGCGCCGGCCTCGCAGCAGACGTGCACGCCCAGCCTTGGGGACAGGATCCCAAGCACCGAGCGGCTCTGGCCACAGAGGATGTATAAAGTTTACGAGTCAAAAGGTCACCTTCTCAGGGACTAGAGTGGAATGTGATGTTCATTAACTGTGAGTTTTTAAAAGCCGAGCTGACATCCTTCTTCACTAAGGTTGCCTCCTTAATTCATTTTAAATTGAATATTCGGACGGCTTGCAAGCGGGATTAGGGACACGGATGAGGACGCAGGCAGTTGGAACGCTGGTTTTCAGTTTTGGTAACTGAAACCAGTATGTCACAGGCAAATACTATCCTGTGTAGTTTGCCCATGGGTTTTTTTTTTTTGGCGGGGGGTTGGGGTGGGCTGCGAAGGAAGGGGGAGTAGTTGGAAGGTTGTGGTGCTGGGAGGAGAAGGGCCTTGTGTGCACTGCTGAGGGTCAGGGAGGGCCAGGGAGGAAAGCCAGGCCCCTGGAAACCTCCACTTGAGTTACTGGTTTGCAAACGAAATCTCCTTATTTGAAGACCTCTGTCACAGAGCTTAAGAGCAAAGGGCACAGCCTTTGAAGAGAGATGGTCTGATTCCAAGTTCAAGTTCCATCACGTACCATGGAGCTTTAGGCAAGTTGCTTCCGCTGTCTGAGTTTTGTGTTGCTAATTTCTGAAATGGGACAAACAGTGCAACCTACCTTGTGGATCGAATGTCAGCATTTAGTAAGAGAATGTGTCCAAAACAGGTAGTATGGTGCCTGGTAAATGGATGCTGGATAAGTGGTAGTTATTCTTCTTTCTCCAATGCCAGAATTTAGGGATGATACAGTCCCAAGTGAGG
Organism: Hippopotamus amphibius kiboko; assembly: GCF_030028045.1. Lineage (NCBI taxonomy): Eukaryota > Metazoa > Chordata > Mammalia > Artiodactyla > Hippopotamidae > Hippopotamus > Hippopotamus amphibius. The sequence continues at coordinate 117,198,321 of NC_080189.1, read as the reverse complement.
GGAATCTTGGTGCGTTGGGTCAATAACAGCCCCCTCCCACAGCCGTGAACGAGTTCTGATGGGTCGTGTGTGATGTCCCCAGCCGGTGATATGCTTGGCAACTGCTCCTTCACGACTGTGGTTGGGAAGTGTCACCCGTGACCCGGCTGCTCGTCTAACCCTGATCAAGCTCTCCCCACCCTTTCCCGAGCGTGGCTTTTCTTAGCTAAAATGGCATCTGCAGAGTCTTTGTGGTTCCTGCAGGGTGAGGACCAAGTCATAGTGCATCTCCCCGTGGGCCGATGCCTTGGGTGCTCTGTGGCGCTAAGTCGTGCCAAGCACCTATGGAAGGAACCTCATGGCACCAAGGCACGTGCGAGAGAAATGCACCCGAAGAGCGGATCACCCTTCGAAGAGTATGCCCTTAAAAACATGTACTCGTTTCTAATCGCACAAGTGAAACACGCGTGATTATGGTAGTCGTATAAAAATGTAAGCACTACAGATAAAAGCACAGCTTCCTTTATGCTCTGAGTCCCAGGCCTCTCCCTGGTGTCCTTATTAACAGTCAAGATCCTTTCAGACCCTGGACCAGGGTTTTACGTGCGTATATGTGGACCCTGAAAAGAATAGTTTGGTGGGCTTTTTTTTCTTTTCATAAACGGTATAATACTATTTGAATGGGTCTGCAACTGGGGGTGGGGGGGAGTTCCCACTTGATAAATACACGGGGGAGATTTTCCCCTCTTCGTCCCTTTAGTTTTGCATAGTATTTCATCCAGTGGACAGGCTGTCGTATATTTAGCCCTACCCTTACTGCTGGGCATGAAAGTTGTTCCTACTTTTACAGTCCTATAAACAACCCTGTTAGGAACATGTGTGCGTGTTTTTCTAGATGGGTAATGAGAAGAGGGGAACATTCAACTTTTACAGGTTAAGTCCAGAACAAAACATAAACTTTCGTGGCTTTATTCCCTGAGTAGGAATAAGACAGACGAGTCAAAGGGTATATTTAAGAAAAAATAATGGGCAGGGAGACGGATCAGAAAAGCATATACTTTGAAGCAATTTTTAAACTTAGATAATAAGTGTTAGTCTGTAGTTTTTGATACATGCAAAATATATATAGAACTGCATGGGTTCATACTATATTTTAAGATCCTTATAGAATCCGTCTGGACTTTAAAAGTTTGGCCAAGGACTTTTTGAAAAAGAGGAATATCCTATCATATAATATAGTGTAAAAGCCCCATGAGACTGGTGTACTAACCCACAGCTAAACAGGACAAAATCAGTCCAATCAGACCTTAGTATAAGTCAGAATCCTGAGGAAGAAGATAATATCTGTGGGAAGGGAGGAGTATTTAATAAAATGTGGGAGAATAATTGACTTGCTATTTGGAAAAAATGTATTCATGTACTCACATCGTAGTGTATACCCAAATAAGTTCTAGGTAAATCAAAGAAAGAAATGTGAAACATTAAACCTTAAATCAGTATAATACTTTTAGAAAACAATTTGGCAACATAGAGCAAAATTCTTAGGAATGTTCATTACTTCCAATCTAATAACCTAACAATTTCACTTTCAAGTGGCAACCCTAAAGAAATAATCCTGATAAAGAAAAACGTGGTGTGTTATTTTCTTGAACATTATTTAAAATAGTACAGTGCTTAGAAAGTCTGCATGCCCAACCAAAGAAATATATCTAAATAAAGAGTAATCTTATAATGAAACAGATTCAGCTATCAGAGTAATGAAACTCTTGGATTGTAAGGTTTTTATGAAATGAAAGCTTGAGGAAGCCAAATTCAAAACTGAAAATACAGGGTAGTTGCTAACCAGGTTAAAAAAAAATCACAGCAGTAAAAAAGTTGTCTTTGAGTGGGGACTTTGCTTTTTTCTGTTTTTCAGTAGTTTCCAATTTTTAAAATAATTAGCATGTAATAGTTTTGTAATGCATTACTTCAGTCAACACTCTTTTGAGCACTTACTGTATGCCAGGCACTGTATTAGGCAGTAGGGTAATAGCAGTAAAAATGTTTTGCAGGGTAATGGAAGCAAGAGATAATTAACCGTTATATAGTCAACTGATCATGCTATTAGCGGTGCGGGCAGGGTGCTGAGGTAGTCATTAGGGGAGGTTACTTACAAGGTGGTGAGGAAAGCCATCTGAGGAGGTGACCCAGGAAAACGAGCCTGCTGTGCAGAGTCATGGAACAGCATTCCAGGAAGAGGGAACAGCAGATTGTTAAAGAGGTGGCTGGGAATAACTTCGGCTGTTTGTATAATGGAACAATAATTAAGGCATATTTAAATTTTCGTCTCATAGCTAATACTCCTTTTTCCTTTGTCATAGTCTGGCCATAACCAGGCAGTGGGTAGGATTTTGTAATCAAATGCCTTTCACATGTGAAATCTGCCCTGACCATGTTATTGAAACTTTCAAGTTTGTGAAGACGTGTGCCAGAAACCAAGCCAGGAAGGGCGGCCCTTGAAAGTTGGCAGAAACACCTCACTGTGCTTGAGTATCTGTGTGTCATCTGTGGTTTAAGGATTTTCCAATAATATTTTTACCTATTAAAATATTAGCTGAGAACTGCTTCTGGTACATGAGGTTATGGACTGAGTCTGTATGTAATTGTAACAGTCAACATTTAGTGGGTGGACAACTTCCCAAATATCTCCACGCACAGGCTCGCCATCGTCCGTATCTCCACTTCCCGGAAGAAGGAAAAACAGCTGCGTAGCTAGAGCCAAATCCCACCCCCAGCTCTTTCTCCTCTAAGCCGAGGCGGCCCCAAGGCTACCTGTCTTGATTCTGTAGCAGCAAAGCCTGTATCTGGATTTGATACACTGCCTTCGGCCTGAGGCGGGCCCTGGATGTGGCTGTGTGGACAAGTCATCAGTCTCTGGGAAATAAACAGGAGTGCGCTCACAGCTCCTGACTCTTTGCCGCATTCCCCAGCTGGGCTGGGCGGGTGGCGGGAACCCTTGGCGTTTTGCAGCCAGTACTGATGACGCCAGGAAAACACACCAGGCATCAGGAGGAAACGTAGAGCCTGATCCTTAGCTGCCCTTTGCAGGAGAAGGGCCGGAGACCGAATCCTGAATGTTTGTAACCTGTGAGTGTGAAAGGCCCCAGGGAAATAAGTCTCGGACCCAGATGGGTCAGGCCGATGGAGAGAGAGCAGGGCAGAGCAGGCTGGCTAGCCTGAGGCCAGTGTCTGCTCTAGGCTTCCCCGCTCTGGTGAGCCCTGGTGGTCCATGGTCCAGCCTTCGCACTCAGCAGACTTACCCAGGTGCCCTGAGATCAGAGGGGCTGGCTTTAGGTCACCCTGGACAGAGTTCAGAGGTCCACAGGGCGAGGGGGGGAGCTTCTACATGGCCTGCTGTTCCCTTGGGCAACAGGAGGGACCCGAGGCCTGGAGCTTAAGGGGCCAGTCAGTGGCTCCGTGCGCCCCACTTGGCAGTGGTCGGCACACCCAGGGCTGGGGCGGGACTGAGCTTGGCCCCCGTCCCCAGAGGCCACACATCTGTCAACTGCTGGGTTTGGGGGGAGACGCCCACACCATCAGGCCCTTTCGTTCCTCCTCTCCCATCGCCTGAGATGCCACGGAGGCTGAGCACACATCAGACGGCCAGTGGTCAGGTCTTTAAATAAAACCCTGAGATCCCAGTGACCATGAATAGTGCCCATGCCTCCCCAGGGAATTCCTGCATTGGCAAGTCTACCGTGGGTCTGTGTCCCTCCCGCTGTTTTCATGGGAGAGAATCCCAGCCCTGGCCAGGATGGGCCAACTAGGGACTGAAATGCCCTAGAAGGCTTTGACCAAACATTCAGAGGCATTGGACGTTGGAAGATGTCTTTGAGGCTGTAACTGAGGTTCAGGGAGGACTGTGACTAGCCACAGTCACCAACTCATCAGTGGCAGGATTGGGACTAGATGCAGGTGCCCATCCTTCTACGGTGACGTCAATTGTCTGGAGTGAATGTCTGTGAACCTAAAAAATCACACCCTCTTTCCCACGTTACCTGGGAGTCTTTTCTCCGGTGCACCATGGAAAGTGCTCGGACCTGAGTAAGAGCTGCTGGTATCCTTCTCACCCAAGCATCTGTGGTTTCAGTTTTACCTCCCTTGGTGGGTCTAGAAAAGCCTTGGGGGGTTGGAATCAGTGTTCCGTGATCTAGTGCTTCCCAGTCATCCTCCCATCATAGACCATGGAAAATGATGTTTGAAGAACTCCCTGGGGAGGTACAGATTCCCCCATGAGAAGCTGAGAACCTAGATCAAAGTGTCGCAGAATGGAACAAGTTCAGTTCCCCATCAGCGAGGTCCACATGTGTACAACTGAGTGATTAATTTCTTTTCTCTTTATAGAGATATGTCTATACCGCTATATAGATATATAGAGAGAGAATGTGTACTGTGGGATGCAGTGAGGACGTTTATTCATTTATGAGTGGTCATTAACATGTCACTAATTACCTTCAAAATTTATTTTAAAAGTTACTGAATTCCTAGACCCATGATGCCTCTTCCAACCATAACAATAAAGGATTTTTGTAACGGATATTGATTTAAAAAAAAAACAGCCCTGAGGACAAAGCAGTAGGTTGCTCATAGCTGCGCCGACTGGCCACCTCCAGGCCTAAGAAGGTGGAAATCCCACCCCCCGACCCCCCACTTGATCAGTTCTTGTCACCTGTTGGAGGGCTGTGCCAGAGTTGGATGAGAATGGGTGTAAAGCAGTTACGGAGGTCGATTTAATGCAGTGTGCGTGGTTGATACAGGTTAATGTGATCACATCAAAGAGGGAGACGTAATATGCAGTTTTTGAACTTTGACCAAAAAAAATCCCTTTTGTCCCCATGCGAGCATCTCATGAGATTAGCATTCTGTAGACCTCACTTTGGCAGTGCTTTCTAGTACATTTATCTGAAGATCTAACTTTATTTCTCCGTAACTGAACTTAACCAGTCAACTTCCCTGTCTGTGACGGCAAGGAATGGGCCCAAAGCAGCGCAGTCTCTCCTGGTTTTAATTACGGCCGATTCAGGAGTTAAGTCCTAGCCTTTTTAAGACCCTGTCCTCGTCTTCTGCCATCTCTGGAGTCTTTCTGAAATGTGATCTTTCTCCTGAAGTCTGTTTGTTTGTTTGTTTGTTTTATAAATTTATTTATTGGCTGTGTTGGGTCTTCGTTGCTGTGTGCAGGGGCTCCTCTTCGTTGCGATGCACGGGCTCCTCATTGCAGTGGCTTCTCTTGCTGCGGAGCACGGGCTCTAGGCGCACAGGCTCAATAGTTGCGGCTCGCAGGCTCTAGAGTGCAGCCTCAGTAGTTGTGGTGCACTGGCTTAGTTGCTTCGAGGCATGTGGGATCTTCCAGGACCAGGGCTGGAACCCGTTTCCCCTGCACTGGCAGGCAGATTCTTAACCACTGCACCACCAGGGAAGTCCCCGTCTCCTAAGTTTACCTGGGTTTCTTGTAACCCAGCATCTCCCCTTGAAAATTCAGTCTGTTCTCATCTCCATCATGTCCTGCAGCTCTTGTGGATTTGCTCTGGGATATGTTAATACAAAATAACCTAGTCAGCTGGGCCTGGGAGAGAATCAGAAAAGAAAATGCACTAACTTCAGGGATCCTTAAAGCCAGTTCCAGATCTTACCAGAACAGGGAGTCAGAACGGACCTGCAACAGGACTTCACAAGGATCACACTGAACCCAGCACCCGCCTTCTGAAGGTGGCACCTGATTCTCTGTCTGTTGCCCGCTTTTAAGTCGCTGAACTTGTTTCTATTTCAGCCTGCATCCCTTCCTTCGCTAAGTGCTTTACTCCGTGCCAGGTGCTGGATACAAAGATGAAAAGATGGAACCCTTGCGTGTGAGGGGCTTTGTCCAGGAGAGAGTCAGACTCACAGGGTGATAAACTTGACAGTGGAATTGGGGAAAGATTACATGGCTCTTTCTGGAGGAATCAGGGAAGGTTTCACAGAGGAGGTGACCCTTGAATCCAGGCTTGGAGAACAAGTAAAATTTCGTCAGTTGGATGAGGGTGTGCGGAGTAGTTGGTGGAGATTTTCTAAGCAGGAGGAACTACACATGCAAAGGCATAGATACTTGAGGGAGCCCAGTGTTGAGGAGTAGTTCACTCAGAAAGCTCAAGTTCAGGTGGGTGACAGTCACAAAGGTTCATATTTGCTGTATGTCAGGGGCTATGTCAGATGCTTTACATCTGTCATCTGATGTTGATCTTCAAAGCACGTCTGTGGTGGAAGATTCTTACCCGTTGTGTAAATGAGGAGAGTGAACCAAGGCAGCTTCACTGACGTAGGTGAGGCCCCGCTGTCCGACGATGAGGCGGCCAGGATGCAGTCCCAGTTTCGCCTGGTTCTGAAGCCCGGGCTGCTACCCAGGATGCCAGGCAGCCTCGGCCTGTCTGCGGAGAGTGGGGGGAGCCCTGGAACCAGTGCTGCCCAGTGGGAAGGGCGCTCCTGCCCCAGCTCTGTCCCCTGACCCCCTGCCTGCCCACGCCCACCTCCACTCGCCCACCCTCCACGCCCCTCATCTTTAGCCACAGCCTGTCTGGGGCATCCACTCTCCCTTCCGTTGGGCTCCTGGCACAGGGAGACAACTCTTTTGCCTTTGGGTGGAGCAGAGGACCAGATGCCAAGTCAAATACCGTCATAGGAACCTCAGGTCGTTTCTCCACAGAGTCCGCAGAAGAACGGCCCTGTCATCCCTTCTGTGGTTTGGGAGTTTTCTCAGTAGCGCTGGGTGTCATCCAAACTGTTACTGTCGAATCATTTAGGAAACCATTCTGCTTTGACTTGGCTCTGCTGCCCGTCTCCTCACCCCTCTCTCTCTAAGAGGTTTAAAACAATGGTGGAATGAAGAGACAGGGCCTCAGGTTGAGGCCCGTGGGCTCGCCATCCACCCCCCAGGACCCCCTGCATCACACGGAGAATGGAGAAGTCACTGGTCTCTGACCTGGACCGGGTCAGAAGACACGATGCAGTGTAAGCTTTTCAGAGCTGACAATGTGTGACCCGCGGCCCACTTCACAATACTTCTCACCCCGAGAGCGCGTGCTCCTGGGCAGTGCATGTGCGTGGGCTCCAGAAAGCTTATCTTTCCAGTGTCGCTGGGGAAGCACTTTAGGAACAGAGGGATGACCGATTTGGAAAGAGCAGTTCTGTGAACTTCCATCTGGAGGTTTGACGTTGGCAGCAGTCTGTTGAGACTCAAAGGCTCCTTGACAAGGATCACTGAGAACCTGAGCTGTGACCTGGTAGCCCAAAGCAGTGATCTCGCACATGGGTGTCTGAAAGTGGTGTGAAAAGGGTGAGGGGTGGGCAGTGAGGGTCTTGGGAGACTCTGGGACCTAATGCTTTTCCCATCCTTTGCCGGCCTCCATTTTTGGTCTGCTGGCTGTTTTCCCTCCAAATTCATCCACTTGTCAGCTGTTGCCTTTGCATCTCCATTTGCTTTGAGTCCCTCTCAAGATGAGGATTCCAGAATTTTCTCCCACAGAGGGCCAGTTACTAAATATTTTAGGCTTTTTGGACCACACAGGCTGTGTCGCAACTACTCAGCTCTGCCACTGTAGCAGGAAAGGTGCCACAGACCATATGTAAACAAAGGGATGTGGCTGTGTTCCAATAAAACTTTATTCGCAAAAATAGGTGGTGGGCCAGGTGGGGTCCGCGAGCCATAGTTTGCTGGCCTCTGTTCTTAGATTTTAATTCTCTTTTTTTCCTTTCTCTTTTTTTGAATCTCTAGAACAGGAGTGAAGTGTTAAAGAGGCAACTGTTGGTCAGTGTTGCCACTTTGGGACTTGCCTCATTTTTGACATTTCAGAAAGTACACTTTGTCTTGTCTGTATAGGTGGTTATTTAAACTGAAAGCAGCTGTGAAGGCAAGAATCCTCTCAGGGAGCCTTTGGTATGTCTGCTACCATGAAATAGTAATTTTTAATGCACTGCCTTCTTGTTAAGTAGATATGGAGCTTAGGGGTATATTGTGGAAAAATTCAGGGGGAACTTTCTGCACCGTACAGTGCCAGGCATGGTATAATAAATGCTTCTTGCTGGAATGAATGAACATATGGAAGTGGAAGCCATTTAGAGATGATTTCTTTACTCATTTAGAGGTGATTCTCTACTGTACATGGATTCTATATGGTAACATGGATTCAGTTCCTTAACCTTTCAAGATCTCGATTGTGAAACTTTTGCACAGCACGTGAGACTCCTAGGGACAGCAGAGAATACACTGGAAGGTTTTAGGTAGAGCACAGGTGAGAAACTCTCATGGGTTTGTCCTGTCATTGGAGGCCAGTGACCACCCAAAAGGCCAGCCTAAGATCGCTCAGCCTTACAGATGCAAAAACACCCATCTTGGCATCCTTCTCTGTTGGACCATGTTTTTAAGGATGGAGAAGGATGAACAACTAGTGATCAGTCTTGCAGTTCATGGCAACTGGGCAGAACCACCTGACTCCCCCTCCCCCAGCTTCCGTTGAAATGCTCAATGGAAGCGTACAAACAGATGTCTGGAAAATAAACATGATAAAATAGCAAAGGGAAAAAATTAGATCAGAAAGTCTAATAATGGCATGAGTCAAACTTCATTTAAATATTTATGTACACCAATAGAAACAATCCTAGGAAGAGATGTATTGAAATGTCAACAGTGGCTATCTCAACGCAACAGAATTACAGATGATTTTTAACTGTCTTTTTTTGGTCCCATAATTTGAAAAAGTTTTTCTACAATAAAACATGCTGCTCTTATACTTTAAAAAGAAGGTAAAGAAGGGGTATCTCAGCTACCTTTGTCTTACTGAGAATAAAAGGGCAGACTCCCCTATGACAGCCTTCCCATCTATCCTGAAGCAGTGGCGCTTTCTAGAGAAAAGCGATTCAGCCACAGGTGGATGCTGGGGGCTTAGACATCGGCAGGCAAGTGCTTTCTCCACTGTAGCCAGTCAGAGCTGGTGTGATGCAGTCCGGAGGATGGGGCTGCCCGTTAGGAATCAGTTTCTTGGGGTTGCCCGATATGATCATTTGCTTCTCTTTGGTGGTTCTTCAGAGAACATATAGCCTTTCCCTCTCCTCTTCTCAGCCTGTTATAAAGCACCACAAAGTTAAATGAGCAAGCGTGTTGACCTTTTATATGTGTATTCTAAAAGCAGTTTCTAAAGAGATGGATTTCATTTGGAAAGCACTGCAGAGAAAGGATAATTTCTTAAACATATTTGAAAGCACAGCTCTTATGTAGAAATTCTTGCTTTCTTAAGACGTGATGGCTAGGATTCAGGAGGTTTCTTGGAGATACTGATGACAATGGCTGCATCATTTTATGGGGTCAGCCTCTTATTCCTAGGGTCCAAGCCCTCCCTATTTGCAAGCAGAGCCCACTTTCCACAGAGAAAAAGACCTTCTGCTTGGTAAGGGGTCCTGGGTCACAGCTTTGCTATTGGTGACACTGGACAAGTTCTAAGAGTCCTCCTATGTCTTTCTGCTCCAACTCAAACCCTACGCGTGTCAAAGAGATGCAGCGGGATGGAGAGTGACATAGTCACCAAGGAACTCCAGCCATCCCATTCGTCCCTTCTTAGTAACTGTCCCCCCTCCCCACCCCCCCACTTCCAGCTGTCCCTTTTCTCCATCTTGGTTTCTTCAGGCCATTGTCAAGGTGGCTTCCTCTTGCCCTAGCTCCCTAGAGTAGGGAACAGCTGGCCCCTGGGTCTGAAGGCTGCCTATGAAGATGTTCCACCAAGAGCACAGAGCTTGTTACATCCCTCCATGTTTGTCCTTATTTATTATTTTAAAATGCAGCGTGTGAAGGACATCATAAAATGTAACTCAGCCTTTTCTTCGATGTTATGTTCCAACCCACTCCTGGATTCTGTCCTTTCGAAATGAACAGCCAGCCATGTAAAAATCCAGTCCTTTTTTAAAAAAAACTTATTTTATATTGGTGTATAGTTGATTACCAATGTTGTATTAGTTTCAGGTGTACAGCAAAGTGACTTGGTTACACACAGACATATATCTCTTCTTTTTCAGATTCTTTTCCCGTTTAGGTTATTATGCAATACTGAGCAGAGTTTCCTGCTGTACCTTGCTGGTTATCCATTTTCTGTGTAGCAGTGTGTACATGTCAGTCCCCCCCAAAGACCCAGTCCTATTGTTTTAATAGACTTCGCTTGGATTCTTTTATTTTGTTCTTGGTTCAAGAATCTGTTATAACTTAGAGAAAGACCATGACTTCGTGAGAGTGGATATAAAGTGCTGAGCCTCGTATGTGGCCATGGTAAAGCGTTAGGAGGTTATATAGGTGATATCTGGTCATATACAATATAAATAACGAGCTCTCCAGAGTCTCCTGTGGCCCCTTCTCTTCTTTTCAAGGGGCTCATTTTGGCCAGAAGGGGGCAGTGTGGCACATGTGACCTCCCCCGTAACAGTGGCAGAAGCTCTTTCTTAAATGATAGGTATTTTTGGAACACTTAACTTGATTCATATTTTTTAGTGTATACCTAAAATGTCCAGGGCAACAAGGCTACAAAGACCACGGTGAAATAGGCCTTTGGTTGTCTGCAATGTGACAAGGGCAGTGCGCGAACCCCTGGGGCTGTGTGGCGTGTGCTGTATGCATAGCGCTGGGTGCTGTGGGGACGGGGGTCTAGGAGACGTTACGTGTAACTGGAGAGACACCTATGGAAGGTGTCATGGAGGTGGACCTGCCGAATGGTTCTAGGACTGCCAGACTGCCAGACAGGGTCGACCAGCCCTCCAGGAGGAAGGACAACCACGCAGAGGCCCAGAGATGGAAAAGGACAAGACATGCCGGGGAGCAGCTAGAGCCAGGTTGCTTTGGGCATAAAGTATGTGAACAAAAGGATGATAAGTAAGGCCAGAGATGCAGGCTGGGTCCAGTCACAAAGGTTAATAAGGGTTTTAAGAGATCGAACTCTATCCCATAGTAATGACCAACATTTAGTGGGCATTTACTAGGTACCAGGGGGTTAAGACCTTAGTCTGTTCGGGCTGCCGTAACAAGATTCCACAGACTGGGTGACTTATAAATGACAGGATTTTTTTCTCAAGCTTCTAGAGGCTGGAAATCCAAGGTCAGGGAGCAGTCATGGACAGGAGAGGGCCCTCTTCCAGGTCACAGACTTCTTGTATCTTCCCATGGCAGAGGGGCAAGGGCGCTCTCAGGCCTCTTTTATAAGGACGTTAGTCCCATTCATGAGGGCTCTGCCCTCAAGACTGAATCCCCCACCAAAGTTTCTATCATAAATGGATGTTGTATTTTGTCAAATGCTTTTCCTGCATTTACTGATGGGATTTCTATCCTTCATTTGGTTAATGTGGTGTGTCACATTAACTGATTTGCAGGTGTGGAATCATCCTTGCACCTCTGGAATAATGCCACTTGATCATGGTGCATGGTCTTATTGGTGAAAATAGTTTGCCAATGTTTTATTGAGGATCTTTGCATCTGTATTCATCGGGGACACTGGCTTGTGATTTCTGTGATGTCCTTGTCTGGTTTTTGTACCAAGGTAATACTGGCCTTCTAAAATGAGTTTGAAAGTGTTCTATTTTTTGGAAGAGTTTGGGAAGGACTGGTCTTTTTCTTTAAATGTTTGGTAGAATTCACCTCTGAAGCCATCTGGTCCTGGACTTCTGTTGCTTAGGAAGTTTTTGATTACTGATTCAATCTCTTTACATGTACTTTGTTCAGATTTTCTATTTTATGATTTAGTGTGGGTATGTTTCTAGGAATTTATCCATTTCTTCTAGCTGTTCAATTTGGTGTATAATTGTTCATGGCAGTCTCTTATCCTTTGTATTTACTGTAATAGGTGTAATATCTCCTTTCATTTCTGATTTTGTGTCTCTTCTTGCTGAATCTAGCTAAAGATTTACAATTTTATTTTTTCAGAAAACTAGCTTTTAGTCCCACTAAATTTGGACTTCATTTTTTTCTTTTTCTGGTTCTTTGAGGTGTATAAAGTTAGGTTGTTTATTTGAGATCTTTCTTGTTTTATCAAGAAGGCATTTATCACTATGAACTTCCCTCTTACAACTGATGTTATTGCATCCCGTAAGTTACGGTATGTTAGATTTCTTGATTTTCTCTTTTGAGCCCTTGGTTGTTCAGGAGCATGTGTTTAAATATCCACATATTTTTGAATTTTCTATTCTGTAATTGTTTTATTCTATAATTGATTTCTACTTTTATGCCATTGTGGTCAGAAAAGCTGCTTGATAAGATTTCAGTTTTCTAATTTATTAAGACTTGTTCCCTGGTGGTCCAGTGGTTAAGACTTCACCTTCCAATGCAGGGGGTGCAGGTTTGATCTCTGGTTGGGGAGCTAAGATCCCACGTGCCTCGTGGCCAAAAAACTCAAACATAAAACAGAAACAATATTGTAACAAATTCAATAAAGATGTTAAAAATGGTCCACATCAAAAAAAACAAAAAAAAACAAAAAACTTGTGACCGAACATACTATCTATCCTGGAAAATGTTTCCTGTGCATTTGAGAAGAATCTGTATTCTTTTGCTTTTAGATGGAATGTTCTGTAAATGTTAAGTCTGTCTGGTCTAACGTAGTTTAAGCCCAGTGTTCCTTATTTTTCTGTCTGTATGATCTATTTATTGTTGATGGGGAGGTACTGAAGTCCCCCACTATGATTGTATTGCTATTTCTCCCTTTAGGTCTGTTAATATTTGCTTTATAGACTTAGATGCTCCTATGTTGAGTGCATAAATATTTACAAATGTTAAATCCTCTTGATGAATTGATCCCTTTATCATTATATAATGACCTTTGTTTCTTATTATAGTTTGTCTTAAAGTATAAGTACAGCTACCCCAGCTTGCTTTCAGTTTCCATTTGCACGGGATATCTTTTTCCATCCCTTTCAGTCTTTGTGTGTCCTTAAAGCTGAAGTGAGCCTCTTTTAGGGAGCATATAGATGGGTCATATTTTATATCCATTCAGCCACTCTGTCTTTTGATTGGAGATGGTTCATTTAATGTAATTATTGATAGGTATGTACTTGTTACCATTTTGTTCATTTCTTTCTCGTTGTTTCGTAATTCCTTTGTTCCTTCTCTTGCTCTCTTTGTTGTTTGATGACTTTCTGTAGTGGTATGTTTAGTCCTTTATATCTTGCTCATCTACTATAGGTTTTTGCTTTGTAGTAACCATGACGTTTATATAAAACAACTTATAACAGTCCATTTTAACTCAGCACCTAGATTCAGGCTAGTTGGAAGCCAAGCCCTCAGGTAGACGCTTTTACAGTTCGCAAAGATCTCTTTCAGGAGGAGACTGGGAGATGGGCATTTCCGTCTGCTCCCTCTGCATTGAGCCCGTGGTGACAGCCAGTTAAGAACCATTTCTTTGTTTGCTACCCTCCTGATGAACCCACGAACACGAGCCCCACTGGCCACCAGAGCCACACTATCAAGGGACGTGTTCTCTGGGTGGCAGACACAAGAGCTGGGGTGTCAGGTGTGTCCACAAGCCCCTTTCTTGGAGACACCATGACCTGGCGTGGGACAGAGGGAAAGCATGATGGTGGCACTGCTGGCCGTAGTGTTGGGAGAACATTTCAGTCGGCCTTCGGTTGTGTGTTCAGTTAGAAGCCTGCCCCCCAGGCCAAAGCGTTCCGGAAAGCCGATCGGGTGCTTTTCAGTCGGCTGCCTCTGCGCTGGGCCCCGGTGCAGGGTAGCCAGGTGAGTGTGTGTGAGCCCTTTAAGAACAGTTTCTCAGCTCACTCATTGCCTGTGGGTCTCATGGATGCAAGCCCTGGTGGCTTCAAATCTGGCAGTCTCAGGGGCTCGACTCTCAGGTGCAGGTCCTAAAAGTTAGGGTGCCGGATGTGGGGTTCAGCCCTTTGGTCCTCAGGGATAACCCAGAGTTGTCAGTTCCCTCTTGGTTGCAGTTGCTGCACCGGGTTTATGATGAGATGCTCTCAGCCTCTCCTACCTGCGCGTTTTTCCCCTGGTTGCCTGATGTGCAGGAGTCACTCAGGCAGTTCTGGAGTTTCTTTCAGGGAAAGATTTTCTGTATGTAGCTGCAGATTCAGTGTGTCCATGGCAGGAGGTGAGCTCAGAATCCTCGTATGGTTCCAGTTCAAGATGGTGACATATCTCTTTGTCTTTTTGATGACAGGTGTGAGTGAGGTCTCGTGGGTTTTGTTGTTGTTGTTGTTTTTCAGGCCAGGCTTTATGGAGGCCCCTGCTGCAGTGGGGGGGGGGCGGGGTGGAGAGCAAAAACAAACAGCAGGTTCCCTTGCTTGCCTGCTTCCCAAGGGGAGCAAGCTTGTTTCTTACATGGGGTGAGGGTAGAGGTGTGTCCAGGTGTCGGGCCGGAGGGGCGGCTTAGGTGTTTTGCCTGCCCCTTAGGTGGTGGTGTGTGCAGGGGGCATGCGGGTACCCTGCTTTTGCTCCAGCTCCTCAAAATGGCAGTTGGATTTTTTTTTTTTGGTCTCTTTGATTCTTTTGTCCAGAATTTTCCCCAACTGAGCACCCACGCAGTTTATTTTTAGTCCCATACTTAAAGGGTAAGAGGCCAAAGGTCTCTTCTCCTGAAACTTCTTCCTGCTGGACAGGGGCCGCACAGCCAGACTACCCTAGAGGTGTAGGAGTCCCTCGCTGACTGTTCCAAGGACCTGTAGGGACCTGGGCCATTCTCCACCGGAATGGGCTGGATTTCTCGAACTATCACGAGTCTTACTTCAACCGTTGGAGCCTAAAAGACACAAACTTAACCAAAAGGTTAAACAAACAAGGGCTGAAAAGGAGAACAACAACAAAAGCCATTAAAGGGCCTAGAAAGGGAAGGAACCAGATTAATTGTTGACCAGACAAGGAAGGCGATGTCGCCCCTGCAAAAATTATGAAGCCACCCTGCCTGGGCGTATGCTGCCTCCCTGTTAACTTTTCCCTGTCCTGTCGCATTGATCCAAGTGCAGCAGGAAGTATAGTTATCGCACAAAAACTCTGCCTTGTTATGCCAGAAGGTACTCAAGGGCCACACGATTGTTGAGAATCACATCAGCCAAGGAAATAAGAGAGGCCCCTAGACCCCATTTAAGGCTTCAGATAGGAGCCAACCCACTACATCATTTTACTTACCTGTTGATGGTGCCTGTCTTCTGAACAGGTATCTCAGATCTTCCAGGGGCTCACAGGGGCGTTGTTCTTCTGTTGTGACCCGCGGGGTTTCTGGAGGTAAAAGCTTTGGTCTGGACAACTGTACC
This sequence comes from Hippopotamus amphibius kiboko, assembly GCF_030028045.1. Taxonomy (NCBI): domain Eukaryota; kingdom Metazoa; phylum Chordata; class Mammalia; order Artiodactyla; family Hippopotamidae; genus Hippopotamus; species Hippopotamus amphibius. The sequence goes on along the minus strand of NC_080189.1, from coordinate 117,183,045 downwards.
CAACTAGATACCCCTTGCAGTTTGACAGCAGTGGGGATGGTGGTTACAATTACTTTATAGGGGCCCATCTATTTTGGCAATAGTTGGTCTTGGGTGACCCCTCTTTCCAGGTGTTAAGAAGAACTTGGTCCCCGGGGTTTATTTGTGAGGGAACTGCCCCTTCCTCTGTAGTTTTAGCAGGGGCGGCAGTGCTTTGCAGGCATAGTCCTGGACTGCCTTCTGAACTTGTCCTAGGTTAATAATATCTCTAAGGGTCTGGTTCATGTCCTCATCCAGTAGACTGTCAGTAGTAAGAAAAGGCCTGCCATAGGTGATTTCAAATGGGCTAAGTCAGACCCCTCCTAGGGGCACCTGGACCCTGAGGAGGGCAACAGGGAACAAGTTGGTCCAGGGTTCATGAGTCTCTGGGCAGACCTTTGCTAATGTTTTCTTTAAAGGATGGTTCATTTTCTCTACCTTCCCTGAAGACTGGGGGTGCCAGGAGGTGTGTAGCTTGGAGTCTTATCCCTAGGGCTGTTGTGAGCTCCTGTGTGATTTTGGCAATAAAAAAGGGCCCGTTATCACTCTGCAAGGACTTTGGAAGTCCAAATTGAGGAATTATTTCTTTTAAAAGGGACTTAGAGACGTCCATAGCCTTTTCAGGTCAGATGGGGAAGGCTGCTGACACTTCCACAGGATGGGTTGAAAACACCAGAAGGTATTTATTTCCTGATCATGGGGCATATGGGTGAAAGTAAGCCAGTCTTCCCCTGGATATGTCCTTCGGCCTTGAACTGGCCTGAGTAACGAAGGGGGGGATTGGATGGCTCTGTGGGTCATTACGGGCCCATAAATCACAGGCAAGCGTTACCTGTTCTACTGTTCTTTTAAGCCCCTTTCCTGAAAAAAGCCTTTTGCATCAAGTCCCGTAGGGCATCCCTCCCATAGTGGGTGGCATCACGTAAGCTCTTAGTTTCCATTGTTGGGCCTCAGGGATTAGAACCTTATCCTCCTTCTTATATCGGCCTGTGCTTCCCTTCTCAAAGCTCCACTTCTCAGCATTTTCCTGCTCCTGTGGGGAATGCTGGGGAGGGCTAGGGAATCCCGGGGGGCTGATCGCTAGGGCTATAACTTGTTCAGGTTCCTGCAGTCGAGCTGTCTGTTTCGCAATTTAATTTGATCAGCGTTGCTGTTCCCTTGGCTCACAAGGGATCCATCCCTCTGAGGAGGACTGCTACCTGGGTCGGAAGCTGCACCGCTTCTAACAGAGACATCCCTCTTTCCTTCCAAATGGCAGCATGAGCATATAGCACGTGGAACCTATATTTAGAGTCAGTAAAAACATTTAATTTCTTATCCTTCCCTAATTGCAGAGCTCTCATTAATGCAGTTAGTTCAGCCTTCGGGGCTGCTGTCTGGGGTGGCAGGGCCTTGGCTTCTATGACTTCATCTAGACTAACTACGGTGTACCCCACCTGCCGGGTCCCCGTCTCTAAATCTGCTTGCATCAGGAAACTGTACGACCTCAGGGCTGTCAAGAGGCTCATCTAAAAATCAGACCTGCTAGAGTAAGTTTGTTCTATGGTCTCTATACACTGATGCAATAAGTCTCCACTCTGGACTGCTGGAAGCAGAGCTGCTGGGTTCAGGGTTTGGCACACCTTTAAGTTAACGTCGGGGGTGTCCATTAAGAGGGCCTGATATCTTGTTAACCTTCCTCCAGTCAACTAATGATGTCCTTTGACCTCCAGCACACACTGTACCTGATGCGGGGTTAGCACATCTAAGTGTTGTCCTGGGGTGAGCTTGGAAGCCTCCTTAACCAGCAGGGCTGTGGCCGCAGGCAGCTTGACTGTCCTAGGGCCACTGAGCCCAGTTGTTTTGAAGAGGAAGCCACTGGTCTCTGATCCAGTCCCAGATTTGGGGTCAGGACTCCTAGTGCTGTCCCTGACCTCTCGTGAACATATCAGGTAAAGGGCTTGTCCAAATGTGGAAGCCCCAGTGCTGGTGCCCTACTCAACTCAGTCTTTAGCATCTCAAAGGCCCGCTGGTGGTCCTTATTCCATTGAAGGGGTTCCCTTTCTCCTCCCTTCAGAGCCTCATATAGGGGTTCTGGTGTAAGGCCATAATTTGGAGTCCAGATACGACAAAACCCAGCCATCCTGAGAAAGCCTTGGAATTGCCTCTTTGTGGTTGGAGATGGTAATGCACTAATAGCTGTTTTTCGATTTACAGCCAGGGCTCGAGCCCCTGGGGTCAGAACAAATCCTCAATATTGAAGCTGGTCCTGTGAGATTTAAGCCTTGGTTGGAGAGACTTTATAGCCCCTTTTTTGCCAGAAAAATTAGGACCCTAACAGTATTTTGATCTGAATCCTGTTTGGTCTCACTACTTACCAGTAAATCATCAACATATTGTAGCAGAGTTCCCTTCTCAAGGCTCAGTTCTCTCAGTCCCCTTGCTAACGCATTTCCAAAGGGATGGGGGCTGTCCTGAAACACCCTGCGGAAGCGCTGTCCATGCAGAATGGGTGGCCTCCAGGACGTCAGGGTCCCTCCATCAAAGGGAAAAGGGTGTTGAGAGTCTGGATGGAGGGGAATACAGAAAAATGCATCTCTCAGGTCCAAAACAGAAGTACTGAGCACTCCTGGCACTTGGGAGAGGAGGGTGTAGGGCTTGGCACCAGTGGGTGGATAGGGATGATGGCCTCATTCACTGCTCGTAAGTCTGGCACAGACCACTACTTCCCTTCAGGCTTCTGAACAGGGAGGTCGGGGTGTTGCCAGGGGCTTGGCAGGGCCTAGTGGGGCCAAGTTTTAGGCATCTGCTGAGCAGCAGTTGGATTCTCTTCAGGGCCTCGGGCTTTAAAGGATATTGTCTCTTCCACGGGTATTTTTCCCCCGGCCTTAACCTTGTGTTTATTGGGAGAACACATTTTACCCTTCCTGGCACCGAGCTATCCTGAACTGCATGATCTACCTGTTCTGGGGGAGCCCTGGGGAGTATTTTTGATGCCCAACGGGTGGGTCATCTGGGGTCACTCATAGCTGCGTCCTCTATTTGGGTTCTTTACCTCCCTGGACCTCACCCTGTCCTAAGAATATACTAGCTCCTAACTCATTTAGCAGACATCTCCGGAGGAGGGGGACAGGGCATTCTGGCACGTACAAAAAGGAGTGAGCAATAATAATGGACCTGATTCCACAGGTAAGAGGAGATGTAATTGCCTCCCCTTGGCTGTCCATACAGTCCTGGCTGGGGAGGGGGCCGGCTGGCCGAGTCAGAACAGAGCCGGCGGCTCCAGTGTCTACAGGAGGTCCAGTTCTCCCACGTGCCACGTGCAGGGTGACCCGAGGCTCCGCCAGAGTCACGCGGACGGATCGAGTGGGATGTGGAGCCGGGCGGGCGCTCGGGCCCCGTCCGTCAGTGTGCGGGAACCTCTCATCCGAGAGATTCGTAAGGAACTGGGGCCGGGCGGGTCGGGGATGCCCCTCGGGCGTCCCACAGGAGGGTGCTCAGGACATTTCCAGTGTCCGGCCTCATTGGCCGTCCAGGGGCCCCTTGAGGTGGCAGGTGGATCGGAGCAGCCAAGAGCTGCGTCTTCTCTATCAGCCTCTTATCCTCGTTGGCCTCCTCCGTCAACGTCTCGGTTGTTTCAGACCTTGAAGGCCTCCTCCACCAAGGCTGCGCGTGGGGTTTGGGGCCCAGCCTCAAGCCTTTGTCACTTTCTCCGGATATCAGGAGCGGCTGGACTCCCCTCTGTGGACTCAGGGACTGTATGGGTGTCCTTCCTGAATGCCTGCCACCCGGCTCAGGAAGACTGCGGGGTTTCCACCTTTTTCCTGTGTAGCCTCTCGGATCTTATCATACTTTACAGGCTTTACCACACACCTTTTCATTCCTTCTGAGAGACAAGTAATATAATGTCTCATCCTAGCCTGGCCCACACCATCTCACAGTCTCAGCGTGGGTCATGTTCTGGGACTGCATCTCCCCACCTGCCTGATAGACGTGGTGGTGTGGACTGGTGGCCAGTAGCCATCTGCGTGTTCCGTGGCTTTTCTCAGTATACGCTCCTCTTCACCCGGGGTGCAGCAGCGGGCCAGAACAACCACAATGTCCTGCCAGGTGAGAGAGGATGTCAACCCGAGCCTGATAAATTCATCCCTAAACGCGTCAGGCTTCTCTGAGAACCTGCCAAACTTCTCCTTTCAGTTTCCTAATTGTATTCCTCCCACTGCACTCCAGTCATCCCTCCATTCCCTTCAGCTGCTTCTCGAAGACGGCGGGGGTAAAGGCCTTGTGGGCAGAGGTGGGGGCTAACCTTGAACCTGATCCTGGGAAAACTTTGTTCTCTTAAGAAAGAGAAACCAAATCTAGTCTCACATCAACTTACTCTTAATAAGATCTATTTACTTAATTAAATTTCATCTAATCTTAGAAAATCCTGGCCACATACAAAATTCTTTTCTCAATGTTTCTCTTCTGCAAACCTGCAGCTTCCTGTAGCCATACTTTGTCCCTTATTCTTTCCCCATTCACAAATAGCCAGCTCTAGGACAAAATCACCCTTTTTCCTTTCAACAGAATCTATTTCCATTCCTCATACCTTCTTTTTTTACGCATCCTACTTTCCTTAGGCAACCATGAACTGTCTTTTACATTAGCATTCCGTAAATTGGTAAAGAACATCTCAAAGGGGCACCAAACAGCTTAATTTCTCTCTCACAAGACAAAGGTAGGTAAATTTAGCCCTATTTAGCAATTAGTGTTCCAATATTTTATCTTATTTGAAATGGCCTGTTTATTCAATTAATTCCCATCATTTAACTTAATTTAGCTTCAAACTTACCAAAATTTGGAGAGACTGTTTTAGATGGACATTTCCAAAACATAATTATTCCTATGTAGTTTACCAAAAAGTTCTTATCCCAGTTACATTTACTTAAAGATTTTAATCATATCAGGTTATTTTCCATGTCGACAGATTTTATAACAGGAACAATATCTACTTGTTAACGTCAAGTAACCCTGGATACAATGAAAGTATTGTACTTAATACTGATGACTCTAAAGATGGGTCTATATTAATTAAACCCACAGCTTAAGCTACGCAAGTTAATTTCTACAGAACCAGAGATCTCATAGTTTTCCCACTTAAATTTAAAATGGCCCTTTTTTTCTCCCCTAGTCTGGAGGACCACAGATGATTCAGGCAGTTCCTGAGGGCCCAGGCAGAAGAGTTACATTGCAAAGGCGGAGGAGAGAGATGCAAAGGCGGAGGAGAGAGATGCAAACTCCTGTCTTTTCTTTTTGTTCTTTAAAATCCCACTAAGTAACCCAAGGCTGGAGTCTCAGGCGGTGTGGGCTGCGTGTATGTGCTCCCAATGTCGGCAGAGACTTGCAGGAGCGGTTGGACAGACAAAACTACATCACAAAAATACGAATCACAAAACTTAAAGACACACACAAGAAGTTTTCAGGATAAAGAGGACGGGAGGGGTGAGGACCAAGAGAGAGGTAAAGGAGGAGGGATGGAAAAGACTGAAAAAGAGATTGCCGTTTCAACCCACCCTCTGCAGGTGTCTATGCAGGCCCCAACCTGCACGCTTCCAGAAAGGGCCAGTGAAGGGGGGGAGCACCCTGTCCACTGCCTACCAGGATGATCAAGCCTGGAAACCAGCCAGTTGTACGTCATCTGTGGGTCCCCAGCCCACAGGTGGGACTCTCACCCACGTGTACACCAGTATATAGAAATCTGCCACTTTAGCCTGTTCCCAGTGGGAATTCTCCTGGCGGCGGGAAAATAAAGCTGAGGATATTGGGACGATCAGACTTCCAGCCACTACACGATGTGAGGTCTGAACCACTCTCAGAAAGCTCCAGTCAGGGAGAGCCCGCTGGACCACGGTGTGAGGCGGGCCTCTCCCGCCTTTGCCCTGTCACCCGTCAAAGTGAGCTGCTGCCGGCCAGAGGGAGCTGTAGCTGCCCGATGTCCATTCTCTCGGGAGGACAGGACAGAAGGAGGAGAGGACAGAGGGAGAAGCAGAGATTTCAGGAGAGGGAAAGGGACAAAGGGGACGGGGAAAGCATTGCCTTAATGAGGGTCCTGAGGCCCTCGGGGGCAAGAAGGCAGACTTACCAAATGTGGTGACACTGAAAGAAGAGGTTCAGGTGGCCGCTTGTCACCCACAGGGAAGCTGCATTCAGTGGTCCCGGAGGTGCCCAGATCCTCTCCCCAGAGGGGGACGAGCCCCACGTTGGGCGCCACAAAATATGTTACTGACCAGGGTTCTTGGCTTCCTTGATCAATAGAAATGGGTCAGAGGCCTGACAAGATCCAGGCCCGGCTTTACGGGGGCCCTGCTGCAGCGGGGAGACAGAACCAACACCAGGGTCCCCTGTGTGCCCGCTCCTCACTGTGGTTTTGAGTTGTATTTTCCTGATGATTAGCGATGTCTAGCACCTTCTCAGTTACTATACCTTCTCTGGAGAAATACCTGTTGAGGTTCTTTGCCTGAGAGGGGCTGGAGGACACCCACGGACCACTGCAGAGTCCACAGCCAGGACTGATGTTTATTAATCTTATAGCATAAAAGAAAAAAAAATCATTTAATGCATTAACATTTTCACCTATACAATTTGCATATACAGGGAAAAATAGGTTCTGTGGACACAACACATTACTAGATAGGCAAGCAGTCAGAAAGCCAGGCTTGCACAGGTGCGTGGAGGTGCAGGACTCCTGCTGGGGTCCCTTGATTGATCCCACAGTTCTCTTAAAGGCACTTTTGTTCATGGATAGATGCTGATTTTTTATTGGGCAGGGGAAGAGGGATGTCTTATATGGCCATGATGCTAATAACAGTGTTAGTTGCTTTATGTGTGTGTGTGTGTGTGTATATATATAAAATAATAATATAATTATACTATATATAATATATAAATATTTATTTGCACATGTGGGAATGTTGCTATCAGATGAAGTCCCAGAATGGCTAGATCAAAGGGAATATGCAGTTTTCACTTTGATAGTCAGACTGCTCTTTATAGAAGTTTACACTTTACCCACAGTAGAGGAGAATGTCTATCTGAGAATGCCTATTTCCCCAAATGCTGACTCTGATTTTACCAAAGGGTAAAATCAAAATTTCATTTTGTTAAGAGTAGGGCTAAGTTTTCCTTTTTCCATATGTTTGAGATATTTGATATTATCTTTCCTGTAGACTGTCCATATCTTTGTGCATTTTTCTGTTTCAGGTTTTGGTCGTTTACTTCTTGGGTCACTAGAGCTCTGTCCTTTTTGCTAGAGTGACAGATATTTAGAATATCTTTTTTTTTCCCCTGTAAGAAACCAAGGTGGCTTAGGTAAGACATAAAAACCCAATTTTTCAAAAGAGATGCTCGAGCCCATCCCACGATGACTAGAAAGGTTCCCAGAAGGAGAGTAATTGCAGCTCAGTGCAGGCAAGACCCTTTCGTGGAAATACGCTTAAGGCCCTCTGTGGACCCAGGTTCCTGTCCAACTGGGTGATCTCAAGCTTTGGGTTTACTGGAAAATGTTCTAGACCCAGATTGGAGTTGAACAGGCAAAATTGCTGAATGAGAGCAAAAAGCGAAGAGGGACCTGCTCCAACAGGAAATCAATAGGGTGCAAAATGATAAGTGGGTAAGAAGACACACCAGGGAGTATCTTTTAAAAACAAAATTATCTAGGGTACCCAAACACAGAAAGCAAAAGGGGGGTGGGGGCTCTCCATGTGGGGTCCACAGGCGGAAAGCAAGAAGGGGGCATGAGGGCTGTCCTCGTCCCGGGGCTGGGGCCATCGGTGACATCGGGGTCAGTGCTACCAGGCTGGCAGCACCAGGCAGCGCCCCTGGGGAGGTTTTCTGCATCTCACCTGCCCCGCCTGGCGTTTCCTCCCCAGCTCATGTGTTCCTCGGTGCAGAAGGCCCTGTTTGAGGAGGAGGACCACGTCAAGAAGCTGCAGCAGAAGGTGGCCACCCTGGAGAAGCGGAACAAGCAGCTGCGGGAGCGGGTGAAGAAGGTCAAGAGGTCCCTGCGGCAGGCGCGGAAGCACGGCCGCCACCTGGAGCTGCTGAACCGCAAGCTGAGCGGGAAGCTGGCGGCGGCTGCGGGCGCGCTCCCGCACATCAACGCGCTGGGCCGCGAGCCCGCGGGCGCCCCCTACCTGCGGGGCTAGAGGGCTGCAGCCGCGGCCCTGCCCGGTACCCTGCGGCGGGGCCTCTCACAGGGAGGAGAAAGGGATGCTGTGTGTACACACAGCTCAGGAACTCTTGTAGACGATATTTTCCTATGCATTTGGTAGTGGCTAGTGGGTTTACAGCGCAAGTCTCCTATCTCTTTGACTGCTGGCCTCCTGCCCTTCTCTGGCCTGGTCCCAGACCCAGTGCGCTGATGCTGGCAGTGCCATGTGCTTGCCTGGGGCCTGTTCCTGGCTTCCAGGAGCAGCTTGGAAAAGGTGCACTTACTAGGGAAAGAATATTTTAGAATCTCTAGAGGTACACGAACTCGAGGGGTGCAGCCTCCATTTCCAAAGGCAGTGTGAGCCCAGATCTGAGCACCAGGACAACCATTAGTTTGGAGGCGTGACGGGAAGCAAGTCGTGGAAGCTTCTGGTGTCATTAAGACTTAATGAGCTCATCACAGGTCAGGGAATGGAGTCGGGTGGCAGGCAATTAAGTAAGATGAATGAGACCTGATTTCCAACATCAGTTGCCCAGAGTTACCGAGGATTCCCATAGGTCACTTTAAAGGGGAATTGCCTTTGTGGGCCTGTCATGTTTCATCGAAGCACATTTCTAAGTTGGAAGAGCCTGAACAGTATCTCAGCTCCTGCTAAATTCTAAGTTACTGTTTGCTCAGTGAGTGTTTTCAATTTCTCCAAATTCGAGGTGAGCTGACCCAACGCGCTGTGAACTTCTGTTATGCAAAGACACCTCCTTACCTACTGGGGTCAGGGGAACTTGCCTTGTTGCTGTCCAGGCTCTGCTCCCAACAGGGCTTCTTGCAAGTATTCCGACCTTGGCCTCTTTATGCAGATGCTTTCCACCCACGGGGACTGTCCAGACAGACCTCAGGAGTAGTGTTCACACCACTGCATTAGATCCTGTGTACAATGGCTTCACCTTCTTTGGGAAGAAACCTTTGGAGAGAATATTGCAAGTAAAAGATATTCACAATACCTAACACTTGAGCCCTTCACTTAGCCACATGTGATCGAGTCCCAGTTGTGTGATTAAGAAGTGCCCATCCCTTAGTTAACTTCTGCTGATGGCTCTCCAAACCGACCAGTTTTCCTTCCCTGCTGTTTTAGGTAGAAGCTGCCCCTTTACCACCCCAGACACAGCAGGGCCTGACAATGCTGTCCTCTCCAGGGGAAATGGCCGTTAGTGTCAGATTTCTAACCACTGCCTTAGAAAAACCACATCCTTCTTGCTCTGGCAGCCTGTCTGGGGCATGAGCCTTGTGTCACTTGGGTCTTGGTGGCAGGTGACGGCCACAGGGGAGAAGTCATCGCCCTGGACTGCACAGCATGGGGGCTTCTGCTCAAGGGCTCTTCACTGCCAAGCTTCCGCCAGCACTTTACCCCCTGCAGTCTTCATCGTCTGCTACAACAGGAGGCGCATTCTTCTGGTTTATTTTTCCCAGGGACGTTTCACGACAGCAGTTTCGCTGCCACCCAAGGGAATGACAAGCCTAACGGTGATTTACAGCCAGCGTTTGGAGAACTGTGGAAGCTGGACCTCTCCGGCTGCATTATGTTCTGTCTTCTCAATAAATATGAGCACTAGTTCAGCCACAGCAGTAAAGCAATGTGTGTTTCTTTTGGAGCAGGGGGACTGCAGTATTTCCAGCTTTGGCCTGGAAAGGCCATTTAGATCCTCTGGGGGAAACATCTGCGGGTCACAGGTGGGGCATTTAGGAGACAGAGCTCAAGCCTGCTCTGCTTCCCCTGTTGGGATGAAGCTGACCCTCTCTCTCCCTGAGTTCCCATCTATCAACACACCTGCACACAAGCAGTGTTATCCTGGCCTCGCCTCACAAGGGACACGCAGCTTCATTAATCAGTGTCTCCAAAAGTGCACTGGGGTCTGTGCCAGCAGGAACGCCCCAGGTCCCCATTATCTGCTTTGCTGTCATCTTACCGCAGCCCTCACCACCTGCTCATTGTACTAGTAGGAGGTATTCATGCAAGAAAAACCCAAGAATTGCTCAGAACTTGACACACTTTCGCTGCCCTGTCGTAGCACCATCTCTGAGCTGTAGGCCATGGTTAGTTCCACTTGGTGGATTAAGGAGGCTAAGTGACTTTACCAAAGTCACACAATAAGCAAGAGGCTGATAGAATCTAGCGTCTTTAAACCAGGGTCCCCAGGAGTCACAAATTGGTGGCATGTGGGCCACATCTTGTGTGGGGATGAGGTTTCTGTGTTGAATGTCAGTCTTCACTGGACTAAATGTTTCAGGCCACTGTCTCTGCTACTATCGCACCCACCCCGTTTTGTTTTTTGTTTTTTAATACACATCATGCATTTGTGGTACCTACCCGGGCAGCAGAAGTTAACAGTGGTTCCTGCTCCTGTGGTGCAAGCCCTCATCTTCCTCTGGGGGGACAACACACACTGATCACAGCGACTGTGGATCAGTTTTTGGCTCAGCAACGTCCACATCCTGTGATGATTTAAACAGCAAAACCAAAACCAAAACAAAGTACCCAGCATGTTTTAGCCTCTTGTACATACATTTAATATTCCCAGTCATTTCATAAATAGTGATTCTGGTCACCGTTTTCCAAGAGGACTCTAGGGCTTCAAGAGATGAACTTGCCCAGTATACACAACTAGGACAGTCAGGCTCCAACCCTGTCTTCTTTGCCCTTTGCACGTGCTCACCCATAGAATGGGGAAAACCACACCTACTGTAAAGGCTGTTAGGAGGATTGAAATTACTTGCATAGATGCTTAGTGTATATGCCTGACACCGCACATGCATTCAATAGATATTACTCACAAGAACAATCTGTATTATATTGAAAAATACCAGAAAGACTCAATGCATGTCAGAAATGAGTGTTTGGTGGGATTCCATGTAATTTTCTTGTCACCTTTCCAATTGCCGTGTAATATTCCAGCTCTTTTCCATTTTCCTTGTTTCTGCACCACCTCCTTTTCCTTCACATTCAGTAGTTAGTTGTTCCTTCAAATTTACCAATAAAATGTAGTCCATCAGAGATGTGTTTCCTTACCTTCCTAGGGTCGACTTAAAAAATGTTCAACCTAAAAGTTGAGAATTACGTTTTATCTGGTGGACATACTGAGGACTTAAGTCCAGGAGGCACCTCTCAGATAGCTCTGAGGGACTGTTCTGAAGAGGTAAGGGAGGAGACAGGTTATATAGGAGTTTTTGCAAAAACAAAGCAAAACAAAACCAGATAGAACGTCGAAAGATTACTGTTAAAGAAAAAAACCCAGACAATGCAAGTTAATGAACTGAGTGCTTTTCTACATATGGGGAGATGCAAGAGTCTGGGCTCACTGAAATCACTCCTTTTTATTTAAGCATCTTAAATATCTAGGGCCAGGGTCCTGTTTTTCTCCATCCCAAATCCCTTCAGGGTGCACAGTCAGGGACACTGCAGTGGCTGCTAGCCTGCGGGCTGCAACATCCTTTGTTTACGGATACGGCAGGGGACATTCTTCATCCACACTAGCTTGTCACTGTCTAGCTGGCCCCCCTTCTCTCCTCCCTTCCAACTCCAAGGAAAGCACATCCCTCTGGGCCACATCCAGGGGCAAACCCTTGCCCTGTTATCCTGAGTTCCTATTGCTCCTCTCAAAACCTGGCTCCACCAATGTTCCCACTTTCATCATAAATCTTTTCTTTGTTGGGATTCCTTCCCTTATCCTCCAGCCATGCTCAGATCTATCCATCCCAGGAAAAAAAATGAAACAAAACAGTTTAGAAAGTATTGAGGCTGTCCTTCCAGGTGGTGACATAGACGGCTCCTGGACTCCCCTCCTCCCACAGACTCACCTAATGAATAGCTACACACAGAGCAACTCCCTCTGAAAGAAACTCAGAAACTGGCCAAGCACCTCTCATACAATGAGGGGCCAAGAAAATACCTACGTCAAATGAGCAGGAAAGGCGAAGACACATTCTTGCCGTAAACCCCAACCACAGCACAGAGCCGTGCAACTGGAAGGAAATCCCCAAATGCCAGTTTCTCCTGGAGGGGTGAAGGGTTTGGACCCCACATCTACAGCCGCAGGTTTTAAGACTCCCACCGGAGGGGTGGGCCTCCAAACACCTGTCTCTGAAAGCACCGGGGTTTGCGTCCAGGAGATCCACAGACTCTAGCAAACAAAGAAGCAGCTGTTAAAGGAATGAGCTCGCACTTCAGCTGCCACCTCAGGGTCGGCCAGAGGGAGCAGGGGTCTGCTTGGATACTTTAAAAGCTGCTGCCTGAGGGTCAGGCTTCTAACTGAGCACATATCTAGGGGCTGCCTGCGATCCTCCCCAAAGACCAGGACACCACCCCTGTCCTCTCTCTTTGACCTGCTCCACGTTGCCAGTATCTCCCTGAAAGAAACTTGTACACACGTCTGCACCCCAGCCTTGTGGCTGCTGGTAGCTGATGGGTCCCCAAATCACCTGGCTCTGACAGTCACCAGCGCTTCCGTTCACAAGTCCCACAGCACTAAAGAAAACAGAGGCAGTTTTAAATGGGCCATCCCCCCAGGGCTCAGCAGAGAAGGAACATGCAGAAATGCCTGTCCCCCACAGTTCCCCAGAAAGGGGTCTATTTGCATACTTCAAAAGCTTCCGCCTGAGGGTCAGCCTTGTAAAGTATCAACCACCTAGGGGCTGACTGCAATCCTCCCTGAAGACCAGGGAAGCCTGCAGACGCAGACGCCTATTCCTTCCTCTCCCTCTGGGCTACCCTAGGTTGCTAGTTATCTCCTTGGAAGGAGCTTGTACACATATCTGTGCCCCAGCAATTGTGGCCATCACCTGAGGGACAGGCACCCAAATTGCTTGGTTCTGGTACAGGACTTACACTCATGTCGCAAACAAAGACGTTCTTAACTGACTTAGGAGCACACCCCTCTCCCTGGCCACACAGCTACACACCTGGGCCCAGTGCAGAGGAAGCAGGTAAAAACACCCACCTCCCATTTCTCCGGGGAAGATGCCTATCTACATACTTTCCCAGCTGCTGCCTGAGGGCCCAGCTGCCAATCAGCCTGCATGTAGGTGCTGACTGTGATCCTTTCCTCTGGAACCCTGCCAAGTTGGCACACCTTCAACGACTGGGAGGCACTGGGAACAAAGAAGGCGGCTCAGACAATCACAAAAGTTACAGGAGCATAAGCCAGCCTGATAGATAAAGTTCATCTATACAAGACCACTCCAGCAAGACTGGGACAGGAGGCTGCTTTATCTAATGCACAGAAACAAACACAGAGTCAAGGAAAGTGAAGAAACAGAGGAATATGTTCCAAACTAGAGAACAAGATAAAACTTCAGAAACATCTTAATAAAACAGAGATTAGTAAGGTATCTAACAGTTCAATCAAGAGACACAAAGATGCTCGATGCTCACTGTGGTCAGGAGCATCTTTGCTCCACCATCACTTCATGAACAAAGTGAGAATTTCAACAAAGAGATAGAAAATATTAAGAAGTACCAATCAGATCACAAGGCTGAAGAATATAAAAGTCAACTGAAAAATTCAGTAGAGGGTTTCAACAGCAGACTTGATCAATTATAAGAAAAGATCCATGAACTTGAGTTAGGGCAGTAGAATCCACCTAATCATAGAAGCAAAAGACAAAAGTTGAAGAGAACTTCAGGGACTTCTGGGACACTATCAAACAGACCAGTATTCACATTTATAGGGGCACCAGAAGGAGAAGAAAGGGAAAAAGGGGCAGAAAGCTAGTTCAAAGAAATAATGGCTGAAACTTTCCTAACCTGGAGAAAGAAACAGGAGTCTAGATCCAGGAAGCCCACATTTTCAAAAAGGATGAAAACAAAGAGACTCATACTGAGACACATTATAATTAAAGTGTCAAAAGTTAAAGACAAGGAGAATCGTAAAAGCAACAAGAGAAAAACAGCTTGTTACATACAAGGGACCTCACATGAAATTATCAGCAAAAATTTTTTAGCAGAAACTTTGCAGGCCAGAAGAGACTGGGATGTGTATTCAAACTCCTGAAAGAAAAAAATCTACCAACCAAGAATAATCTACCCAGCAAAGCTGTCCTTCAGAATTGAAGGAGAACATGTTACACGTACAAAACCGTAAAGACTCCACCAGGAAAAGCTGTGAGAACTAATAAACAAATTCAGTAAAGTTGCAGGATACAAAATCTATATACAAAAATCAGAATTGAAGGAGAGAGTTTTCCAGACAGACAAAAACTGAAGGAGTTCAGCACCAACAGACTAACCCTACAAAGAATGTTAAAAAGACTTCTTAAGCTGGAATAAAAGGGCACTAATTAGTAACAGGAAACATATAAAAGTGTAAATCTTGCTGATAAAAGTGAATATGTAGTCAAATTCAGAATCACCTAATGCTGTAATGGTGGTGGATTAATCACTTATAATGCTAGTATAAAGGTCAAAAGGCAAAATGGTAAAAATATAACTACAATAATTTGTTATAGGATACTAAAGATAAAAATATGCAAATTGACATCAGAAACATAAAGTGTGGTGGGAGGGGAGAGTAAAAATGTAGAGTTTTAGAATCATTCAAACTTAAGTTATCAGCTTAAAATAAACTATTATAACTCTTAGATGTTTTATGTAAGCCTCATGGTAATCACAAAGCAAAAACCTACAGAGAACACACAAAAGATAAAGAAAAAGAAATCTAAACATACCTCTTAGAAAACTCATCAAATCTCAAAGGAAGAGAACAAGAAAAGAAGAAAGGAATAGAGGGGTTACAAAACATCCAGAAAACAATTAACAAAATGTCAATAAGTCCATATCTACTAATAATTACATTAAATGTTGGAGAACTAAATTCTCCAACAAAAAGATGTAGAGTAGCTGAATGGATTAAAATAAACAAAAAAATAAAACCAAGACCCATCTATTTGCTGCCTATAAGACTCACTTTGGCTTTAAGAACACACACAAACTAAAAGTGAAGGAATGAAAAAAAGATCTTTCATACAAACAGAAATGCCCAAAAAGCCGAGGTAGCTGTATTTATATTAGACAAAATAGTCCTTAAGACAAAGACTGTAGTAAGAGACAAAGAAGGTCATTATATAACAATAAAGGGGCCAATCCAATAATAAGATATAACATTTGTGAATACTTATACACCCAACATAGAAGAAACTAAATATATAAAACAAATATTAACAGACCTAAAGGGAGAAACAGACAGCAACACAATAATAGTAGGGACTTCTCTTTTTCTATGGACTCTACTTTCATCAATGGATAGATCATCTAGAGGGAAAAATCAATAAGAAAACACTGGACTTAACTGACAATGTTAGACGAGATAAACTTGACAGACATTTAAGAACATTCCATCCAACAGCAGCAGAATACACATTCTTCTCAAGTGCATATGAAACATTATTCAGGATAGATCATTCATTAGGTCACAGAACAAGTCAATAAATTTAAGAGGACTGAAATTATATGAAGCATCTTTTCCAACCATAATGGTATGAAACTAGAAGTCAATTACAAGAAAAAAACTGGAAAATTCACAGATATGTGGAGATGAAACAACATGCTACTGAACAATCAATGGGTCAAAGAAGAAATTTTAGGAAAAATTTTTAAAAAGTCACAAGACAAATGAAAATGGCAACACAACATACCAAAACTTAAGGGGTTTAGCAAAGGCAGTTATAGGAGAGATGTTCAAGTGATAAATGCTTACATTAAGAAACAAGAAGTATCTCAAATAAGGACTTGCCTGGTGGTGCAGTGGTTAAGAATCCACCTGCCAATGCAGGGGACACGCGTTTGAGTCCTGGTCCGGGAGGATCCCACATGCCGTGGAGCAACTAAGCCCAAGTGCCACAACTACTGAGCCTGTGCTCTAAAGCCTGTGAGCCACAACTACTGAGCCCATGTGCTGTAACTACTAAAGCCCTTGCACCTAGAAGCCCATGCTCCACAACAATAGAAACCACCTCAATAAGAAGCCCACGCACTGCAATGAAGAGTAGCCCCCGCTCAGTACAACTAGAGAAAGCCCACAACTAGAGGAAGCCTGCAGCTAGAGAAAGCCTGTGCAGTAACAAAGAGCCAACACAGCCAATAAATGCATATATACATACATATATAAAATAATTTAAAAAAGAGAAATATCTCAAACAACTTTCCATTTCAAGGAATTAGAAAAGGAACTAAGCCCAAAGTTAGTAAAAGGAAGTAAATAACAAAGATTAGAGCAGAAATAAATGAAACAGAGACTAAAATGACAAAAGATCAATGAAACGAAGAGCTGGTTTTTGAAAAGATAAACAAAATAAACAAATCTTTAACTATACCCACCAAGAGAAAAAGAGAAGACTCAAATATATAAAATCAGAAATGAAAGATGAAATTTTACAACAGAAATTTACAACAGATATCACAGAAATACAAAGGATCACAAGAGACTATTACATACAATTATATGCCAACAAATTGCACAATTTTGAATAAATGCATATATTTCTAGAAACATAAATCCTACCAAGACTGAATCATGAAGAAATAAAAAATCTGGCAAAGCAGTTATTAGTAAGGAGATTGCATCAGTAATCAAAAATCTCCCAACAAGTAAAAGTCCAGGACCAGATGGCTTTGCTGGTGTATTCTTCCAAAGATTTAAGAAGACCTCATACCAATTCTTCTCACACTCTTCCAAAAAAAGAAAGGAAGAGGAGCGAGTACTTATAAACACATTTTACTAGGCCAAAATTACCCTGATACCAAAACCAGACAAGGACACTACAAGAAAAGAAAATTATAGGCCAATATCCCAGATGAAAATATATGCAATAATCCTCAAAAATTCAACAACATTCAATGTTCAACCAAAGACAACAATACATTAACGGATCATATAGCATGATCAGGTGGGATTTATTTCAGGGATACGAGCATGGTTCAACACCCACAAATCAAAGTGATACACCACATTCACAAAATCAAAGATAAATATGACCGTTTCAGTAACGCAAACAGTACTGGACAAAATTCAACATCCATTCACGATAGACCCTTTCAATGAAGTGGATATAGAGTGACTGAAACTGAACATAATAAAAGCCATATGTGACCAGCCCACAGCAAAGATCACACTCAATGGTGAAAAGCTGAAAGCTTATCTTCCAAGATCAAGAACAAGATGAGGACACCCACTCTGATAACTTTAATTCAACTGAGTACTGGAAATCTTAACCTGAAAATGAAATAAAAGGTGTCTAAATTAGCTTGGAAGAAGTAAAACTGTCTCTATTTGCAGATGACATGCTATTATGTATAGAAAACCCTAAAGACCACACCAAAAAAATGTTAGAATAGACAAGCAAAGTTGTAGGATACAAAAATCAATATACAAAAATCTAGTTGTATACACACACACACACAACCACAAGCAAATGAAATAAATCATTTATTCAACATTCAAAGTATAGAAGATAGAAATTTAAAACAACCTTTGGCACTATAGAGAAAGTACTACAAGGAAGGGATGATCAAAGAAGCATTAAAAGTAATAAAAAGCAAAGTTTGCCCCTTTTGCCTGTTGCATAAGGATTTAACTAGTAAACATTTAACAGAAAGAACTTAAGTTAAATACCCCTAAACCAGACGAGCTACTTAGGAACAGTTTATTAGAACAAGCTCATCTATGTAGCAAAATGGTGAGGTTTATCAGCAGAGGTGACAAGCCTAGTGAGCCTGGTGATAGCTGGTTGTCCAAGAAAAGAAGCTTAGTTCAACTTTAAGAATTGCCAAAAATTATAAATTTTAATGTAGTTTTACAACGGTACAGCTTTTTAGAAATGGGTACAACCTTATCTAGAGAGTAAAAATAAACAACACAATAGCTGACTTAATAGCAGCCACCAATTAAGAAAGCATTCCAACTCAACAATAACTTTATCTTAATATCAACAATAAGCAAATCAACTCCTAGTTTTAACTGGACTAACCTATTAACCAATAGAAGCAATAATGTCAATATGAGTAACAAGAACTGTTTCTCCTTGCATGTGCTTACATCAGTTATTGATAGCTAACAACAAATAAACACAATTCAACATTGAATTACTTATTAAGCACACTGTTAACCCAACACAGGCGTGCACTCAAGGAAAGATTTAAAAAAAGTAAAAGGAACCCAGCAAACACAAACCCTTCCTGTTTACCAAAAGCATCACCTCTAGCATAACTAGCATTAGAGGCACTGCCTGCCCAGTAACAACTGTTAAATGGCCGTGGTATCCTGGCCGTCGTATCCTGACCATGCAAAGGCAGCATAATCATTTGTTCTCTAAATAAGGACCTGTATGAATGGCCACAAGAGGGTTTTACTATCTCTTACTTTTAATCAGTGAAATTGACCTTCCCATTCGAGAGGTGGGAATAACAAAATACGAGAAGACCCTATGGAGCTTTAATTAATTAACCCCAAAAAACTAACAAAACCCCCAAGGGATAACAAAATTTTCATATGGGTTGACAAATTTGGTTGGGGTGACCTCAGAGAACCAAAAAGCCTCTGAGTGATTAAAGTCTAGACTTACTAGTCAAAATATGCTTATCACTTATTGATCCAAAAATTGATCAACAGAGCAAGTTACCCTAGAGATAACAGCACAACCCTATTCTAGAGTTCATATTGACAGTGTATTTGTCTAAAAGATTTACCATCTCAATGTTGGATCAGGACACCTCAATGGTGTAACTACTATTAAAGGTTCGTTTGTTCAACGATTAAAGTCCTATGTGATCTGAGCTCAGACCGGAGTGATCCAGGTTGATTTCTATTTATTGTATATTTATCCCAGTATGAAAGGGCAAGAGAAATGAGGCCCACTTTAAAAAAGTGTCTTATAACCAATTAATTATATAATCTTAATTTAATTAATATATCCAAAGTCTTACCCAAGAACAGGGTTTGTTAGAGTGGCAGAACCCGGTAATTGCATAAAACTTAAACCTTTATAACCAGAGGTTCAAATCCCCTCCCTAACAAAATGTTTATAATTTACACCTTAATATTCATTGTCCCTATTCTTCTAGCTGTGGCATTCCTCACATTAACTGAATGAAAAGTTCTAGGCTACAGGCAACTTGGAAAAGGACCAAATATCATTGGATCATATGACCTATTACAACCTATCGCCAACCCAGTCAAATTATTCATTAAAGAACCGCTACGGGGGAGGGGGGGTTGGGGTGGGATGAACTGGGAGACTGGGATTGCCATATATACATTATTAATAAGAAAAAAATATCAAAGTGTACACTTTAAATATATGCAGTTTATATTGTGTGTCAATTATATCTCAATAAAAGTTCTTAAAAAAACACTACAATAAGCTACACCTTCCATTTCCATATTTATCATTGCACACTTTCTAGCTCTAACTTTAGCCCTAACCATATGAACTTCTCTACCTGTACCGTACCCCCTCATTAATATAAACTTAGGAGTATTATGTACTAGCTGTGTCAAGCCCAGCTGTCATCTGGATGAGCTTCCAATGCCAACAGAAGGAGAATCTGAACTCAGACTTCAACGCAGAATATGCAGCAGGCCCACCTGCTATGTTTTTCTTGGCAGAACATGTCAACATCATCATAACAAATATTTTCACAACAATCCTTTTTCTAGGAGTATTCCACAACCCCCACACACCAGAACTATATACAACCAACTCTATTATCAAAACACTATTATTAACAGTTTCTTATGAATTCAAGCATCCTAGCCTCCATTACGATACAATCAACTTATACATCTGCTTTGAAAAAATTTCCTACCTCTAACACTAGCCCTATGCATATGACACGTCTCACTACCTATCATAACATCAAGCATCCCCCCACAAACATAAGAAATATGTCTGATAAAATAGTTACTTTGATAGAGTAAATAATAGAGGTTTAAACTCTCCTACCTGTAGAGTCACAGGAATTGAACCTACCCTTAATAATTCAGAATTCTTTGTGCTACCACATTACACTACATTCTAGAGTATGTTCAGCTCAATAAGCTATCTGGCTCATACCCTGTAGATGCTGGTTTATATCCTTCTCGTACTAATAAATCCTATCATCTATATCATTATCTTAACAACCATTATCTCAGGAACCATAATTGTAATAACCAGCTCACACTGATTGCTTATCTGAATTGGATTTGAAATAAATATACTTGTCATTATCCCGTCATGATAAAAAAGTTTAATCCACGAGCTTTGGAAGCGTCCACTAAATACTTTCTGACATAAGCCACCACATCAATATTACTTATAATAGCCGTTATCATTAATCTATTACATTCTGGCCAAAGAACTATGGCAAACATCTTTAACCCAATAGCATCAGTAGTCATAACAGTAGCCCTAATCATAAAATTACGACTATCTCCGTTTCAACTTCTGAATTCTCATGAATAGCAGGCTTAATTTTATTAACATGACAAAAGTCACACCCGTATCAGTATTATACCAAATTTCACCATCCATTAACCTAAATTTAATACTATCTACATCTAGTTTAATACTATCTACACCTACTATCAATTATAATTGGGGGATGAGGCAGACTAAACCAAACCCAATTACGAAAAATCATAGCTCACCCATCAATTGCCCATATAGGATGAATAACAGTCATTATATTGTATAATCCAACTATAACAATCCTAAACCTACTAATTTATATCATAAAACACCGTATTACTCATTCATAGCTCAGCCACCCCCACACTATCACCATCACATACATGAAATAAAATACCCATTATTACGGCCCTCGTTCTTATCACCCTACTATATACGTGTGTGTGCATCTCAAACAGAGGCCTCCTTGAGTCTCTACTTAAGGGTTAGTAATGGTCCTTCAACTGATTCCAAGACCTGAGACAGTTTATAGAGCCTCTTGATTAAAGGGGGGCAGTCAGAAGCCCTGAAGAAAACTCTGTGGTAACATTACCGGATGCTATAAACCTTCCTAGTTGTCTACAGGTGCTCACTCGTGTAAATGTGCACCAGAGAAAGGGAAATCCTAAATCCTTTATAGGGCTGGATAGTGGCACTGAGCTATCCCTGAGCTAAGAGTCAGAGGGGATGCTTATGGGGGTGGGGGTCCCATAGCAAATGGTGTTCTGGCCCAAATCCATGTCTCAGTAAGTCTCATGGGTCTGTGAACCCATTCTGAAATTATTTTTCCCAGATCCCAAGTATGCAGTTGGAATAGACATTCTTGGTGCCTGACAGATGCCCACAGTGGATCCCTGAACCATGCAGTTAAGGCTGCTATGGCAAAGAAGGTCAAGGGGAAACCTTGAAGCGTCTCCTCTTAAGTAATGGAAAGGATATAAATAGTAAACAAAACAGAATCCATGAGAACAATATCTTACCAAACAGGGAATATCAGTAAAAGAAATTATAAAAAGGAACCAAAGGGAGATGCTGGAATTGAAAAGCACAATAACTGAAATGAAACTGTCACTGGAGGGGCTCAACGGCAGATCTGAACACACAGAATAAATAACAAGTGAATTTAAAATGGTTCAATTGAGATTATCCAGTCGAAGAAACAGAAATAAAAAGGAATGAAGAAAAATGAACAGAGCCTAAGAGGCCTGCAGGATACCACCAAGCGTACCAATATACACATAACAAGAATCCCAGAAGGAGAGATTAAAAGGGCAGAAATTAAATCAGTGGTTGCCAGGGGCTGGGGTGAATGGGAAATGGATTTCTTTTGGAGTGGTAAAATGTTTTGGGATTAGATAATGGTGTTGCTTGCACAAAATTATAAATATACTAAAAACCATCTACTTATACACCTTAAAATGGTTAAAATAGTGTATTTTTTGTCATATAAACTTTACTTCAGTAAAAAGAAGCCATCACCTCAGTGCCTCCTGTCTTCCCACACTCATTATATGCCCTCATCCTAAGCCACACTGAATCCAACTCACTTAGCACCCAATGTCTTTGCTTATACTATTCCCATGCCTTTTGCCTTGGTCTCTCTTTGTTCCCCGTCTCAAAAAATCTTATTCAAGTTTTGAAATCCGCTCAAAGTTTGTCATGATTCTCATTCCCCATAGCAACTGTTGTCATTCTTCAAAATTTTATAGTGTAGAAGTGGGTAGCAATTGAGAAGCCTTGGGTTCTCCCATCTAATCTCAACTGGAAAGTTTTGTGAAGCATTATTTTTAAAAATTCGGTAAAAACACATATAACATTTACCATCTCAGCCATTTTTAAGCATACATTTCAGTAGTGTTAGCTATATGCACACTGCATAGCAGCTAAGCATCAGTAAACCCTGATCTGTGAAGCCTCTGCTAACCCCTAATTGGAATCAATCACTCCTCCCTCTGTGATCCTATAGCATTGGGGCACACCCCCACTCTAGGGTTTGACCACATTTCTTTCTGATTAGCTCTTATTTCTGTCCCCCTCACTAATTTGTGAGCTCCCTGAGGGCAGGGCTTATGGTGACGTCACCTCTGAATTCTGAGTGACACTAACTGAATGCTTGTCGAGGGGAAGAGGTGAAGAAGACAGAATCATGTACCCAGAATGGTAACGATCAGAGACATGAAGGGAGAGAAGCAAAGGATGACTGTCTTAATCACCCAGGCTTCCTCCTCGTCCTCTGCATCCTGGTCTAACATCTTGCTCAGCCTTGGCCGACAACAGGGACCAGGAGGATTACACCCTGGGTTCCAGGGTCCTGTCAGCTGCTGGCCTCAAGGAAACTCTTTACCTCCAGAACAGTTTCGTCCATGCTAATGTCCTACAGCAGCTGAACTGCCATTATCCAAAGCTATCTGTTCTGTGTATGAAGATGCAGTGTCCTCCCAGCTTCCAACTCTCCTGGATTCTAGGACCACAGCAACCATCCTTGAGTATGTTTCTTGCCATCTTACATCTGCTCGCCACCTTATACAACCAACACACAAGAAAAGAACTACTTGGAAAAATCCTTTTTTGGTTACCCATTCACTATTTCTCCAGGGAGGGGATTAAGAAGCCCCTGGCTTCTCTCCTGCCTCTTCACCCCTGCTGCCACCCCCTTGGTGTCTACGGAACTTGTTGTCTTTGTCAGGAGAGCCTGAACATAGTGAAGGCGTAAAGCCCTATGAGTCTGCTGCTTTCTTCAGCTTTTGCTAAAGGCTCAGAGAGGAGGCTGAACAAAGAAACTGAAATGAAAGTTTTTGATTATCTGTGTTTTTCCAATTAATTCCGCTCCCCACTAAGGGATCAGGAGTTGGCTGCCTCACTCTGTCCCTAAGTGATGAATCTCCATCTGCCAGATGGCCGGGCACGAACCGGATGGCCTGGCATTTCATTTCTTCCTGTCCAGTAACAGGAGAAAATTCAAACCAGACACTGAAATGTCCCTTTTCTTAAAAACATTGCTTAATCGTGTAGCTGGGCACTCTGAGAGTGAACGTCAATATTTCTAAACCTCTGAATGCTGGAAACAGGGATAAAACTGCCACTCTAAAAGTGCCAGACAATTACATAATGTGACTCCAAACTAGTGGTTCCCAACCCTGGCGGCCCACTTAGGAACAACTGGGGAGCTATAAATAAAAGGATGCCCGCCAGTCTGCCCTCCTCTTACCCGAATGGGGTGCCAGCATCAATGTGAAAAACAAAACGTCAAATCAAGCCAAAAAAACACCTTCCATATGATGATAATATGCAGCAAGAATTGAGAATTCACTGCTCAGAGGGTAAAATAGGTTATTTATCTTCAGAATAAACACGTTACACTAGGAGTAATTAATTTGGGGAGCCCCCTGGGTAAGAAGGTATACATTGAGGTACTTGGAGCACCTCTGAATATCGATAAACTGACCCAAAGGCAAATAAGTTGAGATGGATATGTTAGCTATCGACTGCTGTGTAACAAAGTACCACATGCTTAGTAATAACTGTGTAATTACTAATGACTTAGTAAAACTGTGAGATGATACATGTGTATTGTTTTATTGCCTCAAAGCAAGCCACCTTTATTATCTTGTAGTTTCCATGCGTCAGGAGTCTGGGCATGGCTTAGCTGGCTTCCCTGCTTCAGGAACTGTCACGAGGCTGCAGTTGAGGAGGGTGGCTGGGGCTGGGGTCTCATCTGAAGGCTCAACCTTATTTGCAAGCTCACATGGGTTATTGGTAAGATCGGTTCCCTGCAGGCTGTTGAACTGAGGCCCTTCATTCCTAGCTGACTGTGGACTGTTGGCTGGAGGCTGCCCTCAATTCCTTGCCACGTGGGCTGCTCCAGCGTGGCTGTTTCCTTCATCAAAGCATATAAGTCCAGAGGGCAACAGAGAAAGTCCCCAAGTAAGACGTAAGTTACAGTCTTGTGTAACCTAATCAAGAAAGTGATATCCCCAACTACACTACAATTAAGAATTGACTGAAAAAAATTTATAAAATGAAATGGGAAGTGACAAAAAACAATACGAAAAAGAAAAGAAAGTGATATCTCATCCCTTTACACTATTTCATTGGTTAGAATTACGTCATAGGTCCTACACACACCCAAAGGGAAGACAACACCGAGGACAGAGATAGCAGGAGCTGGGGATCTGTGGGGACCGTCTTAGAGTTTTCCTGTCTCAACTTGGCTTTCATGGTTCAATTTAATGGTATAAAATCATGTCCTATCGGTGAGGAGGGTGCAGCCCTATGGACACATTTTCCCCCAGGTTTACTGAGGTGTAATTAAAAAATAAAAGTTTGTATATATTTAAAGTGTACAACATGATGTTTTGATATATGTATACATACCTTGTGAAATGCTTACCACAAGCTAATTAACATAGCCATCACCTCATATAGTTACTTTGTTTTGTTGAGAATAATTAAGATCCACTCTCTCAGCAAATTTCAAGTACTGTTAACTGTAGTCCCCATGCTGTGCGTTAGATCCCCAGAGCTTATTCATTCTGCATCTCTGAAGCTTTGTACCCTTTGACCAACATTTTCCTATTTCCCCTACCCTCCAGCCCCTGATAAATACCGTTCTACTCTCTGCTTCTAAGGGTTTGACTATTTTAGATGATTATATATAGGTGACACCATGCAGTATTTAACTTTCTGTGTCTGGCTTATTTCTCTTTTTTTCTGATCTTAGAGGAAAACCTTTTGGCTCTCACTGTTGAGTACAGTATTAGCTGTCACATAATACTTAGTTTGTCATATATGGCCTTTATTATGTCCTATTGACACACTTCTATCATTGTCTCTGCCATTTCCATGGCTGGCTATTTTTACGAAAGAACAACTGGTAAACCTTGAAAGTAGCTGAAAGTCACAGAAGCACTGATACGTCATTTACTGACTCCTTGATGCAGTCCGACATCCGACAAAGAATCTATGAGATTCAACTAAAAGCACACAGAAATCCAAGGTAAAAGGGAACTAAAGACTCTGGAGGCCAACTCCATGTTCAAAATCTTTCTTTAGCCCTCTCTTAGTTGGAGCTAGCCGAATACTGGCAGACTAGGGGGCTTAAACAACAAATTCTTTTTTTCACAGTTCTAAGAAGCTCAGAAGTCCAAGATCAAAGCTCTGGCAGATCTTGTGTCTGGTGGGGGCCCTCTTCCTGAATTGCAGATGGCTTTCTTCTCATGTCCTCAAATGACAGTGGGCAGAGAGAGAGGAAGTAAGCTCTCTGTAGTTTTTTATAAGGGTACTAATTCCCTCATGTGGGCTCCACCCTCATGATCTAATCATCCCTCCAAGACCTCATCTTCAAATACCATCACACGGGGGATCAGAGTTTCAACAGGTGAACTTGGGGGGGGTGGGGAGGGGGACACACAAGCGTTCAGCCTGTCGCATCCTCCACTGCTGTCCAGGGTCCATGGGAAAATTTCCAGGGATGGAGAGGATGCTTCCCAAACAGAAGGCCATCATTGTGAGGGGCTAACCCACAGTGCTGAGGTTTATTCTTGTTCCTTTGTAAACGTTGTGGAGGTGATTCAGCGTCCCTGTACTAGTTTCCCCATGAGTAAACTTAAAAATCAATCTACCTAATATTTTTATATCTATATTTGCTTTCCAACATAGCCCTGGAGAACACATCAAGAAGACTGATTCCGTACACTTGCTCAAGGACGTGGATCCCTTCCAAAGAGCAATTCTACCTACACGCCACCTTGCTGTTTGCAGGCAGCACTTAAAACTGGCTTTCTTCATTAAGTGTGACTTTGCTATGGGTCCCCCAGGGCGGTTTTTACTTGGAGTTAATAACTCAGAACCAAGTGTCTATTTTGGAAGGCGGAGGTTATTGTAAGTCTCTGGGTTACCCACGCCAAGGCCAAGTGGAAAGTTTTCCTAAGCATCAAATGGAGGGATGGGCCCGCCAAGCCCTTCCACGGCTCTCCTCCAGGTAACACTTGTCGATGTCCCGGAGGCATAAGCCGTTCACGCCCACCCAGTCTGCCTGCTTGCCAAGAACTGTACACCCCGGGGACTTCTGAGAAGAAAACAACACATTGGTTTGAGAGCCATGATTTTTTTTTTAAATCCCCATAAATTTTTTCTTGTTTTGATCACGCGCATCGGTGATAATAAGTGGAATATTTGTCCTGCCACCACTAGAGTGTCCATCCGTCCGTCAGCCACCCTAGCCAGCAACCCTCCCTCATCCGCACCTGGTGATGGATGCCTCACCAGTGGCTCGCCGCGGGCTCACTGCAGGGGGCGGGGCGGGGAGGCCTCCGGGGTGGGGGCGTAGCTACAACTGGCTTTCAGCAAAGAAAGAACGGGAATTCTCTCACAGTCCTAACTCCCATCGCATAGAACCTGTTTCTACTTTTAAAATCATGTCAGTCATCAGGACTTCCCTGCTGGTGCAGTGGTTAAGACTCCGTGCTCCCAATGCAGGGCGCCTGGTTTGATCCCTGGTCAGGAAACTAAATTCCACATACATGCTGCAACTAACAGTTCGCATGGCACAACTAAGGAACTGGCAAGCTGCAACTAAGGAGCCTGCTTGCCGCAACGAAGACCTGGCATGCATAAATAAATAAATTAATTAAATATACTTAAAAAATCATGTTAGTCATGCTTATACATGTTTTCAACCCATGCTATTGGTCATTTTTTAATTTCACATTTTCACTGGGACTTTCAAGGATTGGACTACTGTCCCCCTCCTTTTTTTTTTTGGAGGGTGGTAGTGGGTAAAAAGGGAACATTACAACCCCCAAAGCACACAAACAAAAAGTAACCACACAGTATTTCATAAACAACTATTCTTACATCACCGAGAAAAAGGCTGTACTCTCAACTCATTTTTACCATTTTGGGGTCTGACACCAAGTGCCAACAAGCCAACAGGTTGTACACATCAAGTGCTTCCCATTTTCTGGCTCTCAAATAATCAAATATCTGCAAAGTTTTGACTGGGAGGGTCACCAGCTCCTCTTCCCTGGAAAACTCAGGCTGCAAAGATTTAAGCCCTCCCTTTTCTGATTTTTCCCTTCCAAAATACTGTGATTGATGTATGCAGATGTTTCCTGCACTTTATCACACTAACTGTTTAGGGAGAAAGGGACAGTTTTTCATCAGACTAAAAATAGGCATAAATGATATTTCAAAAGAAGAACAAATTCTAACAGCTCCCTGCATGGATCATGATTTTTCTCACCCTATGAACTCTGACCTCCTCTAGAATAATGGACAACTTGACAGGTTTTCCCTTTGCCTTCATGCCTCCCTATTGGCTCATTAACATGCATAATCAATACGCTTTTAAGAATACCCTTTAGGAACCCTCGTACACTGTTGCTGGGAATGTTTGGTGCAGCCACTGTGGAAAACAGTATGGAGGTTCCTTAAAAAACTAAAAATAGAACTACCATATGACCCAGCAATCCCACTCCTGGGCACATATCCACAGAAAATTCTAATTTGAAAAGATACATGCACCCCAATGTTCATAGTGGCACTATTCACAATAGCCAAGACATGGAAGCAAACCAAGTGTCCACTGGCAGAGGAGTGGATAGATATGTGGTACATGTATACAATGGAATATTACCCAGCCATGAAAAAGAATGAAATAATGCCATCTGCAGCAACGTGGATGGACCTTGAGATTATCATACTCAGTGAAGTCAGACAGAGAAAGTACCATATATCATTTATATGTGGAATCTAAAATATGACAGACTCACTCACAGACATAGAGAACCAAGTTAAGTTTACCAAAGGGGGTAGGGGAGGGATAAATTAGGAATTTAGGGTTAGCAGACATGAACTATTATATATCAAATAGGTAAACAATAAGGTCCTACAGTATAGCACAGGGAACTGTATTCAATAACTTGCAATAAATCATAATGGAAAAGAATATGAATCTATATCTATATCTCTGAATTATTTTGTTGTACACCAGAAACTAACACAACATTGTAAATCAACTATACTTCAATTTAAAAAAACAAATACTCTTTAGTTCAGATTAACAGAAGTCTTTACCATTTCAACTTCCCTTTATAATTTTTTTGCCACTTCACTGTGTATTTTCTTTCCTGGACCCACTGTCCCTTCTTTCCATCTCTCAATAGGTTTGCAGGACAGACGTTGCTGGGAAACAGTGAGCTCTGGGATATCTTCAGCTTCCTCCTTAGGAGGAGAGCTGGCACTTAGCTTCTCATTCTGGTCCCTCTCATAGAAGCTGGATACATGCTGCATTCCCCAAACTCTCCAGTGTGTTGGGATGGAACATAAATACAGCCTTCTCCCCTGAAGGGGACAGATCTTGATTAGAAATCTTGAAATATGTTCTCAGTTTCATTTTCCAAGGAAGGGACTAGATTTTAAACCGGGCAGCTGACAAATAGCCACATGGGTTTTCAGCTTGCTGGCCCTGACATCTCACGAGAACGACTCAAAATGCTTACAAAAATCTTTCATTTCAGGAGCTTAGCAGGGAGTTGGAGAGGACCCACTCATCTCTGGGCCATGATCCTGCTAATAAGGGCGTGAATGCCATCGTGCTCAGTGATTGATGCAAACAGCGCCCAGCGCCTGAAGGTCTTGAAATCCCGCCATGTTGTTTGCCTCTACATTCTCTGGTAATTATTCTCTGCCCCAACTTTAAAATCCAGTTCCTTAGATCTGGTTCATCTTGCATAACGGAAAGTTTATATCCATTGAATAGCAACTGCCCGTATCCGTTTCACCTTGCCCCTGGCTAATACCATTCTACTCTCTGCCTCTATGAGTTTGACTATTTTGTTAAGAGGGTAGATCTCATGTTAAATGTTCTTATCATAATAAAACAAAACCCAGGACTTCCCTGGTGGCGCAGTGGTTAAGAATCCACCTGCCAGTGCAGGGGACATGAGTTTGAGCCCTGCTCTGGGAAGACCCCACATGCTGCAGAGCAACTAAGCCCATGTGCCACAACTACTGAGCCTGAACTCTAGAGCCCGTGAGCCACAACTACTGAGCCCTCATGCTACAACTACTGAAGCACCTAGAACCCATGCTCCACGGGTAATGAGAAGCCCGTGCACCGCAATGAAGAGAAGAGTAGCCTCTGCCCGCCAAAACCAGAGGAAGCCCGCGCATAGCAGTGAAGAAAGACCAACATAGCCAATAAAAGATAAATAAATAAATAAAATTAAAAAATAAAATAAAACAAAACCCATTCCTTATCTTGGGCAGAGGGCTTGGTGATCTGGAGTAAGGCTACTCTAGCCCATGCTTAGAGCATCAGTTAATCCACTCATGGTATCTCAGGCAAGGGCAGCTCATTCACTCTGTTAACAAGTATTTACTGAGCACCTACTATGTGCCAGGCACAGTGCTAGTTCTGGCTGACAGTGATGACCACGCAGGCAAGTCTCCTTCTATCATAGAGTCTAATTCTCTCTCCAGTGCAGGGGAGAAATGGAAAACATAAACTAATAATTATAAATGAATGATATGAATGAAATTAACAGTGTGCTGGATGAGGAAATGCAGCAGTAGGGGTGGAAACCAAAAGAGGAGACCTATTTTAGATGGGGAGGCTAGACAAGATCTTCCTATGAAGGTGACATTTAACATGAGACATGAAAAACAGGGAGTTAGATGGAGTCCGAAAATACATATGATCCCACTGGAAAGGGAATTATTCATTAGAATATGGTGATTGGCTATCAGGATCTATTGAGAACCATCTCTGTGCTTGCCTCCCTTCCTGGCCCCTAGACTCTGCTCCCTGTAGGCATCTAGAGACACTGAACTAGACTGTAGAGCAAGACAAGAGAGATGGTGGCCAGTTCAATTTCAAGGAGACATAATAACAACACGCTTTACATTGCTATGGAGTTTCCTTATACCTTTAGCCTCTACTTGGCCCTGAGCTCCAGGCTCTCAGATCCAGCTGTGTGCATACCATTTCATTACAGTTGTCCAATGTACATCTCCAGTTTATCAGGTCTAAAACAGAACTCTTAATTTTCTGCTTGAGATTCTCTTACCTTGTAAATGATACCAACTCAGTAACACAAGTAAAAACAGTCATTCTCAATTCTTTTTCTCATCCCCTTCATGCAATACATTAGCGAGACCCTATCACCAGTAATATATTCAGAACCATCCACTTCTCTCCTTCTCAAGGCCACCACCATGGTCCAAGCCCCCATGCCTGTACTGCTGCAACAGCCTCCTACAAGCGTCTTTGCTTCTATAATTGTTTCCTCTACAACTAATTTTCTACAGCATAGAGTGATTGTTGGAATGTTAAATCAGGTCTTCTCAATCCCCTTTGTAAACATTCCAAGGGCTTCTCGTGGCCTTCATAATCCCTGAAAAGTCACTGATCCACGCCGTCCTCAGACCTATCTTAGACCATTCTCCTTGTTCCTGACCCTCAGCGCTGCTCAGTGCTCTCCAGTCACACTGAGCTTTTTATTCTTTACTACTCAAGCTCATTCCAGCCTCAGGGCCTTTGCACATATTATCCCTTCTGCCTGGAGCCCTCACCCTTCAGATCTTTGCATGGCCTCCTCCTCCTCCTCATTTTCCCACTTCTCCTGCTTTAAAACTTGGTTCAGTCAGGAGGCCCTTCCTTGGGTAAACACTCTAATATATTCCCCAGCTAATTGCATTACCCTGTTTAATTCATACCATATATTTCCAACTGCAGTTATTTTTTTACTTGTCAATGTTCTCTACCCATCCCATTAGAAAATTAGCTCCAAGCATACTGGTGCCTGTGCTTGTATACTGCTATTTTGTATACTGCCACACCACCCATAAGGCCGGGTCCATCCTTCCTACCTAGACCAGTGCCTGACACACAGCAGGTGTTCATTATACGTTTGCTGGATGAACGCACAAATGAATAAAATATAGTGGAAAATACTTTCATGACAGTCTTAAAACATATATTAAGAAAATATTTTTATCCCCATTTTACAGATGAGGAAGTGCAGGCTGAGAGACCCAGAAAGATTAAGTAACTTGATCAAAATCACACAATGAATCTGTAATGAAGCTGGGATTCAAACTCAAGTGGTCTGACTCTAGTTATTTTTTTTCTTTTTAACAGCAAGAATCGTTTATTTTTCTTAAACATTTCTCAATCATCTTTATTGATTTATAAATTACATACAGTAAAATGTACTCATTTTAAGTATATAGTTCATGAGTTTTGACACATATAACATATAAAACCATGGAACCACCACTACAATATACAGCAAGACATAGCCTGTTTTCTATCACCAGCCCCCCTCACCCGCAAAGTTTCCCTGTGCCCCTTTGCAGTCATTCTCCATTGTCCTGGCATTAGGTAACTACCGATCTTCTTTCTATTGCTATGTGTACTTTTTTTTTTCCTGGTGCAGAACTATTCTTCATCACTAAGGTATATGGCCTCTCTAAGCCTCAGGCTTCTCATTTGTATTATGTAGATGATGATAATGCCGTATCTTCCTCAAAGGTATACATCAGAAGAGCTGATGTGTGTAAAGTGCTTATAATGGTGTTAGCTATTGTATTAGTCTGCTTCGAATAACATAACAAAATACCACAGACTGGGTGGCTTAAAGAACTGAAATTTATTCTCTCACAGTTATGGACACTGGAAAGTGCCAAAAGATTCATTTTTCTGGCAAGAGCTCTCTTATTTACTCATGTGATAGAAGGCTGCCTCCTCACTGTGTCCTCATGTGGCCTCTTCTCTGTGCATGCTTGGAGCAAGAGACAGCTCTCTGGTGTCTCCTCCTCTTCTTAAAAGGACACCAATCCCATCAGATTAAGGCATCCATCCTTGACCTTATTTGGCCCTAATTACCTCCCAAAGGCCCCATCTTCAATACTATCAGAGCTTCAACGTGTGAATTTGCAAAATGGGGGTGAGGGACATAATTCAGTCTATGGCAGCTATTATTATCATAGAGTCATAAACTAGTGAATTTCAGAGCGAGGACTTTCCTCCAGGGCCCCAGGGACTTGCTCACTCCATTACTCTAGTCTTTCCCTTTTTACCAAAACTATCAGAATAATATTAATAGTGACAATGGGAGATGTGCAATCTTTACTTGCAGAAGTGGTGACTTTCCTAGTAGCC
Source organism: Hippopotamus amphibius kiboko (assembly GCF_030028045.1). Classification (NCBI taxonomy): domain Eukaryota; kingdom Metazoa; phylum Chordata; class Mammalia; order Artiodactyla; family Hippopotamidae; genus Hippopotamus; species Hippopotamus amphibius. The sequence continues at coordinate 117,150,220 of NC_080189.1, read as the reverse complement.
CTTCACAGTGTAGTAGTTTCACCTTAATTCTAGAGGAAGGCACACTAGAATAACAGAAAGGGCAAGGCTTTGGGGACATCCAGACAGTTCTGGAATGGGATCCATGAAATGGGAATAATAATAGCTGCCCATAGCATTGCATCAAGAGCCCACGAGGTCATGTATGTAAAGACCCTCCCACATGCCTGACTTTTAGTAGGTGCTCAGCCAATGGTTTTAACACTTTCAACAAACTACTTTAAAATGATCATACACCATGATCAAGTGGGATTTATTTCAGAGATGCAAGGATGGTTTAATATCTGCAAACCAGTCAGTGTGATACACCACATTAACAAACTGAAGAATAAAAATCGTATGATCATCTCAATAGATGCAGGAAAAGCTTTTGACAAAATTCAACACCCATATATGTTAAAAACTCTCAACAAGGTAAGAGGGAACATACCTCAACATAATAAAGGCCATATAAGACAAATCTACAGCCAAAAACATAATGGTGAAACGCTGAAATCATTTCCTCTGAGATCAGGAACAAGGATGCCCACTCTTGCAACTTTTATTCAATGTAGTATTGGAAGTCTTTGCCACAGCAATCAGACAAGGAATAAAATGAATCCAAATTGGCAAGGAAGAAATGAAATTGGAACTGTTTGCAGATAACATGGTACTATATATAGAAAATCCTAAAGATGCCATTAAAAACTCTTAGAACTTCTAAATCAATTCAATAAAGTTGTAGAATACAAAATTAATATACAGAAATCTGTTGTGTTTCTGTACATTAGCAATGAACTGTCAGAAAGAGAAATTAAGAAAACAATCCCAAGTGCAATTGCATCAAAAGGATACAATACCTAGGAATAAATTTAGCCAAGGGTGTGAAAGACCTGTACACTGTAATATGTAAGATACTGATGAAAGAAAATAAAGAAGACATAAATAAATGGAAAGATATTCTGTGCTCCTGTGTTGAAAGAATATTGATAAAATGTCCAACTATCCAGAGCAATCTACAGATTCAATGCAATCCCTACAATGACATTTTTCACAGAAATACAGCAAACAATCCTAACATTTGTATGGAATCACAAAGACCTCGAATAGCCAAAGCAATCTTGAGAAGGAACAAAGCTGGAGGCATCATGGTTCCTGATTTCAAACTATATTACAAAGCTATAGTAATCAAAACAGTATGGTATTGGCATAAAAACAGACACATACATCAACGGAACAAAAAAGAGACTCCAGAAAATAAATACATGCATATTTAGTCAATTAATTCATGCCAAAGGCGCCCCACATATACAGTGAGGAGAGGATGGTCTCTTCAAAATATGGTGTTGGGAATACTGGATAGCCAACATGCAAAACAGTGAAACAGGATCACTGTCTTATACCATACACAAAACTCAAAATGGATTAAAGAGTTGAATGTAAGACCTGAAGTCATAAAACTCTTAAAAGAAATCATAGGGGGTAAGTTCCTTGACATTGGTCTTGGCAATAGTTTTCTGGATTTGGCACTGAAAGCAAATGCACCAAAAGCAAAAATAAAAAAGTGGGACTACATTAAACTAAAAAGCTTCTTCACAGCAAAGAAAACCATCAACAAAATGAAAGGCTACCTACTGAATGGTAGAAAATATTTGCAAATAGTATATCTGATAAGGGGTTAATATCCAAAAAAATACAAAGAATGCACACAATTCAGTAAGAAACTGTCTCCCCACCCAACACAAATATCCAATTAAAAGTGGGCAGAGGATAAGACGTTGCTAAAAAAAAAAAAAAAAAAAAAGTGGGCAGAGGAACTGAGGACATTTTTCCAAAGAATATATACAAATGATCAATGGGTACATGAAAAAGTGCTCAACATCACTTATCATCAGGGAAATGCAAATCAAACCCACAAGATATCACCGCATATGTTATAATGGCTATTGTCTAAAAGATGAGAAATAATATTGGAGAGGATATGGAGGAAGGGGAATCCTTGTACACTGCTGGTGGGAATGTAAACTGATGTAGCTGCTATGGAAGTTCCTCCAAAAATAAAAAATAGAACTACCATATGATCCAGCAGTCCCTCTTATGGGTGTTTATCCAAAGGAAACAAAATCACTATCTTGAAAAGCTAGCTGCACCCCCATGTTCACTGCAACATTATTTATAATAGCCAAGATATGGAAACAACCTAAGTGACTATCAACAGATGAATGGATAAAGTAGGTGTGGTGTGTGTTTATGTATGTGTGTGTATATATATACACACATACATTATATATATAATTTTGTGTGTATACACACACACACACACATATAATCATTCAGCCATAAAAAAGAAGGAAATCCTGCCATTTGGGACAACATGGATGGACCTTGAGGACTTTATGCTAAGTGAAATAAGTCAGACAGAGAAAGACAAATAGTGTATCATCTCACTTATAGGTAGAATCTAAAAAGAAACTGAATTATAGATACAGAGAACAGATTGCTGGTTGCCAGAGGCAGGGGGTGGGGGTGGGTAAGACGGGTGATAGTGGTCAAAAAGTACAAACCCCTAGTTATGAAATAAGTCCTGGGGATGTAACGTACAGCGTGGTGACAACAGTTAATGACGAAGTATTGTACATTTGAAAATTGCTAAGACAGCAAACCTTAAAAGTTCTTATCACAAGAAAAAAATTGTAACTGTGTGGTGGTGAATGTTAACTAAATTTACTGAGGTAATCATTTCACAATCTATACCTGTATAGAATCATTATATTGTACACCCAAAACTAAAACAGTTGACCCTTGTATAGCACAGATTTGAACAGTGCAGGTCTACTTATAAGCAAATATTTTTCATTAAATATATGCTATATGATCTGCAGACGCAAAACCCATGGATGCAGAACCCATGGATGCGGAACCGAACCCACGAGCAGGAAGGGCCACTGTGAAGTTACGTGCAGATTTTCGACTTCAAGGAGGTTGGTGCCCCTAGTCCCCATGTTGTCCAAGGGTCAGCTGTACAACATTTTATGTCAATTATATCTCCATAAAAAACAAAGGAGAAAAGGTGTAGGAAGTTCTTTTTTACCACTGAAATAGAGCCTGGGTTTCCATCATTGAACCAAAAAAAAAGCAAGGTCTCATGAATAGCCAACCTCAGGGCATTCAGAGGACAAAATGATGCACTTTCAAAACACAAAACGAAAACTTCTCCATGTATCGGAGAGCTATTTGGAGACATTTTGTCTTTTTTAGTACAGAACCAAATTAAACATTTAAAATTTCAATTTAGGGGGGAAGGAGACATGGGATGAATTGGGAGATTGGGATTGACATATATACACTACTATATATAAAGCAGATAACTAATGACAACCTACTGTATAGCACAGAGAATGCTACTGTGCTCTGTGGTGACCTCAATGGGAAGGAAATCTAAAAAAAGAGGGGATATATGTATATGTATAACTGATTCACTTTGCTGTACAGCAGAAACTAACACAACACTGTAAAACAACAACACTCCAATAAAAATTAATTAAAAAAAAAAAAAGAAAATCTGGGCCCTAGCCCTGCTGGCTTCTAATATTAAATAGATTTTTATTACTGGAAAGCAAGGTAGTCATCATTTTTAAAAAACTGTAAGCGAATAAGTGATCATTTATAGGAGCTATAAAAATTCCCAAGAATGTTAAAAAATAAAACCACTTATTTAACCTAACAACCCTGAGATAACCATTGTGAACATTATTCTAAATTGCCTTCCATTCTTATGACTCTTCAAAAAATGTTTAAGAAAATAAAATTGCAATTTAGGACAGCTGGCCTCATTTGATACTGCCGAGTAGTTCTTTCCTTAAAAGGTTATTGTGAGATGGAGAAAACAAAGGCTAGGCTATGGGGAGCACGGTTATACATCCTACGTTATTAAAAAGAAGATGTTCAGCACCACTGAGGAGTTGCACTGAGCGGCAGACAACTGTCCTGTGGATGCAGAAATAGACCTACTGGCTTGTGACCCACATGGAGAGGCCTCGCCAGTGTGACGTCTTGGGCTGTTATTTACTCTGCACCAGGCTCTGGGTTAAGTGTTTCTCTACATTGTCTCGTTGAATCCACACAACCACCCTGGAGCAAGTATTTTACAATATAAAATGGAACCTTATTTTACAGATGAGAAAAATAAAGGTCAGAAAGGCTAACTTCCTTCCACTCACATAGGTAGTAAATGATGAAGCTAGGCTTGTGAACTTTGAGATCTCTGATTTCCAGCGATTCTCTTAGCCATCAAGTGAGTTGCAGAGTAGGAAAACTAATAAGAGCTTCTATTTCAGGACCCTCACACATGCTAAGGCATTGCAATACACAGCCTAGGTGGGTGGAGGTGCCCACATGTTGGAAGATTGTGGAGATGAAACATCTCCCTTTGGGAAATAGGCAGGAATAGGAATATGCATTGAGGGGGTCCCCTGGGAAGGCTTTACTTCTTAACTACTTTCCTCTTGAACTCTGAAGAAAGTCATACTCAGCACATAATTATAAGGTCCCCCCCACTGCAACCCCCAGGATGAACCTAAACCCTTTAGTAAAAGGTACCAGGGGAGCAGGAGGAAACATAGAGAAATCCATACAGAACTCACAAAGGAATTGAAAAGAAATAACATTGAGTATTTCATATGTGAGAAACAGATATGGGCCTTCTGGGTAGAAACAAATTATATATAGCAGTAAAGGTAGCTCAGTCAAGTTTCTTTGGTTGCAAATGATAGAAAATTCAACTCAAGTTATGTTAAACAAAAGCTGAGAGCTTTAGTCTTAATTTTTAAATTAGTAATAGTCACATGATCCCAAATTCAAAAGGTGGCAAAGATGTCTATTGAAAAGTCCTACCCAAATCCCCCAGCCATCTGGTTTCCTCTCCATAACAAACCTAAACTGTTTCTTATGTATCTTTCTCTCTCTCACACACACATACAAACACACACATTACTAGTCTGCACTTTACTTATTTAAAAATACATATTGAAGATTTCTCCATTTCAGTACATAAAGAAATTCCTTATTCTTAACGCAGGTAATCATTATAGTTCATGGAGGGTCAAGTTTTGAGGTGTTTTTTTCCATCAGCTTCGAGGGAAATTTTATTTAGTGATCCTCTCCCATGTTGTTATTGATTCATCAAGTCTAATGAGATGTTTTGTGAAGACTTCAGTCTTGCGTGGTGCTGGTGTGGACCCTAATGTGATAGGGCAGGGAGGGGAACTGTGACTCACTCCACATCCCTCCTTCCACTGGTACCCAGGGGACAAGGAATGGCATCCTATAAAAAGGGTGCATCCATGCATGGCCAGCAGGAAAGTGGAATCCCTGAGGGATGGGAGGGCTCTCAGACTCCAGAGGTATGACCAAGACCCCCCTCGGGTGAGACTGAAACCAACACCTACACCTTTGCCATATACACTGGAAGGAGGGGAGCCTTGACAAGGGGGGAAGCTGATGCTTAAGTTCAACATGTAAATAGGACCTGGTTTTCCAACAGCTCTATTCTCTACTTGAGATTGTAAAACAATGCAAGACATTTCCACATGAGAAAGCCAGCATCACTCCACTATAGTCCACCGCAACAGTCACACGTGAGCCCACACAGCCCACAGAGGGTCTCTAGCTCCTCACTGCAAGATTCTCAGGACAGTCCACAAGTATGAACTCCATCCCTGGGAGCTGATCAGGGCTAAGCTGAGTGACTAGGGGTGAGAAATGGTTGCTTTTCAGAAGAGCCTCTGTAAAGGGCAAGGATACTGCTGGTCTTTTCAAGAACGGGAGAAAAAAGGTGAGTTGGAGGGCCATGGGGAGGCTATCCTGACTAAGACAATTTAGTGGCCATCTTTGATAATGCTAGCCATCCCAAATCCACTACCACCTTCCTTAGCATTCTGAGAAAATGCAGAGGAGAAAAATCACCTCAAAGTCCACAGTTTTAAACAACAGCCATTTGTCACGTCTCATCCTTCAGTTCTTTTGTACTTTGGCTCAAAACCAACTACCGGGGATATTTTTTCCAGGTGTTCTTTTTTGCTTTAAGCTCTTTATTGGAATATATTTGCTTTCCACTCTTGTACCAGCTTTTGAGGTACACCAAAGTGAATCAGCTGTATTTATACATATATCCCCACATCCCTTCCCTCCCGCGACTCCCTCCCACCCTCCCTGCCCCGGCCCTCTAAGGCATCACCCATCATCGAGTTGATCTCCCTTTGTTATACAGCAACTTCCCACTAGCTATCTATTTTACATTTGGTAGTGTATCTATGTCTATGCTACTCTCTCATTTCATCCCAGCTTCCCCTCCGCCCCCCACCCCAGTCCCGTGTCCTCCAGTCCATTCTCTACACCTGCATCTCCACTCTTGCCCTGTCACTGGGTCCATCAGTACCTTTTCTTCAGATTCCACATATATGAGTTAGCATACAGCTCGCCGAGGAGACCTGTGTGGTCTCAGGTGTGTGCTCCCGACCCAGGGTGTGTGGGAGGCCGATCATACAGGTGTGTCAGCGTCGACTTCATGCTTATTTTCCCAACTGAGTGACTTGCCGGTGGTTTAAAATTGGTCATAGCAGGAACAGTTACATCATAGACATCAGTAAATGATACAAACTAGGGCTTATTTTTTTCTTACAGGGAGCTGGTTTACCAGCACACGTCATCTCCCAATACATTACTCACTGTGATGGTTAATTTTCTATATCAGTTTGACTGGGACATGGGTGACCAGGTAGCTGGTTAAACACTAGATCTCGGTGTGTGTGTAAAGGTGTTTCCGGAAGAGATGAGCATTTGAATTGGTGAATTGAGTAAAGCAGATGGCCTCCCCCAATGTGGATGGGCCTCATCTAATAGAAGAAAAAGGCAGAGGGAGGCTGAATTCCCTCTCTGCCTGACTGAATGAGCTGGGACATTGATGTTCTCCTGCCCTCAGCATTCCTGGTTCTCTGGGCTTCTGATCTGGACTGGAATCTTCACTATTACTCTCTTGCCATTGAACTACACCACCGGCTTTTCTGGACCTCCAGCTTGCAGATGGCAGGTCATGGGACTTTTCTGCCTCTGTAATTACTTAAGCCAAGACCTTATAATAAATCCCTTTCTAAAGAGATCAATCTAGAGCTATATAGAAAACTATACACAATAGCCAAGACATGGAAGCAACCTAAATGTCCATCAACAGAGGAATGGATAAAGAAAATGTGGTACACATATACAATGGAATATTACTCAGCCATAAAAATGAACAAAATAATGCCATTTGCAGCAACATGGATGGACTTAGAGATTATCATACTAAGTGAAGTAAGTCAGACAGAGAAAGACAAATATATGATATCACTCATATGTGGAATCTAATTTAAAAAGATAATACAAATGAACTTATTTACAAAACAGAAACAGACTTACAGATATCAAAAACAAACTTATGGTTACCAAAGGGGAAATGTGGGGGTGGGGGGGACAAATCAGGAGCTTGGGTTTAACATACACACTACTGTATATAAGATAACCAACAAGGACCTACTGTAGAGCACAGGGAACTCTACTCAGTATTCTGAGATAACCTATATAAGAAAAGAATGTGAAAAAGAATGAATATATGTATAACTGTATCACTGCTGTACACCTGAAACTAACACAACACTGTAAATCAACTCTACTCCAATAAATTGTTTTTGAAAATTAAAAAAATTTAAAAATGCTTTAAAAATATATAGATATATATCTATATAGTGTGCGCTCGCTCTCTCTCTCTCTCTCTCTCTCTCTCTCTCTCTCTCTCTCTCTCTCCCCCCTGCATCCATCCATCCATCCTACTGGTCCTGTTTCTCCAAGGAACCCTGAGTAATACATTCACAAAACCCACAAGGCCCACTTCTTAGTCATCCTCGTCTCCTAGTAGAACCTGTATTGCTACGTTAAGAGAAAGAGGAATTTGCATATTTGTAAGTCTCCTTCTACCAAATATAGTTTATTTAAGTAAAACACGAAAGAAAAAAAATCAGGAAAAAAAGTGCAAAGAATCCCAAAATCCTAGGCCTGTGGCTTAACTCTGAGTCAACCCTGGTTTCTCTAAAACTCTGGCCATAAAATGCTCTCTCCTGGGATCACTTGTCCAGAAATGAAACCAGGTTTCACCCCAGATGCAAATTTCTGCCTCAGATTCACAAGAGCTTCACCAGCCTTAAGTTCCATTGGACCATCTTTGTGTCTCCCTCTAACTGCAAGATTTAGACTGAGAGTCATGGCACTCTTCCACCACAAAGCTTATCTGATGCTTTGTTCCTCTGGGTAAGCAGATTTCCAGCTGGGCCTGCCAGCAGCACGGAGCACCGGCCAAGGTCAGCAGACATTAAGGGCTTTAGGTTCTTTTCCCTGTTCTCAGCTCCAACATGGCCGTGAAATACCCCTACTCCCCTAAGCCCACCAGGCACTCAGCCATTCCTGCCATGTGTCTGGCCTGCTGAGCCAGCCATCTCCCCTGCAATAAGCCCTGCGTTCCCCTCAATCCTGACGGCCCTGTTTGGGACCAGGGTATGGCTTGCACCCGCCCTCTGAATGGCCTCACAGCTCATTTCAGCCCTGTTTCTCTTACTTTCTTAAGTGGGAAAAGATCTGATACCCCAGTTCAGTTACTGGAACCAGGGCAATTTGCAGGGAAAGGATCAGGGTCAAGAAATGTTGATGGAGATGTCCTCTGCCCACGAATCTCAGTTAAAGGCTAAATATGGGAGGAAAAACAAAAAGCTGTGCTAGGTACCCTTCGTACTAAGGTGAGCCCTCCACAGTTAGGTACCACACATTGGGACCAGCCACTCTTCGGCTCAATTATGACATGTGCTTCCTGGAAGATGAGCCCAAGTGGAAAACAGAAATTCTGGTCTTCCTTTCTTGCTGGTACCCCAATCTTTGCTCCTTGGCCTCTGCCAAGGCAGGGCACCCCCTTCACCCCTACAGACAGTCCACCCCCGTGAGCATGCCATCTCTCACCAAGTGAACCACAACTTCCATTTCCTCCTCTTCATTTCTCTTTTCATGAGACAGAGGTGAAGGGGGTGGAGGGGTACTTTGTATTAAAGCCTCAAGCACTGGAGGCTTTCTTTGTTTTAACTCTGGACCTCAGCTAAACTTCTGAGAGATAAGAAAAGTCCCACTCTGCTTTTTGTTACACACGGGGACCTCAGGCCAGTGATACACTCAATTATGGAGTAGAGAGGACACTTCCTCGCCTAAGGTCTCCCATCGCACCATCACCCGTGTCTGGGCACCCAGGTCCTGCCTGCCTCCATGAGTGTTCTAGTGTCCCGTTTGTTGACTCACATCCCTCTAAAAACATCCTGTATCCCTGGTATTTGCACTTTAACAGAGATCTGGTCCTAAGTTTAACAGAAAGAGTAGCTCTGAAGGTAAGAATTTTAGATGTAGTACCAGTTAAGGGCATGTATTTGTAGACAAGTTGGACTTTCAGTGTCTTCCCAATGGGGGACCACATAGGCAGTAACTACAGGTTGGGACAAACCCATTGGTCATTCACAGAGACCATCAGTCAACTCAGAGTGAGAAGAAAGCATCGCCCTTGTCCCTCTCCTTGTACACGGTGGCTCCTGACTCCTGTGACATCTCATTGCAGAAACTTGCTTATTGAACAAGGCTCACTCCTCCCACTGGGGGGCTTTCTCAGTGATGACTGGTGTATAACTCGCAAGGCACCAAGAGCATATAAAGAAAATAAATCCTAGGATTAGATCCCTGAACTAGAAACATACTTGACTTGGCTGGAAGGTTTCTCTGGCCTTCTTTGAAATCACTGTAGCTGTTTATTACGGATTTGGGGTCATGAGCTGGGATGAACACAGAGGCCGTGCACTGAGGATGGGGATCAAGTAGACGGACCATGTGTTTATCGTCCAGACTGGGACACTTCTGAGAGTGAAAAGGGACAACAGCTATCAGCTGGGGCCATCCCAGGCGAACCAAGACATAGGTCACCCTGCTCCCTACATGTTGCAACCATGATGCAGTAAGAACCCGCACGGCTCAGGGGTCAGCACCCTCACCACACCCCTTGAGCTACTCCGGGGCCCGTCTTAACCACTGGAAGGGGGCTGGCAACTGGGAATAGCACGTAAAGTTCAAAATCACCCACTTGGATGGTTAGAGCGATGTCAGCTTGCTGAAAACTTTCTAGATGCTTACACTTACTTTCCGTGTTTTTCTCTCACCTCAGACCACACTTTGAGTAGCACTGAAAGCTACTCATGTCATAGATTTGAGCGTCCTTATTATGCAACGGACAGCCCAAAGCTCTTTCTAGCAGGGATTGTAGCTGGGAGAAGAGGCATGAGAAGTGAGCTGAGTGCCGGGCTCTCGGGAGTGAAGTGACTGTAACGGGGCAGACACGTTGCTTTCAGAATGATGGAAGGGTAAATAATAGTAAAATCACAGAAGCCAAAAGTTGAGACAATTTTTAGTGGCCCCAGCAGACCAATGGGACCTGGAGTTGGCATGTAAGGACCACACGGGAATATCCAAAATCAAAGGGGAGAAAAGCCCTGGGGCTCGAGAGCACGGGTGTCCAGTGGAGGCGCGTCTGTGGACGTTCTGCTCTTCTCAACACGCCCATCACTCCCCAGAGATGGTCACGCCCCTCGCACACGACTGTCCACCTCATGAAACGATTCCCTTCAAGATCTGTGTCTCCCACACTACAGGTTTTTTTTTATAATGTAGTTTTATTCTATTTAGGAGCAGATCTATAATTTGAATAGCTCTAAGTCATCAGAGATGTTTTTCAATGGAAATAAAATTGTATATGCCCCGCCCCCCCCCATGAAATTGCCAGAAGTGGAAAACCCTGTGAAAAATCTGTGAATCGACACCCATTTTTCTCAGAATTCCCGGAGGAAGATCACACTCCTGAGTCACTCTCAGCTTCTGCTTCAGGCCTTGGTGCCCCGGGAAGCTCGGCCGTGCTCCTGCAGGCAGGCCCAGCCCCGAGGTTCATGTCACCCCACACTGTCAACCCAGAGCTGCTCCTCTGTCGCACAAGGTGGGGCTGGGGCAGGACTGGGTTCCCTGCCTCCTTTACCTGCTCTCTCCTTTTTGCGTCCCTCCCCAGATCCCACCCTGTCTCTGGGGTTCTTTCAGCACAATAGCGCCCAGCACGATGCGACGAGAAGGAATCTACCTTGGTAGGTGAAAGGCCTGGGTCTTGAGGCTGCTGGTGGCTGAGGGGGCTCGTGATGGAGGACCAGTCACGACCCATCCAAGATGGAACCAGGCGTAGTCTCCCCAGATTTGGACACAACCACAGAGGTGGACTGGGTCCAGGACCAGGCCAGGAGCACAGCAGAGTGTAAGGGAAGGAGGAGGAGCAAGAGACCAGGAAGACACGGTTTCCGGAGGCCCATCTACGAGGACACTGTGAGTACAGAAGGTCACCTGAAGGGGGTGGTGATGGGGAGCCCTGAACCCCCTGTGTGCCCACCATCAGCCCATTCTCTTCCTGGTGGGGATTCAGCCACCGGATTACAGCAACCAGCTCAGATTCGAGTGGATTTTAAAATAGCAACTTTCTGCCCTTCTACCTGTTTATTTCACAAGAAGAGGGAACAAGGCACACAAGAGATGGGACCCACGCCAGCGTGTTCCCATGTCCCTCGGTAAACCAGCCCCACTTCTCCATCTGTCCTCTCGTCCCTTTCTCTTGGCAGCAGTATCGGGGCATTAGATCTGGCCCTGGGACAAGAGAGACTGCTCAGAAGAGGGAACAGAGGGGACACTGGGACAGATGTGGCACCTGAAACAGGAAGCAGATTCACGGGTGTGCTTTTACCCCCAAGTGGCTGGACTGTTTCAGAGGATCCTGGTTTCTAGCTCACACCCTAAATGGTCTTTTAGGATGCACAAGCATTTCTAGAAGGCTCCCAGGGCGGGGTGACATAGTTCTGAGTGGTCAGAGTTGAGACATAGTCACTGATGGGTCACAGTGATCCTTGTCACCCCATCTATGAGCTTGTGCAGTTGGGTTTGCAAAACGTGGGGTGTGTGTCCTCCACAATCTACACCAGTGGTTCTCAGTCTCGGCAGCTCCTTGAAGCTCCCTGGGTGATCGTAACGTTGAGAACCGGTGTTCTGTGCCTTCTCTTGTAGGTGGGCGGCCCCATTCTCTAGTCTCCCTTACTTTCCCCTAAGCATTTTCATGTCCCCAGGCCAAAACTCAAATATCAGAAAAATTAAAACTAGAGTTCTGGTGGCTCGCCATGCAGCCAAAGGATGAAGGCCACAGAACATGATGGGTATAACCTGCCTCCAGAGGTCCTGAGGTTTTTCATGGCTCCTGCTTTATAGAGCCTTGGGGGCTCTGATAGAACTCACCTGAGCTACTTCTGGGGGCATGGTATCCCCAAAGGGCTAGCAGAACCTGAGGAGGAGGTACGAGCAGGTACAGGAAGGGAAGAGGAAAACTTACAGGGGAAAGTGAGACCAGAGGTAGAGGCAGGATGCAGGCACTTTCCTGGTGATCTCTGAATGTCATCACCAGGCAGCTGGCCTGAGGACCTGTGGATAGACTGTTACTTGACAGACCTTCCCCCCTTCTTCCTTGCAATACTAGAACCCCTCAAGTTTTAGCTCCCCAACTAAAGACTAAAATTCCCAGCCTCCCTCGTAAGTAGGTGTGACCATATGTATAAGTTCTGCCCAATGGGATGAGGGCAAGTGATGTATGCATTTCTGGTTGGGCACTTAGATGAGAGCTGTATACCCATCACTCCTTTTCCCCGCTTCTCATTGGCTGAGGGTGGTGGTATTGAGCTCTTCCTGGCCATGAAGGTAGACAGAGCATTAGCGGGATGGGGAAGCAATAGAGTAAGCTTAGTGCTCTGATAAACGAGACCCCAGAGAGCTCTCCTGCCCCTTCTGCCATGTGAAGACACAGTGAGAAGACAGCTGTCTATGGAGTGGGCCCTCACCAGACACTGAATCTGCCAGCGCCTTGACCTTGGACTTTGCAGCCTCCAGAACCGTAAGAAATAAGTGTTGTTTAAGACACCCAGTCAATAATAGTTTACTATGGCAGTTGAAGTGGACTAAGACATATGTCTTTTATATGATAATATTTTGCTTCCTTCTCTCTCTGTACCACTAGCCTTCAATGGGACCTAGCAGATGGAGAAAGGGTATTCAAGACGTGCCATCTTCCAGTGCACTGTGTTGGGTTACAGGAAGTTTCCAGCATCCAAGAGAAGGCAATACACTGGCTAGAAAGAGTGGGCCCAGGACATTTACAAGTATTTGAGGCTGGAGAGGAGAGTACAGGACCCTATACACAACCCAGGCAGAATTTCCCCTCTTCTTCCTGCCTCTTTAAGCCTCAGAGAAATGGAAAGAATCTCTACATTCCATCTTTAAATTAGACCGCAGGATGAAGAGAAAAAAAGTGATCAAGAGAGGGTTAAAGGATGTGAAGCAAACTTAATGAGCAGATCACAGTAAACAGAAAGTCTGTACTAAGTGCCCAGATTAACCGTAAGCAAGATTTTTTGTTAATGGCATAGCAATGATGCTAATAAGCTTCAAGGAAGAGATAAAAAAGAAACAGAGGGAAGTTTATAGCCTTACATGATTATATTGGAATATCCAGAATATATAAAGAAATCTAAAAATCAACAACAAAAATTTTTTAAAAATGGCAAAGGACTTAAACAAGTACTTTCTAAAGAAAAAAAAATTCAAGTGGGCCAAATAACATAAGGAAAGGTGCTCAAGCTCACTAGTAACCAGGAAACTGCAACTTAAATCAGAATGTTTAGGGATATACACTTAGGTGGTACAAGCATAAAGAATAGCCTGGGAGAGAGCACCATAAAAAGGAGGATGTGGTTAACTCTCGTGGGGAAGAAAAGATTATCAATGGGAAAGGGCATGTGGAGGACTCCTGGGCTTCCGACAACGTTCTATTTCCTGACCTTGGTGGACTTACACGGCTATTCTCTAAAAGAATTTGTTTAATGACACATATAAGTTGTGTGCATCTTTATGTGTGTAGGTCAGCATCACTGCTGTGCTACAGTCTTCTGGTCCTGCCTCCTCATACCAACTTGTGCTCTTGGGCAATTTCTTCCCAGCTTCACATTAAGTGATGCGTATTGGTAGCTAGAAATCAGCCATTTCTGATTTCTGTGACTATTTATACCACTGTAATTGGCAAACGGCAAGTCAGGGTTGGTTTTGTTTGTTTGTTTGTTTGTTTTTAGAACTGATTTAACAGTGCACCACTAGTTAAATATAATAATAAATGTAAAAAAAAATTATCTCAAAATTGGCTTATTTAAGCAGATATTTATTTTTCCAAGGCTGAATACCCTCGACACTCTCAAGGCAAAACTGCATTAAAAATAAAAACTAAACATGACAAGATCTCTACAGTGAAAAAAGGCTTGAGGGTTAGAGAATGAACTAAGAGAACTATAAAGCGTTTGGGACTCAATTATTCGATGTGTAATAAAAATCATCACACTGATGGTAATATTAAGGACCCTATCTAAAGACCTGCCATCTTTCCTTACAGAAAATGTTCTTGATGAAACTTTGGAAGATGGTGAAAGATACAGTGGATCAGGAACTATTTCAGTCTACCATTCAACTTCACTGTCTCAGTAAATTTACACCAATAGTGGCCCCAAATGTTATACTATACCAATTCTCTGACACTATTATAGGCAGTTCTCCTTAGTAATTACCAGTCATAACTTGCAGTGAGAAAAGAACACTATTATTTTCTACATATTTATGTGAGTCTGTGTTCTTAAAATTTTATAGCCCTAATATAGAGTTATATATCACTTATTGTTTATTCCAGCTTTCCTGATAGTTAATGATTTAAAATCTTATGTTACAGTAAAACAAGCCCAGATCTATTATGATGTAGAATAAGAAAAATTTCAGTGGTTTTCAAGGTAAATCATAGGTCTGCAGAGAAATGTAAGGCTTGTGAATGTCTTCTTTAGACAATGACTTCAAACCCCTTGGTAGGGTGGGGCACAGAAATCCTATAGTTGTATTTCAGTGGAAAGGTTTCCATTGTTAGAGAAGGAATCCAATGGTAATTTTTTAAAATTATAAATTATTATCATTTCAGTTCAAGTATGAATCTGAGAATAATCAACTTGGTTACTTGTTAATATCCTCATGTATAAACCTGCAATGTGGAAACTTAGCTTGACTGGAAAATACTGTTGTTATTTGCGGGAGGGGGTGTCAGGAGCAGGGATGGGAGAGGCCCCTGAATTCTTGAATGACTCTGACTCATTTGTTGTCATTGAAGTCCTAAGAACTGGGACCAGATAACCACAGAGTTTAGCTTTGTTCCCACTGGTTCTGGAGAGGAGTGGTTTACCCTGAGCTGAGTGTGATGGGGATGGAGGTGTGGGAAAACTCTTCTGTGGCTGCTGAGAGCTGGGGCACTGGAATCAGTTCAGGGTCAACAGGTGGAAACTACATCACAGGTGAGTCAGAGTCCTGGGTGGTAGGTGTCGCTCACCCACGAGCCCGTACTCACCACTCCCCTTTCCTATTCTGCCAGCCCGGCAACCCCACACTGAGCCCATCTCACTGTTATTGTTTGACTTTATGCTTCCCAGCTCGCTCCCACTTCTTTTTGACTTTATTGGGCAGAATTTGGTTCTTATTCTTTGTAACGTGAAGTAAAACAAACAGAGCATTCACTCGTCCGCATATTTAATATCCATGTTGCCAGTGGTAGTTCCATCCCCAGACATCATGGGGATGACTGTCACAACACGTTTTTCAGGAGGAAAAAGAACTTTGAGCTCCACCCTCAAGCTCTGTCAGAACTAAGCCTAAGTTATCATAAGAAGGGGAACTTCTCCCAATGAAGGAATCTCTTTTTCTAGAAATCTTCTTTTTGTACTTGCCTGAAAGTACTTCTAAATATGAGACTAGAATTGGGTAGTGACATGCAACTCTACTTGGCTGACATTTCTAAAAAATTTCCAGCACCATGGTGGTATATTGTAGTGTGAAGATGTGTTAACATCAAACCACAGGCCTTGTTGCTCCAGACTTAGTTTTGATATTCTAAGCCACAGAACAGAATTATATCAGGACTATTTTCAGTAGAAGGTGGTTTGTGGGAAGAAGAGAACAGTTGATCAGAATTATTGGTGGAATTCTTCAAAAACCAAAATGTACATGCCAATCCAACCCAACATCACCATCTCCTCAATCAGAGTTTCTTGAAGCATGAGATAGGCAATTTTGTTTGAAGATGTTGATTCTGATATGCACTCCTTGAAGGAGAGATAGGTTAAATGGGAATGCTGGTTTATGAGAACTGGGGGCAAGAGGATAACGGGGCCTTCTTATCCACCCTTTTAGTAACAATACATCCAACAAAGCCCCATGCTGGACCCAAGGAAAGAAGAGATGGAAGAGTGCCTGCCTATAAGAAGCTTATGCTCGAGCGGGACAGCTAAGAACTCGAACGTGAGTCCCATGAACAGAGAGGTCACAACACAAAGCAGAAGGGGGCAACTCTGCCCTCCTGCTCCCTCTGGAGCATAACTAACCAGCACCTACAGGGCCAGAGAATTCTCAGGCGTCACCTTGCTGAGGTGACCAGGACCCAGTGCAGTCAGAATGTTGCGGATGAGCCACTCGGACATCAGGAGTGGGTGTCTTCACCACAGCAGATCAAAAGGCTGCCCACTTTCACAGCCACTGGGGTGCCCAGAGCTGGAAGAATGATGCCGCCAGCAAGGGCAGCACCGGCCCTCTAGCCCCCACCCCAAATGACATAGGATCCAGCAATCTCCCTTCTGGGCATATATCTGGAGAAAACCATACTTTGAAAAGACACATGCACCCCAGTGTTCACTGCAGCACTATTCACAATAGCCAAGACATGGAAGCAATCTAAGTGTCCATCAACAGATGAATGGAGAAGATGTGGTACATATATACAATGGAATATCACTCAGCCATTAAAAAGGAATGAAATTGGGACATGTGTAGATACATGGATGGACCCAGAGACTGTCATACAGAGTGAAGTAAGTCAGAAAGAGAAAAACAAATATCATATATTAACGCATATATGTGGAATCTAGAAAAATGATACAGATCAACCAGTTTGCAAGGCAGAAATAGAGACACAGATATAGAGAACAAAGATATAGACACCAAGGAGGGGAAAGCGGGGGCTGGGGGTTGGGGGGATAGGATGAATTGGGATATTGGGATTGCCATATATACATTACTAATAAGAAGAAAAATATCAAATTGTACACTTTAAATATATGCAGTTTATTGTATGTCTTATATCTCAATAAAAGTCCTTAAAAAATAAATTTTCTCTTTAAAAAAAAAAAAGAAAAAAGAAAAGATACATGCACTCCAATGTTCACTGCAGCACTATTCACAATACCCAAGACATGGAAGCAATCTAAATGCCCATTGACAGATGAATGGATGAAGAAGATGTGGTACATATATACAATGGAATATTACTCAGCCATAAAAAAGTATGAAATAATGCCATTTGCAGCAACATGGATGGACCTAGAGATTATCATACTAAGTGAAGTAAGTCAGACAGAGAAAGACAAATATCATATGATATTATTTATATGTGGATCTAAAACATGATACAAATGAACCTATTAACAAAACAGAAACAGACTCACAGACTTAGAAAACAAACTTATGGCTACCAAAGAGGAAAGTGGGGGATGGGTATAAATTAGGAGTTTGTGATTAACATATACACACTACATAAAATAATCAATAAGGCCCTACTGTATAGGATAGAGAACTCAATACTCTGTAATAACCTATATGGGAAAAGGATCTGTAAAGAAATAAACATATGTATAACTGAATCACTTTGCTATACACCTCAGACTAAACAACACTGTAAATCAACTCTACCTCCAATATATTGGGTTGGCCCAAATTTGTCTGGGTTTTTCTGTAGTAAGATGTTACAGAAAAACTCAAATGGACTTTTTGGGTAACCCAATAAAATTAAAAAAGACCTTGGTCTCTCCTAAATGTAAGGCCAGACACTATAAAATTCCTAGAGGAAAACAGAGGAAGGACACTCTTTGACATAAATCACAGCAAGATCTTTTTTGACCCACCCCCTAGTGTAATGGAAATAAAAACAAAAATAAGTGGGTTATAAGCTTCTGCACAGCAAAGGAAATTATAAGCAAAACGAAAAGACAACCCTCAGAATGGGAGAAAATATTTGCAAATGAATCAACAGACAAAGGATTAATCTCCAAAATATATAAACAATTCATCCAGCTCAATATCAAAAAAACAAACAACCCAATCAAAAAATGGGCAGAAGACCTAAATAGGCATTTCTCCAAAGAAGACATACGGATGGCCAAGAGGCACATGAAAAGCTGCTCAACATCACTAATTATTAGAGAAATGCAAATCAAAACGACAATGAGGTATCACCTCACACCAGTTAGAATGGGCATCATCAGAAAATCTACAAACAGTAAATGCTGGAGAGGGTGTGGAGAAAAGGGAACGCTCTTGCACTGCTGGTGGGAATGTAAATTGATACAGCCACTATGGAGAACAGTATGGAGGTTCCTTGAAAAACTAAAACTAGAGTTACCATATGACCCAGCAATTCCACTGCTGGGCATATACCCAGAGAAAACCATAATTCAAAAAGACACATGCACTCCAATGTTCATTGCAGCACTATTTACAATAGCCAGGACATGGAAGCAACCTAAATGTCCATCAACAGATGAATGGCTAAAGAAGATGTGGTATATGTATACAATGGAATACTACTCAGCTGTACAAAGGAACGAAATTGGGACATTTGTAGAGTCATGGATGGACCTAGAGACTGTCATACAGAGTGGAGTCAGAAAGAGAAAAACAAATATCGTATATTAACACATATATGAGGAATCTAGAAAAATGGTACAAATCAACCAGTTTGCAAGGCAGAAACAGACACAGATGTAGAGAACAAACAGATGGACATCAAGTGCAGAAAGCAGGGGGGTTGGATTGGGGTGGGATGAATTGGGAGATTGGGATTGCCATACATACATTACTAATGAGAAAAAAATATCAAATTGTACACTTTAAATATATGCAGTTTACTGTATGCCAATTGTATCTCAATAAAAGTTCTTAAAGGAAAAAAAAAAAAAAGACCTTGGTCTCTTCTCCAGGCAGGAGACCCTGCTGGATGGCAGCGGGCTAGCAAGGTGTGCACACGCTGCTGCTAGAACAACTGGGCAACTGTGAAGTTCATGCAGAGACCCTCAGGGAGTTGCTACTCTTTCTGACCTCACAGCCATCCTAGCAAATTCAGATCCTCGCCTCCTTAGGCACGATGCATTCATGTTTGGGATGAGGAACAGGTGCGTTTCCTCGTTGCATGGTGTAGACATACGCTTGCTCAAAATCCTTTCCCTTGAAAAACCACCTGTATCCCGGTCTCTTGTAATGCTGATCAGTCCCCGTGATCTCGGGCAGGAATGACCACCCCTCCGGCCCCAGGTGTGGCCACGGGATAAACACAAGTGCAAACCCACTACTCAACTTCCTTGGCCACATTGGTTGAGGCGTAGATGTGTATCTCAAGCCAGAAAAATCAGCCTTACCTGTTCCTGCGGCGCTCAGCAGAGACTTTCCCTTCCACTGGGATCTCTCTATTTAGAAAGACCTGGATGGAGAAAAGAAGAACTAAGAAACATGGGGAGAGCTCTCTAGATACAACTAAATATAGCCCCAATACATGGACTTTTCATTTACAGAAACCTATTAATTTTCTTGGGTTTTTTTGGCTTGCATTAGTTTGAGTTGGATTTTTGTCATCTGTAACAAAAAGAATTCCAATTAATTTATCTATTACAGTCTCCCAATTTATCAAATAAAAATACAGCGTGCTCAGTTGAATTTGAATAATTTCTTAGTGTAAGTGTATCCCAAATATTGCATAGGATATACTTTAACTAAAAAAATTCATTGTGTAAACCAAATGAGGGCTGTAAGGAGTTCCAGCATCAGGCTATGGAATCCTCGTCAGGTCCAGAAATGCTTTCCCCAATACTCAGACCACCTGAGGGAGCTTTAAACATTCCTACTGCACAGGTCACACCCCAGACCAATACCATCAGAACCAGTGAGACTCACACGGGTGATTTCAATGTGCAGCCACGTCCAACAACCACTGAGCCAGGCCCTTAAGAAATTCAGCCACATTGTAGGAGCTCAAACAAGAAGCGAGAAATGTCATCCTGAAGTGTCCGCCCACCCCCATTCCAGCCCCTAGTCACCAGGAGTGAACAAATCACCCCAGGTGGGAATTAACCAACGGGGTAGCCTGAAGGCTTGGACACTGTGGGGCCTTCATTCCAGGCTTGCCCACACCTGCCCGTGTGGCCGGCAGGTGTTTGGGCTGCAGGAAAGCAGACAGGGAGGCCCAGCCTGGCACACATCAGCTCCAGGAGAAACAAAGCATCTGACGTGGTTTTATGCCTGCACAGCTCAGTGCCTGCTCCCCGCGGGGGAGGGACGGGATGTGGGGCGGGGGGTGGAGGTGCCCTAGATGAGTTTCCGTGGTAACTAACAACAGCCTCTCTTCCCTGCTCTCGCTGTGTGCGGACAACCCACCCCCCACGTCCAGATCTGCTAGAGCGCATCCCCGCCGGCTCTGCGTCCTCATCCATGACTTTCTATTCCTGGACCTCATTCTCAGAGGAGCAGACCTACCTCAGAGCCTCAAACTCACCAACAAGGCACCCGGGGAGGGGCTCCTCACCCACGCCCTAACCTGCCTCAGCCATTCTTCAGCTGCCAACACAATCTCTGCCCATCACACCCTCCCCACCGAGGGAGGAAACCCTGTCTATTCTTTTTAAGACTATTTCTTAGAGCAGTTTTAGGTTCACAGCAAAAATGAGGGGAACACACAGACAGGAGGTATTTTCTATACACCCCCAGCCCCCAGCCACGCGCAGCCTCTCCCGCCATTCACATCCCCCGCCAACGTGGAACATTTGTTACAACTGATGAACCAACACTGACACGTCATCATCACCCAAAGTCCACAGTCTACATTAGGGTCCACTCTGGGTGTTGCACGTTCTATGGGTTTGGACAAATACATAATGACATGTATCATACTGAGTATTTTCACTGCCCTAAAACTCCTCTGTGTTCCACCTGTTCATCCTTCCCTCACGGCTAACCCCTGGCAACTACTGTCTAAGCATGTCTATTGTTGATTAGGTCCTCAGAGCTCCTGGCGATCTCGTAGGCATCCCGAATGCGTCAGATACACACCATCAGTCCACCGAAACATCTGGAACTGTCTGGTTAAATTGACTCGGAACGTTGCCCCTTCCTGCTGTTATGAATACCACTAGAAAACTGACTCCTGGGTAAACATCTGTCTTAGTGGTGGGATGCCCCTAAGATGACATGGAGATGACACCCGGCGAGGTCCAGGGCAGGCTGGTAACTTGTGTCCCCAGGGGCTCCAGGTGGGTACTGGCCACTTCCCAGAAGCCACTGCTGCCCTGATGTGCTAGTCCTGAACCAATACCTTTTCAAGTTTAAAAGTCCCTGGGCATCCAGGCAGAAACAAAGGGGTTGAGGCAGCAGAGGAAGGTTTTGAACTCTATTCCAGCTGGGCCTCAAGGTAAATACGGCAAAGCTCTACCTCCTGATGGCCCCCACAAGCAAGTTAGACAGTGGTGCCTGATGAGGGCTCTAAGACAATGCTCCTCCTGCCTGTCCTGTGTAAGCAGGGAAGCAGAGTGAGTGTCCGGGCAGTTTCTAAGAGGGCCCTGAATCTACCAGGCTAAGGAATGGCCAGACGGAGAGCAGAGCGTGGACAAAGGGGAAACAGACCAGCACGGCTGAGACAGCCAGCACCCAAACACGGCAGCTCCAGGTGGCAGCACGCGAGGTGAGCTGCGCGGCAGGGCCACGTGTATTCACCCAGGACGTGTTATCGGCAGAGAGGCTGACCCGCTCGTTTCATTTACTAAGCTGGTAACTTGGTGATGCATGAACCTGTCCAACCAGTAGTTATTTAGTGCTGACCGGCGTCCTGGGGATGAGAAGGTGAACAAAACAGTCCTGGCCTTTGCCCTCGATGGTACAGACCCACCCTCCACTCTCGCCATCGTAACGAAGCAGCCAGGGGTGGGTGAGGGAAGCAGGAGGCTCCTTCCGCTCATCCTAAACGGGGACATGATACCCCGCAGCCCCCCCAAACGACTCACTGTAAGTCCACGCGAAGTGGGAATCTGCGGGCAGATGCCTTTAAGAGCATCACAAGCTAACTCACAGTCACGTTAGGAAACTTTTCAAAAAAACCGTCTCACGTCCTCTCGGAAAAACGGGGTGGCACATGTTTACCTGGGAGGTTGGGGGACTTGCTTTGCTTCAACCCAGTCTAGCAGCTTTTCTCGCCCCTGGGGAGGGGAGACCCCGGCAGAGAGCGCAGGAATCTTTTATCTCCTCTCTTTTTAAAGACAACAGCAGTTTCTAGCTACTTCACAGTAGTGTGGGGGCCAGGGGGCCTTGAAATCACAGAGGGTAGCTTCCTTCAGAAAAGAAGAGGCCGGGGAAGAGCCCCAGGGGTCCCGACAGGAAGAAATGGCCACCCCTGGGACTCCTGGTCTTACCTCTGAGGTGTGGGTGCTGGAGCCAGTGCTGCCCGGCACACAAGAGCCGGATTATTCCCGCTGGAGCTGTAACACTTGTGGCTCAAGTCACACGGGGACTTTCTACGAAGAGCAACCCTGGAAGGGTTTGGTGCAAACAGCCGGAGCAGAGATGTAGCCCCACTTCATCTGTCTTCAGGGCCATCTTTAGCTGCTCAGCTGCTGCCTCTTCCCCTAACGAGCATCTTGTCTCCTGCTGGAGTGCCCTGCTGCCAGCAGGGGCGTGCTGTGGTACCCACCTGCTGGGCCCTTCCTTGGCTTGACTGCTACATCTGCTCCTTGGAGGGGATAAGAATTGGATTTAAAGAAATTTAACCCAAAGGTGCCGTCTGATTTGGCTGGAAGTAATACTGAGGTGTCGTTAGTTGACTGGACAGTCAACCTGCTGATAATTAGTTACTACCTTAGTCACTACCTATAGCTCCTGTGCTTTATGTATAGCTCACCAGTGCCCGCCTCTATTGGATTCCACACCTGTTGGCTGCTACTGGCTAACTGAGAAAGGCTCGGGAAAGACTGGACTCCCCTGTTGGAGACACATAGATGGTAGGGTCTCATTACTCAGGGTGTGGTCTTGAACCAGCAGTACCTGCGTCTCTTCGGAAACTGTTAGAGATTTAGAATCTCAGGGCCCATCCCAGGCCTATTGAATCCTAACCTGCCGTTTAATGAGATGCCCAGGTGTTTCACATGACCAGTTAAGCTTGAGAAACACTGCACGAGGGGATGTCCTAGCATCTCAATTAGACCACAGACGGTTCTCTCTCAGTGCAAGCAGGTTAGCTGTATTCCTCTTCATTCTCTCTCTTTTTGTACTTTTTTTTTGCTCCATGAGGTCACAAGTGTCACTCAGCACACTGATTGGAACTAGGAAAGGACTTATAATTTCACAATGTCTGCTTTACCATAAAGCCCTATGGTTAGTATAAGGTTTGTCATGATGTAATAGGCTTGGGTTTTCAGGACAATCACTAAGAGGTCTAGATATTCATTCCCAAGTACTTGCCTCCCTCTAGGGAGGTCCAGGTCATGGGGATCTGGCTGTGGTCGAGGACTGCTGACCAGTGGCAAGGTTGCCCAATCCCTTGCCTGTGGACTGATGAAATATATCTCTTACATGTATTTACTATTGCTCAATAGACGTAGATGCCTTTGGAGTAATAAAACACAAATCCAGTTTTTATAGCTTTACTGAGGTATAATTAGTTAACAAAGAACTGCACATATTTAATGTGTACAATTTAATGAGTTTGGACCTATGCAAACATCCGTGATGCCATCACCACAATCAAGGCAACAGAGAGATCCAATACCTCCCAGCATTTCCTTGTGTCCTTTTGGTTCTGGTTTGGTGAGAACACTTAAGACGAGATTTACTCTCTTAACAAATTGTGACGTGCACAAGGTTGTGTTTTTAACGACAGGCATAATGTTTTAGAGCAGATCTCCAGAATAGATTTATCTAGCATAACGGAAGCTTTATACCCACTGAATGAAACCTCTCCATTTCCCTGACTCACAAGCCCCTGCAACCACTACCGTACTCTCTGCTTCTATGAGTTTCACTATTTTGGATATCCCATATAAGTGGAAGCATACAGCATTTGTCCTTCTGTGACTGGCTTACTTCCTTCTGGTTCATCCACATTGTCCCAAATGGTAGGATTTCCTTCCTTTTTAAGGCTGCATAATATTCCATTGAATGTAAATACCACATTTTCTTTGAAAATTCATTTTAAAAAGCTATTTGCACTGTGTTTTTTCTTAGTCAATTCTACTTGTTAGTGTGCTGAGCAAAGGGGCCACATTCATTAAGAGTTTGGGGAACCACTGCTCTAGCGGTCTGAATCCCCAAGCTCCCTGGAGTGTCTTAATCAAGAGAAAGACAGTACATATTCTTGTTCAGCTGTGAGCTTTCAAAAAATTTAAGTGTTTATTAAGAGTTAAATATAAACATTAACCTCTTGTTTTACAGAAAAATAGGGCCTTTGGGGGAGCTGTTTGTACCTGGATTATGGTTATATATTTGTGTAACATGATTTAGCAGGGTACAGGGTCTTTGGCAAGACGGGTAGAAGAAGGAGACTGGAAAGAAGGGATGCCCTGTAATTGTAACAGGGAGACAAATCTGACTCCACATTGGATCTGTTTCTTTTACTTTAACCTCTGTATTGTATTGCTTTTGCTATAAGATAATCACTGAAGGGATGTTGCCTTTAGCTTAAAAAATATATAATGGCCCATCTCCAGAAACCCTGACTCCTGTGCCTGAGCTTACGCTAAAACACCTTTGTTTAGCTCACAGGAAATCTCCTGACCCTAACAACTTATCTCACAATTTATTGGCCTGTCGTGCAGCAAGCAGTACAAGCTTGGACTCAGTACCACCACCACCTTCAGTCTTGTAAGTTTCCAACTGGGACTTGGTCAAGTCCCTAATTACAAGCCCTCCAACCATAGATTTCTTCCATTTAGACCTACATATTTTTGCATTGCAACTTTTTCAGTTGCAACAGTGCTTACAGACCAAGAATTTAGACAAACTAGACTTGGCATCAGACTTCCAAATTGCAAAAATAAACAAGCTACTAAATCACATTAACGTGACAAAGATAAACACTTTGTCCTGTTGACAAGAGTTTCTTTTTGATCTCATCCTTTTCATTTCCTTCCTTTGTGTATGTTTTATGTGTTCATCAGTAGGTACAATACTAGATGCCTATAATTTCCAGGTACATAAATATTCATATATTAGGAATGCCTGCATGCTCAAAAAACATCTTATCCAAAGGGTGCATAATCAAAACTGTTTGGAGATCAGTGAACTAGACTAATGACCCCCTGCTGTCTTTTGTCAACAAAGGGATCAGCGGAGTCCTTTTACTGCGGCTCTTTAAAGCCAGTGCCATGCTACCACGTCCTCTAGGCTTGAGCCATCCTCACTAACATTCAAACTCAAGCTGGTGCACTTAACACCAGACCTGCAAAGACCTGACGGGAAGTGTGGGTTTCATGACCACTACAGCAATTCTAACTCCTGCTCTTCCCTGCCTGTGGGCTGGGATCCAAGGCTGGAAAAGCCCGAAATTCACAGATTCAACTGAGACCCTTTCCCATGTTTCTCAGGAAGCAAACAGGGTACGCTGGACATGGCAACACCCTTTTCCAGGCAAAGCGCAAAACGCAAAGGAGGCACTGGCCCCCGGCGTAATTGTAACATGGGGATTGGGCGATGTCTGGGTGTCAGAGGGCTCTAGAGCCAGAGGCTACCTTGGGGACCCATCGTGGCACAAATGAAGACACAGAAGGCAAAGATGAGAATAATTCACCCAAGATTATAGAGCTCGTTAGTGGCGCATCTGCGACCACGACCAAGTCTTTGGATTCCACTTGGGGTCTGGGGCTCTCTAACGTGCCCTCGGGGTTGATGTGGGGTGGGGAGACACCATGAGGAACACGGAGAGCTGTTGGCCTCTGATGAGACACGGCCAGGTGATGTCTGGTGCTCAGTGATCCCAGTGAGTGTTTTAACATCAATCTCCTGGACTTGCGCTCAGCACGCCTACGTGGGGTCCATCGTGAGAGGACTGTGGGCGAGAGGGGGTCCTGCTGGGGAAGGTTGCCCTGCACAGCCTTGCCCCTGGAGAGGAGAAAGCTCACCTGCTGCTTCTGCAACACTGGATGATGGACTCCCAGCTCCAGCTCTCCTGATCATGCCTCCAGCTCCAACACACACTGAGGAGCTGAGGAGAAATGAAGGGGGGAGCGGTGTGGAACCTCGAGGAGGGCAGAGGAGTCCCTACATCCTGGTAGTCACGCCCTTGGGCAATCCTCACTTCTAATGCACGGAATATGGCAGAAGCAGTGGGGTACCATTTCCAAGGTTAGGTTATGAAAAGACTGTGGTTTCCATGCTGGGTACTTGCCTGTTCTCTCACTGCCTGTCTCTCTTCCTCTACCATCACTCACATTGTCAGCAGCCCTAGAAGAGGCTCGTATGGTACAGCCAAGAATAAAGCCCTCAGTCCATGAGGGCACCTTTTCACCAGCGATCCTGGTGCAGTTGGCCTGGGCATTAGTATTTCTGAAATGTTCCCCAGGTGATTCAAACGTGCAGGGAGGCGTGAGAACCCGCGGAAGAGGCTGCTTCAAGTCCCTGTCCAGGGAAGAGCGGCAGCGGCGACTCCTGGAAGCTTGTTAGAAACGCAACAGCTCTGGTCCCACGCTGGACCTCTGACTCAAAATCTGCATTTTAACAAGATCCCTGGGGGGGGGGGGGTGGGGGGAGGAGCGAGAAGCTCTGGGATGCAGCTTTTTGAGCAGCAGCAGCCTGGGGAGCATTTGCCAGGATCACGGGGCTGAGGGGGCGGGACTCCCCTTTGGAGAAGTCTGACTCACCTGGGCCAGAGTGATGCGAAGTCCTCCCCACTTGCGGTGCCCTTGAGACCTTCCTTCACTGTAGGATCACCGTCCAGACACAAGACTCACCCACGAATAAGACTTTGCTCCTCCCCGCCCGGGGTGCCCTGTGACAAGCGCCTTGGGTTAGGTGGGTACAAAAGTCAGCTCTTTTCCATGTTTGTGCTGGGGGACAGCAGGCCCTCAGTAGAGGGTTGGTTGGGGTGATTACAGCCAGGCTGTCTGGCGTCTCAGCGTCCCGTGTGAGCTTGTCTCCATCAGCTGACATAAACAGCCTGACTCAGCAAGGCCCTCAGAAATAGACCCTGATGCCCTCAAGAAAAGTATAATGTTGACGCTAAAACAGTTATAGTGAGGGGAAGAGGTGCCTTGAGGTGTAGGCAAGAGGAAAGGGATTTGTAAGTTGACCACAAACTGCATTTTCCAGGCCCACTAAGTCTTTCTGGACAGAGTCCGTGCTGGCTAGTGGAAACATGTTAGGAAGATGAGCTCATGATAAACACAGTTCCTCCCAGGGGAGGCTGGAAGAGAACAGAGATCTGAGACACTGTCTTGAAAATAAATCCGTGGTTTTGAAGGCGATCTGGAGGAGAAGAGCAGATGACAGGGAAATCTGCATGTCAGAGATGAAACTCCGTGTGTATGCACAGAACTTTCCAGTGATATTAATCAGAGCAAGAGAAGAGACAAAATTAAAACCCAAAACAAAACCCAAGCCCTGTTACAACTACTGTCTGCATCTCTGATTCTAGATCAGATCCAGCTTCTGTGACATCTCTCCTGAGACACGGAACAACAGGACAGCAGAAAACGCAGGGACTGGTAATGCATAAATGCCTGTGTTCTCTCTGCTGTGCCTCGTTTATTGAACTATGTGTAAGGCTATGCTGCTAAGAGAAGTTTCTCTTGGAGATGTAGAATGGACCTTAAGAATGGTGATGTCCCCAAATGTTAACTGATTCCATTGTGTCACTCAACTAAATAATTCTCAGTGGCCCCCAGTTACTTAGTAAATGAAGTCCAGGTTGAGTAGTTTGGAATTCAGTGACTGGCATAAAATTATGAGGCAATACAGCAGCATGGCCTTTGGGGTCAGTCCAGCTGAGTTTGAAACTCTTCTGCCCGTGGGTAAACCACTGAATCTTTCTGAACCCATTTGGGCAATAAGGGCACCTTCCTTGCTGAGCTGATGGTTAAATGAGGCATTGAATGGAATTCACTTAGCGCAGTACCTAGGACACAGCAAACAGCCAATCCATGACACGATGAGCAGTAGTGGTTATCGTTGCTGGCAGTAATAACAGGGCTATGGTTCTTTCCTGGATGGACGGTTCCGTATCTGGGCAGGAAGGCTTTTGTTTAATTCTGGTACCACTGGCTCCCTACATGTGTTATGGCCAATGATAGATAATCCCAAGAGAATGTGTCAGACCAAAATCTATCTGAAAAATACAAGAAATGTGGGGTGAATTTCAATGCCTGTTGAACACTGTTTGAGCCCCAGGGAGGTTCGGTGAATGTCTGAGGGACAGAGGTGCTGGCCTGGTCGCTGTGACTGGAGCTCAGGGAAAAGAAAGTTTGACCTTGAACATTTCAACGCTAAGGCCGTGATAAATTCCAGCTTTTTATTAGGAGCAGTTTTACACTTTTGTGAATTTGCTTTGGCTACATTTTCAGTCACAGGGCAAGTCCTCTTTCTGATGAATCCTTCCAAACGGTTTTGAAAAGCAGTGAGGTCACTAACGTTCTTTGGTTCCAACATTCTGCGTTGTGTCACCGACACACCCCCTGCATGATCCCTTTGCTGTGATGTTCCTGCTACCTAGGGTCTGGCTGAGAGAGGCCCCAGCAGCTAAGACTAGAATCAGATATCAGATGGTGGATACTATGTTTCTTTGGGGCTCATTTATTTCCACTAAGGCCCATGCTGTTTTCACCTGATGCTGGCTGTGTGGGGTAGTGTTCATTCTATATTTCTACAACCCACATCCAATACATCTTTTCCCTCTACACAACAGCTTACTATCTGGATTGAAGGAATTGTCTGGTCATCAGACCCAATGCCCACAGTATATTTGATGAGCTATGAGCTGTAGGCCTCCTGCAACCAAAAAGAAAAGAAAAGAGAGAGAGAAAAAAAAAAAGACAGTATTCACTCTTCTGATTGAAACAGAGCAGGACCCTACGGTCCTTGTCCCCCATGTCCTCTGCCTGCACTCTGTCAGTGGGAAAACTTTAGCCAAAAAAAATAAGGTCAATCAGAGAAGTGAGAAAATGCAGAAACAATGGAAAACAATCAAAGGAGACCAAATAATAATAGTTTAGTCATTAAGTAAAGTCAAGGACCTTTAGTTCCTCCTCAAGGGCTACAGATAATACTTTGAGCCACATCCTGTGAGCTGTCTTGTAGATACTGGAACCCCCACCAGGTGGAAGAAGTTAACTACGTGATGACCAGGCTGCAGCCATGACATGAGCTGCCACAATTCTGAGAACTGGCCTCAAAGAAATGGAAACAAATCCACCCTGGAACTGAAGATTAACTCTACTTAAATCGATCAAGATGACACAGATCAGACCACTGCAGGACCAATTTCAAGATGACTGTCAGAGCTGACTGTGCTGTTTCTACACGTAGCTCCCTCCCTCTGCCTCTAAAAGCTCTTGCCCCGATTGTTGGGTGGGGGGCAGGGGAGTCGGCCTTTGGACAGGTGTCCGCCCTTCCCCTCCCCGGACGCTGGCATCCAAAATAAAGCAAACTTTCCTTTCCACCAACCTTGCCTCTTTATGGGCTTTTGAGCAGCGAGCAGCCAGACCCCACTTTTGGTTACGTGATCAGAAAAGAATCTTCCTTTGGGCATGGAGAATTCCAAGGCTGCGCTGAGGATGGACATGTGTGGGCGTGTGCTACTCAGAGGGGTTTTCCTGGAAATCACTGTTGGCTTCTCTTGCAAACAACTCAAGAGTATCTAGGTAGCGTGATCTGGGTTTCTGGGCCCCCCTCCACTCACCTTCTGCAGCAGCAAGGAAAAGGGGGCGCCTGGGTGCCCACCACAAACCTCAAAGCCAAGATGTGCCCGCCCTGCCCCCATCCCTGGCATTCCTGCCCATGGGGCTGGTGATATAAAGTATTTAGGGGACCTTATGAATCTCCAGGGGCTCAATTCAAACTCCTTTCTTCAAATCCAAACTTCAGAGAGAGAGGAAGAAAGAAAGAGCTGTTGAAACACCCCAGTCCTGCTTCTAATGGAGGAAACAAACCACACACATCTGAAGGTGATTAATTGTCTTTATTGGAGGAAAACAAGTCATCAATCTCGTTATCATTATGATAGAAATTCTGATATGTGTACATGATTGTCAAGGCAGAGAATCATTTGCTACACAGGCCTGTTAACAATTTTGCAGTGCCGCAAACCTATGTGGGGTAAACTTCTTGCAGAGTTTATTACATGCATGGAATAAATGCACAGTTTCCCTTCTTTTGGACAAGCATGTTTATACGGAAAAATTGAACCAATTGCAAGCCTGGTGATAACAGACACAGGGACATTCCTGGGTTTGACATTGTAAGCTTCTGGAAAACGTGCTCATTGTTGGGAGAGCTGCAAGAAGGACTATGACATTACGTGTGGAAACCGGGGCCAATTTAGAAATTGTTCCAAATTTTATGCTGGACAGAATGTCTTTTATGTCTTCCAACCTGACCGTGAGGCTAAGAGAAATGTCCTCCGAAACATGCCGCCTTTCAAAACAAAGGTGCTGCTGCAAGGTTGCAGCATTTTTGTCGCTGTCAAAATGCTTTTGCTTTTCTAACACATCAAAAGCCTGGCTGCCAGTCCTGCCCCAGCACTCCTCCCTCAAGTGCAAGGCTACCACAGGGTCCAGGAACCTCGGCCTGTCCAGATTAAGGTTTTCCTTTGAGAAGTAATTTATCTAGTGTTTGGGGCTCTTGAGTTCCTGGTGATACTTATCTCTATGGCTAAAGTCTCAGACACTCCTTTCATTTTCTTTTTTTCCGTCCTAAGAAAATAAAATCACCTTGAAGTAAAATAAGTTGGTAAATCATCAGAAGACATAATCATCGTATGAGAAGTTCCCTGGAGACCAAGAGGTTAAAAATGGATACGGTGAATGCAGAAGCGGCATTGATACAAAGGGGGAAATGCAGTAGTTAGTCCCTTTGGTGTAGAGAGATACAGACACCGAGAAGCCATTCCACACTTCGTCCACGAAATCAGACCTGGCAACCACATGCTGCGGGGCTGGCTGCCAAATGCACAGCCTTTGGGTTTGCAGAAGCAGAGGCCCCTGGAGCCACAAGCCCAGCTGCTCCCGCTGCAGGTGACAGGGAAGGCGGGAAGGGCTGATGTTCCTTCCCATCTGATTCGGCACAGAGCAGGAGGTGGGCCAGGCCGTGGCCAGCATGCAGGGCCGACTTCACAGTGGGGCTGGGCTCCTGTGCCCACGCCCGGGCTGCAGATCACGATGCACTGGGACCACAATGAAGGTTGGGGCTGAAAGGGGCTTGGGCCTCTATCTTCCTGCTTCTCCTCTCTGCCTGCTGTCCAATGTAGAAGTTTCCAAGGGATCTCATCCACAGACTAGTTTTCTTGGCATCTCTGTGACGTGGGTCCCCCTTTGGAAATCTGCCCAATTAACCTTTCCTATTGTAACATTTTCAATTCTGAAAACCAAAGGACTGGAACACTCTTTGGTCACCTTGAAGCCCCAACCTACGACCAGTCCCCTGCCCCCTGTAAAGAGTGGTGGGTTACATACAGGTATATACGTTTCTTTAAACAAACTGAACAGTGTTTGGTCTGGAATGTGTTTAAGGAAAAGGCCAACTCTGCGAAGGGTGAGTGGACAGAACGGGAAGCGGTATTTTCAGAAGAACATGCAAAGGTTTCGTGCATCAGTTGAATCGGAGGACTTTCATTCCATTTGCCAGAAGTGACTGTGCGACCCTGGGAAAGAGTACATCTTATTTCTGTTTATGGAAATGGGAGGAGCTGCCCTTTGCTGGGCCTTGCTCTTCCTTCTCACATCCAGAGGAAACCCAGCAGTGAGCTTGTGGAAATCACATGAAGTCGGGAAGTCGTGAGTGCAGCAGGTGAAGCACAAAGGCCATACCCTCCTTCTCCTGCCCTCAGCCTTGGAGCAAT
Organism: Hippopotamus amphibius kiboko; assembly: GCF_030028045.1. Classification (NCBI taxonomy): domain Eukaryota; kingdom Metazoa; phylum Chordata; class Mammalia; order Artiodactyla; family Hippopotamidae; genus Hippopotamus; species Hippopotamus amphibius. The sequence goes on along the minus strand of NC_080189.1, from coordinate 117,117,840 downwards.
GGTTCCAGGGTGGCTTTTCCAAGGTGAAGAATCAACACCAGCCCAGGCTCTAGGTGGCCAGGGGGCCATGGTGGCCAAAGCCTTAAAATACTGAGTTATTTCCACTGGAATACTGTCTTTTCTTTCTGTTTAAAATCGCTCATGAAACATCAACCCCCACGGCCCTCATCAGATTAAGCTGTCACTGCTCCAGAGAGAGGGTCAACCCTCTTTCCAGGAGGGGTCACTTGGGTTCCCTCCCTTTGTCCCTCGTGTTTTTGGACTTAGTTCTAAAGCGAGGGGGGCGGGGGGGGTGTTCCCTTCTCCTACTCACAATCCACCCAGGATCTGCTGGACACCAAGGGAGACAAATGAACAGGACGGGATTAGTGACAGGCAGGTAAACTGAGTCTGGGGGTCATATGCCAAATGCCTTTCACCAGCTCGTGCTCCTAAGTGCCAGAGTCTTGCCTGGTTAGCCCCAAGGCTGACTGCCCAGCTCCCTGGACGCTATGCTAAGGGCTAGCTGGAGAGCTGGGACCTTCTCAAAGGTCTGTTGGGGCCACGTGTAGGTGCACACTCTCAGTTTCAGACAAATGCTGCCCTCCCTGACGGCCTCATGGGTGAAATAAAGACCAGGGAAGCAAGGGAGGGATGGACAGGCAGCTAAGGGCAAGACCATCTGAGGACACGACGTCAAAAGACAAAAACAATTCACTTGGCCTGAGGAGGCAGAGAGACCAAATGTTGGGGGGGAGGAGGGAGTTGTGAGGAAGCCTGTGATGAAGTCCATGGTCCATCCTTGGCCTCAGCCGCACACACTGGCCTTGAGGGGGTGTGTAAGTCAGGTGCCCGTATGAAATGCTTGGCTTCTGTTGGTGGAATCTGACATCAGTGAGGGTCCTAGGACTTTGCCACTCCACCTGGCAGGAGTTACCAAAAGGCACATTCTGAGTTCTCTTCCTGTGTTGTAATAAAGTGTAAATAATACCAAATATGGTTGAAAGAGAAGCTCCATTCTTTTACCACTAAGGCTCTCTCAACAGAGCAAAAGTTCTTCTACATGGAGGTTATCAATATTTTCTCCTCCTCCTAAAACAACGGGAAATAACCAAAGTCTGATGGCATCCAGACAGTAGACACACACTTGATGTCAACTTCAACAGTCTACTTTTGGGCTGAAACAGTTACCACCTCCCGACATGTTACAGGCCAACCATGGCCAAGAGGAGACCCCAACTGCAAAGAGGCACCTGCCACTGGCCTGTCTCTCAGCTCTTCCACATTTTCCAGGTAAGACATACTTTCAGACTAATTGTATAGAACATGCCCCCACACATCAGCTCCAGAAAATAATTTATCATCCATAAATTTGGCTTCAGATGTTACTTTCCAAGTGCAAATGACTGCATATAGCACACAGTTCAAGGAGCTGATAACTACTCAGGCACACGTTCTAAGCATCAAACTCAGGCAAATTATCACCCCTCCCCCACAACATCTAGTTCCTTGTTTTCTTACACTGTAGAAACTTGAATGTTCCATTACACTTGCTGGTAAGCATCATTCTAATAACCCCTGGGAGAGATCAGAGTTTTCTGATACTGTTTATAATACTCTTGCTATTATCCTCCAACTCAGGCAACACTTGCTTCTTAACTGGGTCTCCTGTTGTTTTATAGACATTTCCAGGCTTTTTACAAATTTTGAAGAGTAACAGCTTGATTTTTCACTCTGGATGCATGTGTGGCAGATGCTAAGCAGGACTCCTGTCAAGGGGCTGAGTGTCTACGACGCAGCGGACACGGGGTAGACCAGATGCCCGTCTTTCTAGCTGTTCTCATGCACACCTGCGCTGCCACCCTAAAGGAGGCAGAATGGAGCTGCTGAGCCTAGTAACACTGTGTGTGTGTGTGTGTGTGTGTGTGTGTGTGTGTGATGGGGGGAGGGGGGTCCATCACTGAATGCTTGGCCTGGACCTAGGCGAAGGTGTAGAAGTGACAGATGGCATGACCAACAGAATCCACTGAGTCTGGTCAAGTGTGGGAGGAGGGCATGAGGACAACAGCTGGGAAAGTCACTGGACCATCAGGCAGACCCACAGGACCCACTGCGGGCTCAAGGCTGACTGTGTGGATGCAGACTCAAGGCATCGCGTGAGCACAAGGGCCGAGGGGGTGCTTTTGCAAGGTGGGCATTTGGAGTCACCCGCTCGCCTCCACAAGACAGCCTCCTTGAAGCCTCCTGGAGAAGCACTTTTCCCTGGGTTTCACGCTGTGCTCGCTCTACGCTGCTCACCGATCTACCACGTGGGTGAACAACGTGGTCCAGTTGTCCCATGACATTGCTGGTTTCAAAGTCCTACATCCCGGGAAACCCTTCAGTCCTGAGCAAACTGGGCCCTTCGGCGATCCCACTGTCGCAGGTCTTTGGTTTGGGGACTCCCTCGGTCAGAAGGATGGCTTTCAGCGTCGCCTGGGCCTGGCTGGGGCAGTCTCTGGGTATCACTGCAGTAGCCAGTGTCCTGCTTGCTGAGCAGGTCACCTCTCCTCACTACCCCAGAGGAATGGAGTCTCTTCCAAGGCCATTTCCCCCTCCTACCCCTCGATCACCATCCTCTAAGAATAGCGTAAACATCCACAGAAACAACTGGTGTGAGCTGGAGGCCATTTTCAGTTGTAAGATTAGAAATGCATTTTTAAAAAACAGAGAGATTAATTTTAAAACTGCATAGCTGAGAGCAGGGCTTTCATGCGTCACCCCCCTCGTGAGAAACGAGAGCTGTGTGAGAAATTCAGTCCAAACAAAATGGTATCGTGCTCCTTCGGTCACGGAGGCTCTTAAATCTTTGCCAGGGGAGGGGGTCACCTCCTTCACTGTAAGTCTAGCCTTGCGTCTTGGGGGAGAGGCTTCTTCACTTGTGATGGCTGACGGCAAGAGGCCCCGGGGTCTCCAGTTGGAGAGCGCTTTGCTGGAGGAGCTGCCAGGCAAGGTTTTCTGCAGGTTGCCTCCCACGGCCCCTCCACCCTGCCCCCCCCCACCCCCTCCCCCCGCCCCAGGGAGAAGACAGGCCTACAGAAGGGCTGAGCTGTCTTCTCAGAGAGCTGCCCCTCCGAGGAAGAAGGGGAGAGGAGGAGAAGGAATTGAAGTAAAGTGCACTCTTCACCTTGGAGACAGATTCTCGACCGATCCTCTTATTAGAATTTTAAAAAATACTTTAAAATTCCCTTCAGAGGGGAAAAAAAAATCTCTTAAAGTTAACATAAAATTCTACTACCAACAAGCAAAAGCAAAAGTAGGTCACAGAAGTAAGACGTATAGCGCGAAAGGACATATTTCTTAAAAGCAAAAAAAAAAAAAAAAAAAAAAAACCAAAAATAAACCCTAATGCACAATATTTACCGATACTTAAATAATCCAGTTGAAACCTTTTTTTGTCATGAATGAAAAAGTACAACACAGATGGTTACCTCTACTGAGAAGAGCGGAAACAACAGGGCTTGGGGAGAGGAGCTAAGAAAGTCCGTTCTGCTAGAGCTTTTGCGAGATTCATATATACAGCACCAGATCCTATTAAATCAGCTCCCTTGAGTCAGTACAGTTTGTGAGAAATGAACACTTCAGAATTGCAGTATAAAATATGGCCATAAAAAAACTTCTGTCTTCCAGTCCTGTGCAGGAGGCGCACCATGCAAGGTGGGATCGCTCTGCAGGGGCTGGTGGCGCGGGTGGCCCCCTCCCTGGCCCCGCCCCCTGGGCCCCACCTCCGGGGCCAGTCACTTGCTTCCAGAGTGTACGGTCGTCACAGTGGTGGGCCTCGGCCTCCGATCCGCTCCCACTCCGGAGACCCCTGATGAAGAGGACATGAAACTACAGAGCGTGGAGGGTGCCAGACCTGCAGGGGGGACAGCGGACACAAGAAGTTCAAAGCTTCAGAAGGATGCACTCACGCCCTCTTCCGGCTGCGAGGGTTTGTGGCCGGGGACAGACTTTTATGCACCTGACTCTAAATTTTTACCTACCCACAGGAAAATGTTTGCAACGTATCCATATTCTTTTTGGACCCGTGTCTTCCCTCCTCGTTTCATTCTGATAATGGTAACTGCTTTATATGTGGATGTGACATGGTTTAGCCACAATAATAAGACAGGTTCCATTTATTGGGCACTTACTATGTCCTAAGCATCAGGCTAGGTATTGAATATATACTGTCCTCATACCAACTGTTTCTTTCTTACAACAGCACTGGGAAGCAGGGATTTTAAGAGTGAGTGAAGAATGTGACACCCGTTCTGACCCCTGCTTGGTGTGTGGTCTGGACTCCTGGCTAAGAAGCCTTTGTGGCGCAGGGGCTGCTGCCCAAGTCCTGTGAGAACTTGGCAGCCCCCTGGCCTAGAAAACTTCCTCCTGGGCTGCACCTCTGATGCTCCCTAAGCAGACGTGTTGGCGTCAGGATGCTCTGATGTGGGATGACCTTCTCCGCTGCAGCAGCGCACCCCACCCCGCCACCAGGACCTCTGTGGGCTCGAACGTAGTTAGAGCCATAAAGTAAATCACTAAAGCGGCTCTGCTGTCACAGCCGTTGTCTGAATCTTCAAATAAACCATAGATTACGGGGTTTCCTTTGACCAGACGGTGGAAAGGATTTGCCCTGAGATGTAAATGGGGTCTAAAGCAGCATGCAGTTGTGTCAGGGGAGGCTCATGGAGATTTCCTGGGAAAACTTAAGAGCTGGACATTCCGGAATGATATGTGAGGACTGTTTAAAGAGAAAGGAAACCTTTTTTGAGGCAAATAGGAAGGAGTGTGATGCTCAGAGTGAGACCAAGCCAAAGGGTCTCCGTGATTATGGAGATGAGGGCCTACGAGGACAATCAGGGTGACAGCTCTGCTGTGCAGAGGAGCCGTGGAAAAGCCTGGTATGTGGTTGAGAGAAATATGCAGAGCGATGAGTGGGAGAGAAGAATAAGGAGGGTGTGAGCGTGTGTCCTCAGTGATGTACTATCCCATGCAAAGATGAAGGACAACAAAACATTAGTACTATTACTTTGGTCACAAAGCCGATGCACTTCATATATATTAGCTCAAATGATCATCAGCAAATATATATGTATATATAATATATTTTAAAGTCACTGAGATCAGGCTGTCATGAGCATCTACCATCCCCTCCTCGCTCCCTAAGGGTGATGCCCAATAAGAAGCAAATCAGAACATGAGGAGACGCATCAGAAAGTGTCCCGCTCTTGTCCACACACATGGTGGTGTGGGATTTGAGCCACAGATTTCTCACCTGTAAATGGGAGGAACAGTACCTAGGGTTGTAAAAATACTAAAAGCTAAATTTGAAAAAATATTTAGAAAATAGTGTCCTAGAATTGTTGGGTGTATTAAAAGAGATCAAGTATTAACAGAGCCCGACAAACAGTAGTTACTCAGCGAACGGGAGTCCCCCTCTCTCCCCGCTAGATCTGTCTCAAACGCCAGTTGGAAAGTTCTGGTTTTGCTACATACGCACAATCTTTTTGGCTGGCCAGACTGAGGCTGCTCGAAACACTTGCATTTGAACTGTCCAGGCTGCTGCCAAGATGCAGTTTTCTCATATGTCTCACGACGGCCGTGGCATTAAACGCTTGCTGAAATTTAAGAAAGGAGAAAAGCAGACAAAATATTCCAGCTAATTAGAAAAGACTCAGTCTGTCTCCTATCATTTCTCCTGTGACCCTAAGCAGTTCAAACTTCTGAAAATGTTCTCATGATCCTCTAGAAAGGAAACTGATGTTGCCTCTTCTTCCAAAAGTACACTCATCATTTGACCCTCTCCCCCCACTGAAATATGTTTTGGAGATGAAAAGAGTATTTTTCTTCTGACATAATAATGTAGAATATAGAGTAAACGTAAACCAATTCTCTCCATAATTTAAGAGAATGACTTCTAGAATGCAAGGCGTATTATAATAACAGTACGTTAAATATATTTTAAGGGTTTTAACTTTCTGATTATTGGTGCTTTTGTCCTAAATGACAGCATTTCCTGTGAATAAATTAGGTCAGTGGAATTATTGTCTGTATAGTCTCTAGCTGTTGGCTCTCGTGGAAAAACAGCCAACTCTTAACTACCTGTGCTTATGAGAACATAGGGTAATAGTTTAAACCCATCATATTTTTACCAGAACTTACTGATGAGTTCAACTGAGATTTCCTGGGTTTTTTTCCCCCTTTTTATATCAATTAAATAAAAGCCAACTCTTCAAAGTTCCAGCAAAGTGAAGGAAGACAACAGGAATTATGTTAAGAAATAGCAAATGAGGACGAGCTGGCAAGATTGCTATTTTTGGATCACAGAAGGGAGACATGAAATCATACACTTTATCCCTCTCATTCCACGATGCTCTCGTCAAGGCTTAATTCTTATCGGTTAAAAGTAGCACAATTATTTCGGTGAGGTTCTTGGGATTTTCAGCAAACTCGGGGGACAGTAACACTCAGAAATAAAAAATGCTCGAACTGTAGGACAAGTTTCGTGTGAGTGGTTAAGCTCACTGGAAACGGAGGAAACACAGGACTTACTCTCCACTTGCTTTTGGCGAAGTTCTTCCGGATCTGGGCGCTGACGGACTCATGGATGTTTTTGCTGAGGGCTGTGTCACCAGCGATCCTAAAACAGAGGCAGAGATCCTTCCTCAAGAAGGTTTCCTGGGGTGTGGGGGCGGGGTCCTGACACCGGGTCCCAAGCTGCATCCCTGGGGAAGCCACGTCCTGGCCCCTCCCCCAGGTCTGCTGAGGGCAGCGTGTCACTGCCCCTCCAGGCCATGCACCCTGAGGTTCTCGTCTGAATGTCCGCAATCCGCCACCACCGCACTCCAAGTCTGGCCCCACCGCCACACTGCACCCCTCCACATGGGTCAGCACCTTCATGGTGGACCGCTCTGCCTGGCTCCCCCTTCTTCCCCCTTTCACCCCCATTCCTGCTACATCAGAGTCCACAAGGATGACACAACCTGAACTCAGCTCCCCTTCCTCTCCCCCTCCCCCGTCCTCCCTTCCGTGCCTCACCTCTGAGGTCTCAAGTGCGTGCCCCGCCTGGTCTGACCACCACATCCCTACCCAGGGTCTTCCTCCCAGCTTCCTCCCCCAGCCCCTCCCTCTGGCATCCCCAGGACCTCTGGTCCACGGACCTGCTCACGTCCCGGGGCCTAACGCTCCCTTCTGGCTCCATCCTGGCTGAGCTGATAAGCTCTGCCACGTTCCACTCGCCCTCCCCCTGGGGGCCCCTCACCTTCTCTGTGCTCAGTGACAGGGTTCCCAGCCTCAGCTCAGCCCTGCTTGGCACACCTACTCCTGCATTTCCTAGAAAAGTTCTCAGAACCGCAAAGACCACGTTGCTGCTACATTCCACTGGGTCCTTGACATCACTGGGCAATCTTTTCTCTAGTTCTTGCTTGACCTTAGCCTTCCATTAGCAGGGAGGAAGGGAGGTTTACTCTTTACCTCCTGTCCTTAGAGTCCCTCTCGTCCCATGACTTCCTCCTTCTGCTGTATCACACCTCTTCTCCCTCTCTCTCCCCGCGTTCCCCCCAGCAGTTCTTATACGTCCCTCTTCTCTCTGGGCTTACAGTCTCCAGTCTCGTTGACGAGCTGGGGGTCCCTCCAGCCCACTCTTCTCCCTCACATCCTTCTCAACCTCAACACCACCGTCGCTCTACATTCGACCCCTTGGCCTCCCCGACAATCTCACAGGAAGCTGTGTTTTGCTCACTCTTTTCTGGGCTTGAATTCATCCATCTTCCCTTTCCTTGAGCACCAAACTATTGAATTCTAAGCTGATGTCTGATGCCTCAGGAATCATTTCTTGGATCTCGGAAAAGTTAAGGGGCAGACAGATGCCGGGGACACTGACCATCCTTTCTGGCTGGAAGGCGACTGATGGGTGAAGGAGCCTGTCCGGTCCCAGACTCAGATGGCCCTGAACACAGACCGCCTGGACACAGGCTACTAAGTCCAACTGCTTTGGGACATGAAAGGAACAAGATTAGGGCTTATTCAGACAAGAAACCAGCCCTGAATGAAACATACGCTCCCACCACCAGCCTTTCCTTTTAAGAACCAAAAACATAGCTGGTGGGCTCTGGGAGGTAAGTTGTGCCAGCCTGGGCCTAAGTTTAGAATACTGTCCGGTCTGATGTTCCCAGCTCAGAGCAAGACCCCTAAATACACTCCTCTAGTTGTCTCAGCAGGGCTGAAAATACACAGCTCAGAGGATGCTCAGAAATGAACCAAAGCCAGCCAGGTTTCCATTTCCAACAACTGTCAATGGCCTGCGTTCCCCAGACACACATCAGTGAAGAGAAATACGTGAATGAACGGATCCACCCGAAACCTGAGGGACGAGGAGGCAGGGGAAGCAGATGTCGTTATTAAGCCTCTTCTCCTGGAGGCCTTGTGTGAGTGTTTCCTCCTGCACCATCTGTAACAGCTACATCCTCAGAAAAGAATGCCAATTCCACCTCATCGGTGGCCAGCTCTTTCTTGGAAGCCAGGGGGCAGAAGTGGTAGGAAAGATGGAATTCCTTGGGCTGAGCACTGCGGGGCAGGGCCCGCTCCAAACCAAACAGGCTGGGGTGGGGGTGTCAGGGAGACTCCCTTCCCTGTGGGCGAGCAAGGCCGAGAGGGGAGGAAAATGCAAACTTTCAGTTATTCTAGGAATGCCCCGTGCTCCCTTCCCACAGTGCCAGGGCGAACCGCCACTGGGTAAGAACCAAGAGGGACAGATGGTGGCCCAGAGGCCCCTGTTAAACGCACTTCTTGGCAGTGAAGCCACCTTGGCTCACGACAGCTCACGACCTTCCTCAAACAGGCACCGCGATCGCACTGTTGCTCCCGACAGCCAGGAAGTTCACAAGGATAACGTGGGATGCTCAGCGCTCCCAGCTTCAGCATCATTCACCCATAAAAGCGGAGGCATCTCAGAACTGGAAGGGACCTTGGAAGTCACCTCGTCTGTCCTAGAAACTGAACAACGCCTCTGGTACAGAAGAACTCCCGTATGAACCCACACACACACATGTAAAGCTATAGGCACCTCCACTTCCTCCAGGTCTCTGACTCTCGCTTCCCAGTGTTTGCCTCTAAACTAACAACAGAGATGGCATTTATATCAATCACACTCTGTTAGGCCAGTCTGGCTCTTGTCCTCCACAGAGAGATCATCAAACTCCTTTCCTCGCCTTTCGGTGGTTTTGTGTTTTGTACACGGTCTGGTCTACCTGCATGGGTCTGATTGTGCGTTTTTCTAGCCACTTGCACAAGACAGGCTTGGTGATGCTCTGGTGTGTATCCCAAACTCCTGGGATCCCTCCCAATTCCAGTGGTCATGGCAGCTTGGCTGGCCAGAGCCCCGGGGAGGGGAGGGGGTCTCCACGTCTGGGATGCTGACCAGGGTCATCATTGTGGTTTGCTTGTCAGTGACATCAGAGGCAGAGGTTCGGAGCAATCCAAGTGAGATGAACAAAGGGTGCTTCCCTTTACCTAGGGCTGGGTTCCCATCCTACCTCTTGCCATTGCTTGCTCTTTGGCCAGCAGCCTGTTGGTTCCCTACCATCCAACACCAAAAGGAAGGCAAAGCCTCCAGGGCGGGGCTGGGGAAACATCTGGTGAGGTGCGCTGACTACCCTCTACAGTGACAGCTTTGAAAGGAGCCCTGTCCTGCCTGGAGTGGTCTGTTTTGAGGCTAAAAGGAGGCCCAGCCCTAGGTGGCCTTGGTTAAATTGGAAGAACATGTGCAGAGTAAGAGATGATGCTCTCTGGGTATCATCCATGTGCTGGGACTGCAGCCTCCAGAACGGTGATGCTAGAAAAGCTATGCCTCACTTTCTGCAAGCTCTCAGCCGAATCTGAGCTTTCAAACTGCTTGGGCAACTTTACAGAAGAGAAACAAGTATACCGTCAATGCAGAGAAGTGGGGTGTTTCAGTGATGCTTAAGTCAAACGCATTTGCCTTGATCATTCTCCGACACTTGACTTCCTGGGAATTTTGAAATGCGCAGTAGAAATTATAAAACATTGGGAAAATCCCCCACCTCTGAAGTCAGGAGGCATTAATTTGTGCAGCTTGCACGCCGGTACATCTTAATGTGACCCAGGCGGATGACCCTGAAGTCATCTCAGACTCGACCTCTCTCCTGAGCTCCAGACATTCAGCAAAGCGCCCACCAGAACAGATCTGTGTCTAGATGACTCTCAGCACTGTCCTCGTTCCCCTTCACTCCAGCTGCCTGTTCTCCCAGCAGAGCATTCTCTCAGTCCCTTAAACTGGAAAACTGGGAACAACCTCAGTCCCCTCTCTTTGCCTCACCGCTCCCACAGGTCTGCCCAGGACCTACAGCTCCCCTGCCTCTGGCCTGTGCCCCACCCCCCCGCCCCGCCACCACCACCCTGTCTCCATCCCTGGGACGTTGGGCAGGCCACCTCCATCCTTCTCTCCACCTCTGCTCTGCCCTTCCTGCCACCCTCCCACGCCCCAATCCCTATCCTGCTGCCAGGTTGAGCTTTCAAAAATGCAAATCTGATCACTGTGCTTAAAACCTGTCAGGAGTCCTCACTGCCCAAAGGGAAAAGTACAAATTCCTTAGTGCAGCCAAAAAATAACGGCAGCGCACAGAGACTGGGAATTATTAGATACTCTTCTTTACCTGGATTATCTCATTCAATCCCCTGAAAATCCCTATAGGATACGTACCACTGCTATTTACCACCTCCGTCCTACAGGGGAGGCCCAAAGGGTACGGAGCTGGCCCACGCAGCAGGGCCTGAGTTCAGGCCTTGAGTCCACCAGGCCACGCCAGAGCTCACGCCAGAATCCTGCCGGGTCTTCCCTTTCTAGTCTCATCTCCCGCCTGTCCTCTCTGTCCACTCTCACTCCAGGAACACCAACTGCTGCGGCTTCACGGATGAGTGAGCAGTTCATCCCCCACGCCTGGTCCAGGTCACTCACTCAGCCTGGAATCCCCGCCCCACCGTGATTGGCCCGGTGACAGCCTTCTCGTAGTGCATGAGGACTCCGTGAAGTGCTCAGAATCACCTGGCCCCCCTTGCCCCTCTGCCAGGCCCCTCACAGTAAAACTGACCTCTCCCTTCTTTGTTTTTTTTCAAAAATGTCTGGTGAAGGAGGGATCAGGTTTTCACTGGCCTTTCTGCCTTCAACAGAGTGATGCTGGATCAGTGAACAAGTTCTAGGAAACAAATCACTTCCCTTCTTCTTTTTTTTTTTTTGCTTTTTTGATGTACACCATTTTTAAAGTCTTTATTGAATTTGTTATAATATTGCTTCTGGTTTATGTTTTGGCTTTATGGCTGTGAGGCATGTGGGATCTTAGCTCCCTGACCAGGGATCGAACCCACACCTCCTGCATTGCAAAGTGAAGTCTTAACCACTGGACTGCCAGGGAAGTCCCACTTCCCTTCTTTTGAGGTCATTTTTCTCCTCTCTAAGATAACCTCAAAAGTCTCCTACATGTAAGATAAATAAGTACCGGGGTCGTAATGTACAAGAGGGTGACAATGGCTAACACTGCTTTATGGTGTATTTGAAAATTGTTAAGAGAGTAAGTCCTGAAAGCTCTCATCACAAGGAAAAAAAGTTTTTCTAACTATGTAAGGTGATGGATGTTGAGTAAACCTATTGTGGTAATCATTCTGCAACACACATGAACGCCAAGTTGTGCTCTATGCCTTAAATTTACAGTGCTGCATGCAATTATCCTTCTGTAAAACTGGGGGGAAAAAAGTCTCACACAGCTGTAAAAGCCTACTGTTTATAACATAAGAAAAACCTTTCATATCTTCATTGTCACATACTTTGCCCTATTACCCAAAGTGACTTATTAAAAAAACATTAGGCTGATATACAACCAAAACTGCCTCCTTGTTCAGAAAATTCCCTGCTTCCCCCTTCCTTCTCCTGTCAGTGTGGGGTGGAGAGCATCATTCTGGAATCTGACCGGTCTGCCTGGAAACAGTTCTGGCTTTGCCGTTGCTAGCTGTGTCCTGTTGGCTATGTTATTTCATCTTTCTAAATCTATTTCCTTACCTCAGAAATGGAGACAAAAATCTACCTTACAGGATTATCATAAAGGAAAAAATGAGAAGATATTTTAATATGATTAGCACAGGGCTTGTAGCATCATAGATCCTCAATAAATGATACTGTTACTGTACATTAAAACACTGTGAAACGGGGTCACGAAAGGACCTTGGGCAGGTCCCCTTCGGGAGGTTAACCAACATATGAGAATCCGGAGAAAATGCTGCAGAACATGGTAGAATAAACGGAGGGACAGCATTCTAGAGAGCTGGTTAAGGGGTATTTCTCCGGAAGTCAAGGGTCTGCGTATTGTATTGGCTATTTTACGACTCTGGGCTTTTGTTTCGAAATGGAGGCTCACGGTGCTTTAATAAGAAAAGCTTAATGACGCATCTGCTACGTGTCAGAGGAGCTGTGATCTCGGTCACTGCTTACATCAACCTGTAAACTAGGTATCGTTATTCTCATCTTAAAGATGAAAACTCAGGCTCAGAGGAGTATAAACCCAAAGTCACCGGGTTCAACCCTAGTAAGTGGCACAAAAGCAAGGTGGCCTCCGGGCACTGTAGGAGACGTAGTCCAGGATGTTGTAAACTATCAATTCCTCCCTCTGGAGGTGAAGAAACACTAACTTGAAAAGCACCTTAAAAGGAAACGAACATATAACCTCAATTCACTCGCCGACTGAGTAATAAGCTCAAGGAATAAAACTCCACTCCTAATGCCTCCTTGGGGAATTACCTTCAATAAAAATGATCCTAAAATACTTCACATACAGTGAAAAAGCTACAGCTATCTTTTGTGCATCTGTCATCAGTGCCTTCAGAAGACTGCGTCCTCGAGTGCTGTTTTGGGGAAAGGATGAAAGCCACGGGCCAGATGGATTTCACAACGAAGCCCCAGCTGACCGGCCCTTCTGGGGCGGTGGGGGGGGGGTCTTCTTACCACGGGTGCCGAGCCGCTTGTTCACACGTGTATCTTTTATTTGGATCTCTCTCCATCAGGTTCCGGATGAAGTCTTTTGCTGTTCAAAAGAAGGCACGAGGGGAGGAATCAGCATGTGGCTTGAGGTATGACAATATGATCCCCGGGGGTCTTTGGGACTATCCAGGGTACCAAGAAAAACATGAGACCAGCCTTCCACGGACACTGGGGACCTGGGACAAAAAGGCAGGCGGGACCGACATCTGGGGAAAAGGGAAGCCAAGGTTTCCGAGCGGTGACCCAGTGAATGAGGCGGCAGCCCGGCCAGGCCTGGGACCCCCCTTCCCAGCTTGAAGTCCCTTCCTGCTGACAGCGAGCGGCACCTTTGGTTCAGAGAAAAGATGAAATACCTCTGTTACCAGGTGTCTCTCACTCAGCTCGCCGCTGCCTTAGGGAGCTGTTCTGTTGATGTCCTCATGTTAAGACATCACTGATTCGACAAGACCTCCCCAGTACCCACCAGGCTCACCAGGGGCTGGGCCAGTGCTGTGGACGCACAGCCCTCCAGAAGCACCCCCTGCAGCCCAGGCGGGTGACTACAGACAGCGAGCGGGAAATTACAATGCCGGGACGTGCCCCAGTGGGGACGCAAGGACGGCGTGTTCCCCAGAGCAGGACGCGGCGCGCACGAGGGGCTGGGTCCCAAAGCTGGGAGATGACACGAGCCAGGCAGGAAATCTGTCACCTCGTGGGGCATGGCAGCCCACCGCCCACAGGGCTGGACTTCTGGGGGACGGCTGCGCCCTTCCTGGCTGAGAAGTAAACTAGTCCCCATGCGGCTCTTTCCTGCAAGCCTTGGAGAACTATAGTCTGGTCCCAGATTTTAGAAGATTAAGTAAGAAAGCAGCGTGTTTCCAGTTAGGAGGAAATAACACAAATAATAAAATATGGTATTTTAAAAAGTCATTCATTATTTCCTGTGATCCTTATACCATCCACCAGCGTAGAGGGTGTACTATTACCGTCCTCACCTTGTCAGGGAGGAAACTGAGGCTGGAGAAATTTCATCCGCTTACATGGGCCTTGGGTTTGACTTTTATCCCTGGGGGGGGAAATGGTGAACTTCCCTAGGAATGTTTTGTGTGGCACAGTGGCTGAGATACAGCTCTGGAGTGAGGGCATGGGTTCAAACCCCAGCTCTGCAACTTACTAAAAGTTATTTCATCTTCTGGGCCTCAGCTTCCTCATCTGTCAAATGGGGCTAATAGTAATCCCCACCTGACAGGCTGTCCTGAGGACTGGGTGAGCTAGCACAGGTGTGGAGCTTCTAGTGCTCAGCACACAGGAAGCACTCGATAAACACAAGCTAATACTGCCTCATTCCAGAGCACCCGGATCAGGGCACAGCCACGAGTGGTGGAGGAGTAAGTCCGCATCCCTCAGCCTGGCTTGGGACACGTGCCCCAAGCTGTCCTCGCTTCGAAAGTCAAGTTCGCGTGTGTAGCATCCTTACGAGCCTCAGGACCGTTCTGAGCTTCCGGGGCCTGTTGGAGACTCAGGTGGTCTGGGTGTAGGGGTCCGAGGAACTGCCCATCAGGAGCCGAGAGACCTACCAGAGTCAGAGATGTCATCCCAGTAGGGGGAGTCGAACTCATATTCTGCCTTGAGAATCTGCTCAAAGAGCTTGGAGTCATTTTCGTCGTAGAAAGGCGGGTAGCCACAGAGCCTGGAAGACAAGAGGGCGTGAGGGTCAGAACCGGCTGTGGATCCAACACCACGTGGTGGCTGGACACGCTGCCACTTCACTCGAGTGGAGAGAGCCTGCACCGTGTGTGTTACACACACAATCTCAGCAAAGATCCCACACGTTCTATGGGCACATGTGGCACAGAAGTTAAATTGTGATTTCACAGGCAGCAAAAGGGTTATTAACCCAGATGGTGACTGAGGGGAAACACATACGCTTAGTTCATCCCAACGCTTTGCACGCTACTCACCAGAGTCCCGCACACCCTGCACACCTACCAGGCCGCCCTCTGTGTATAAGTGTTATTGATCTTATTGCCTGTGATATGGTCTCTAACAGATGATGGGTTAGTGAAACAAACAAAATATGTGTTTAATATACATTTCAGGACCTTTCCAAGTTTATTTACTAAATCATCAGAGGAAGAAAAGTAAAGTTATAAACTTGAGTAACCAAATTGCTACCAGCGGCCCCAAACTGCATAGTTTCACCCTACCATGCCTCAATCAGGTATTTGGAAGGTTACAGTTTTGCCCATTAAGATGCAATAAGCAGAAGTTGGCATACATGATAATACCAGGACCCTTTTTCCAATGAACCCTTTCAAAGTTGATTTTTAAAAGATCATATGGGAATTCCCTGGTGGTCCAGTGGTTAGGACTTGGCGCTTTCACTGCTGTGGACACCGTTTCAATCCCTTGTGGGGAACTAAGATTCCACAAGCCGTGCGGTGCAGCAAAAAAAAAAAAAAAAAAAAAAAAAAAAGATCCTATTAGGATGCTGGTGCAAGAAATTTCTAGTTCTGGAGGTACTGACAGTCATAAGAGAAGTAGAAATTTTTATTAACTACCCCCAATACAATTCGTGCCATGAAACTCCCAGGTCTGCTACCAGCTCTGAGGTGACCTTTACCATTAAAGGCCAGTGATGCATTTTCTGGACCAAAATGTCCTCATCTACTACGAAGAGGCCAGACTAGAGAATTTCTAATATTGTTTCTAGTTTTAAGATGCCGTGGGTCTATGCCTCCTTCTCCCAATTTGTTTGGCTGACTGAGAGGACCGTGGGAAAGATCTGGTCCACACTTGAGGCCCATGTAAGGCAGGCAGGGGGCAGGGTTGGGACTGGACGTCGGGAAGGGGTGAGGCTGAGGCTGCGGCCATAAGTGATGGACAGAGCAGAGGGCAGGGCTGCATTCCGGAAGGCCAGGCGCAAAGCTGGATGGCACAGAACTTGGCTCTGGGCCCGAGACAACGCACGGGGTGGCGGCAGCGGCCACGGTGAGAGAGTCCTGCCCCCAGACGAGCCCCGACTCTTCCCACGCAGCCCAACTTCGTTCAAAGCGCAGCTACAACCCTAGAGACCGTTTAATGAGAACAAGTGAACAGGAATCAACAGACTCCAGACCTTTGAGGGATTTAGGCTGTCGGCAAGTAAGAAATTTAATAAAGGTCTGAAACACAGCTTTTAGTACAATCTTCCCCTGCTCCTGCCCTCCACACAGCATCACTGGCCGTGCTGCACAGGGCAACAGCTGGTGACACTTCTAAAGGCTGTGAGACATTCTGTGGGCCAATAAGAGTCAGAATCATCTATCCCTACAAGGTTGATTCAGGGGCTAAGTGCCTGGAAAATTTCATTTTTAAAGATTTGCTGCTTTTGGCGACATGAGTAAGAGCCAGTGCTTCTGAAACCACGAAGCACATATTTCACTGCCCAGGCAAGGCTGGAGCTGAGAGATGGATACGGAAACGTTTCCCATAATGAGGATCTGGGCTAAATGAAATGTGCATATTAGGAAAAGCAGACAGAAAGAAATGTTAGTTCATCTCAGAAAATAACGAAATTTTAGATATGTGAGGTTTCTGTTTATTAACAACGGAGTGTTTTACTTTACAGTTTGGCTTTCTTTACAAGGGAAAAAAAATCTTTAAGAAAATTCCAAGAAAGATTTATTCTTCTTGTGCCAGTTTTCTTAGAGTAATCCCGATTGCTTCTGGTTTTAGCTTTTTTTTTTTTTTTTGGGGGGGGGGGGGGTTATAGAATACTGTGTTTATGTGCCTATACTGAGGATAGAGGGAAAGGAAACAGAGTTTGTGGACTAAGCTAAAATTAAGAGAGAACATTTTAAAATAAGGACTGAAACAGAACAGAAGGGCAAAGAGAAGTTGTAAAATCTTCCTCAGATCTAGAAGTTTCACGGAGTTCCCTGGTCAGGCTATTTCATGAGCAGGTTTCGGGGGGTGGCGGCGGGGGTGGGGGGGGTTCAATTAGGGAAAGTAACAGCTGTGAGCCGTTTCTATCACCATACACGGAACGCAGACTCCCGTGGTCCCGGATCCGCACATTTGCAGATTTCATCTCTGTGTTTAGAGTTTCCATATCAAACCATTTAAATAGTCTACAAGTGCTCTCACCGTGGGTCCTCAGAGATGATAAAGTCATTCCCAACTGTTCCAGGCCTAAAAGCGCATGGTTCTGAATAACATCTAAACTTGCCAACCCAACGACAGAAGGTCACGCCCACGACGGGAAACTCGCCTTCAGGGGCTCATCCTTCGCGTCCATCCCAGCCTCAGGACGGCCATCCAGGGAGAAGGCTCACACCTCCCATCTCCCCTTTGCTACTTAGTCTGTCAGCTCATCTACCTTGGCACACTTACAACAAACATACTACTAGAGTCGAGTGTAGCCTCGACTGAGCGCTTATTTTGGGTCAAAAACTCCACCAAGCACTTTGCTGTTTTATCTCACTTAAACCTCACTCCCCCAGGGA
Source organism: Hippopotamus amphibius kiboko (assembly GCF_030028045.1). Taxonomy (NCBI): domain Eukaryota; kingdom Metazoa; phylum Chordata; class Mammalia; order Artiodactyla; family Hippopotamidae; genus Hippopotamus; species Hippopotamus amphibius. The sequence continues at coordinate 117,100,332 of NC_080189.1, read as the reverse complement.
CTTCCCTGGCAGTCCAGTGGTTAGGACTCCGTGCTTTCATTGCAGGGGGCATGGGTTCCATCCCTGGTCGGGGAACTAAGATCCCGTGACATGCAGCACCCCCTCCTCAAAAAAAAAAGGATTAAAGAAAATTAAAAAAATAAAAATAAACAAAAACCTCCCCAAAACACACACACAAAAAACAAAAACATCCCCTAACTCCCACAGGGTGTACATCCCCGACACCTTCCCTGTACCCTTAGAGCCACCCTCCACTCTGCTCTGTCCCTGGGAGGCTGACCTGTACAGAGGGTTGACTGAGGGTTGAACTCTCTGACATCTGGTATGGGGTCGGCCAATGGGGGCTCCAGGGGAGATGAGGAAGGAAGGAGGAAGTCAGGGCAGGGTGAGTGATGCCCTGACCCCTCCCAACCAGTGCTCAGGTTACACCCCTGGGCTGAGGGTCATTGCTGCTCTCAAGGGAGAGGACTCTACCAGACTCCCTTGGGTGTGGTAACTGCTTTCTCCCTCCATCACTGAGGGTCTAAGGGTGTCTGTGGCTCAGCTGCTATAAACCTCAAGGTGACGATGCTATTCCTTGTGGTCCTCTCACACCAGAGCCTTATATACAGTCCCTCGTACAATTCTCACTTTAAAGTCAGAGAAACTAAGTTGCAGCAAAGCCAGGATGTGGGCCCTACCTGTCTGATTCCTGGTCTATGTTCTTAACTATTTTGCTTGTTCACTAAAGGGAAGGAAGCTTGAGAACTGAACCTTTTGTTTCAGTCTTGACTTTGAATTCTCTCTGCAGGTCATTTTGTTTGCCCACTGGCCCCTTTATCTACACATAGAACCTGGGGATTGGACCCTACCTCCCCAATCCCATTTCCCACACTCTGAGTCTAGTTGCTAAGATGCTTAGGGTTGGTTTGCTGCCCACTGGGCACTTTTTGTTTCTGGACCAAGGTAAAGGTATACACTCTTCCTGGCTGCCCTCCCTTGGCCCCTTCCATCGACTCAGGCGCACCCCTGGACACTAGCTGGGCTGTTACTAGGAAGACGCAGCCCCCCGCTGCCAGGTGGGGTTGGTGCCCTGCTCTGTGTTTCCACAGCAGTGGACAAAGCTCCATGCTGACACTTCCTACACTGCATGCTGCCCTGACCTGTCCACAAGCTCTTTAAGGCAGGACCATGCCTTACGTCTTATTTTCGTCTTTGGATTCTCAGTGCATGGGCCGGGGTCTACCCATGGCAGCTGCTGGGTAAATGTTTGAATAAACAAAGATGCTCTTGAAAAAGGCTTCATCATTAGCTGCTGAGCCCCCTGGCTGGGCTCTGAAACAGAGACAAGGATCAAGGAGGCAGGAGGGCCCACTCCTGCCCAGCCCAGGGAGCCCTCACAGCTCCCACCTACCCTGACTCCTCCCTCTTGTACATCACCCCTCCCGGGAGGTGGTAAAAAAACAATGCTCTGTGTCATTGACAGATGTTCCACAAGAATCCAGTGTGCAGGGCCAGGTGCTGGAAGCAACCTGGCCTGTGTCTGTAGAGAGACTACAGTGGGTTACCTGAAATGCCACTTTTGTCGTGTGGACAAGTTTCCTAAAGGAGAGGGTTTTCCACGAGGAGGACTTTTAACATAAATGAAAATGAAAATTGGCCATGGCCAACCAGGCACAGTTATTCTTGGAAAACGAAATGCTGTGACAGCATGAGAGCTCCTGCTGAGAGGTCCCGAGACTTGACTGCCGTAAGTATGCTACATAATGTTCCTCCTCTTTGTCCCCGGCCATGGATCTGTGTCCCTAAAATAACGGAGGCCTGCTGAAAAGACTTCCAAATAATGTTCAGTTGTTACCTCTTTCCCCCTTTATGTAACTTTATTGTCGTAATTCACCTCAACCTTTTATGTTCTTGCACATTTCTTGGACCGTTGAATCACAGACTGAAGGTGCTGCTTTTCCTCACGGCTTTTGGCACCAGAGACAGACACAGAGAAGACAGGAAGGAGCTGGCATCAGAAGCGCTGGTGGGCAGTGAGATGTCCCCTTACACCTGTTAGGAGGGCTATTCTCAAAAAAACAAAAGGTAACAAGTGCTGGGACGTGGAGAAGATGGCGCTCTTGTGCACCATTGCTGGGGATGCAAAACGGGGCAGCCAGTTTGGAAAATGCTATGGAGGTTCCTCAAAAAATTAAAAATGGAACTACCATGGGATCCGGGAATCCTCCTTCTGGATATATTCCCAAAGGAGATGAAATCAGTGCCTTGAAGAGGTATGCGTGCTCCCATGTTCACTGGAGCACCATTCACAATGGCCAAGACATGAAAACAATCTGTGTGTCCACTGATGGATAAATGGATAAAGGTGTAGGCAGAGAAGCCATATGGTCAACTGGCTTTGCAGCTGTGAGGAGGGTGGGTTTGAGGCCAAAGACAAGTCAGCAGCTGTGCTCAGGCAAAGGAAGGACAGGAGGGTGCAGGCGGTGGTAGCTGGATGGAGGAATGGATTCCAAGAGAGGGAACATCACGAAGATGAGGTGACTAGTGATATGGCGAGGGAAGGATGCCTCCCAGGTCCCCAGGGTGGACACGGGCGTGCTGTCAACCATGGTGGAGAACACAGAGAGAAGGGCAAGTCTGGGGGTGGCCCCGATGCGTCATCGCAGCACCTGGCAATTCCAACTTCTCTTTTCAGCGGACACAGCCCCCCTCAGGGAAGCAGCTCTGGGTAGCTGGGTCCCTACAGTTAGAAGATCAACACCTAACATTCTATCCCAACCTGCCTTCCGGAAAGACAGATGGCAGGAGCGTGCTTGGGACCACGGTGGCCTGTCAGTGGGAGAGAGGACTGGAGAAAAGTGAACCTGGGTCTCTAGTGAACCAAATTCCAATATGATCATGTCCAGTAGCCTTCGTTCAGCGCTCTGGTCCCCTGAAGAGCTGCAAGGGGATGCAGGACACAGAAAACGTGCTGTCCAGAGCCTGTGGAACTCGGCAGGGCGGGGCAGAAGTCCTGCCTCACTGACCCAGGGTCACTGGGAAATCACGTAACACATACAAGCGAATTTTCTGAGCACCTGAAATGTGCTTCTTAAGTGCCCAAACATATTGCAAATATTTTACATCAAAAGCACCTGAGTGCAATAGCCTACACTGACAACTGAATCATCATCATCAGAAAACAGCAGCCCAGAACCTTTCCTTTAGTCTAACTGGAGGAAGGGCGCTGAAGGTAAAGCGAGAAGTGATTTTTCAAGGGAAGGTTGTTGCTGTTCTCTGAGGGCTGACTTTGCTTCCAGAGGGGTTTCATGGTGTGGTTTCCTCAGCCTGGAATTTAGAGAAACAAAGACACAGATTCAAATCCTGACTCCAGCAAGAACGGGTAGAGTGACTTCGGGGAAATGATACAGCCTCTCCGGGTCCCTGGTTCTTTTGCTAAATGAGGCTAACAGGGCCCACCTTATAGAGAGAGATTATAACATATATAACATACACTATATAATAATGCATATTACATATAACACATACACACATGGATGGATGGATGGATGGATGGATGGGGAGATATACAGAGAGAAGACAGAACATATGAAAGTGCCTGTCACATGGCAATCATTAACTGCCAGCTCCCTGACCCTTCTCCCCTATCCACCTTTTCCATCTCTCCAACTCCATCTAACCTCTCAGGTTCCTTCTGCTGAGACACTGTGAACTGGGACCCTGCTCACCACCAGGAAGAACAGTGGTGGGGGGAGAGAACAGATGAGTCCTGAGGGACTCAGCCCACTGTCCTACATTCTAAATGTGCAAAACAAAGCAACGCATTTTAAAATTTTGCACCAAGTCTCAGAATCGCCCACAAATGACCACACATCCCGATCTAAACGTCTAAACTGTTCTAAGAAGGGAAGGAGAGAGAAGCTGCCCTGGTCACGATCCTGTGCCCCGTGTGATGGATGCACGGGCAGGATGTCCTGGAGTCCTGCTCTGCAACCTTGATCTTTGTGCGCCCTCAATTTCACAAAGGAGCCCTCCATTCTAGGAAGAGCTCAAGCTTCCCTGAGAACACTTACTCAAAGGTATATCTGTGAGGAAAGAATATTTTTATGCAATGGGCAAAACAACAAACTTTCGTCTACATGACAAACCAAAGAAGCTGCATGGGGCCCACCCAGGCCGAGTGGGTCTCTAAAAAACACTCACAAAATCAATTAAACCTGGGCGTCCCTCCTCTGCATACTAGAGTCTGTTGGATACTTAACGACCACTGGGTAGCCACCAGTTTGCCCTTTGTCTTGGCTGTCGCTAGTTATTCAACAAGTGTTTACTGGATGAATGTCTGGGGCCCATACTAGGGAATCTGAGCTGTATTCATCTTACTCTGGTTAATAGGACAGACTTTTAAAAATAATAAAGCAATGCTTTTTAAGCTGACAAATCTCTGGTACTTAGTTGCAAGGCTCACTGAGTGGGCAAAATAGGTTTCAGTGTATTACTTGGATTTATAGGCCAGAATGACTGATGAGACCGGAATGTTTACAAAAATGTAATGCGATTACTTCAGCAACTAGAGATGTGATGATGTGCATGCCACAGCTTTCTCCTTGCAAACTTGGAAGAGACAAGGGAAGGTTCATGTATTAGAACCACATGCAGGCTGACTTCAGCAAGGCATCACTGGTGAAATGCAATGGATCAATGTCTCACATCACCCCTGAGATATGGTTAACACCCTGAAAGCTGAGAAGGAGGAAGCAGATCAGGGAAAGATCTAGAGGAGGAAGAAAAGAGACACTGGAGGGGAGACGGGAAACACGTCCCTTAGAAAGTTTACACACAACCAGAGCTGAAGACTGGGAGCGGGCAGGAGGGGAAGAAGAACAAACACTTCGCCAAGTGTGAGAAGTTAGCCCATACTCCATCTGGCGTAAAATAGTTTAAAAAAATTCTGTATACAGTAAAGGCCTGGGCTGGACAGGACATGGTCCAAAGCTGCTGTGCTGTGACCTAGGGTTCCACTGCCAAGCATGTAACTTTTTGATTCTCGCACCAGCCAAACAGACAGCACCTCCAGGAAGTCTGGGGGATGAGCACACAGGGCCCATGCCTCCTCCTGCAGGTGACACACATCTGAAGGAGGTGCAGACAAACCCACTTCCAACTCCTGCTGACAGTGGATGGGAAGGCTTGGCGGGGAGGGGGAGGAGTGAGGGGAGCTTCCAACAGCTGGAATGTTGTGTTAGGAGAAACACAGAGAAACTTTCAGCAGCTAAAATTAGTTCTCACAAGTGATGGATTTGCACTGAGGGGTGCAGACATCCAGCCTGGAGATGCTTAACACACACACACTAACGGATTCGGAGCCCTGGGCGGGCTTCCAACTTGACTTCTGCATCTAGACTTTGCTTTCTTGGTTGTGGGGCTCTAGCCCCCCCTCCCCCTCCATCCCCCCAGCTTCCTTCTCTCTCACGTTCTGCTTGGTAAGCAGTTATGACTGTGCAGACTAACAGCTGCGCTTGGGAAATGCCTTGGTACGTCCATCTCCTTGGCCTTGGCTTTTGACTGGACTTTTCACTTGTCTCCTGGCCTCCGATGGGTCTCTCCCGAGGCACCTCTGAGGACGACTGGAAATCGTTTTCATCCTCAGAGGTGCATCCTCGGAAGTACATTGTGAGAGCACAGCAAGGCGATCAGAAGCCGGGAAGTGGTCTTGTGTGCCGTCCAGCCCTGGTACGCTTGTACTTGGCATTGAGTACAGGCTCCTGGTCCCTCCATCTGAACCACCTCCACGCGCATTTCCAGACTTGCTGGTGTGAACTGGTACCTCTCCCCTTCCCACCTCCATCTCTGCTCCTCCTGGTCACAAACCCAGCTCAGACTAAGGGGTCTGAACCACGCGCGTTTCCGGAGTTGCTGGTGTGCACTGGTACCTCTCCCTTTCCCGCCGCCATCTCTGCTCCTCCTGGGCACAAACCCAGCTCAGACTAAGGGGTCTGCATTCATGACTCTTGTCACTACAGCTCCTGGCAAGCTGGCCGTCTCCCTCTCTGTGCACTCCTCGTTTTTTTAACTATCCATATATCGCCTTCCCTCCTGCCTCTGTGCTACATTCCAGACGGTAAATCTTTTAAAACATAATAAAAACCTCTTTTGATTCTTTCCTTTGCTCCGTGTGGTGCTAGACGAATTCAACATCCTGATATTCAGAGATTATGTGTTCCCCGTCACCAAGCGTTGATGATACGTAAGTTTGAAGCCAGATCAAACCTTCCAAATCATATTTTTAAAATTGTGTCTCAAACTGAATGGGACATCTTTTTTTTTCCAAGCACAGTAAGCACATCATATCCTTAGATCACTGGGTCTTGGAGGATAAACCATCGATCTCCCCTGCCTGACGGCTTTGCCAATATTTGATGACAGTCCTTCCAAGCTCAGGTCACCGCTCACTGCTCTCACGGAGCCTTCCTCAAGGCCTGGGCAGGGTTCACATCTCTCCCCTGGGAGCTACTCACCCCTCCCCTCCTGCCCCCGGCTCTTGCTTCCCATCTCAGTGACAGCCAGCAAGACCGGACTGTAAGTTATCTGTTTGCTGTCTGTCGCCTCCAGCAGACAGTCTGCGCCTCCATGGCCAGGGCGGTAATAAATCCACCGCGGCAGCCCCATCAGACTGCCAGACACATATTAGGCTCAATAAATGTTAGTTAAGTGAGTGACTGTCAATCCCCTGCCTTCCATTCTCCAGGTTAAATATCCCAAAGCGTTTAGATGCTACTTAAATGGCAGTTTCCAGGAGATGATGCTTATGTGAAGTAAGAGAGCAGAGGAAGTGAGTCAAAGGAAGACCACTGAAGAAAGGCACAGAGAGAGCCTAGTGAGACCCTGGTTGGACTTCTGAACTACAGAACTACTGAATATTCGTCTACTCCAATACTTGGACATTAGTCTGAGGCTTGGACAGTCTTCTATAAACACCTCTATCACCAGGACAAGCAACCCCAAAAGCTTGGACAACCATGAGGAAACAAAGAAACACCATGCAGGCAAAGGAGCAGGAAAAAAACCCACAAGACCAAATAAATGAGGAGGAAATAGGAAAAATGCCTGAAAAAGAATTTAGAGTAATGATAGTAAAAATGATACAAAATCTCGATAACAAATTAGAGAAAGTACAAGAAACAGTTCATAAGAACTCAGAAAAACAAACAGCAATGGATAACAAAATAACTGAAATTAAAAATACTCTAGATGCTCTAACCAGCAGAATGACTGAGGCAGAAGAACGAATAAGTGAGTTGGAAGATAGAATGGAAGAAATAAACGCCACAGAGCAGGAAAAAGATAAAAAAATAAAAAGACTAGAAGACAGCCTCAGAGACCTCAGTGATAACCTTAAACGTACCAACATTCGAATTATAGGCATCCCAGAAGAAGAAGAAAACAAGAAAGGGTCTGTGAAAATATTTGAAGAGGTTCTAGTGGAAAACTTCCCCAACATGGGAAAGGAAATAATTCACCAAGTCCAAGAAGCACAGAGAGTCCCATACAGAATAAACCCAAGGAGAAATACACCAAGACACATATTAATCAAACTAATGACAATTCAACACAAAGAAAAAATATTAAAAGCAGCAAGAGAAAAGCAACAAACAACATATAAGGGAGAACCCATCAGGATAACAGCTGACCTTTCTACAGAAACTCTGCAGGCCAGAAGGGAATGGCAGGATATACTGAAAGTCCTGAAAGAGAGAAACCTACAGCCAAGAATACTCTACCCAGCAAGAATCTCATTCAGATTTGAGGGAGAAATCAAAAGCTTTCCAGACAAGCAAAAGTTAAGAGAATTCAGCACCACCAAACCAGCCTTACAACAAGTGCTAAAGGAACTTCTCTAAGTAGGAAACACAAGAAAAGGAAAACACCTACAAATACAAACCCAAAACAATTAAGAAAATAGTAATTGGAACACACATGTCAATAATCACTTTAAATGTAAATGGATTAAATGCTCCAACCAAAAGACACAGACTGGCTGAATGGATACAAAAACAAGACCCTTCTATATGCTGCCTACAAGAAACCCACTTCAGACCAAGGGATACATATAGACTGAAAGTGAAGGGATGGAAAAAGATATTCCATGCAAATGGAAGTCAAAAGAAAGCTGGAGTAGCAATACTCATATCAGACAAATTAGACTTGAAAGTAAAGACTATTAAAAGAGACAAGGAAGGGCACTACATAATGATCAAGGGATCCATCCAAGAACATATCACAATGGTAAATATCTATGCCCCCAATATAGGAGCACCTCAATACATAAGGCAAATGCTAACAGCTATAAAAGGGGACATCGACAGTAACACAATTATAGTGGGAGACTTGAACACCCCACTTACATCAATGGACAGATCATCCAAACAGAAAATAAATAAAGACACACAAGCTTTAAATGACACATTAGACCATCTCGACTTAATTGATATTTATAGGACATTCCATCCAAAAACGACAGACTACACTTTCTTCTCAAGTGCACACGGAACATTTTCCAGGATAGATCACATCTTGGGTCACAAATCAAACCTCAGCAAATTCAAGAAAATTGAAATCATATCAAGCATCTTCTCAGACCACAACGCCATGAGACTAGATATCAATTACAGGAAAAAAACTGCAAAAAATACAAACACATGGAGGCTAAACAATTCACTATTAAACAACCAAGGAATCACTACAGAAATCAAAGAGGAAATCAAAAAGTATCTAGAAACAAATGACAACGAAAAAACAACAACCCAAAACCTATGGGACGCAGCAAAAGCAGTTCTAAGAGGGAAGTTTATAGCAATACAGTCCTACCTTAAGAAACAAGAAAATGATCAAATAAACAACCTAACCTTACACCTCAAACAACTAGAGAAAGAAGAACAAAGAAACCCCAAAGTGAGCAGAAGGAAAGAAATCGTAAAGATCAGAGCAGAAATAAATGAAAAAGAAAGGAAAGAAACCATAAGAAAAATAAATAAAACTAAAAGCTGGTTCTTTGAGAAGATTAACAAAATTGATAAACCATTAGCCAGACTCATCAAGAAAAAAAGGGAGAAGATGCAAATCAACAGAATTAGAAATGAAAAAGGAGAAGTCACAACGGACACCTCAGAAATACAAAACATCATGAGAGACTACTACAAGCAACTATATGCCAATCAATTGGATAACCTGGAAGAAATGGATACATTCTTAGAAAAATACAATCTTCCAAGACTGAACCAGGAAGAAATAGAAACCATGAACAGACCAATCACAAGTACAGAAATTGAGGCAGTGATTAAAAATCTCCCAACACACAAAAGCCCAGGACCAGATGGATTCACAGGCGAATTCTATCAAACATTTCGAGAAGAGTTAACACCTATCCTTCTCAAACTCTTCCAAAATATTGCAGAAGGCGGAGCACTCCCAAACTCATTCTATGAGGCTACCATCACCCTGATACCAAAACCAGGCAAAGATGTCACAAAAAAAGAAAACTACAGACCAATATCACTGATGAATATAGATGCAAAAATCCTCAACAAAATACTAGCTAACAGACTGCAACACCACATTAAAAAAATCATACACCACGATCAAGTGGGGTTTATCCCTGGGATGCAAGGATTCTTCAATATACGCAAATCAATCAACGTGATACATCATATCAACAACTTGAAGGATAAAAACCATATGATCATTTCAATAGATGCAGAAAAAGCTTTTGACAAAGTTCAACATCCATTTATGATAAAAGCTCTCCAGAAAATGGGCATAGAAGGAAATTACCTCAACATCATAAAAGCCATATATGACAAACCAAAAGCCAACATTGTTCTCAATGGAGAAAAACTGGAAGAATTCCCTCTAAGAACAGGAACAAGACAAGGGTGTCCACTCTCACCACTGTTATTCAACATAGTTTTGGAAGTGTTAGCCACAGCAATCAGAGAAGAAAAAGAAATTAAAGGAATCCAAATTGGAAAAGAAGAAGTAAAATTATCACTCTTTGCAGATGACATGATACTATATATAGAAAACCCTAAAGACTCTACCAGAAAACTGCTAGCACTCATTGATGCGTTTAGTAAAGTAGCAGGATACAAAATTAATGCACAGAAATCTCTTGCATTCCTATACACTAACAACGGAAGAGCAGAAAGAGAAATTAAGGAAACTCTCCCATTCACCATTGCAACCAAAAGAATAAAATACCTAGGAATAAACCTGCCTAAGGAGGCAAAAGATCTGTATGCAGAAAACTTTAAGACATTGATGAAAGAAATCAAAGATGACATAAACAGATGGAGGGATATACCATGTTCCTGGTTTGGAAGAATCAACATCGTGAAAATGACTGTACTACCCAAAGCAATTTACAGATTTAATGCAATCCCGATCAGATTGCCAATGGCATTTTTCACAGAACTAGAGCAAGAAATCTTACGATTTGTATGGAAACGCAAAAGACCCCGAATAGCCAAAGCAATCTTGAGAAGGAAAAATGGAGTTGGTGGAATCAGGCTTCCTGACTTCAAACTATACTACAAGGCCATAGTGATCAAGACAGTATGGTACTGGCACAAAAATAGAAAGGAAGATCAATGGAACAGAATAGAGAACTCAGAAGTAAGCCCAAACACATATGGGCACCTTATCTTTGACAAAGGAGGCACGAGTATACAATGGAAAAAAGACAGCCTCTTCAATAAGTGGTGCTGGGAAAATTGGACAGCAACATGTAAAAGAATGAAATTAGAACACTTCCTAACACCATACACAAAAATAAACTCCAAATGGATTAAAGACCTACATATAAGGCCAGACACTATCAAACTCCTAGAGGAAAACATAGGCAGAACACTCTTTGACATACATCAAAGCAACATCCTTTTTGACCCACCTCCTAGAATCATGGAAATAAAATCAAGAATAAACGAATGGGACCTCATGAAACTTAAAAGCTTTTGCACAGCAAAGGAAACCATAAACAAGACTAAAAGGCAACCTTCAGAATGGGAAAAAATAATTGCCTATGAAACAACGGACAAAGGATTAACCTCCAAAATATACAAGCAGCTCATGCAGCTTCATACCAAAAAAGCAAATAACCCAATCCACAAATGGGCAGAAGACCTAAATAGACATTTCTCCAAAGAAGACATACAGATGGCCAACAAACACATGAAAAGATGCTCAACATCACTCATCATCAGAGAAATGCAAGTCAAAGCCACAATGAGGTATCACCTCACACCAATCAGAATGGCCATCATCACAAAATCTGGAAACAACAAATGTTGGAGAGGGTGTGGAGAAAAGGGAACTCTCCTGCACTGTTGGTGGGACTGTAAGTTGGTACAGCCACTATGGAAAACAATTTGGAGGGTCCTTAAAAAACTACAAATAGAACTACCATATGATCCAGTAATCCCACTCCTGGGCATATACCCAAAGAAAACCATAATCCCAAAAGAAACTTGTACCATAATGTTTATTGCAGCACTCTTTACAATAGCCAGGACATGGAAGCAACCTAAATGCCCATCAACAAATGAATGGATACAAAAGATGTGGCATATATATACAATGGAATATTACTCAGCTATAAAAAGGGATGAGATGGAGCTATATGTAATGAGGTGGATAGAACTACAATCTGTCATACAGAGTGAAGTAAGTCAGAAAGAGAAAGACAAATATTGCATGCTAACTCACATATACGGAATCTAAAAATGGTACTGATGAACTCAGTGACAAGAACAGGGAAGCAGATACAGGGAATGGACTGGAGAACTCGAGGTATGGGAGGGGGCGGGGGGTGAAGGGGAAACTGAGAAGAAGCGGGAGAGTAGTACAGACATATATATACTACCAACTGTAAAATAGTCAGTGGGAAGTTGTTGTATAACAAAGGGAGTCCAACTCGAGGATGGAAGATGCCTTAGAGGACTGGGGCAGGGAGGGTGGGGGGGAATCGAGGTGGGGGCGTCAAGGAAGGGAGGGAATATGGGGATATGTGTATAAAAACAGTTGATTGAACCTGGTGTACCCCCCAAAAAAATAAAATAAAAAAAAATAAATAAAAAAAAAATAGAAAAAAAAAAAAAGAGAGCAGAGGAAATGAAATGTTTTTCCATTTGGCCCCAAAGTGCACCATTCAGTGTATAAAACGAGATATTTCCTCGCTGCTTCCGCTGGGTGCCCTCTCTACCAGGGCCTTTGCAAAGACAAAGGCACCGATACGGGTGGATTTCACCTTCCTTGAGGTCACTGGCAGGAAGTTGCTCCCACCACCATGGAAAATGCGGAATTTCTTTACCTCAATGCACGGCTTGTAAAATTTCCTCCGTCACCCCGTGCACATCTCTGCACTCACTTTTTGAAACCAGAGACTATTTTGTGTTTGACTCTTTCTTAAGGGTTAGAGGTGAACCACCTGTCGATAGACAACCAATAGTCTTTCTTCCAAAGCAGCAGAGAGAGGGTCACAGGCCCATCGATGAAGCTGAAATATGGTCAAGCAGGACTTGTAAACAAAAGGGATTTAGGCACCCGTAGGGTCTACCCAGTACAGACTACGGATGGGGAGAAACTGGGTACCTTTCTAAAAATCCTCAGAAAGCAGCCACACTGAAATGCAGCTGGCAAAGTAAGAGCAGTGAACCTGGAATTATAACCTACCATCAATGCCTGCTGAAACAAAATCAGTGAGGCTGGAATGACAAAGGAAGAGTGCAGGGTGGTGGCCCATTTTTAAAAGGCAGGAAGAAGGGGCAGCCACCCTGCACACGGCCACTCTGACCAGCCGATGCGAACACCTGTGCCCCTTTGTCAGAAATCACCTTTGGGAGAGAAAGGTGACCTGGAGCCCATGCTGGGCTTTATGAAAACACCCAAGGCCATCCAACTCCATTCAACTCCACTGCTCTGATCCCTCCTTCACTCACAAAATTCCCTGTTCGAATTTGCTTTCTCCTAGCGTGTTTCTCCTGGAACTTGCTAGTTTGATGATGTGACCATCCCCTTAACGTGCAGGGCACGCATCTCACTATGATTTAATAAATGGACACTGTGTCTTTTTTTTAAATCTTTCTGGAGTCTGGCTAGCGTGAGTCAATTCACTGGCATCATCTGAGCAAAGGGAAGCAACAGATCTCATTTTGTTTCTAAACGTCGGAAGCCAAAGTTCAGACCGTGGACCCCACGGCGGCCTGGACGTGGCAACGTGTGCTACTTTGCAAAGTTCACGAACGTACGATGACTACTGCCTGCTGACAGTGCCGGGTAATGATTCCTATGGGGGTGAACGGTCCTCGTACTGAGAGTGGTAACCACCACCACAACACCCCAGGCGCGGATGCTCCCTGGGGTCAGTAGTCACACCACTTTCTCTCCTGCTGAAGCTTGCGTCCATGCTCCTCCCTGCGTCACACGTGTCCACAGACAGGCAGCCGTCAGCGGTGGAAAGAATGATGACTACCTCGGTGAGGAGAAAGAGGACCTAGCATGTGGGTTAGGCATCCTTCGTTCCATTCTTACAAAGCTAATTATGCTGTGTACATGGGCCAATTTATTTCTGTGACCTAGTTTAAAAACCGAACAATACAGGAGGCCAGTCAGAAAGTAAGGGTATGACCTAAAGTATCTGCCTGGGATTTCCTCTAGGCAGAGAGGTCAGAGGTCACAGCACGGGTACGTGTCCTCACCACCCATGGCAAGTCCAACCTAACCATCCAGCCTGCCCTGATGCCCTAATCTCCTTAAGAGCTCAGTTTTTATACCGGCAAACATTCACCGTGTTTCTCCACGGCATGATGTATCCCTGGGCAGAATATAGGCAAGGGATCATTCAAGGATCTCCTTGAACTTGTGAGCAGAAAGGCAGCCTACATGGGATCACATGGTCGAGTCTGCTCTATGAGATACTATCATCTCAAGGGGGGAAATTTATTTCCTTGGAACTTGGCTATCTTGGCTGAGCCAACCTCTTCAGGCTGGACACCAGAGATTCATCACGGTGTCCAGCCCACTGCACCCTCAATCCTTCCCAGCAGCTTAGCTACTCAGGCAGAGATGTTTTTTTGCAAGTCCTGATCCCAAAAGGAAGCTTCCTGGCAGGGTAAGGACCTATCAAAAGGGTTTTAAAAAATGAGTCTCCTTGTTAGGAAAAAAATATTTCTCCTGCCAAATGATGGATAACAGAAGTGAGTGCGGAGACCAAAAGAGAACCAATTCATCAAGGATCTGCACGGACAAAATGAAGGATGCCTGCATGGCTCGTGGAGAGGAGAACATGTGGTGCCTGTCCCAGCCACCGTCGCTGCAATCTGATATCTCAGGGTGACAGGTTTATCAAACAAAAATAATGCTGCTGCACTCCCCCCAAATGGCAGAGGCTGACCTCTTCCCATTGCAGGTGACATGAAGAATGAGGGGCTCTGGGCTTCCCTGGTGGCACAGTGGTTAGGAATCTGCCTGCCAACACAGGAAACACGGGTTCAAGTCCTGGTCAGGGAAGATCCCACATGCCATGGAGAAACTAAGCCTGTGCGCCACAACTACTGAGCCTGCGCTCTAGAGCCCATGAGCCACAACTAATGAGCCTGCATGTCACAACTACTGAAGCCTGCACGCCTAGAGCCCCTGCTCCGCAACAAGAGAAGCCACCGCAATGAGAAGCCCGTGCACTGCAACGAAGAGTAGCTCCTGCTCTCTGCCCCGTGCGCAGCAACAAAGACCCAACACAGCCAATAAATAAAATAAATAAATTTAAAAAATTAAAAAGAAAAAGAATGAGGGGCTCTGCACGGATCCCCGGGGGATCGCCGGCTTCCCTGTGGTCAACAGCCACTCAGCAGCCTCCCTCACCAGTCTTCAGACCAAGGGTGGGTAGGGAAGTCCAGGCACAGTGGATCCATGCGAAGTAGCCGGAGTCTGAGGCTGAGGCCCACGAGCTCTAACTTCTGACACTAGGTCCACCGGAAGCTACCCTGTGCCGGGAACACCAACCCGGCCAGAGCCTTTCACAGGATATTTCCATCAGTCCTCAAACATGCCTCAGGCACCCCTGTTCCTGTGCCCGCAGCCCTCCCCTGGCTGGGATGCTATCCTCTCGCATCTCTGCTCATGCGAGTCTTTTCCAACCTTCCAGACACCCCTGGAATGGTGGTGCCCCCTTCCTGAATACCCCCATCCTCCTCAGGGGTGGCTTCATCCCAGGAACCCCTAGGGCTGTACACAAGCCTGGCGTGTCACTCAGTCTACTTAGGGAACTACTGCTCCATCACATACACTGTTAGCGCTCTGATGAGAGGCGTCACGTCTTTGTCGTCTTGATTATCTGTAGCACCGTGTGCAGTGCCTGGACTAGAGCCTGTATTCAAGAAATCCGCTTGCTGACCCTGATGGTGGTGGTTTTTTTTTCTTTCTGGCCGCACCACGTGGCACGTGGAAGTTCCCCGGCCAGGGATCGAACCGGTGGCCCCTGCAGTGGCAGTGCGGAGTCTTCACCACTGGACCACAGGGAAGGCCCATGATAGTAATGAATCTGAGGCCAGCGGTTCTCCAAGCACAGCCCCATTATGCAGCAGTTTATGTCTAGGAATTGGCCTTTCACTCATAAGGATCTGAACATCTTGGAAGGTACAAATGAGATGTCCAAAGTCCACTCATTCTCTGCTTGAGACTCTCAGAGCTCTGGAAGGCACCAAGGAAGACAAAAACCCAGGCTGCCATTTCGAAGTCTGACACAATCATGAAATCAACCTGAGACTAATCCGTAAGGCAAAGCTTAAACCACCAAGTTTAGGCTTATCAAGTTTATACTTAAAACAGAAACAAAGGAATACAGTATTTCTTTGCTTAATGGCTCTACGTGAACTCAGCCAAATATTGTATTGTCTACTGCAGTAAGGATTGAGGTACTACTGCTCAGATCATACCCAGATATGTAAGTCAGTATTTCTACTCCAGACTTCTGAACTCCACACGTGCTGACACTAGTCAATGGGTATCTCAGAGGCGAATCCAGTTCAACATGTCCAGAATGAAATTCTTAATATCACCTACCTCCCTAAACTTGTTCCTACACCACTCTCTTAGCCATCTGCCCAAAACTTGGGGCTTATCCTTGAAACATTCCTCTCCTTCACATCCAAAGTATATCTATCACTCCTCCTGCATCCCTGGTAGAAGCAACCATCACCACTCATCTGACCTAAGCCTCTGAACCAGTTACCACCCTCCACTTCTGCCCTGTCCAATCCCTTGTTCACAGAGTAGCCAGAATAATACCCCAGTGAAAATCAGATCAGGTCACACCTCTGGTGAACCCTTCTTTGGCTTCCCACCACACCTGGGTTAAAAGCTAAGCCTCTTGCTGATATCCTGTCCTGATACTCTAACCATGTTGGCCTTCTGATATTTTCCTACCTATGGGCCATGGCAGACATGGTTCATTACGAAATGCAAATCCATTTCCTGCCTTCTTTCTCACTAGCAGAACTGTGATTTCACTCAAGGGTACACTGCACTGTTATACAAACATTTGATGTCATTGTTATTATAAAGTGGGTGCCACACCTGACCTGAAATGTCCATGTTTTGGGGGGATGCTGCTGTAATTCTTTCACTAAGCTCAGCAACACCAAACCATTTACTATGGACTGACTCTGTAATCCAAATTCATATGCCGAAACCCTACCCCTCCAACGTGATGGGATTTGGAGATGCTCCTTTGAAAGGTGATTAGGTTTAGATGAGGTCATCAGGGTGGGGCCCCCATGATGGGATTAGTGCCCTCATAAGAAGAAATACCAGAGAGCTTGTGCATACCCACCTGCTGTGCCCCCCCCACTATGTCTGTCTCTGTCTCTCTATCTCTCCCCTTCCTCTCTCCCTTCCTCTCTCTCCCTCTCTGCCATCTGAGGACACAGCAAGAAAGTGGCCGTCTGCAAGCCAGGAAGAGGGTTCTCACCATGAACCAAATCAGCTGGCACCTCGACTCTGGACTTCCAGCCTCCAGAACTGTGAGAAGTCAATATTAGTTGGTTAAGCCACTCAGTCTGTGGTGTTTTGTTGGAGCAGTATGAGCTGACTAAGGCATCACTGCTTCGTTTTAAACTGCTCATCCCAATAATGCAGTTCACACCTCCTCATAGGTGAACTGATACGTCGTACCCCAATGCCAAGACTTCAGGGAAACGATTCTATATACAAACATATATACAAAGGGAATCCATAGACACTAGTGCAGACCAGAGCAGTGGTTCAAAAGTCAGGACAGACGTAATGGAACAAATAAGCAGAAAGCCAGATGAAGGGCCATTTTTTTGCCTAGCCCCATGGAAGATTTCTCTAGACCACACCCGCCTTGGGGCTTTGCTGGAAGGGGACTGGCTTATCATTCATCTCTCTTAAGTCTTTCACAGTCAAGCTGGGCGAGGATAGGAACTTCAGTTGAGGATTTAGGGAGCCAGGTAAATAACACAGGGCCCATGGCTAGTATCTGCTCACCCAGGGCCCTCCAATATGGTACGCAAAGCTGTGTTGAGGTGAATTTATTAGGGAAGAGGGGCCACAGCTTCCATTAGATTCTCAAAATCCCCCCGCCTCCCCCCACAAAAAGGATGAAGCTACTGCAGGAGATGGCCAACGTGACCTGAAACTGAAAGCATTCTATAGTTGCAATGTGTTAGTTTTGTAGCTCAGATGAATCTGGCCTTCACCTAATTCCGTAAGCGGGAGCCCTACAGGCCAAGTATGTTATAATGGATAAAATTCTCCTGTGATAATGGCAAGAATCTATGGGCGCTGTCAGCTAAATCCTCACTAAACTGTAAAAGCTGCCCAGATGAAGGTATGCTGTAGAAAGACCATCTGCTTCCCAGATAACAAGACAAAGCAAATATGGGGGGACATTTCCAACCTTTCTCCTGTCACACACCCTCACAGCCTTTCACTGTGTGCTGTGAGCCTGTCGGCACAAAAACTTTCCCCTCCTCGGGGATGCTAAGGAGGAGAAATTCACCTCCTATAAATTACTGAAACTCACTGGCCTAAACCTACCCTGAAAGTATGTTCCATAGTAAGTGTTTGAAAGTATCACTGCAAAAAGAAATTGTAACTCAAAAAAGTCACTTTACAGTCGACTTAATAAGCAAATCAAAACATAACAATAAAAACCTAAACGGATCATCCTAAAATAATTGCAGCAAGCCTATGACCACAGCATCTCCTGGGTCATGGAGATAAGGCACCTGAGAAGAAATGAAGAATTCAAAGGCTCGTTTTTGGTTTTCGTCACGTTTTTCTTACTGTGGTTTCTGTTGGACACACCCTAATATGTTCATAGTGGTTTGTGTCCCCAGCAAAGCCAAGGTGGTGTGTGAAAAGATGCTCAACATCACTAGCTGAAACAGAAATGCACATCAAGCCCACAATGAGATACCACTTCATACCTATTACGGAGGCTATCATCCAAAAATGGAAAATAAGTGTTCGCAAGGATGTAGTGAAACTGGACTCCTGTGCATTGCTGTTGGGAATGTAAAATGGGTGTTGCCTTGGAAAACAGTATAGAAGCTCCTCAAGGAGTTCAACATAGAATTACCATATGATCCAGCAATCCCACTTTTGAAGATATACTCAAAAGCATTGAAAGCAGGACTTGAACAGATATTTGCATACCTGTGTTCATAGCAGCATTATTCACAATAGCCAAAAGGTGGAAACAACCCAAGCTTCCCTTGATGGAGGAATGGATAAACAAAATGCAGTATATACACACAGTGGAATATAATTCAGCCTCAGAAAACAACGAAATTCTGACACAGACTACAACATGGATGAACCCTGAGGACATTATGCTAAGTGAAAAAAAAACAGACAAAAAAAGAACAAATATTTTACGATTCCACTTCCATGAGATACCTAGAGAAGTCAAATTCATAGAGACACAAGGCAGAATGGTGGCTACCACGGGCTGGGCGGAAATGAATGCGCGTTAGTATTGAGTGGGTTTCAGTTTGGGGAGATGAAAAAATTCTGGAGATGGATGGTGCTGACGGCTGTGCCCCGTTGTGGACGTGCCTGATGCCACTAAATTGTACTCTTAAAAATGGTTGAAATGGTCAGTTTAGTGTACAAAATTAAATGTATGTTTTGTTACAATTTTTTAAAAAATGAAACAAGGAGCCAAGGTGGCAAGCCATACTTACAAGATATAGGCAATCACCCCGATGGACCAGCAGTCGACAGCTTTGCTATAGGGCTTCTGGGCGAGGACCTCGGGAGCTGGGAAACGACAGAGGAGAGGCACAAGTCTGACAATTTCAGTGACTATGACATGAGGTGGTTTTTGGGTTTTTGGTTTTTTTTTTAAATCAGCAATATTTATGAATCTCAATACATCAAAATAATATATGTACAGATTTTTAAATTTAGATCTGTATACACTCAAATAATTTAATGTGAAATTCAGAATCAAAATTACTATGGAATGGTGGCCTACAGAGAGAGGACTCATCTACCTATGGCACTGACCAGGATGCACACCTGAACTCACAGACAGTCTTCAGATCACATTCTGGAAGCCATCGATGACAACCTGAACAACCCACCTTGTCTGTGTTCAAATATAACCTCCTAAAAATGCTTTGCCCACCTGCTTTTCAGGGTTTTTTTGTTTTTTTGTTTTTCTGGTCTGCTACCTGGGCTGAACTTTTGATGACTCTAGAAACTGAGTAGACAGACACAATTTGGTATGTTTGTTGGCTTTTGTTACTAGACAAAAGGGGAGCGTGTGTGTGTGTGTGTGTGTGTGAGTGAGAGAGAGAGAGAGAGAGAGAGAGGCTGGAGGATATCAATCAATCAACGCACAGTCCGCAGGAGGTTATTTTACATCAGTGCTGTACTAAGCACTATAGCTCAGACTAGACAAGGGAGAGGGGAGAGAGAATATACTCAGTCTGGGCCCTGGGGTGGGACTTCACCTCAAATCAATTCAAGGAAGTATTGCTGGCTTCGGTGCAGGGCCTTTCTAGATGCTGTGGGGACAGGCAGGTGAAGCTCCCCCCTGCCCCCTTCATGGGGCTTATGATCAAGATTACACCTAAAACCTGGTCTCTGGGGTCCTACATCAGGCCTGCTCCTAGTTCCTTCTCTAAGGCTTTGGCCGGGTTATCTGTTACTATACTGCCATTTTGTTTTCTCACCTGTGAAACAGGAAAAATGCTATTGAATCTCACTTCCTTGGTTCTAACCCCCTATTCATCAAGAATCACCCACCCAGGGCCTTGGCTTCGTTTGTACTATCCCCACACTTCCTGCTCCTGGCCTGGGGCTACTGCCCTGTGCTGGATACCCACCCACCCAGTGTCTGGCACCCAGCAGGGTCTGTCATAGGTATTTGTGCAAAGAGTAAATAAACACAAGAAAGGAAGTAAACTTCTTTGCAAGTAAAACCTTTTTATGCAATTACATGTGACTGAAGTGTCTAGGATAGACTTTGCAGAAAATTGAAGAAGGCAGAGAAAGCAAAAATAGCTCTAGGTTACAAGGCACTTGTCACAGGCCGAGCTGTGTGTTCTGTGGGGTGGGGAAGCATTAACTCACCCCAACCTTTCTTGGTGGGGAAGAACTCAGCTATCATCCTCCTCCTTCCTAAGTTACAGGTGAGGGCGCACGGGGACTCAGAGATCAAGTCACTTACCCACAGGATCCAGCTGCCAAGAGGCCTCTACACCAACTTAGTCTAACCCGAATTCAGCGCCTGCATGATCTGGGTCTTGTCCTGGTCATCTCATAAACGATCTCTACTGTAATCCTTTCAACAACTCTGACAATTAACCATCACCTGCACCTGATCCATAAGGAAAATGAGCCTTTTCGGCCCCTTTTCTAACGCCACACAGGAGATAGGGACCACTCAATCTCACCCTTGTCCCCGCTCTTTCCACTGGAATCTACTGACTGTTACGGTGAGCGTTTTTTTCAGTCTGTAAGCAAAGTCCTTTTGCAGAAAAACTAACAGGGAAATCCTCCCATCTTGTTGCAGGTAAGTACCTTCCTGAGCAAGAAGAAGGAAGGACACAAACTCTTCTTGGATATTTCTGGTTATGATTGTAAGAAATAGAGTCCACAGATAACCCCCAAATCTAATTTTAGGTTTCGGCCCCAGTGCCTCCAAACTTCTCATCAGACTTCTTAAAAAAATGTAACAAGAGCAAAATAAATACACGTGTACATCTTTGCTATGTTTACCCTTCATGCAGCAGCAGCAGGAGAGAACGCTACAGAGCTAGTGAGCTCACAGCCTGGAGAAGCGGCCCTCGGATACCTGGGAGCTGGCTGCGGCCATCCTTCCTTTTCCCCGGAACTGCTAAAAGCCTATTTCTCAGATGCTTCTATTATGGCAACTGACAAAAGGGAGCCATCTCCCACAGCAAACATCTTGCTGATTTAGGCGGCAGGTGCTCTCTGAGCTGATGTTCTGCTCTGAGTGGCCACACGGGCACAGGTGGTGGGAGGGGGCTGGTTCTGCAAGAAGCGTATTTCTGAGCCTCCAGGGCCATCCTCATGGCCTGATGGAAAGTTCAAGAGAGGTGGAAAAGGCTCACACAGCAACCTCTGACCCAGCTCTTCCTCTCTGCAGAGCTGACAGCGGGTGTGAGGAGCGCCGCACCAAGGAGGTGGGCAGAGGCCCTGGCTTCCAAGCCACAGGGTCTGTAGGGCTCTTTAGGGAGCCTGGTGAGACAGCCTGGCCCAAACACGCCGCAAAACCAGATGTCAAAGGATGAGGGGATCAGGCCCAGCCCCTAGAAAGCAGGTTTGACTCCTAGGAAAAGCTAATCCTCTGTGTTCTCCTGAGTGCTCCACCCTCACAGTTTTCCAGCTCTGTGGATGTGGGAGGAAGGAGTCTTTAAAAACAATTCTCCTCCTCATCATCCTCTGTTAGAAACAGAAAGTAAGGGCTACCACCCATTGCTCAGCAAACAAAGGAATAAAGAACACGCTTCCCCTCCTGAAATGCACACACCCGGGGCCACCTGCACATCAAACCCTTTGCCTGCCGTCTGGCAAATTCACCAGTGCTTTGGAGAATTGGGCAGTGCCCTGCAGAGACTTGAAAAGCAAGTGGCTTGTTTTTATGCAACTTGGAGCTTGGATGTTACTTGGGATGTTTCGATTCTTGAAACCACAGATGACACATAATTTTTTTTAAAATATGACATTTTTGTTTAAGTAGCAAACCTTATAACTTCAAGTATATGCTTTTATATAAAAAGACTTCTGGTTTAGATCAACAGCATGGATGTTAAGGAAAAGGTGTAAATGATTAATAAACACTAGGGTCTCCCCATGGGGGGTGGAACTCTATGTACTTGTGCCAAACATGTCTTGTTCTCTTTGGTGTTGTGTCTTATCCGGGTTAGAGCAACTGCAACAAAATAGAAACATTTTTTAACCAACTGGCAGCAGGTGAACCACTTGCCCTTTGGTGAGGTTCTTAATTGCACGTGAACCACATCCAGAGGGTAAGGCCAGAAATGTAACGTCATGATAAAAGACACAACAAGTCGATTTGGAAATAAAATTCTCACCAACTTAAAATGTTTTTAAAATTGTACGATGGCATTCACGTGAATGGCTTAAATTCTATTTTCCCCTGTGATAGGATTCCTGGAAACAAATGTTCTGTGGGACATTGTTTGAACAAGCCCACCTAGCTTTAAATAGCTACCTTTCATCTCATGCAATTGTTGAAAAAAATAAATTCTCAGGCAATATTCAAAACCCTCCTGACAATTTGACGCGGTGACCAAATCATGATGAACCCCTGAGGTCAGGTGGGATGGTCCCCCCTCCCCGCACCCCCTGTTCTCTGTCTGCATTCTGCAGTTGGCCCTATTGTTTTGCCAACCTGTTGTACTCGTCTGGTTTTTGGTCCTCCTACCATTCCCTTGTTCCCTTTCAGCTGGAATGCTAGGAGAATCCCCTCCTCTCTGATCTTTTCAGGGACCCGTTTTTACTTTGAGAACCAGCCAAACTCCCTCATGTTATCCATCTTATACCACTGGCAAGTATTCAGCTGTAATTCTAAAAAGTCACAGCATCCAATTTACAAACTTTCAGACAACAAATGAGCTCCCAGGCTGAGGAGGCCCAGAGTACAGTCTATCTGGAGCCTGGGGAAGGGAAGAGGGGTTCTCTGTGCCACCACCATCTGTCCCCCAGCACCAGCAGGAGATGCCGATTAAGAACTCCTCCATCAAGAAGAAATAATTTTCTCTCCTAACTGTACCCAGCACAATTCATGTGTGTGGGAGGTTGGCAGTGACTCTGGCCACCTCCACACCTTCTAATAAAAGGAGGCTTTGAATCCAAATAACTTAATTAGAGCTATTGACAAAGAGAGCAGTCATTAAGAGGCACTGTGGCTTATCTGTGATGCCATCAGCCCCGAGGCAGAGCAGGAAAGGGCTCAGTTTCCTGGCACAGCCATAACAGAAGGGAAAGACTCAAGTGGGAGGGGCACACACATTCCTTCAGTGCATTTCAAAGTCCAGTCCCTGGGGACTGTGTGGCTATCAGTGGCAGTAGAGAGACCCACCCACCCAGAAGAGCTGAAGGGACAGATCCAAGATAGATGGCTTGTCCAACCTCCTGACTGCCCCTTAGACTTGGCTGAAGTCAGCCTTTTAGGCCAGAAGGGAGTGGCACGATATATTTAAAGTGATGAAAGGGAAAAACTTACAACCAAGAATACTCAGCAAGTTTCTCATTCAGATTTGCCAGAGAAATCAAAAGCCTTACAGACAAGCAAGAGCTAAAAGAATTCAGCACCACCAAACCAGCTCCACAACAAATGCTAAAGGAACTTCTCCAGGTGGGAAACACAAAAGAAGAAAAAGATCTACAAAAACAAACCAGAAACAATTAAGAAAACGGCAACAGGAACACACATATTGAGAATTACCTTAAATGTAAATGGGTTAAATGCTCCAACCAAAAGACACAAGACTGGCTGAATGGATACAAAAACAAGACCTGTATACACACTGTCTACAAGAGACCTACTTCAAACCTAGGGACACATACAGACTGAAAGTGAGGGGATGGAAAAAGATATTTCATACAAATGGAAGTCAAAAGAAAGCTGGGGTAGCAATACTCATATCAGACAAAAAAACAATTTAAAATAAACTGTTACAAGGAAGTACACTATATAATGATTAAGGGATCAATCCAAGAAGGAGACAGAACAGTTGTAAATATATATGCACCCATATAGGAGCACCTCAATATATATGGCAAATGCTAACAGCCATAATAGAGGTGGAGAGAATAGGGGTGCTGGCAGCTCTTCCGGGGTGACATGTGTTGGGTGTCAGGTGGGTTCCCATGTCCGTTCATCAAAAACCAGTGACACACCAGCCTCTGGTAGAGTCCTACCTTACCTTATCCATCCCTTTACTGCTGTGTGAATCACACTGTCAAGGAACAAGACTTCATGCTGCCAGAGGACATCTCTAGACTGTATTTTCAGGGCTTAGTACATTCTGGTTATTCACCAAATGGTGCAACGGAACCCAACCTACTCAACACACATGACATTATTTCTGTAAGACAATATTTTCCAAACGCCAGACAACTGATTTACAAATAAACTTAGCTGCCTCAAATATTTTTAGTGAGTAGCTACAGGAACAAAAAAATGAGAGGGTCACAAATAAATTTTGGATTGCAAGCAGCTGCCGTTTGGGAAGTCCCTGTATTAGGTACAAGTAAGATCAATTGCTAAATACATGGCCTTAAGCAAATTATTTCTGACATGAATTTGGGGGCTGAAAGAAGCAGAATTAGCCCTAATTCTCTGCGTGTGGGTGTCTGCCATTCATGCTACTCTTTTTGAAAGCTTTTCTCAAAGGGATTTCAAAATTATTAGTTCTAGGGCTAAATGGCAGAAAAGACAGTCTGTTAAATGATCTCTCAGAACCTCCTTCCTGGTCAGATCTTGGGGGCTATTAATTCAGGTTTTGGGGGGCTATTCCTGATAGAAACAGCATCTTATCAGCTTAATTCACACCAGTAAACAGAAGTTCTCTGCACGTAAGCCTCGCAGCCTCAGCAGAGCATCCCACGAGCTACCGGAGGGATCTGTGGACAGATGTTCCCTCCTTCTGAGTCCCAGGCTTAACCCACGCTCCTTAGTGAGAAAGTAGGTTCACAATTTAAAATAATTGAATTTACTGCTGTGAGACTCACTACCAACCCACTGTGGAAAATTCCACTTGGTGGGAAACATCTCCTACAAACCGAACTGTTTTATATTGATTCAGAGCAAGGATTCCTGGTAAAGGGAAGGACTCCAGAGAGTCCAAAAAGAAAAAAAAAAAAAAAAAAGAATTTCAGAAACCTTTCATGTTGTTTTTAAAACAACAAAGTTGCCCATTTTCCTTACTGAAAGAGAGGGAGGAAAAAAAGGCTTAACCAAGTGGAACTGGAAATGAGGACAGTGGCTTGTGGGGGTGGGGGCTGCGGTCACCAATCCTCAGACTCTAATAAAATAGAGAAGGAATTTCCCCATTTCCTGTGTCCAAGGATGGGCTGAGAACAATCTCTGCACAGAGAGGGGACACTGAGATCTCACCGCGTAACCACGTTCATGTTCAAGGTGATCTGTCCTCCTCTATGGATGTTCGAGGACCACGCCTCTTCGTACCTCAGAGATGACACTTCCAGTGGGAGAATGACAGGGCCACAACCAGGAGGGGCAGCCCCAGGTGGCAGGAGCAGCCCTCGATGCCGGGAAAGGAGAGCCGGTGGTCCAGAACCACGGTGGTGGTATTCTCCTTATTCAACATTTAATGGGCTGCATCCCACTTCAGGCACCAGCTTTATGGGTGACAAAAGCACACCTGACCCCTGTCACTACAGCACACCTGTCTCCAGGATGTTGAGGGCAGACACAAGCCACAGACATAATTCCAGCCTCAGCTGCCTTCCTAAGGACGATGGTTAGACTCAGACAAGATCACGGCAGGATGGGAAAGGTGGTATTGACTTTTTAAGTTTAACGCAGTCGAAATCCAACTCTGAAAATACTGAACTTACTCTAAATAAAACTCAAAAACATCCAAGGAAAGAACATACTACCTCCAATAGTCAAATGATGCGGAAGGTGCAAACAGAATGGGAAAGATACAGCTGGGGAAAGAAATCTCTGTGGCTAGTGGTACTGTAAGAAAACGCCTTCACGTTGTTCTCTAAGAACAAATTGACAGGTGTAAAGAGTAGGAGAGGTCTGGAGGATGTGAAATGGCTGTCGGGATTCAGGTTCTTGTAACTTAGAACGACTTTAGTTGTCTGGATTTAAGAAGTCTTAAACAGTTGGGCACATTGGCTTTTCAGTGAAGGAAACCTAGGCTCCACCACTTAATACACGTGTGGACTTGGGTAAGTCCCTTAATCTTTCTCAGCCTCCATTTTGTTCATCTGTAAAATGGGAACATTAATAGAGCTCAACTTTGAGGACTGTTATGAGGCTTAAAGGAAATGAGCAGCACATAACTTATGGGTATAATTAGTAGATATTATGCAAGGAAGAAAAGTTGGTAAGATCACAGGAGCAAAAAGAATGTAGGTTTTATTACTTTCTAGAATTAAGGCTGGATGGATTCTTGATATCGTTTGGTACTGTCCTTCGATTCTAGCTTAACATAACTGAAATGGTTCATAAATGAAGATTTCCCCCCTCTTGATGAAAACCCTCAGAAGTCAGGACTGAGCCAGGCCCACATGCAATGCAAGGGCAGGTCAGGAGAACTTGAATCTTAGAGCTGGAAGGAGCCAGTTGGTCCCTTTGTTCATCTAGTTCTTGATCCTGTGGTCACTTCATCACCAACACATTTACATGGTCCCCCCTTGGTTCAGGCACCAGCCTAGACACAGCAACAGGAGCAACCTGTTCACGGCTGACAGAAGGCGCTGTGGGCATGAAGACCACCTGTCCTAATATTAGAGATCCACGCAATTGACAGCCAAGGACCTCTGGCTGTGCGTGGCACCTCCGTGGCTCTGCATTTATTGAAGGAAGAAAGAGGCTGTGCTCCTTCCACATTTTCTTTCCCTGCGCCCCCGCCCAAGGGTGTAAATGCCCAGTTCTAACCAATTCTTGTTTTCACTGGCCCCAATTATAATTCTGTGTTTTTAAAAAATGTTCCTTTATTTATTTATTTGGCTGCGCTGGGTCTTAGTTGTGGCATGTGGGATCCAGTTCCCTGACCAGGGATTGACCTGGGTTCCCTGCATTGGGAGCACGGAGTCTTAACCGCTGAATCACCAGGGAAGTTCCTATAATTCTTTTTTAAAGGGGTATTTAAAAAATTATTCTGGAAGACTGGTTATAAAAATGGGTATATCCTATTTTTTACCCTAATTCTTTTAATTCTTTTTTTTAAAGTATAGTTGATTTACAGTGTTGTGTTAATTTCTGGTGTACAGCAAAATGATTCAGTTATATACATACATATATATGTATTCTTTTTCATATTCTTTTCCATTATGGTTTACTATAGGATATTGAATATAGCTGTCTGTGCTGTAAGGTAGGACCTTGTTGTATATCTATTTTATATATAACAGCTTGTATATGCTAATCCCAAACTGCTAATTTATCCCTCCCCCATCCTCTTTCCCCTTTGGTAACCATAAGTTTGTTTTCTATGTCTGTGAGTCTGTTTCTGCTTTATAAATAAGTTCATTTGTGTCATATTTTAGATTCCACATATAAGTGATAGCATATGGTGTTTGTCTTTTGTCTGACTTACTTCACTTACTGTGATCATCTCTAGGTCCTCCATGTTGGCATTATTTCATTCTTTCTCATGGCAGAGTAATATTACACACACACACACCCACACCCACACACCCACACCCACCACCATCTTCTTTATCCATTCATCTGTTGATGGACACTTACGTTGCTTCCATGCCTTGGCTACTGTCAACAGCACTGCTATGACTACTGGGGTGCATTCCCTAATCCTCTGGAGTATGTAAAACTGCTGACATCTGTGCCACCTGCTGAGACAGAGCTGACGAGACACTCAGATCAGCAGCACCTCTACCTGTCTTTAAATGAGTTTCTGTCTTTGAAAATGAACTTGAAACATCTAACCTACTATGTAGCCTATGACGTCAGCAGACAGACACACAGGCAGACGGGCAACCTGCCAACCTACAGCTCAGCCTAAGGTTCATCTGTTGCTCCCAGTTGCTGGCCTTGCCTCCCTGAGGAGGCCACAGAGAAAGGCATTTGACTTGAACTTGACTCATGTCATGTTGGGGAGGAAAGGGCGCTGAGACACAAAAGCCAGTCATGGTCAGAGATGGCAGTCTTCTTTTAACATCATGGCTTTTCCCAAGTGGGAAGGAGGCCTGGGGGTCAGGGGCCATGGGATCAAATTCCACTCTGCTAGGCAGGCCGGCAATGTGATAGGATCTTTACAAGAAGGAGCCTAAGAGAGGAGTGGCTGGTCTAATGAGAGAACACTGAACTTCTGTGTGGGCTTTACAATCAGATTGTGCGCCTGTTGAGGGATGCCTGCCTCTGTCACCTCTGACCCAGTACTGAATCAGAGGACAGAACTATAGGCTGGGCTCTGTGCCAGTGTACCTCGAGTTCCTCATCTTTCTGTGCCTCAGTTATCATCTTGAAGGGCACCCGCCACTCTGTCCCTGTGTTAGGCCTTCATGGAAAAGCATCTACTCTCACTCTCAGAGCTGCAGGTGTCCCCTCGTCCTAAGGCATACAGTCGTCCCTCAGCATATGAGGGGATTGCGGGCAGGGGTGTCCAGGACCCCCTGTGGATACCAAAACCTGTGTGTGCAGGAGTCCCACACATTAAAAAATGGCATAGGCCGCTCCTCCCCTCCCTGGAGGTGGCGTAGGGCCGGAATCTCACGGCAGCCTGGCCGCAAGGACGGGCAGGACGTCTTCGGCTTACACCGGGCGCTCCAGTCCAGAGGCTGGGACAGCTCCCGTCGCTCTTCGTTCCGCCATACCCTTCTCCACGACCTCGGTCGGGCATGTTTTCCAGGGCCCAGACGATGTCTACCGTAGAAAAGCCTCAGAAAGACAGTATCAGAGAAGGCTGGAAGATGCATCAGAGACTGAACTTCAGCAGTCAATAAAGTGAATATGAAACTTTAAAAAAAAAAAAAAATGGCATAGTATTTGCATATTACCTACGACATCCTCTTGCACACTTTAAATCATCTCTAGATGACCTGTGACACAATACAATGTTAACGCCATGTAAATCACTGCTGGTAAGCAGCAAATTCAAGTTTGATTTTTTGCAGTCTTCTGGCAATCTTTCAAGAATACTTTCAAACTGCAGTTGACTGAATCCGAGGATGTGGGACCCATGGATCTGGACGGCCAGCTGTGCTGTTAGGGATTTGCGTCCAAGGACACTTGATCCAAGTGTTTGTGCCCCTGGGGGATATCCACAGGTAGTAGAAGGGACATAGCTCCTCTGCTGGTGGATAAGTGGATGGAGTCTTAAACCAAACTGTAATATAGTTCCAAAGAGCTAGTGACACCGTGTGTCACTGAGGTGGCGAGAAGGATGTCATTGATACACTGGGAGATACACACTACTATATATAAGATAGATAACCAATGAGGACCCACTGCATAGCACAGGGAACTCTACTCAATATCTTGTAATAATCTATAAGGGAAAATAATATGAAAAAGAATAGATATATACATGTTTTATATATATATATATATGTATGTATATAACTGAATCACTTTGCTGTACACCTGAAACTAACACAACATTGTAAATTAAATAAAATGGTGGGAGAGAAAGAGGACCTTTCTATCCAGCAGTGGACTGTTCAGAGATGGTAAATAAAATTCTAAAGATCAAGGGAAATAAGATTCAGGCATACAGCTCGGAGGAGAATCTGGCCTCGGTAAGAACTACATTACAACGAGGAGGTGGTACTGAACGTGTTTACTCAGATCTGCTTCCTGCCAGCAGAATCTTCCGCCAGAGGGGTGTTCAAAAAGACAAAAAAGACAAAATGCGGTGAGGGGCTTCCCTGTGAGCATCTTAATAAGCAGGTGCTGCTTCACCTAGGTTTAGAGTACTGCAATCTGGACTGCTGGCAATTACAAACACAGCTGAAACACAGAATCGTTCCTCGCTGATGGTTTGTGTTCAGCCCAAAGTTGCAGAAGAGCAGAAGGTTCTCGGGACAGCTTCGTTCTCTCTGCTGGTTATAGGTTTATTAGCTTTTTCTCATCCTCCCTTAGAGTTGTAACTTACTAAAAATGCGTCGCAGATGAACCGCTCACTTGGATTTTCCTAGTAGCTTCTTGAATTTTACCACAGGCATGAAGAGTCCCCGTTAAAGCACCATCCTGGTTTCTCATTACCAGTCTGATCGGAGCTGGGTTACTATTCAAATGCTGCCGAAGCCAAAATGTGGCTGGTGGGTGGTGGGCGAGACCAAGGAACGGGAAGGGAGCGGAAAACAGGGAGGGCAGCTGGTATCTGGTGTTTTCAAATGTGGGAGAGACCTGGAACTCAGTGCGACGGAGGAAGAAAAATGTTCTGAGTGAGGCATTTCAGAGCAACGTGGCAATGGATAACCCCGTAACGTGTTCCTTAGAGGTTGTCCCAAGATTCCGCCTCCGCCCTGACGGGCTTGTGACCGCAACTGGATGGGTACTTTGCACTGCAGCCCAAGCTCACTGCTGAAACCTGATGAGCTACACTTCAACATGAAGACTGCTACAGTCATTCCAATGTTTTGGTTTAGAATCATTAAAAGAAAAAAAAAAAAAAAAAAAAAGAGTAAGTTCCAAACCACCACAGAGCTTCTTTCCTCTCTACCACCGCAAAATGGCACCAGTTTACAAACCATGAAATGCCATCCCAGGATTCAGGTATGGAGAGAGGAACTGTCAAGGAACTCCAGAAGGATGGAGGGTGCTCTACAAACAGTCTGAAGAGGATTTAGTGGGGTGGGGGCTCACCCAGGGCAGGGCTGGGTTTACTCTGCCCACGTCCTGATCATGAGTTCTGCCCTCACCCATGTTCACTATGTCAAGGCTGATAACAGGCGCTGCGCGCGTCTCCCCACGTCAGGAGGCCCTGTGCTCTCTGACAAGTCTGGCTGCAGCGTCCAGAGTGATGAAACGGTCGCTGCTGGGTGTCACTGAGTAGCTGCCGAGAGAGAAGTACAGAGGAAAGTTCTTATCTGGGTCCTCCGCCTACTCATCTCTGCCCTGTGTGACAAGTGATCAGTTACATAAAATCCTGTTTCAACGCTAACAGTCTGAGGGGGTGAGAACAATGGTGCAATGCTCAGAGCCGTGTACTAAAATACGGTATACTGAAGTGAACAACAAATAAAAAGCAAACTCTCCGGGAGAAAATGACCACGTAGGAGAGTGAAGATTAAAGCATCAGGAACAGAGGATCTAGGAAGAAAGATAAAAGGAACTGCATGACTTAGCCTGCTCAAGAGGATGGAGATGGATGATGTCAACTTAACTGAATTTTTTCTTGTTTGTTCTGAGTGAAGATGGGAAAAAAATGACAGTCAATATACTTGACACGAATATTTATACACGTAAAGGATACTAAGTCACACATCGGTGGAACTACAGAATGGTAGAAACAGAAAAAAATCATGGAGGTCAATCTGTAAGCAGCTTTTGGCAGGAAAAAACTCTTTGCAGGGAAGAGCTCTTTGCAGGAGGTGCCCTTTTGTCTTGTCAGTAACCTTGAACCAGGTGCCCCCACACTCTACCCATCTCCAGCCTGAGCACACCTCTCATATCTTTTGATTACACGATACTTGGCCTAACTGGTTGCTTCTTTCATAGACCAAAGAAGTAGAAATGAAGAATAAGTAATTCACAGATGATCAGATCTCTTCTTCCCTAACTTCCCCTTCGGCAATCTCGCGAACACACTGTGTGAGCAAGATATCACCTAAAGAAAGACCAGGAGGAGTCGACCAGCCTGCACACAGCCTGCATGCAGTGAGGGGCGGTGCGACTGCGACCACCTACCTTAGTGATCCACCGAGGTTACTTCCCTGTTTCCCTTTAAAAGCGTTTATGGTGCAGCAGAATCTTGGGAGGTGGTTTTTGGGGGATGCTGAGTCCACCATCATTCCAGATTGCTGACATTCTGATTAAAGGCACCTTTCCTTTCTATCAACATTTGTGAGTATTGATTTTTTTAAGTGGTGAGCGGTGGGACCCAATTTGATGACAGATCAGTTCAGCATGCTTATTTCACATATGAGAAACTGAGAACGCGAGAGTTTTTGGGAAGGAGGGAAGGACTCAGGCCTTCCCTGCATGTAACCAGTGGCAGAGACAGAGTCTCACAGTCAAGATCCACTGTTGTGACTGCTACCAGCTACAGGCTGGGTGGCTTTGAGAACAGTCCCTCATCCCAACATGGAACCCTGGTTCCTGGAACCCCTGCTTTCCAAGGTCTCATCCTAAACTCAAGCCCCTTATCAAGCTTTAAAAATGCAATGATCCCATGACCTAAAAGTATTCCTCTAACGGTGAAAAAATATGTTGAGAATGTTGACCAACTGTTCTTCCTTTCCATTTAGAAGAGAACACAACAAAACTTGTTTAAACTATTTTAGGCAAGTTAAGCCAGGGCTAGACCAAAGACTTTGGCCATGTCTATACAGGCAACCAAGTAACGGGAAGAAAATGGAATGCCTCTTTCTTCATAGTTTAAGTAACAGAACAACAAACCACCTTCTAAAGAACCAAGATGTAGCTCTGCTTATAAACATAATGATGGATCAGACAGAAATGTGCCTTCCTATTTGTGAGGAACACCCAGTAATGAAGGAGGGGTTCCCGGTAGGCACTCCAAATGGAATACTGCAGAGTGACAGATCATCACTCACACAGCCGCGAGGAAAAAAGTCTTAATGTAGCTCAAAGGCAAACATCACAAAGCCTTAAGAAGTCTGCCACCCAGCACCACCCCAGCCTCCTTGCCCTTTTT
Source organism: Hippopotamus amphibius kiboko (assembly GCF_030028045.1). Taxonomy (NCBI): domain Eukaryota; kingdom Metazoa; phylum Chordata; class Mammalia; order Artiodactyla; family Hippopotamidae; genus Hippopotamus; species Hippopotamus amphibius. The sequence continues at coordinate 117,067,234 of NC_080189.1, read as the reverse complement.
AAAAGTGAGGTTTGCAATTCCTGAATAAGAAGGACTATTCTTTGGAAGAGTAAGTAAGAGCACACCCCTGCCCTCTGGTGAGGCACTCTGTCACTTAATCTAGAGACAAAGGCTCAAAGTTCTTTTAAAAGAGTTTACTTTTCCCATAGAATTTTTCCCACGGACGCAGAGAAATCACACCAGTGTGCAAAGAGCGACATCAAGAAATAAAACAACAAGCTTTCCTCTGCCAAACAGAAGTGCATTTGTCAGCTGTAGTGTCTTATCAATTACACGACTGAAATGGGTGCTTTCTGTGACTTCTTGTTTCTATTTAGTGATAGAAACAATTTAGCTCTCTCAGGAGAGCTCATTTAGATATTTTAATTAATGCAGTGAAGCAAGTCGCATAAGTAATTTTACAAACTTTCTCAGCTCTTTTATCTTTTATTGGCAATGCCAAGGGGAATATTATATCTGACTCAATTAAATGGATTCTAAATCCCAGTCAATAAATACCACAGTGACCCTCACCATGTTACCCTGGGGAGGTAACTGCCACCAGATGGCCTTATCACTTCTCCTAAATTCTTTCCAAGAACTTATTTATGCAAGCCCTCCCTCCAAGCCAAGTGAGTCTTCGCATTTCCCCCAGGCCCTCTGGACCAGAAGCCATTCATCACCCTGGACATGACCCTGAACTTTTGTTCGTCTGCTTGCCTGCATCCGGCCGGAGCTCCACCGTTCCTTCAAATCCCGCCTCCCCTGTGAGTCTACCCCTGGTGGTTCTAGACCTTACGGATGCCTCTCTGACCTGTATTTGTGAAGTTGCTTCTGAAATACGTCAATTACTTCATGCTGCAAACACGATAGCTTATATGGACCCGTATCTCCCACTGGCCATATTGTACTGGAGGAGCCCTGGGTGTGGACAGAGCCCTAGGAGTCGCCTGCAGTAGGAACGCAATACACTTCGGTGGAGAGATGCCCGCAATCTCCTGTTATCAGTGACCTGACACCCAGCATGGGCCCTGGTTCCTTATACCGGGTGTGTAAGGACCCAGTAGCTGCTTAGGGTCAAGGGTGAAGTTCAAAGATTCCTTTGCCTTCTCCCAAGGCACCATGTGCATTGGGATACTTGGGATAAACGGCCTTTTTCCATTACTTCTTCATTATTAGAGAACTCCTTTAAATTGAAGTCACAATCTTGATGTTGTAAAACTATTCAGCTGAAGAATCATTTAGGTAATAGCTGACACACAACAAAACACCCGCACTCACCAATGGAAACCAACACTACCTAGAAGGAATCTGAACTAAAGCTGACAGCTGCCCTCTGCTCCCAGCTTGGGCTCATGGGACACATGGTCCCAGGATGCACAGCAGAAGAACAGGACTCCCCCTTCTCTCCCGCAGATGCCCAAAGGCTCTGCCCTGTTCAAATCAAAACCTGCCCAGCAAAAAGGAGGCCGTGGCTTCTGTGTCCAGGGTCCCAAATAGTTTGGGGAGGTGGAGCGGGCGGGGGGGGGGGGGCAGGTGGACGTGCCTACGTCCAGCCCCAGGTTGATGACACACTGGGGTCCCCCGAGGAAGCCCTGTTTCATCTTCTCCTGGCATCACTCTGACTACCAGGCTCCCAGAGAAATAACTGATTGTTCAATTAATCCATAATTTAAGGTCTCCAAAACCAATTGTTCCCACTTAGTCTACATCTTACCTGACTTAGTAGCCACAACTGGCACACGGCACTGCATCCTCTCTGAAGCACTGTCCAGATGCCACACTCCCCTGGTTCTCTTCCTACTTCACCCACTGTCCCTACTCTGTCCCCGAGTCTCAGGACTCAGTCCTGGGACCTTTCCTCTCCTCGCTCTACACCCGCCTCCCCCCTCCCCCACCCCCCATGATTCCATCCAGGTTCACAGCTTTAAAATGCATCAGAGGGGAAAAAAAATGCATCAGAGGGGACGTCCCTGGTGGCCCAGTGGTTAGGACTCTGCGCTCCCCCTGTTGGGGGCACAGGTTCAATCCCTGGTTGGGGAACTAAGATCCTGCCCACTGTGCAGCTCAGCAAAAAAAGAAACAAACAAAAAAACTCCAAAACTAGAAAACAAAACACACACACAGACACACACACAGGCACAAACACACACACTTCCTATTCTCCTTCCTGCACAGACACACACACACACACACACATACTCTTCCTATTCTCTCTCCTGCTTTTTCTCCACAGCACTCATCTCCATCTAAGATACTAATTAATACACTTGGCTGTTTGCTTAGTCTGTCTCCCTCTCACCCAAACGTAAGTACCACGAGGTTGAGGATTTTTATCTGTTGTTTCTTCCTTCTACTGATACATCCCCAGTGCCTAGAACAGAAGGCAGGCACTAAATAAATAATTCTTGAACGATGCATAATGTAGCGCTAACCATACATTATTCAATTTCCCTGTTAGCCCTCTGTCACTCACAAGACTGTGAACACTTTGAGGTCAGAGGCTCTGTCTACCTAATTCATATTTGTATTCCTAACACCAAACCACCATGCATGACACACAACAGGAATTCAGTAAATTCCTGCTGAATGAATGGAAGGGGAGCACAGAAATAAAAAATTGCTAACGTTCATGAAGCTTAGGTTTTTATTCAATTCAACAAGCATCTGTGCAAAGGCGAGTAAGCCAGAACCCCTGCTCTAGAGGAATGGGGGGGACACACAGGTAAATATGGACCCTGATGCAACGTGATCAGAGCCATGATGAGAAAAGGAGAAGAACCAGGGTTACAAAGGAGAGGATGAGTGTTGGGAAAGCAATCAAAAAGGGGTCATATAAGCTGGGCTTTGATGGCTGAATAGGAGCTTGCCATGCAGACTGTGGGGGTGGGGTGGGGGAACAGCCCAAGCTCAGCTCCTCACTGCCCAGGGCATGTCTCTGTAGACACAAGCTTCCCCGTGTTGCCCCTTCCTTGCTCTAAAAGGTCTCCCAAGAGTGTCTGTGCTCAATAAATATGAACAAATAGAACTGCTATATTTCCACAGTCCTCCTCTTCCCCCTCCTCACTCAAGGAAAACTCTGTATCTGACAATAGAATTACCCGATGCCTCCACCTGCCAACATTTAGGATAATGAGAGCAAAGGCCACATCCAAACATCGGTCCCAGTTCTCAGACTCGTCAGCGTCTGACATCTAAGCAGAACCAGGCCACTCGGACGGGAGCCGCTCAGAAACCCAGAGAAACTGCCGTTCCACAAGCTCTGCCAAAATGCAAAAAAAGTGAAAATTTCTCAATTTAGAAAGTGCTAGAGCTTCCCAACATCAGAGCCAAACATGAGAACAGTTTGATATGTATGTAAATATGCACATTCCTCATCAGAGCTGATGTCCTGAAGTGGCAGCTGGGCAGTGACAGCATCCTCAGCTTCCTTGCCCAGCGTGGCCTGGGCAGCAGCCCCTGTGGGACTGGACCCCATGACCTCACAGGCCTGTCCATTTTCTGATGCCTATGATTCACCATGGTCGGAACTGGCTTTTTTTCTCCCATGTTTTGAGAGAAATGAGCATAAGCTTGTCTCATTCATTTTTATTTGCCGCCTGCCTGGTGGCTTGGCCTGAAGTGGAAAAATTCCACACACACACATCACACACTCACCGCACACGCTCACATTTCCACCCACGGCCCCCACCTCCAGGCATACACATGTGTCTACACGTGCATCTCACACCACAGCCGCTGTTCCAAGTCCTCCTGATGGGGTCCAGGCTCTTCCTGAAACTGTCACTCTTGTATCCTAGAACGGGGACTGCTCACCCTGCCACGCATCTCCATCAGATGTGCTGGCTTCTCAGACATGACCTGAACCACCTACCCTTCTACGTCTAGTGCGTATACACAACCCAGAGACAAAATTCCTGGGTACTGTGATAGTCAAAAGCTAAGAGATACCAACTACATCTTTTCCTCCCCTTCCACATTTATACTCTCTTGATCTCCTCCTAAATCTGTGGCTTCCTTCCCTTTCCCCTCATTTTATTCTCTATTTCCCTCAAGTCTGCTGTTTTCTCCTGAGTTCCTTTAAAAGTGCAACAGCTGTGACATTAACACTGATGATTTCACGCCCATTATCACGCAAATACTTGAAGGACCATGAAATGCCTCCGAGGTCATTCGGAGTTTCCCACAATGCTCTGGGCTCCAGGCCCGTTTAACGTGAGGCCTGCTTCCCTCAGCCTGCCCAGGAAGGTCACATGGTTGTACCCCGCCAAACAAACAGGAATGACACTGGTCACATAACATCATCTCCTCTCCTTCAGGGCGGTCTCACTGTTCTCATTAAGAAAAGCTGTCATGGTTTGTATGATGAGAATTCAGCCTTGGTCTCCATTTTCCAAAACTCTTTTCCAATTTCAGTTTTTCTTGCTTTTAGACCTCGTAACGTGTACTCTCTCCCCAGCACAAGCTGATGTCTCTACCTCAAACGTTGTCCCCTAACTTTCCCATGGTTGGGGCTGCTTCTCATCATGAAGGCCCAATGCCTGCGTCTCCTCCTGTCCCTTTAACCGTCCCAACCTGTCCTTACACCTGTCATTCTATCACATGCTCCCGTTTTATCTTCTTCATAGCACATAAGATCTGAAATGCCCCTGTCCACCTGCTTCTTTTCTGCCTGCCCCCTCCACCTAAAAGGTGAGCATACACATGTGTCTACACGTGCATCTCACACCCCGTCTCATTCACTGTCTTCACCCCAGTACCCAGGACCAGAACAGCATCTGGACATAGCAGGCATTTGCTGGATGAATGAATGCAGTCATGTAAATGGAAGTCTCAATAACTTCACACACAGATCCAATGGCCTTTCCCCAGGCCCCCAAAAGATGGAAGTTGAGCCTCAGTACGTGTTCAGATCCACCATAGCCTTTTCTGCATCCTGCGTGTTCAGCGCAAAGGATCTGGGGTTCTGATTCTAGGAAAAACCTTAATTCTTGGCTTCTCCAGCACAGATCAGGATTGGCTAATTAAAGAGAGTGACTTGGTCAAGGTTTGAACCAGGCTCCTCCTATCAATATTTTCTTTCTACCCATGTCTATCTTAACATTTGTTTTATGTGTGTCTGCAGCTTATTGCCATCTCTGGTAGATCATTTAAAAACATAGATACACGTGACGTATTTCTGGTCTGAGAACCTGGGAATTCACCCAAATCAGTTCCTGGCCTCTACTCGGGCCCACACCCAAATCAAAAGGGGTTTCCACCCAACTATTAAAAGGTTTCAGGGAAATCACTTCCCTTCAAACTTGTTCCAGTGGCTCTTAATCTTTTTATGCTTCCCTCAAGGGAAATAAAGGCAACTGCGATCACATGCCAGGCTCAAATGTTTAAGACAAGCGATCAGATCAATAAGCGGGAAAACACACGCGCAAGCACAGTCCTTACCGACATAGCCCGGGGTCCCACAGGCTGTGGACATCACGTCTCCTTTGCCCTCCATTTTGGACAATCCAAAGTCACTGATCATGATTTTGGACTCCTCATCTTGGCTGTAGTACAGCAGGTTCTCAGGCTGGGAAGAAATGTAAACAGCAAAAAAATTACAAACAGTTTTGAGAGCTGGGTTCATTGTGGGCGCCTCACCAAACCACCAAAACTTAGTGACAATGGAAGAACAACTTGACCTTTAGACACAGCAAATGCCTTAAGAGAAGCAGTGTTTAAGGAACATGATGCACGGGCCTTACAGAGTCTTGGGCACTTACGGGTTTTCAATAAACGTGAGTCCCTTTCCCTTATTAGTATTTTCTCTACTTAAAAACAATGCACCATATATCGAGGCGACTAGAAAGCAGATGCCTCTCGGGCCTGTCGGTTCATTTCTTGGGTTAGGGGAAAGGAGATTCCCAGAAAGAAAACTGCGTTTGCAGGTGCCGTTCGGTTTCTTTTTTCTGACCCTTGTCAGCAGCCTGTGTCCAGCCTAAGGGTCTCTCCCCAGCCTTGGGGACGTCCCGTGTCCCGTGGCTGGGGCACACGCACTGCACGTCCCCCTTTCCTGAGCCAGCTGACACCCGCGCACTCCGCTCCCTGGGAAGCAGGGGGAGGGCATCACGGAATGAATCGGAGGCGGAAGATCCCGCGCTTTCTAGCCACACGTCCTTCAGAACGCTAAGCCTCTGCTTGTGTTTCTGTAGAACGTGGGTTGTGATGGTTCCTCGTTTGCTTCCCTGCCTGTAAGTGTCAGAGCTCAGGCAGCAGCGATGCATTACATGCCGCGAAGGCCCCGGTAAAGCCCCTGTCCCCACTCTCATGCTGCACATCAGTGGCACCTCCGTGGTGTCTACTTGGGGGGGTGGGGCTTCAGGGTGGCAATCCTGGGGTAAACTGGGAGACAGCACAGCTGCGTTTCCATGGCAGCTTGTGGAAAACTGGGGAATCTGGTTGCTTTTGGCAAAAAAAGGGGGTGGAGTTTACGGAGACTGAGGGAGATGTTGAGCGAGAGACCCCCCCCACCCCGCTGTCTCCTCTTCGTAATTTTCCATCCATGACCCTCCCTCTGTTCAACAGCTACACATCCCCATGTGTCCTTGCCGGATGTGGAGGGGAGCCCAATTCTCTCCCTTAATGCAATGTCCCTCTTGCAGGAGTCTTGAATAAAGCCTTCCTTACCATCTTAACATGTGTCAGAATCACTTTTTTCTTTAACAGAACCCCAAGGAAAAAAACACGACCCTCACCCAAAATAACAAGACAAAAAGGAATTGCATGTATCACTCACAGTGATACCAATTCTGTGGACGAAGCATGAGAGTAGAAGAAAATCAAACGTACGCTTGAGGATGTTTTCAATGAGTTTCAAAATAGAATAAAATGGGACAATCAATAGTGGAAATAAGAATAATGCTTAGAAAGTAGAGGGAAATAATCTAACCAAACAGTGCACGTGATTCATGGTTTCTCTGAATGTTCAAGGATTACCCGTTGATGAACAGTAAGAATCCAATCATAGGTGCGGAAAGGAGTTTTTCTTTTTAAGTTTCCAATTTTGCAACTTTCTGTCCCAGTACTTCTGCAGCTGTCAAGTCAAGGATCTCACGCTCCTAGACAAGGCTGCATCCAGGCACGAGACAGCCTAAGCGCCAAAAATCTCTCCTTACACCTTCCTCCTATAGGATATGCATTTGCATCAAAAAAACTGCTCTTCTGAAGGACAATCACTAAGAAGGGTTCAATCGACTGGTCATTCTCAGCTTAGGTCAATATTTTTCATTGTCTTGAGACTTAGTAAAGACAGCAGGGCCGTCAGGAGATCACAAAACGGTCCTAAAATGGCAATTTTCTTCCACAAGTATAAGCCTGGTGATCTTAAAGCTCTACAGGCTAGGAGCTGTACATATTTCTCCAAAAGTGTTACCTGAGTGTAAAAAACACTGTCTCCCATATAACCAACCTGTCTTTCAAAGGGGGAAATAAACATTGCCCATTTAGGAAAAGGCGTATCTGCTGATAAGCAATTTCTAGTAAGTACATCACATCACATCTCCGTGGTCACCAAACTCACTTGTTCAGGAAGAGGTGCCTGTTGTGGCCTGGAAGCACAGAACAGGCATTTGGTGGGGGCACAAGCGAGCAGAGAAGGCACTGCTGCCTGGCATGGAGGTGCCAGGTCACCCTACCTAGCCCTCACCTGGCCCTCTGAAGGACGTCAGGTCCTGAAGATGAACTGCTTGTGTTCACAGCCCATGTCACCCATCAAGAAGCCTGCAAAGGCTACAAAAACTCTATCAACATCCTCAAAAACCCTCGTTCAGCGGTTCTCCAAGTGAGGTTCCCAAGCTAACATCAGCATCACCTTAGAAATGCAGGTTCCCGGGCCCCGCGGCAGACCTGCACAATCGGAACCTCTAGGGTAGGGCCAGCAATCTGTGTTTTTACAAGCCCTCCCAACAATTCTGATGTAGGCTAACATTTGGGAGCCGCTACCCTAGTGGATGGAAAATGATTAACATGGAGAAAAGAGGAAACTTTACAGTGAGTCCTCATGAAAGGAAAAGCTACACCATTTTATACCTTGACTCCCAGTACCAGATAATGGGCAGATGTCAACATTCTGTTTTAACACATTTATGATTTACTCTTTAAATCGAGTTAGATTGCCCATAGCTGTGTACAGCATGGAATCAGTACAATACAACCCCTATGTTTCTGATAGGAGTGGTGGTGAGTATATGTGCTGGGGGTGAGGATTTCCATCTTGACCAGTGCAGTGAGCTCTGGGGACTGGACCTGGACCTGCTGTAGAATGAAGCCACTTTATAGCCTCAGGTCGACAACGCCAACGTTTTCTGTTCCTCAAGTTGATATGTTGACTATCTACCCTGTGATACCTACCCTTCGGCATCCACAGAGACCCTTGGGCCAAGGTGACCAAAGCCCAGCTCCTTCAGTGTTATTGGTGAAGGGTGAGTATTCTGAAACCTCATAGGGAAAAGATAAGAATGGAACTGACAGGACATTGGGAGAAGGCTGTAATTGTACATCATTTAATCTATCTTTCCTGATAACCGTCTATTTCCTTCTTCTCTCATCTCACGCCCTCTACCTACCACTCCCTTTCTTTCATACAGTGGGCTGTGCTGAAACAGGGCTGGAACTGAGACTGGAGAACTGCACTGGGCAAAGGGTCTTCATGGCCTCTCTGTCTTGAATAAAATTACCTTTTAGACAGTCTTGCACCATTTTACAACCTACCTCCTCATGGCCCTTTTGCTGCATAATGGTTATTAAGTGTCCCAAACAACGGCCAGCCCCAGTGATCTTCACCATCTTGCAAGCTACTTCTGGGTCCCAAAGGCCCTGACAACTAACAGTACGTAAAGTCCACCATTCATTTCACCCATATCTACAACAAGGCAATCTCATCCCTCCTCTGGAGTCAGTCCTCTCCTGACAAGTGCACTGTGGGTTGGAAAGCAGTTGGAGGGCGTTGCTAAGTGACAGCCTCACCTTGAGGTCCCTGTGGACGATGCCCATTCTATGGAGATAGTAGACAGCATCCAAGACCTGGCGGATCAGAGTGCTGGCATCTTTTTCTGTGTAAAATCCCTTCTCCACTATCCGGTCAAACAGCTCTCCACCAGATACACTGTTTAAAAAAGAAAATTAGTACAGGTTTGAGAGAACATGCATCATTGTTCAGAGAAAACTGTCAGTAAGACTTTTCAATATGGCGTAAGACCCAAATTTTATTTCAAAATAACCCATTTTCAGATTTCAATGTTGTCCTTTTATCCCCTTTTATCCCCTTTTACGTGTTTCTACATCATGATGGTCAGACGGTCCAGGACGAAATAAAGTGAGTAAAAATAAACCAGGACCCATGGACTAGCCAGGCCTGAGAAGTCTCTCCTGGCCTTGCCTCTGTCCTGCTAGGACAACATTAAGTCAGAATAATCTTCCAGAATATCAGCATCATCAGGTACAGGGAGACGATGCTGGGGAAGATTCCTCCTTTGCAACCTAGTATAGCCTTAAAGGCCTGGATGGGGGCGGGGGGGGGGGGTGTTGGTAGGGGTGGGCAGGGCAGACTGCTGTGTGCAAAGCAGTAAACAGCCAACAGGCTGTCTGGGTTCTTGACCCAGTTCTGCTCCTAAGATGCTGAGAGGATGAGCACTCCTGGAATCCCTGGACCTTGGTCTTTTTATCTGTAAAATGAGGGAGTTCATCTAGTCAATTATGCCCTGAGAGGCATCAGCAACTTGAAGCCACCTCTGATTTACAAAAGAGATAGAAGAATGACACAACCTGATATTGTTTTGTTTTAGATTTTGTTGAGAATATTTCATTTTAATTCACTTTGCTTTAGATTTCATTAACCATTTTTTTTTTTTTTTGTATTTATCAAAAGGGGACCTAGGTTGCCAAAGGTCAAAAAGCCCTGGTGGACAGAGACCCTTTCAGCTCTGTTATCTGGTGCTGCTCTGAGATGAACAAAGTAACAGAACTGTAAAGTCCTGAATAGAAACAATCCAGCCAATACCTTCGCCTTCAAATTCTTAGTGTATAGACTTCTCTAAGAAAAACAGTGCTTTGTTCAAATAATTAAGCCATCTTGGAAATTAGCTTCAAGGGATACATTAGCACTATTTCAATAAAAGAGAAAATTTCCAAAAACAAAATGAAAAAGATGTAGCTGAAATATTAAGATCATAAAAATTTCATAAACAACTTTTATATCTTTCAAAGACAGGTCCCAGCAGTAACACACACACACACTGACACACAAAGCGGATTCATTTTCTGCAAGTCAAGGCAATTAATGTTCAATAACTGAGCCACTGAAATGTTCTTTCTAAAAACACTAATAAAACACAACTGCAGCTATAAAAGGCCTGTGTATTAGAGTCTCTCCCATTACTTACAATCAGTCCAGGCCATGCTGTGCTTAGATAATGTCTCATTTCCAAAGTGAACTGAGCACTTGCGGTAAAAGGAGAAAGACGCTCAGGAGAAATACGAAGCCATTCAAGGAAGGAAAAGAAACAGAAACCACAGGGGAGCAACTACATCCTGATGACCATGCTGTCTAAATGAGCCATCCTTAGGTAAAGCCAGGTCCCAAGACACTGCCTCTCAGCAACTCATCGAGTTCTCACCACCCTTCATTTTTCTAGAACCTTCTTCCAATGAGTTTCAACGGAAGAACTTTGCAGAGCTTGAGGATGGATTACAGGAGACGTACTGCTGCCAGGGGTAGGGTGAACCTGCGTGCATTCACTTGAAAGCATTCACTTCACTGAATCATTTATTCAATCACTCATTCCATGTGTACTGGGCGCCCAGTAGGTGCCAGGCACCCTGTGCAGTTGGTGCCAATCAAGGTGGCATTAGCTATGCAGGAGGAAAGGTCTGTCTTGACCGTACCCCTCTTCATCCCCTACACTGACCCACCTTCAATAATGGCAGCCCCTACTAGTGTTCTGGTATTTTCATACCACTGGGCTGCCTGCTACTCACACCCTCTGCGAGGTGCTGGGAAGCTTCAGGCAACAATGCTCATCCTTTCCCCACCCCCACCCGAACTTTGCCAGATCGCTTCCCCCCATCAAAACTGACCTTTCTTGCTTCCCATCCCGTCAAAGTCCTCTCCTCTGCAGTAGGACATCAGTATAAGGTATTAATATCTACTGACTAATATTTTCACTGTGATGGGTCAGCAATGCAATAAGAACTGAAGCATCAGAACTGAAGTGTAAGATACTCCTGTCATATGTAGTATCAGGGCCTCAATTTTCTGCACATTTACTATTTCACTTCTTAAATTCCAAACTGCACCAGGGATTTATTTTTCTGAACATTGCTCAGAAAGAATTTGGTTTCCTTGGAAACCAAGGAACAGGGGGAAAGTTTAAAAACTTGGCAATAAAAAAAAGAAACAATGCTGATAAAAATACCTTAAAGTTTGTAAATCACTTTATACTTTCCAAAAATCTCCTTAAGCACACATTTCAAAAAGGCCATCCTTACAGACTGAATGTTTGTGCTCCCCTCAGTGCATATGCTGAAGCTCTAACCACCCCTCCCCGCAATGTGATGGTATTTGGGGGTGGGAATGTGGGGAGGTAATTAGGTTTAGTTGAGGTCATGAGGGTGGAGCCCTGAGGATGGAATTAGTGTCTTCATGAGAAGAATAAGGGACACCAGAGAGTTTTCTCTTTCTCTAAGCCACGTGAGGACACGGCAAGAAGGCAGCCATCTGTAAACTAGGAACAGAGCCCTTAACAGGAACCAAAAGTGCCAGCAGCTTGATCTTAGACATCCCAGACTCCAGAACTGTGAGAAATACATCTCTGTCCTTTAAGCTGCCCAGCCACTGGTAGAGTATTTTGTTATGACAGCCTGAGCTAAGACACCCACTCACTTTCAAAATCACTTGTGAACAACCAGAATCCCAGAATCACTGATAAGGAAATAAATTTAGAATTCTGGTGACGGGCGTGTCTCATTTTCAGGCTGGCAGGACACGTGAAGGCTGGGGTGGCTGGCTGCTGAGCTGACAGGTTGTTTTCTTGAGTCAATATCCTTCTAAGGCAAGCTTCCAATGTGTGCGGTTTAAAGGTCCTCATCAGAAATGGAGTTTCCCAATGAAAACATGCAAAGCATCAGAATGTAGTTAGAAGGATCAGGGCTCATGTGACTGGAGAAAAAGGAGTAGGACCCTAATAACAGGTCAATAAATAAAATTACTTATAGCGGCTATGGGAGAGAGGTTCAGCTTTAGGGAGATGCAGATAGAGAAGGAAACTGGCTACCAAAGACCAAGGGAGCAGAAGACAGGGATATGGTTTGAAAATTTTCTACTCCTCTCGATTTAAACCTGAACATTTACTTAGAACAACCTGCCTTTGCAGTGAACCTGAATTTGCTAAGTCTCTGACCTTTCTTGCCTGTTACACTGTGCTATCACTGTATGTGAATATTAACTATGCAAATACCAAATATTGATAATTGATTGCAATGAGATTTCTGTTTACTTGCAAAATTTTAAGTTATGCAAATCTCTTCAAATTAAAAAATAGTCAAGAAACATACTTTCAAAGTTGCTAGATCAAGTAAACTGTAAATTCTGATTCTATACTGTAATACATTCTGTAATGTATTATATACAACTCTGTCAGTATACCATGCATCTATTGCTACTACTCGGCAAACTATGCTGTAATTTACATGCACTTGACCTTCTCCATCTGATTTTGGTAGATATTATCCTCTTATTTTAAGATTTACTGCTAATTATAGTTTTAAATGTTTTATATGTTATAACAATAAATAATATGTCATCCACACATTCATTCAAAAATGGTACTTGCGCTAATGCTGAAAAATGGGCTCCAAAAATCTATCACTGTAGAATAGAAGTCAGATTTAATAAAATATGAAAAAGGCCAAAGGAAACCAGAATATGTCACCCCAATGTATGTCTCTTAGACACAAAATTATTTTGAGCGGAAGGCAGTTTAAGAAGCAAGTAAATGTGAAAAAGCTCCCCCTTTTCTGTCTAAAGGCAGGAAACAAATTCTTTTACTGGAGACAGACTCTTATTAGCCCAGAGTGGACCCGGCAAACCATGTTCAACTAACCCTTATAACCTGAGTTATACTTCTTCACCATCTACCACCCCTATTCCAAACCCCTTGTCTTGTCCATTCTTCACAAATTTATTGCTTGCCTAAAAGGTATAAAAGCTTCCTCCTCTGGTCACTTCTTGAGGTCTTCATTCCCTTGTGAAGGCGTCTGTGGATATGTGAAAATGCAATAAAATGTGTATGCCTTTTTGCTATTCATCTGTCTTCGTGAGTTTCACCTTCAAATCTAGCCAGGGACCCTCAGAGGGTTGAAGAAAACTTATTCCTCCTTAACAAGGCCAAACAGTGTAGCGCTCTGCTATTAATATTAGAGACAGCAGTCTGAGAAGTATCAGTGCTAATACTGGGATGATAAAAAGCAGTGCTACAGCAGGTATGCCCTGAAATCCCTAAGACTGTCACACAACTAGGCAGCACCAGTGTTAAAGACCCGGGTGACAAGAGCCACATAGCCTCAATGTGCCCCAGCGCGAGGCTGGTTATAAATGTGTGTTTTCTAAGAACCATTTCCCCTATTTACACTTAATCCGAAGGGGAAGGTAGTCCTAAAACACGCAGGTTGTGATTGAGAGGCTGCAAACAAAGCTTTTTTCAACTGCGAAACCCCAAGGCCCAGAGGACAGAAATGTACATTCTTTTCACCCAGCCTGGAGAGAGAGAGGGACCATCAGCCTTTTCCGCAATCCAGTCCCCCGTTGGCAGCCCCTGGGATTTCACTGCTCTCACGCGGGGCACCCGCTGTCTCTCTACTCCCTGATCCTCACGACTTCGTCTTTGGTGTCCCCACTCTCTGCTTCTGGGGGGACGCGCTCACCCACTCGGGGAAGATTAGGGTTCATTTCATGAAATCTCTGTCCTCAATATTTCCCTCCTTCAACAAATCCCACTTTCATAATAAAAATATCTTTATTCTCAGAAGTCAGTTTCACAGCATCTTCCCAGCCTCAATCTGTTCGGAAACTTCCCAAACACAAACGTGCCTCTCCGTGGCATGGACCAGAGAAATGTAACCCCTTGCATGCCACTGCATTTTGATTCTGGCCTTCTCCGTATCTGAGTGTTGTGGACTGAATTGTGTCCTCAGCCCCAAATTTCCTAGGTTGAAATCCTAACGCCCCCGCCCCAGGGAACCTTAGAATGTGACTGTATTTGGAGACAGGGCCTTTAAAGAGGTAATTAAAGTTAAATGAGGTCAGACAGATCTAGTGAGAAGAGACATCAGGGAGGAGCACAGAGGCTGGTCCCTGTTAGGACACAGTGGGAAGCTATCTGCACGCCAGGGAGAGAGGCTCTAGGAGAAGCCCAAACTGCCCACACCCTGATCTTGGACTTCCAGTCTTCAGGATAGTGAGAAAATGAGTTTCTGCTGTTTCAAGTCACCCAGTGTGTGGTATTTTGCGATGGCGGCCCAAGTAGACTAACACACTGGGCAACTAAAGGACATCCTATATCCGTGTAGTGTGTCCTTGAATGTACACTCTCTTGGTATTTTTTTCAAGGTTTATTGGGGGAAAACATTTTTGCTACTTTACTTGCACTGTATGCTTTTTTAGTCACCTAATCAAATAGGCTTGTATCAAGTGATAAAATATGCTGCCCCTGTTTCCAAGGGGGACACAGTCCAGTGTGTATGGGGGAGGGGTGACTAGGATACACAGACAAGAAAAACACTGTACAGATGGTTCTGATGTTGGGGGCTGAGGGGAGGAAGGTACTTTGGAAGACCACAGAAGGCCAGGGGACAGGGCAGGGAAACGTGAATCGGAGCCATCCTAAAAGAGAAGCAGCATTTAGTCACGTGGAGAAAAGTCCAGGGGGCAGGCAGAGTCCAGTCATTTGAACGATCATGAAAGGAGTTTCTGCTGAATTAATCTGCAGGGAAATAGAGTCAGTGAAAGAAGCATTAAGTACCATCAAGACCACTAGCAACTGATGACTTGCCAGACTGTGACCCTGGCTGATTGACCAAAAGACATTGTGGATGGGAGAAATCCATGGTCAGAGAAGGTTCCTGAAGGAAGCATCTGAACTTCCAGAGTCTAGCACGGCACTCACCAAACTGCAGAAAAGTGTCAGCTGACTCCTGAAGGAAGGCGTTAGGAGGAAGATCGTGACAGGTAGGGAGAAGGGGGAGAGGCAGGAACGGACAAGGTAAGCAAAGAAGCCTGACTTCTCTGGAAGATGTGACCGATGGGAATGAAGTTGAATCAGGAGGGATTCTGAAAATCCAGGCAGTGAAGACTGGATGGGCTGCATCACACAGCACCTAATTCTAAGCTGCTTGTGCTCTAAAGGAACCCGTTTCTGGGAGAGATGCTACTGAGAATGTGACCATCTGGGCATGTGGGCGTGGGGGGGGGACATCTCAGAATAAGAGTCCTTCTGCAGAGTGTGCACCCTGTCCTCCAACGCAGGTCTGTACTTGCCATCCTGGAGGCCCACTGCCTTTACACCTCGGTCCTGCAGGTTTCCTGCCTCCCTCAGATGTGCTCACAAGAGCACATCCATTCTCTGCTCCATGTCAGCCAGCTCTGCACTGTGCGCTTATTTTCCATCCATCCAGGCAACAACCTTCACTGCCTTCGGTGGGGCCTCAGTGATTCCTTACAATCATCTCTCCCTGTCTTCCAACAATGCCCCTCCAGTTCCCGTCCAGTTGCCCCTCAAGGCTGGCCAGGAAAAGCGTGGTAACAGCCAAAACGATGGGTAAGAAAGAAGTGACGGTGTTTTAATTTTGTATATGAAACTTGCTTGCTAAGACTCTAATAAAGAAATTCTACTTTTGCATTACTCAGTAAGAAGAGGACGAAAAGATTTGCTTAAGAAAATTATTAGCGTGCTCAAGATTAAAACAGCTAATCTCTTCTAACTCCAACACCTGTCCACATTCCAAAAAAAGATAAGTTAATTACAAATCATTTCTATGGGCCCAGCATGCCTCCACTGCACCACTTGCTACAAATCATTTTTAGATTTTTGTATTCCAGGAGGGCAAAGCATGTCTTATCCGTATTGAATCCCCAGGAGCTATGGCTTATATTCCAGTGAGGGAGGAAGAGAAAGGAAATAAATGAACAAACAGATTAATGTGAAACATACAGAGAGTTCAAAGCACCGTGGGGAGATGGAAACAAGGCTGAGACGAGTATCCGGTGGAGCCTCTTTGTGCGGGCTCCTCGGTGGCACCGCTGGATGGCAGGCAAGAACGAGCCGAGTGATGACAGGGGAGCGCATCCAGGCACAGGGGTGAGCCTGGCCTAAGGCCAGGTCTTAGGGTATCTGGGGACCAAAAGCAAAGTCACGGTGACTGGAGTCTGGTGGGTAGAGTGGAGTGGTTGAGAAAGACAAAGGCCCAGGTCATGCAGGGTCATGAGTTATGGGTTGAATGTTTATGTCCTACCCACTCCCCCCCCCCCGCCCAAATCCATAGTGTTGACCTAACTCCCAAAGGGACAGTATTAAACGGTGGGGCTGTTGGGAGGTAATTCGGCCATGAGGGTGGGGCCCTCATGAATGGGATTAGTGCCGTCATCAGAGACCCCAGAGAACTAGCTGGCCCTACTTTCACCATGTTGAGGACACAAGAAGAAGTTGGCAGAATCTGGAAGAGGGCTCTCACTGGAATGCAACCATCTGGCACTCTCATCTGGGACCTGCAGGCTCCAGACCCGTGAGGAATAAAACTCTGTTGTCTATAAGCCACCTGGTCTGTGGTCCATTTTTCTGGCAGGCTGGATGGACAAAGATGCCATGAAAACTAAATTTTCATAAACAGGGCAGGTTTATTCTACATCAGATGAGGTATCATTGGAGGGTTTTCAGTCAGGAGACAGGGGAACTGGTTTACAGTTTTCAAAGATCACTCTGGCTGCCTGCCACGTGGACAGTGGGTTATAGAGACCAGAGTGGAAGCAGGCAGTCATCCGCGAGTCACTGTAGTGATCCAGGTGACACAGGCTGGCGGTTCAGCCTCAGCAGCACTGGAGTCAAAGAGAAGTGTACACACATGAGGTATGTTTTGGAGACACAGTAGACAGGACTCACTGATGAAGCTGGTACAAGGCATACTGGAAGGAGAAGACTCAAGAATGTCTCCTAGGGACTTCCCTGGTGGCACAGTGGTTAAGAATCCGCCTGCCAATGCAGGGGATATGTGTTCAAGCCCTGATCCGGGAAGATCCCACATGCTGTGGAGCAACTAAGCCTGTGCTCCACAACGACTGAAGCCTGCGTGCCTAGAGCCTGTGCTCCACAACAACAGAAGCCACCGCCATGAGAAGCCTGCGCACAGCAACAAAGAGCAGCCCCTGCTTGCCACAACTAGAGAAAGCCTGTGCACAGCAACGAAGACCCAATGCAGCCATTAAAAAAAAAAAATGTCTCCTAGATTTTTGAGTTGAGGAACTGCTAGATTACTTGAAAAGGGGGTCCTTGGTTAAAGAAAAAATTTGGAGAGGTTAAAAACAACTAGCACAGCACCGACCACCAGAACTTCCTGCGACGATGGAAATGCTCTTTACCTGTGATCTGATGTAGTGACCACTACTCACAGGGAGCTATGGTGCATCTGAAATGTGGCTAGTGCTACTGGAAAACCGACTTTTAAATCTTCTTTAATTTTAATTGATGTAAATAGCTCCATGGCACTACCATATTGGATTGCATAGATCTCGAGCCTTGGGCAGGATATGGAAGTCTGAGATCCCTGCTGGATGGAGACGTCAAGCAAGTAGCCATAGATACGCATCTGAAGTTCAGGGGGAAGATCAGGGCTAGAGTTCAAAACTAGCAAGTCACCAGCATGCAGATGGTCTTCAAAGCCAAGAGCATGGACCTGATCCACTGGGAGACCGCAGCTGGATAAGGGAAAGGCATCTGAGCCCTGAGGATGCCAAACTCAGATAAGGCAGAGCCAGCAAAGGGCCAGACAGTGGTAGGAAGCAAAGGAGGAGTGTGGGGCCATGGAAATCAAGGAGGAGGGTCTGGTCAACCCTGACGGATGCTGCTGAGAGATCAGGTATGATGAGGACAGAGAAATGTCCACTGTGTTTAAGAAGATGAAGGTCAGGGCCAGAGGTAGAGAACTGGGAGCATCGGCATATAAGATGGCTTCTAGACCTTGGGGATGGAGATGTCTGAGTACACAGAGGAGAGACAGGTACCCTGGAATGGCCTCTCTGAGCCTCATTTTCTCAACTACACAAGGGGGAGTTATACCTGATTGAAAAATTAAGTGAGATGATGAAGGGAAAATCCCTCGGCAGACTCCCAGCATGCCACAGTGTTTTGTAAATGTCGGTCCCCTTCTCCCTTTTCTGCAGGGGAGCAGGGGCAGAAGCCAACCACTGATTGACAAGGGAGCAGTGCAAAGGGAGCTGCTAGAAACAGGGAGCTGCAATGCGAGGAGGGTGACAGTGGGCTTCCGGCTCTACCAGCAGAAGAGTTCCCTGCTCACCTCTCTGCTCCGTGCAGACAGGATGGGGGTTTTGAAGATATCCGTGCACTTGATTAGGATGGAAATCTGTGACAGTGTCCGCCTTCTTACGTAATCTCACAACATTGTATTGTGACTTCTGTATTAATTAGATGTATTTCCACAACCTTCTAAAATGAGGACTTGCAATGTGAGGGTCAGAACATTTTTGACCTCTGACGGCACATTTCCTGAGATGTTCTAGGTTAATGAAATACTAATACAGCCCCAAGCAGTGACCTTGTGGTAGAACACACACAGCATGGGCTTTATATTCACAGCATGTTCTTGAATATATTAAATATAATTTCTGGGAAAATTCTGTAATGAACTGTTTGTAACATACCGGCCTTCCCACCATTAGTTCCAATGAGGAAAATTTCACTTGGCAACAACTATTTTTTCTTTTGCCATTTCCTTTTGCAATTTTTGCATTCCTTGAGTACGTAACAACTGGAAGAGATTGGAGATGGCTCTGGAGTGGGTCAGGAGTATGGCGTGGTTACCGGTAGTTTGTAAAATTGCTAACTCCCAGGTAGGGAACTGCCCGTTGGCTATAAGCACATCTTTGTCTATCTTGGGTGAGTTTGTTCAAAAGTAATGGACAACAACTATGCAATTTTACATATGCTCAGAGATTCAGAATCTGAAGACAACCTGAAGGGGCCCCAATTTTGTAAGTCTAAAAGATGCATTTTAATTCTTTTGTTTGTCCAGCTTTATCATACATATTTATATTTATTCTAGTGTTCCTCAGCCAATCTCCACTGAAATCTTACAGCAGATGCATGGGACAGCACATGCATTTAGGTAATATGAGAAAGGTCTATCAATGCCTTTAAACACCCCCCACCCCCCCCAAAAAAGGTCTACCTATTGTTTAGACTTGATTAAGTCTGCTGAGTTCAAGTTCACTTTCTATCAAAAGCATCGACAAATGTACAAGATCACAGCTGCCCACTGTAGGGTTCCCTGGCTCTGGGCCACCTTTGTACCTGTTGAAACCTCACACATTTTTTTCCTTCTACTCTCCACTCATCATTTAGATCCTCGCTTGAATATCATTACTTCAGAAAAGTCTCTCCTGACCCCCAGACCAGATAAGACCTCCCCTTCCCCTGCCCCATTACATGCTCTCTTAGCATCTGTGTTTCTGCCCAGCACTCATCAGGGAGGATTAACTATTGGCATATTTGTCTGTGTAATGCTTGTCCTCCTACTCTGCCCCTGCCTATTCCAGACTGTGAACTCCACGAAGGCAGAGGCAATGTCGGCCTCTTCGCTGACACTGTTTTGCCCAGGGCCTGGCCAGGTACCTGGCACAGACAAAAACCTAACCAAGTAGATGTTGAATAAAGAAAGATTCTGTGCTCACATACACATAAAACAAAACAGTGAGCAGGATCTGGGTGTAGCTGCGCATGGCATACACAAACAGTCATGCAAATCCTCAAAGCACATGCCACGGAGGGCACAACAGAAGTGTTCTGAAGCCTACCTCATCCATCCATCCATCCACCCACCCATCCATCCATCCATCCATTCTCAACTCTCCCAGGCACCTAAACTTGCTACTGGTTTGCATGCTATACCTATGTCTCTCCAATCTTATCTCCCCTTGACCTTTTCTGCTCTGCCTTTTGCTTTGTTGCTTGGTAGAGGCACCTCTGCCCCCCCCCCCATGAAGAATGTTCTAGAACCCCCAACCCACCCAGTGAATGGTTCTCCCACTTGGCTGGTCCTGGCTTTGCCCAGGAACCCTGAGCAGACAAGAGTTTATAAACTCCCCTTAACAGAAGGTTACACCTAAAAGCATCTAAATAAAAGAGACCTTCAGTGTATTTATACCATCATCCATTTAAAAATCATGTCAGAAATCCATTTAGGATGATCTGCTAAAGGGTGAGTTAGGAATGATACAGAGCAGGGTGTGGGGACAGAGTGACCCCCAGGGTGTAAGTGTCTGGCTGTCACTGTCCATGCCCCATGGACTGGATGAGGCAGATCAAAACAGACCAAAGCCGTCTGCAGAACGGAAGCAGTTAACCCATCACAGCTTGTGGTCGTTTGTGTAATTTGATGATGGATAACTGTTTTAAACATTCCCTTGTAAATTGCACAAATATACGATACACCCTGAAATGGCTTCTGCAGTTAAATTACTCTTTGAGAATGAAGACAATGAAACAGACCAGGTTCCAGACATTTCACTTAAGTATCCACTATGGCTCTTTCTTACTCAGCCCAAATTCCTCCAAGTCTGAGAATATAACAAAACCTCCATCCCTAGACTCACACATTTTCCATGTGTTCTAGTCCTTTATTGAGCAAAAAGTATTCTTGCTGATGGAGTTCCATTCTTTTCTAGCACCCATACATTTACCCTCCACAGAGTGAAATCAGACATAACATGACATTGAATGTGATCACTGCAATGTATTTGAAGACAACATTTAACAACCTGTAAAATCTCACTATGATTGTATTAAGTATGAGCTTTAACATAAAAACAATGAAAGGTTTTCTCCAAATTAATATGTCTACTAAAGATGGACACAACTAACCCCCGGGAATGAAGAGCAGCCTTGTGAAAACCAACCTGAGACTTGGGTAGTAATTCAGCATCACCACCTCTGAGGCGCCACGCCCGAAATGCAGGAGCTGCCCTTAAACAAAGATTGACGGTCAAGATGTGGCTAACTGCTAAGACCTAAAGTTCATGCTTTCACACGTGAAATTGTCTCCCTATAAAAACAAATTATTTTAAAAATAAGAGTATGAAACTTCTTTAGTTACAATCAAATTGAATAGAGAAGCAGAAGTCACGGAGAGGACGTGGGCCTCTTCAGGCCACTCTATGCCCACCATCGACAACCGCTAACGAGCATCTGGGGCCCCTTCCCGCTCTGCCCGCGGCCAGCAGGAGCTCTGAGACGTGGGCGCAGTAAAGAGCCATTTCTGGTGGGCTGTGTCCTTGTCACCAGAAGAGTCACTCTGGTCAGCTGCTGTCCTTGTCACCAGAAGAGTCACTCTGGTCAGTTAATGACCTCAAATCAGAAGCTTGTAGCAACTTCAAGTGGTTTTTCAGGTTCCAAAGAGAAAGCGCTTTCCAGGAACTCTCCTTTTTTCAAGTTCTAAACCTGTCCTCAGGGAGGACTCTGAGCCACACGCCCTGCCTGCCTGTCCCTCTCTTGACTCTGAATCCGGGTCCCTGGGCTCACGTGAGCCTCCTGCGTCTTCCCCCTCCTGCCCCTCAATGTCTGGGCACAGATGGCTCTTCACCACTGCAGTTCTACAGAAGACCTCTAACAGAATTACTCCTTCCTCAAGACTGTTCTGAAAGACACACCACGCATGCTTGCTTCTGAATCATAAAAAAAAAAAAAATTAACAAATAAGAACAGGAAGTTTAAATATCATGAGCTGTGAGGAGTGAAGAGAGTAATTAAATTCCATTGTTCTGGGCCAGACCAGAAGCCAGGATAATTTCTTAGCTTCCCTTTGTTGCATCTCTGACCGGGGTGTTGATGGTTGATTTTATTTGTCAGTTTGACTGGAATGCAGGGGGTCCGGGTGTCTGGTTACATGTTATGCTGGGTGTGACTGTGAGGGTGCCTGGGGACGAGATTAACACTGGAGCTGATGAACTGAGTAAAGCAGACTGCCCTCCCCAGTATGGGTGGGCCTCGCCCAATCCGCTGAAAGCCCAAACAGAACAAAAAGGTTGAGAAAGAAGAAACTCCTCTCATCTGAATTCCTTCTAGTTGAGCACTGGTTTCTCTCCTGCCTTGGGAGTTGAACCAAAATGTCAGCTCTTTCCAGGTGTTGAGACTTTGAACTACAACTATACCACTGGCCCTCCTGGACCTCCTTGCTGACCCTCCCCTGCAGATCTTGGGACTTCTCAGCCTCTATCAAAGTGTGAGCCACTTCCTTACAATAAACCTTATGTATGCACATATCCTATTGGCTCTGTTTCTCTGTAGAACTCTGCTTAATACGTAACTAATACAGGGACTTTCAGCTTCCAGGTTTTGGAAACTTCTGGGAGTTTACAGGACTCCTTGGCTTAACCCCAATTAATGGCATCATCTGTGGTATTCAGGAAGATAAACTCCTGGTCTCCAAAGGTAGGGACCTTGGAGGCCAATGGGTTAACCCTCTCCTTTCACCAATGAGGGAAGTGATGCTCTGAGCTATGGCGTGACTCACCTGTGCTCACACGGTTCACAGATGGCACAGCCCCTCGGCACTGCCTCATGGTGCCTCCTGTGAAAAGACCCCTTTCTAAGTAAGTCTAGTCACTAACCTAGACGAGAAACTGGAGAGCAGAAAAGACAGTGTGGGAAAGACTAGGAAACGAAGAGCAGAACCACAGAGGTGTCATGGGTAGGAAAACAAGAAAGAGAAAGTGTTCACAGGCGTTATCCGTCTATTCAGACCCTCCCCCCCCCGACCCCGCAACATTCTCCTGGGGAATGGACAGCATGGAAAACTCACATTTATAAGTAATTTACCCACTGCTCCAACTTCCCCCTCAATTTCCAGCAAGATTTCTAAGATACACGAGCCCCGAGTGGACAGATCTGAGATTCAGTTACTTACATTTTCACTTTTACAGGTAACACGGGCAATCTAGCCAAATTCTAGGTGTACCTTTGATGACAGAAGTGCTACAAAGCCAATAAGAAGTCTAAGATGCTGTCCAAGCGCCACGGAGGCTCTAGCACACATTCAACGAAGTTGCTGTTTTTGACTTGTGGTTTTCTGGAACAAAGTTCTTTCTCAGACTATCTTTTCTTAAACTTGGTAAAACAAAAACACCAATGAAAATCCACACACAGCAACACTAAAACCCCCTAACAATCGCCTTAGGTAGAGACTCACTTTCTTATTCTCTTCAGGACATCCTGTTTCTAGTGCTTTCACTGGTGGGGGTGGGGCGGACGGTGCACCGTGCATGCAGAAACGACTGTGAGCTTTGGTCAATCCGGGTCTCACAAATCCGCGGGCCCTCATCAACGAGCGACACCAGAACGGGCTCCCCCTTGGGCCTTCAAGGGTCAGGCAGCGATGGCCCCCAAACCTACTCACAGAGCACATACGATGAGGCTTTGCAGGCGCAGAACTGAGAGTCTCAAGCATAGAACCTGACTTTTGTTTTTAATGTTCATATTTCTTTGCTGCCAGCATCTTTTAAAATGTGACCTTCTGTTTCATACATGCTAAGATGGCTACAATTTTAAAAACAAACAAAACAAAAAAATGGAAAACAAGTGTTGGTGAGAATGGGAAGAAACTGGCATCTCAGACATTGCTGGTGGGGATGTAAAGTGGCACAGCCGCTTGGGGAAAACAGTTTGGTGACTCCTCAAAAATTAAACACAGAGTTACACTATGACCCAGCAATTTCATTCCTAGGTGAATTGAAAACATATTTTTCATATTCATTTGTGTTCATATAAATACTTGTACATAAATGTGCAGAGCAAAATTATTCATGATGGCCAAATTTCCATTAACTGATGATTAGATGAACAATAGTGCTATATTCATATAATTCACACAAGGAAATAGTACTCAGCCTTGAAAAGGAATGCAGTATTGATACACGGTACAACACTGCCCACACTGTGAAGACCTTACACTAAGGGAAAGAAGCTGGACACAAAAGTCCACATTTTGCACGATTCCACTTACACAAAATGTCCAGGATAGGCCACTCTACAGACACAACGTAGATGAGTGGCTGCCAAAAGACAGGGGGAAGATGAAATGGGAAGTGAGCACAAGTGGGCAGAGAGTTTATCACGTGATGAAAATGTTCTGGAATTATACAGTGGTGACAGTTGCACAATCTTGTGAGTATAATAAAACCCACTGAATTGTCTTTAAAAGGATGAATTTATAATATGTGAATTACACCTCATGTTTTAAAATGCTTTCTTTTTCTTGACCTATTATTTTATCAATAGGATGACAAATATGCACAAGGCATTTATATCAACCCTAGAAACAGCCTAGTTTTTTGGCTTTGGCCATTTAACGAACAGAATTTTCTTCTTTTTCTTGGTTTTTCATTTGCATCTCCTCTACACCTGGTCTTTCTCTCCTTTCTGATGACATAAAGATGGTTTCTCATTGGAGCTGCCTTGTCGTCATTTAGACAGTCCTCCTCGTAGATTGTCTGCTGCCTTACACACACCTATACCTACTTACACCACTCTTCTGTCTCAAATACAGGTTCTTCTCTTGAGGAACAAAGTAGAAGAAATATAAAGCAGAGACTTTTGTCAGATGTGTTATTGTTAGACAACCTTTGGGAATAAACCACTTAACAAAGGAAGCTGGAGTCATTTGCTAGAAACAGCCTTTAGTTAGTTGCATCTCCCAAGGTCTCCTATCATGTGACCTCAAATAACTTAAACAGCACCTCACTTGCTCACAGCAACGCGAGTCTTTTTTTATTCCAATCAATAGATCCCTTCAGCTGAGAACTTAATTGCATTAAAACCTCACTAAAGTGACTTGCTTCAAAACATACCAGGAGTCATTTTTAAAAGAAATATGCTAATTAGGGTAATAAAAATGTTCTAAAAGTGGATTGGAGTGATGGCTGTGTAATTTGGTAAATTTACTAAAAATCACTGATTTGAGTTAATTTTATGGTATATAATTATACTTCAATGAAGTTGTCAAAAAAACGAAGGGGGAGAAGGGGGAGAAGTGGGTGGAGGTAGAGGGAAAGCAAGATGGCCCTCAGGCTGCCAACAGAGGAGCCTGGGTGATGGGCAAATGCTGTGGACACTGCTGGTGGTGCCCAGTGCGCCCCCTTCAGGCCACCCTAGTCCACAGTTCTCAGACCTGGCTGTTGAAATTGCCTTGTAACTACTCCCCTTCTCCCCCTGCCCTATCCTCCTTCCTGCGCTCCCCGCAAATGCCGATCCCAACAGCTCTTCGCAGAAAATCACCACCCCCAAAGCTCTGCTTCAGAATCTGTTTCCAGGGGACCAGACCTGAGACAGAGGCATGTTACACATTCTCTTTACACTTCTAAGTGTTTAAAATTTTTCATAACAAGAAAAAAACACAATACAAAACAAAAATCACACACCTAAAAGAAGTTCCTCAAACTCAAGTACCACAAACTCTAGGAAGATGATACCCAGATGCTGCTGCCGATACTGAATCTGTCGTTTGATGAATTCTGAGTCAGAAACCTGCTGCCTCATTACCAGTGTCTTCCCTGCTCTTTCCTAAAGACTGTGGGATGCATTCACCCATCTGTTCAGATGGATTTGTTGAACTCAGAAGGGCTTTTCTTACCCTGTCTGCAATAGTTTCAAGAGTATGTATTCTCTGCTACACACGAAGAAAGGAAGAGGAAGAAATCTGAGAGTAATGAGATACCCAGAAAGGCAAAGAGATGCAGGAAAGTCTTGAATTTAGAGTCCATTTTTTTCTCTATATTTAATATAATTGCACTCTCTGCTAGAAAGCCTGCAGGCAAGAGGATAATAAGATTTCGGTGATTAAATTAAAGGCTCTGATATTGTAGCATTTTAGAGAGCATTCCACACATTTTGTCTGTTAAATCAAGAGGATGATCTGGAAAATCCCCTTTCCTTAGGGAATCCAGGAGCCACCAATTTATCTGAAATTGCTTTACTTAAGAAAAAAATCCCAATTATTAGAAAGTACTTGTCTTTACCATTATTAACTCCCACTGGCCCACTTCACGAATGCTGGCACTACACACTCCTCAAAGAGATGTAAGTTACCGATTTTGTTATACACGGTAGGTCCAAATAATACCTAGCACTATGGAGTGTGCTGTCAGACGCAAAAATAGATCTCTCTTAAGAAGGCAATGCCTTCCAAATTCTTGCCATTTGCTCCAGAACTGCCTCAGTTTACCTATTTGTGCCTTGTCCAGTGTCTCATCTTCTCCAGCTGTAAGCTCACCTATCTTTATCAGTCTGTCCTGTCTGCCTCTGGTTCCATCTTCTGTTTCCTTTCTTGACATGGTACCGACATCATGGTACCGACATCAATGGGTCATTCACTGATAACACAAAGTCCTCTCCTACGTGTGAATTGCCCTCACAGGCTGGCCCCTGTGCATGCTGTCCCACAACTCCAAACCAGGAGTGCCGCCCAAATGGAGAAGAGGGGAGGTGACTGTGGGTGGTCTGGGGCACAGGCAGAGAAATGCACAGGGAGGAGTCAGGAAAATAAACCCCAAATTATGTGATGAAATAGCAAACTGCACTACTCTATTACCACACTATTATATAACATTTTTACAAGTTAGGAAACATATTTGGCATAAATAATACCACATTTCAACTCTTAGCTGCTGTCAACATTTTTCAAAAATATTTGTGTAATCAAAAGAGCAATATGAGTTTTCTACTGTCTTACCCCCAAAGAACCCCCAATCACCCAATGCTGAGAGTGCCTTCGTGGAAGTCCAGGGGTCCAGAGGAGATGTTCCAACATGTCATTGGGGCAAAATAAAATCTGAGATTGAACCCACTGAAAAGGGTAAAAGGAACAGTTTCAATTTACCCATTCAATCTCGGCACAGCTCAGGGCTAAGGGAACGTCTCAGGGGGTAAAGTGAGGGCATCTGAGTGAGTCCGTGGCTTCCCCAGTTAGGCAGGACACTGTCAGAGAGAACCACTTCTTTCTAACCCTATCCAGAAAACTCTGGTGTGCTGTAGGACTGCAGGACAAGGAGGGGCTGGAATCATAATAGCCAGGGGTCTTGGCGGGGGTGGGCAGGCGAAGGGACATGGATTCCAGCAACTGCTTTGCTGACTCTGTCAGGAAAGCCACCTATAAGCCACTGGGGATCCCTTGCCTGCCCATCCATTACCTTAACCATGACGCTACCAGTGCTCCACGCACCTCACCCACACAGCCCCTAACCCTGTGGCTGGCTGCGATGTGTGCATATCCCCAGTGGTGGAGAGAGCAAGCCTTTACAGAGGGCTGTGAGCAGGCCCAGCAAGCTGGCCCAACTCGGTGAGACTGGGAGAGAGCACACAAACGTGAGGTGCTGCACCACCCTCGGGAAAGCAAGCTGACGGGAGGCTGTCAGTGCCCAGCAGGACTTTGCAGGATCAAGAGAAGGCATAAAAAGTTAAAAGTTCTCCCCCAAAGGGAAACAAGAAGTGTGAGGCAGACGTATCCACAGAAAAGGTGTGAGAAAGCCTCAGAATGCCTATCAGGGCTGATGGAAGGTATTTCTCTCCTGAAGCCAGTCAGTAAAGACTGGAAAAGATGACTGATTCTTCACATGCGAACACGGCAATGCAAGACTTCAAGGAATATTAAAAAATAAAGGAAACATGATGCCACCAAAAAAAAAATACAATAATTTTTCAATAACTGACCCCCCAAAAATGGAGATCTGCAATTTCTCTGGTAAAAAATTCAGAATTGTTGTTTTAAGGGAGCTCAGTGGACTGCAGGAAAACAGACAATTCAACAAAATCAGGAAAACAATACATGAGCAAAATGAGAAGTTTAACAGAGAAATGGAAATTGAAAGAACCAAATTCTGGAGCTGAGGAATACCATGAATGATTTTTTCTAAATGCCATGGAGAGCATCAACAACAGACGGGATCAGGCAGAAGAAAGAATCTATGAACTAGATCACAGGTCACTTGAAATGATCCAGTCAGAGGAAAACAAAGAGAAAAAAGAATGAAAAGAGTGAATAAAGCCTATATGAACTGTGGAACACCATTAAGAGAAACAATCTACACATTATTGGAATCCACAAGGAGAAGAAAGGGAGAAGAGGCAGAAAGCTCATTCAAAGAAATAATGGTGAAGAATTTCCCAAACCTGGGGAGAAATTTGAACATCCAAATTCATTAAACTGGTAAGTTCTCCCAAAATTTCAACCCAAGATGATATTCTTGAAGTCACATTATAGTAAAATTGTCTAAAATTATAGACAAAGAGAATCTTAAAAGCAGAAAGAGGGAATGGAAGAGATCGTGGGGCAAGTGAAATGAACCACCACCAACCACACCAAAGGCCGATCTTCATCCAAAGAATGTGGTGGTGTGTATATGGTGGGATTAGAAGGGAGTCCTCTATTACGAGCTCCTTCCGGAAAACCAAATGATTCATTCCAACAAGTAATGCTCCCAGTTAGACCAACTGAAAGCAGCACTGGACAAAACGCGTCCAGAATGAGTCAACACAAAACACATAATCTTCCATCAAGATAACTCAAGACTGCATGTTTCTTTGATGACCAGGCAAAAACTGTTATAGCTCGGCTGGGAAGTTCTGATTCATCCACCATATCTACCAGACAGTGCACCTTTGGATTTCCATTTATTTAGGTCTTTACAAAATTCTCTTAATGGAAACAATTTCAATTTCCTGGAAGACTGCAAGAGGTACCTGGACCAGTTCTTTGCTAAAAAAGATAAAAAGTTTTGGGAAGATGGAATTATGAAGTTGCCTGAAAAATGGCAGAAGGTAGTGGAACAAAACGGTGAATATGTTGTTCAATAAAGTTCTTGGTGAAACTGAAAAGTGTCTTTTATTTTTACTTAAGAACGGAAGGAACATCGTGACCAACTCTATATGTATAACACTACAAAAACAAGTAAATTCTGAGCACTCTAACACTAATAAGGGCTATAACAGAGGATAAGAGAAGGGGAGGCGGATGAGGAGAAACGAATAGAGAGAGCACGGTCTTCCTCATCGGGGGAGAAGCTCCCGGGTTACTTGGAGCACCAGAGGCTCCACAGAAGCCCTGGCATTCGGCACCAGGATGGAAATCTCAGGATGAAAAGAGGGCATGTTTCAGGACTTGCTGCAGATCTGGCTGTCCTCCCTGTGAGCTCCCTCGGGCGGCAGCACCTTCCAGCCAGTGCCAAATCCAAACAAAAGGAACCCGCAGCACTCACTGGCTCAGTGCTTCTTTCAAATTCCTCAACGTGCCTACAGTGGAATTTCAATCAAAGTCAGCTTATCCCTCTTTCCCCTGCAATCTGAGCGTGCTGCCAGCCATCTCTCAACTCTATAGCGACGGAACATTGGGAGGTGGGTATGAGAAATCCAGGTTGTTATTTTTTTTAAAATAGACTTTCTTTTAGTTTTAGGTTCACAGCAAAATTGAGGGGGACAGAGATTCCCCGTTACTCCCACCCTCACACACGCATGGCCACCCTCATTATCAACACACCTCACCATCTGTTATAACTGAGAAACCTACACTGACATGTCATCATCACCCAAAATCCACAGTTTACATTAGGGTTGACTCATGGTGTGGTACGTTCTACGTGCTTGGACAAATGTAGAACGACATGTAACTACCATTACAGGGTCGTACAGATTATTTTCACTACCCTAAAAATCGTCTGTGATTTGCCTATTCATCCCTCCCTCCTCAACCCCAGGCAAACACTGATCCTTTTACCATCTCCGTATTTCCACCTTTTCTAGAACGTTACTGTAATCATATGATGTGCAGCCTTTTCAGACTGATTTCTTTCCTGTAATAATATGTGTTTAAGTTTCCTCCAAGTACATGTACTTGCATGGCAAGTACAGCTTTTCATTTCATTTCTTTTCTTTAAAGAAAGGCATTGAATCTGCTGCCCCATAACTCTGTTGGGATTAGAACCGGCCAGGCTGCCAGCTGCTGCCTGCTCCAAGGTCCGAGCAGAGTATTCTACATGGGGTTTGGTGACCTGGACCGAAGGGCGCAGAGAGAGGGCTGAGGCCACAGATGGATGGGAGTGTCCAGCTCCTTCCAGGGAGACACACTTCTGCCAGTGTCATCATGTGGATGGTACACTGCAGGGCAGGGGTGAAGATTCCAGGTGCTGGAGGCTGAGTCCTTGCTCCTCTATCTCCAGCTTCCTGAATTTAGGTATGATACTTTCCTCTCCAGATCTCATATCTGTAAAATGGGTGTAATAGCTGTGTCATCCCACAAGATCATTAGGAGCATTAAGTAAGATGATGTATGAAAAACAGACACAGAGCAAGCCCTCTATAACTACTAGCCATTATTATTTTATTAGTATTATATCATTATTATGAAGCACCTCTAAGCAAATGACTGGGGTTATATCCCCATTTCACAGATAGGACTGAGTAAATTCTTCCTGCTTTAACAACTGTCTACTGAATGCCTGTTTGTGACAGGTACTCTGCGAGGTGTGGGGAGGGACGGGTCCCAACGCCCACATCCATTCTCCCAAGGAACTACCTGTGCACAACTCGGTTCCCTGTGAAAGGATGCAGGCAATACGGAAAGAGAGAATATTTCATATAAGAAAAACAAAGCCAAGGCAGAGAATAACGCGAGGATGAGGGGAGGGGAGAGGCAAACTCGCAAAGCCACGAAGTCCTCTGTCCCCGGTGAAAGCCGTCACAGATGGGGCTCTAAGATTTTTCTACAGTCAAGTCCAAGAGCTTTGTGTCTAGAATTTAACACGAACCAGTTGCTCAAGGGAAGCGCCAGACATGTTGGACCTGAATGGAGGCCACCACTGGGAGCGTCATCACACAGAGCCTTGACGAGGTCTCAGGTCTGATCTGCTCACCTTGGAACCTCTGGTCTTTCAGAAGCTTTAGTTTAGAAACTGAGCATACATACAACAAATATACATGGTATCTGGGGTTTTGAAGGTCATAATACAATGAATGAATTTTTCAGGTGGTTGCCCAAAAGCAAGCTCAGTCCAGGAACCAAGAAATCACTTGAGCCAAATGGCTCCAAGAAACAAAGGCGAATGAACCTTATGTAGCAAACAGCTGCCACTACCTAAGAATAGAAAGATCAAGAGCCACTATGCTCCAAGCTAGAAGCATAGGGTCTCACACGAAGGTTCGGGGCAAGGGAGTGACATCGTATGATATTTTAAGTAATTACTATACGCCAGGCACTTAACATTTTACATACATTATCTTATTTGACCTGCATGACGTCCCAAACTTGGGGTATGTGCTACTACTGTCTCCATGCAACAGGTGAGGAAACAGAATGAGCGGGGTTAGTACTTGCCAGACAGTACGTGGTAGAGGTAAGATCTGAAACAAGGTCCATTTGGACTCCAATGCCAACGTCTTAGGTCAGTCCTAAGACACAGCTGATCTTGCCAGATGCTAGCACCATGATCCCTCATGTTGCTGTCAACTGTCGAGTCCAGATCACTCCCCCTTACTTTTCAATGATTTGATCAGCTCCTTGCTCACTGTCGACCTTCCCAACACCATGAATGCTAGGTCATTCCTCTTTGCGTGGATCACCCTGACATGCCTCAGTCTCTCAGGTTCTTGATTGGAGGACCTCTCGGATCCTTCAGTGATTTAGTCCTGCGCCCTACCTCACATGCATTCATGCTCCTGGTGATACCCTGGACCTGGTCATTATTCATAACTAACCCCTCCCTCCATCCTCCTCTCTGATCTCCACCTTCAGTCTCCCCAACCCACTCCTTCTAGTACCCGGACTCCAGCAATCCTTCAACCCCATTGGACCTCCAATCCATCTTTTCCAGCTGTCATTTTTTCACTGTCCCCAGTCACCTCCATGCTCTCCCTTGCACCTTTAACCAGCTTCAATTCCACAGCCAATCACTGTCATCACCCCTGCCACACACCCTTGCTCCTCTCCTGTCTCATTTACTTAGCAAAGTCGTGACCCTGGTTGATCCAATTCTACCTACTCTGAGCCTGTGCCCGTGCATCTGAACATGGTGGTGGAAGACACGTGTGATGACGGGTCCCACTTTCAACTCCTGACCATGCTCACCCCTGACACTGCCGGGGCAACTGTATTTTATTTCCCTACATTCACTTTCTGACTCATTCTGACAGACAACCATTTCACAACTTCTCTCTTCCATTCTCTGTTTTCCAAGACTTTTAGTAGATAGGATCTGGTTGGTGTGCTCCTTCCCTGAGAAAACTGAAACAATCAAGAGAATCTCCAGAGACGTTCACCACCAAAAGCAACTGCACCAAGTTACTCTGCCCTCTCATAGTCAACTATGCCCCATCCTTCTAAAGCCAATCCTCCTACCTGTGCACCGGATCTCATTCCCTGGTACAAGGAGCACATCTGAACAATTCTCCATACTTTCCTCCACGGTACCAACTTGCCCTCTCTCTGCTGGATCATCCTCATTGGAACACAAGTATATGGTAGCTTTTCTCATTAAAACAAACAGAACTCTTATCTTGTTGTCACTTCCCCTGCCAGCTACTGTCCTATTTCTCTCGTCTCCTTAGTAGCAAAGCAAAATACACTCTCTACACTTACATTTGAAGCCTCTCCCCACAGTTCCCTCTAAACCCTTCACCTCCCATCAGGCTTTCGCCCCAGCACTCCACTGAGAACACTTTCGTCAAGATCACCGAGGTAGCCATTCTCCACTGCTCAACACAGCCGTGAAGTCTCAGCCCACAACCTACTGGAGCCGCCAGCAGCAATGGCACTGCCGGCCACGGCCTCCTTCCTGGAACACTTCCTGGACTCACCTGCCAAGGTACTGCTCTGGATTATCTGCCCAACTCACCAGTCACTCCTTTTCAGCCCTCCTTCTCTGACTCCTCCTCTTCTCGCAGCCCCTACATGTTGGGGAGCCGCAGGCCTTGGTCTTCAGTTTCTTCTCTGTCCACCCTATCTTAGGGATCTCATCCTGGGTCATGGACAAGTTCAAATCAAAATGCCAATGACTCCCCAGCTTCTATCTACAACCCAGACCTCTAGCCTAAATGTACTGACCTTCCTATTTCAACTCTCCACTTGGAAACGTCTCAGACATTTCAGACTTGGCACATTCAAGAATGAGCTGATCTTCCTTCCCTATCTGCTCTAACCCCAGCCTTCCCCAACTCAGCAACTCCATCCTTCCAGTTACTCAGGGCAAAAATCTTGGCACCGCTCTTGACTCCTGTCTTTCTCTTCCTGGTATACATCCAACCAGGGGGTGTTATTGACCCTCAAAATATTTCTAGAATCTGACCACATCTCCCTACTCCCTTGCAACCACCCTGGTCTGAAGCCCCTCCTAACTGGGTCAATGATCTCCCTGGGTCCACCACTGCCCACCACAGTCTATTCTCATCGTAGCCAAGCGGCCAGAGAATTCTTTTAAAATGAATTCAGATCACAGTTCACCTCTGCTAAATATCTCCCAAAGGCCCCGCACCCTCCTCAGAGTCAACCCAAAGTCTAGTCATCCACTTATAGTTACAGAGCCTTACAGGCTCCGGCCCCTACCACACCTAGACCCTTTTCTCCATCTCGTCTCCTCCTGCCTCACCCACACCAGCCACACTGGCCTCCGTGCTGTCCCGTGGCCACACCAGGCACACGCCAGCCTCAGATCTTTCCACTTACTATTCCCTCTGCCTGCAATGCTCTGCCCCTAAATATTCACTATGTTTACTCCCTTAACTCCTTTAAGTCTCTGCTCAGATGTCACTTGCTCAACAAGGTGTACACCTGACCACGCGTCTTGTCCTGGGCCCCTGAGCACCCTACACCACTTCGTTTTTCTTGAGAACTCACCACCTTCTAACTTACTACAGAATACACATTATGAGGGTGAATCAAAAATTATCTGCACTCTGGCTGTAGAATTTATTTTAATTAACTTTTAGAAAAAACAAATACATCATTTTTCGACATAATCTCCTAGCTTTTCAATGCACTTTGTCCATCTGTCAACAAGCTTTCACATTCCCGCATTAAAAAATGTTTTAGGCTGAGCTGTGAGCCACGAATGCACTGCTGTCTTCACTTCTTCATCAGAAGTGAATCTTCGTCCTTGTAGGGCTGCTTTCAGGGACCCAAACAGGTAAAAGTCCAATGGAGCAAGATCAGGACTATAGGGAGGATGCTTTAACATCGCAAAATGAAGTTTTTGCAGAGTGTAGATAGCGTGGGCAGAAATGTGCGGATGTGTACACCCTCAGACCACAAAAAACGAATCAGTGCACGCTGCTCTTCTTTCATGCAAATCACAAGTAGGGCATCCATTTTTGCTCGCACCACAATTACAAATGAACTGATGTAACACATTCACACCTGCACAGCCGTGACTGGGGAGACAGTAGCCTTGAATGGAAAGTGCTGATAAGACAGTGTGGCCAACAGCCGTTTTAATATAACCAGAGTGCGGATAATTTTTGACTCACCCTCATATATTTATTGGTACTGCCTGTGTCTTCTCCTCTACAGAAACAGATTGTATTGTCTGTTGTAACCGAAAACCATCCCTGGTACTCAGTACATACGTAATATACAAGATTCGTTGAATGAAAAACACACAGAGAGAACAGCCCTTTCCCTTGTTCCAAAGCTCCATTATTCTGGGAATTCTATTCTACCCAACTGCAACAACACACAGGCACAAGGGATGGCATCTGTCAGGATACTGAGAACCTGAGTCAGGAAGTAGGCCAACTTCAATTACTTTCCAGATTTTCCACGTGTTGGATTACCTTTAAAACTTTTTCTCCTTGTTTATAGAATCTGTAGTTGTTATAATTGCTCGTTATAAGTAGAGATCCTGCAAATCATCTCCAGTACTGTTGTATCTTCTAGGCTTTTCTGTAGGTAAACAACTGACTAAACAGTAAGTGAGGTCAGAAACACGCGTGTACACACACATGCACACACACACATCCATGCACACACACATCAAAAGCCACACAACAGTGGCAGCCGCTATAGAATCACTGACTTTGACAGCCAAAGCACGCAACATGAAAAAGCCAGGGGGTCCACGGGGAGGGTAAGTGAATGGAGTTTAAAGGGCAGATGGAGAAACCAGCCTGCTTCATCTCGTGCAGCTGTCAACAGCACAAAGATAGCATCTCCTTATAACGATTTCAGACCAAGTCTCTGGTTCAGTGTTATTACCACACCGATAATGCAACACTGGAATACGCTTCTTCCCAAAGACGAATTCACAGCCTCCAGTTACTACACGCGGACCATGTCAGGTCACTTAACTCTGCTCTGATGCCAATTCCCATCACAGGCTGTCTCCACCCTGCAGTGGCTGTTACCCTCGGACAGGAGCTCCCCTAATGGACTAAAATTATAACACAATCCCAATGCCTGTATAGGCGTAACCCGTCCTGCCCAAGGATCTGTACAAGCAGGGATGACAAAGCAGACAGGGCTGTCCCTGCAAGATGCCAGCACAAGATGGATTGCTAGAAAAACATGCAGTATTTCCTTAGATCTTGAATTTCAGAAACTGCAAATCTACTGCATTTAGTAAGACAGGCAATATCGTGACTGTATCAGCCCACCAACACACGATGCAAGTCCGGAACTGCAACTCAGCGCTACGGGGGCAGCTCTCTGCTTCGCTCCCAGGGAGGCATTTAAGCACATCTTTCAGTTTAAAGGGCTCTGATCTACTTAGGAACAGACCACATTTTAAAAATTCTGTGGCTCTTAGATACATCAGATGATATACAGTGATACACCAGAATCTGACCTTTCACATAATCAAATAAAAAAAAATTAGCCTCACTGCCTTGATGTTGAGAATTGTGTTTAAGGCTGGGATGTATTTCGGGGGCAACCACGTGGCACGGAAGCGTGTGCCCTCAAAACATCTCATCCCAGTGTGTGTAACTTCTGCCTCTGAAACGTTTTATTTATCATCGCAATGATTATGCTTGTTCTATAAAATATAATGGGCCAGTCACAGTGCACACAATCTCAGCACTGATGTCAAAACACAGAGTGCTTAGACATTCACATGCCGTCAGTAAAAAAAAGCTACTTGAAGCAAGATTTTAAGAAATCTCGAATATCAGAACAGACTTGTGACAGCTTCTTTGTCCTCAATGATTGTTTGGCCTCAGATGACAAACACACCTTGGCTTGATATTTTGTAGTCTTCATCTTGCTAACATTTCTGGGCTTGAAAGGGATTATTTTTTAAAGCTTGCAGAAGGCTTTAAGTTGTAGCCTATGGTAATCAGAACAAGCCTGAATTTTGCTTCTCTTCCTTGGGTAATGTTTTTTTTACAAAACAGCAAAGCCCCATGACCCACAGCCCTCTGCACGCTACAGAGGGCTGGGGAGAAGGAGGGTCTGGATGTGATCATAGACACGGCTGTCAGGTGCATGGATTCAACACAACTGCCCTTCACCTTGGCATTGGATGGTCAGGAGTACAGCATAGAGGAAACTTGGTTCTGGTGAACTTTCACCTCAATGCACAAACAAGTGCAAAAACAACCTTTTTTTCTGTTATTCTGGTGGAAACAAAAGTGGGAACTGGGAACTCAAAACCCTCCCCTTTTTTGAAAACCAGCTGTCGTAGGTAAAGATCAGGACCTGGGAGATGTGAGAACAAATCCAAGCTGTATCACTGAGGCAAGTCACTCTTCTCTCAGGTCTCAGCTTCCCCAACCACCACAGAATGGGTGTGAGGAGTTAATGAATAATATAAAGTGTCCAGCACAGCTCTGCTCTGTAACAGGAGGTCTATAAGTAATCAGTACTCACAACAGCATGCTCGGATTGTGGCTTCTGTAGAACTGTTTTTTGGGACACGTCTCTCTGAATTCTGCTGAACTGGATCTAATTAATGTTGACAGTATGTAAGTCTGTTTCTTATTAGCCTTCAGTATTCCCTTTATGACGTTAAATGCCGTCAATTCCATTTTATAAGCTAAGTAAAAATCCCGACGAACTATTTATTAGCTAGAAAAAAGCATACGGCATGTGCATAGGGATGAAATACTGAAAACTTCCGTCCCGAGAATTCCTTTCCAATGTGTTTGCGATGTGTGGCGAGAGTAGAAAAATTCATATTTATTTTGTTTTGAAGATTTTAAATGCTGCCTGTAAATATGTTATGTAAACAATAGGATTTAAAGAAAAACAAATGATAAGATTTTGGGAGGGGGAGGAGAATTCATTTTAAATCCATGCAACATCCGACTCCAAAATTTCATCCTGCTAGGGTCATTGACTGTGGAACAAAATTGTAAATCCTCCACAGCAAATGTTCTTTTGAGCATATGTCTCTGATACTAAAAGTACCCGGAAGTACATTAAAATGGTTTTGACCTTGAACATGGGTGATTCAGGAATATTCCTTAAAAAGAGAAACAGTCTATACAATCAAACACTATACTATTCAGCAGTGTCTAATCTGCTAGGGAAACATGACCCATTTTGAAATCCTTTATATTCCTTCCCTCTCAGAACAGGTGTAGACATGCCTTACGGTATTAATCTTATCTGCTAGACTCTAAGACAAGAGAAGGCGAATATTGAGAAGATAAAGTATTAACTGACATTGCCAGAGGGTACTTATGATTTTTTTAAGGGAGCGGTTAAAAAGTGGTCTGATTACAAACTACTCTGGAGAGAAAAATTTTAAATCATGTTTGGGTTAATATATCTGACTAGAGGTTACATTTTACTCTTTTTCGAAGTTTTTTTGGTCTTGTTATTGTATTTTATAAAGGGAATTTTTTTTCTAAATTGAAAAGATATTTTCGTTGGAGAAAAAATAAACTTACAGTATGACCTATTATCCCTTTCTTCTTAAACTGAGAATAACGAAAAATATCTCGTTGTTATAAAGGTAGTTTATTCTAACAACCAAGATACCTCCACAACAGCTGGCAATTTATCTGACACTTCAGTATATTAATTTATTATTGCCTGGTACATATTTTTACACATTTTAGACTTAAGTATAAGGTAATTGTGAAATTATTTGTTTACCTCTTGATAAGCCATCTGGAAAGGTATGAGAACACAAGAAGTATGATTTGTTTACTATATGTTCCACATTTCCATACTTAAGAAATTACTTAAAGAAGGAAAATTGTACATAAATTTCACAGTGTGGCTTATAATTTCTTATAATCAAACAGCTGACAGGTCAAAATTATCATTTGAATGTCGACACTGAATCACTATCAGAGACTTTGACAAAGTTATTTAATGTAATATTCTATTTTTAAAGATAAACCTATCAGAATTATACATTCTATTTAAAATTAATTTCCTCTCTATTACTGATAGTTTATTTTACAATTCTAAATTCTCTCTAGTTTCAAAGATGGTGATATCAAGTTCCAAGTAAGTATTCCTTAAAACTGTGTGTTATTTAAGAAAATGCATTGTATTTAAGTGTCAGTATATTTTCATTTCTGCAGCATTGCTAAGTCTTTACACAACTGCTCAAAGCATTTATATGTTCATATATTTTTGGTATACATTTTTTGAACAAAAAAACATAGACAAAGCTAGGATAAAGTGCAATACTCAATGTTGGTACAGCATTATAATTTATGAGGTAATAATCAAATCATGAAATTTAACTACCCTGAACAAGACCCTCCAGGCTCAGGCATTTTAAGTAACCCCCCCCCTTTTTTTAATCAAACAATTTCTTTTTTTGTTTTTCGTTGCTCAATAATGCACCATATTTTTCTTCTTTTTACGTTTTAAATCCCTTCACCCATTTCTCCCACCCCTCACGCCCCCAGCCCTGGCAACCACCAACCTATGAGCTAGATTCACATACACCTGAATTGAGGTTACATTTATTCTGTCTTTAAAATGACTACTTTATGTCCTTCTGTTTAAGAAGAAAACACTCTATTTAAAAAAATTAAGTATAGCTGATTTACAATGTTGTGTTAATTTCTGCTATACAGCAAAGTGACTCAGTTATACACACACACACACACACACACACACACACACACACATTCTTTTTCATATTCTTTTCTATTGTGGCTTACCACAGGATATTGAGGATAGTTCCGTGTGCTATACAGTAGGACCTTGTTGTGAAAACACCCTATTTTTGAGTTGAGATGTACAGGAGCTTCGAGATCTCATCACATAGGAACATACTAATGCCTTACACTGGTGAGGATGTCCACAGTTATGACCACAAAGCGCTTTCACATGCACTTCTTACTCAGCCCGCGGCAATCTGGTGAGAAGCCAGGACAGGCATCTGCAAGCTGATCTCACACCCAGAGGACTGTCGATCCGAGGGGCTCCCCAGCCGCCCCGACCACATGGTTCAAGAGAAACACGGCAAACTGAAAACTGCTAGACAAGTGTGCTTCCTTATTATTCAACAAGTATGGATCTTTAAGAAAGCTGTGATAGAGGGAAACATGCCTTCCGTACTTCCACGATTACATCAGGCATCTCAGGTGGCAGAGGCCGGGACACAGGTGGAGCATATGATGTCACCTCTTAGACCCGAGGGAAGGTCCTGAGGAGTCAGACTGGGCAGGGCTTTATTCCTTTCAAGGCGGATGGAGCATCTCCTAAAATCCCAGGTATCAAGCTCTTCAAAGTATTAACACTTCCCCAAACAGCCTTTAAATGCAAGAACTTCTCAGCGTCTATGACCATGTACTCAACTGCCTTCTTCAAAGTGGACTGACAAAGTTTTGTTTTTGTCCAGCAGTCACATTCCATTCTTACACCCGAAGATGAGGAGGTTTAGCTGTAATATAGCTCAAGCAGATGAAAACCCTGAGGAAGTGACGTGACCCCTACCTTTAGCTACTACAGAGCCCTCTCGGAGACTCTAAAAACCCCAGAACACAAACACCGAACCACACGGAGGCTTCTCCTTACATACTGATGCCATTTTCCTCACACTGTTAAGATAAAGGACGACCAAAGATAAAAAGATACAAATCCAGGAACCCATTTTAAAATCTTGCTCGTATACATTAAAACTACCTCAAGGACACAAACATGGTAATTTATGGTGTATTTGAGCAGAAAAAATTACAGTTTACAGAGCAGCTGTGCTGCCCATGGAGCGCTTGCTTCTGTGAATATACAGGCTGATAAGGCATGTACCAAAAGATGCAGGTTGCCCTGTGCTATACAGTCAATCCCCTACAGGCAAACCTTCAAGTCGCAAACTTTCTAAGATGCGAACGTGCATTCGCACGTCCAATCACGTCAAGTAGTTCACGTGTCTGCCATACACTGTCACGTGCATGCATCCATTACAAGTGGTTGTGCTTCTGTGTACTTTACTGCACAGTACTGTATACACTGCAGTGGTACAGTATCTTTACTTCAATCTCAGGATATTAGGAAGCAAGTGTAAAAGCAGCAGTGATGTAGCTGGTACTACTGTACTTTTCAAGGTACTGCACTGTAAGATTAAACATGTTTTTTTTTATTTTTTGTTTGTTTTTTTTTATGTATTATTTGTGTGAAAAGTATTATAAACTGAGTCACTGAAATGTGCCAGAAGCTGGGGTAGGCAAGGAGACTACATGAGTTGCAAAGTGGTCTCTGTCCCCATGTCCATGCTTTTCCATACACTAGTCCCTAGACTTTGAGGATCTTGGTTGTGCCAGGCAGATTCACCCTCCTCCCAGGCTCTGCACACCTGCATCTCCCCTGGCAACGACAGGCCCTCCATCATTAGTGCTTCCCAAGCACACTGGGGACAGCCCAACGTCTGCTACTCGCAAGATGTAATTTAACCAATCCGTAATGATTTGTGTACATACATCTACACCTCACCAAAACATAGCAAGCCCGATGAGTCAAAGCTTATGTTATATGACCTCAAAGAGCCTCGCCAAAGATCTCTGCTGAATGAATTAATAAATTCCAGAGGACAGGTGTGCTGCTGCTGGTTTCTGAGAACTAGTCACAAGCATGGTTCGAAGTATGTCTTTGAGCTGCAATTAACTCTAAGGCTGAAAACACTAAAGGATGACTGTGCACACAACAGACTCCTCAGCACAACCTGCCCCAAACCACCACCTTTCAAATTCATAGATTTGAAAAGTCTTAGTCTAAATCCTTATCAAATCTTCAGGGCCATTCAAGAGAAAAAAAATTTCTTTCCACTGCAGCATTTCATTCTCAAAAAGAGGCTTGAAAGTCTTCCATTTGCATGTTAAATCTCTGTTAAGACAATCAGGGCTTTGTGCCAGCCCGTGGCTTGGGACAATGGATCTGTGTTTACTTTAGTTGAGATTAGAGAATATGTCAGCAGTCACCTTATCTAAGGCATCACCTTTGGGTCTCATCCCCGTTAAGCAATGGTTGGGCTGAAAGATTAGTAAGAATGCCTTGAAGTGACTTGTGAGAGGCAGCAGGTCACAGACTGGCCATGCTTCTCATCACTCATCCTGTCCCTCCATATTCAACAACAGGCATCCATTCTTCGGTGTTATTAATGGGACCACGTCTTGAGATTTGTCTCAATCATCTTCTTTTAGGTATAAGTGAAGACATAAAAGCAGTAGGGGCATTCTCTAGGTGATGCTCCAATGCCTTTCCTCTTCTCTCACTGAAACCCCAAGAGTTACTCTTTGCTAGGAACTCTGGAGATGGACCAAGTTGGGTTTCTTACATCCTAACTGAAGTTCTAAATCTCAAGTCACATACAACCATGCGTGATTCAGATTGCACATGGTTTGCTGTGGCATTGCTCTGTTTTTCATCTACAAAAGCATTTCTCCTTAGAGGTGACAACAACTGAATACTAGACGCATGTTCTCGAAGGTCTTGCTACTCAAAGAGGAACCACTGGAAGAGCACCATCAGCACCACCTGGGGGCTCAATGAAATCCAAATTCATGCCCCCTTCTCCCACCCAGGTTTACTGAATCCGAATCAAAATGAAGGTGGGGCTGAGGAATCTTTGTTTTAACAAGATCTCCAAGTGATTCTGATGTGCACTAAAATTTGAGATCTGCTTTAAAGCAGTCCCACGTAGATTTCTCAGCCATACTTCCCAGGGGACTGGATTCAAAAGACTGGGACAGGCAATTATTTTCAGGTTCCTACAAGTGCTAACAGAGTGTTATACACAGGTTTTGCCCTAGGATAACTGCAAGAGAGACTTG
Organism: Hippopotamus amphibius kiboko; assembly: GCF_030028045.1. NCBI lineage: Eukaryota > Metazoa > Chordata > Mammalia > Artiodactyla > Hippopotamidae > Hippopotamus > Hippopotamus amphibius. The sequence goes on along the minus strand of NC_080189.1, from coordinate 117,024,734 downwards.
CTAAATAAAACCTGTTCACTGAAGGAGGAGGAGGAAGATTGACAGGGGAGGCAGAGGTTCAGTGCTAGCAGCTGGTTCTTTACAAGTTCCTAGTGATTTCTGGTGAGTGGTTTTGGGTAAGGTCAATACAAAGTAGTTCTAACCCCCAAAGAAAAGAAGATTATGGATGAGTCCTCTTGCTCAATTCAGCTTGCTTACTCCTCCCTGCCTCACATCAGGTGATGACGGAAACATCAGGTGAACTTCTCTTCACAGCCTTCTTCATCATTATAATCCACGCCATGAGACCTTCTGTGGTGCATCTATTAAACGAGCGAAACTCTCAACAGTTCTGAGTGAATCCTCAATGAGAAACTTTGGAGGAGACATTACAACTGATGGAACTGATGCCACAGAAGTAACAAGGATCATAAGAGACCACTGTGAACAATTATACACTAACAAATTACAACAAACTAGTGAATAAAACAGAAAAGAAGCAGACTCACAAATACAGGGAAGAAACTAGTGGTTACCAGTGGGGAGAGAGAAGGGGACAGGGACAATACAGGAATAAGGGACCAAATTATTATGGGATTATATGAAACGATGTATGTGAAACTTTTGAAAAGTGTAAAGCACTATAGAATTTAAAGAATCCTCCATTCAAAATTTTTTAAAAAGTTAAAAAACACACACCATAAGTTTAAAAAAAAAATCAGTTGTGTTTCTATACACTAACAATGAACCATCCAAAAAGGAAATTAAGAAAACAATCCCATTTACAATTGCATCAAAAAGACTAAAACACTTAGGAATAAACTTAACCAAGCAGGTCAAAGACTAGTATGCTAAAAACTACAAAATAATAATGAAAGAAGTTAAGGAAAATACAATAGAAATACATCCTTCCAGTCTTCTTAGATTAGAAGACCTAATATTATTAAAATGTCCATACTACCCAAAGTCATCTATAGATTCAATGCAACTCCCATCAAAATCTCAATGGCACTTTGTTACAGGAAGAGAGAAAGAAATCCTAAAATTCATACAAAATCACAACAGACCCTAAATAGCAAAAGCAATCTTGAGAAAGAGGAACATAGCTAGAGGCATCACAGTTCCTGATTTCAAAATATATTACAAAGCTACAGTAATTAAAACAGTATGGTACTGGCATAAAGACAGACCTATAGATCAGTAGAAAGAATCAAGAGCCCCCAAATAAACCCACATGTATATGGCAAGTGATCTTCCACAAGGGTGCCAAGAATACACAATGGGGAAAAGATAGTTTCTTCAACAAATGGAGTTTGGAAAACAATATCCACATGCAAAAGAATGAAGTTAGACACTTTACATCTTACACAAAAATCAACTGAAAATGAATTAAACACTTACACTTGAGACTTGAAACTCCCAGAAGAAAACATAGGAGAAAAGTCCTTGACAATGGTCTTGGCAATGATTTCCTGGATATAACACCAAGAGCACAGGCAACAAAAGCAAAAATAGGTAAGTGGGACTACATCAAACTCAAAAGCTTCTGCACAGCAAAGCAAACAATCAACAGAATGAAAAGGCAATATAAGGAATGGGAGGAAATATTTGCAAACCATTTACCTAATAAGGGGTTAATATCCAAAATATATAAGGAATTCCTATAACTCAATAACAAAAGCACCAAATAACCAGATTTTTTAAATAGGTGAAGGACTTGAATAGACATTTCTTCAAAGAGGACATAAAAATGCCCAAACGGTATATGAAAAGGTGCTCAACATCCCTAATCTTCAGGGAAACGCAAATCAAAACCACAAGACATCACCTCACACCTGTTAGAATGGCTGTTATCAAAAAAGCTAGAACTTATTCAGCTGAAGATCTGCTGTACAACACTGTGCCTAAAGTTAATGATACTGTACTGTGCACTTAAAAATTTAAGAGAGTAAATCGCATGTTAAGTGTTCTTAGCACAATGAAAAAAACAATCCCATTATCCCTTTCCTCTGTCTCATTTTGATTAAAGAATCTATCCCATTGGGTTTTGGAGTTCTTGGCAGATGTGGAAGTGCCCAATAGTGAGGACTCTGGGAAGCAAGTAGGCAAGGTTAGCAGAGAATACTGATGTCAGATGAGCAAGACAACCTCCACATTCTGCTTTGAGTGTGAACTCCCAACATCTTTGGAAGGCTTAGGGCCAATTATGAGACCCTTAAGGCACCATACATTCAGTAGGGAAAAGGGAGAATAAGAAACAAGCTATGAGGCATTTCAACTTTGAATGAAAAAAAAAATCAAAAAGAAAAGCCAATGAAGATGTCATGATGCATGTGGTAAAACAATCTTGAGGATCTTGTATAATCATCCCCTGACAGCTCTACACCTACCAATTCAGCTTGAAACTATGAACACCTGCTTGTATTGTGACTTTGGGGCCTTATTCAAAATTTACTCAAGTCTTTTTTTCGGGGCAAGTCAATTTATTTATCCAAGTGGAGATTTAAAAACCTGAGGGAGCCATCTGGTGGCTTGTGTGCCTACTAATTAAAATCCATCTCCTGGGCACAAGATTGCTGCCCTGTGGGCACTGTCATTGGAGCAAATGGCACAAGACAAACAAGAGCTGACAAAAAGTATCCTTATGCTGTATAAAAGCCAAATAATGTAATTTAGACACAACCAAACCAAAATTAAGGGTGGGTCCGCTTAACTCTGATACTATTTCCTCTATCTGCTTTGAAAAAGAAACCAAATAATCGCTATGAATAATAAAAAGTTGTGTTTTGAATTCCATTTCAAGATTGCACTTTTCCATAGAATAAGGAGACAATTAATTCAATGATTAAAAACTAGAAATCAAACCAAAAAAAAAAAAAAACCACAGATTAATGGCTTGCTGAAATGACGCATAGGTTTAATCAGCTTTACATCTTGTTCTGACTTTGTAAGAGAAGCAGTAGCATAAAATGGGAAGATACAGGTCCTGCTCAGAAAAATTAAAAATTCAAATCCTGAGCATCGCTAATAAAGATAATTTAGTATTTAATACATGCTTTCTTTCAGGTCTAGAATGTTAATGGTTTCAGTGCAGTGTCTACTTTTTCAAATACTGGGAAATTCTTTCTATATATTTTTTTCATGTTGAAAAAAGCACACGTATTATGCCCATTAAGAAGGAGAAAAGATGACTTCAAAATTTCAAATAATTGCCTGGAGTAAGAGGTGGTACTTCTGTAACAACACACTTTATAAATTTTTCTTCTAAAGCTTCCATTACTTCAATTTGCCCAGCACCAAACAAATTACTGGAAATAACGTTTTGTTTTTTTTTTTGCATGAAGAAAACCCAGTTCCTTACACAAAAGATGAATTACACTGATTTCACTGGCAGCCATGAAGAACAAGCAGTTAAGAGTTTCTCATTATTGCCTTTATAGTTCATTGTTAAAGTATAAACTGGCTGTAGAAGTGTACCAGAAAGTTGGCATAAATGTTGAAAATCAAAATGTAATTTTTCAAATTACTTATAAAACCAGTACAAAGACTACTTTAAAAAAAAAGATATGACTCCTAACCTATAATTTAAACCAAATACAACATTAAAAGACTATGAAATGTACATTGTCACTGGGCTATTTCTAAAGCAACGGTGTTCTTTTTTTTCATTGCTTAACGTTTTTGTTTATTATTGTGGTTGTTTTGGATAAATTGAACACTTTCTGAGGTTCATAACTAGAAGTATGTAAATTATATACTTAATTTAAAATACTTTAATTACAATAAGTGTATGTTCTACCTTTTATTGAATTGTTTTCTTTAAATCAGTTTTAACTCCAATTGTTACTGCCATATGTGTTTATTTTCTATGGATATTAAAGTGTACCCTGTTTTATTTTTAATTTACATTCATCTTTGTGTTGTATTCAATATGAAACAGAGTTCAGCTTTTAAAACTCAAATGATTCCTTCACATACAAATCAGAAATTCATTATTTTAAAAGTAATGAAACAGCCATTTTTGCTATAACACTTGCTTTGAAAATATGAACTTGTTCCAACATGACTGATGTATCATAAAATTTCCCATTTGCATATATGCAATTTTGCCTGCAAGAAATACTAAGTCAATTCTAAATCAGGGCAACTTTGCTTCCCAGAGGACACCTGGCAATGTCCAGAGACATTTCTGCCATGAGTTGAGCGGGGGTTGCTACTGGCATCTGTAGTGGGTAGAGGTTAAGGACGTTGATTATCATCCTACTATGAGCAAGACAGCCCCCCCAACCCTCACCATGACACAAAACTATCTAGTACCAAACGTCAGCAGTGAAAAGGCCAAGGAACACTGCACTCGGTGAACAAAGAACTGAGCTGGGTTGGAATATACAAGATACACACATGCACGCCCTTCAAGCATCTACCTGCTACCCTGGATGTCCCTGTGTGATGAGTCCTACCCATCCATGTCGCTGTTACAACTTCCCATCTCATTACAGATCCTCCTCCTCCTCCCATCTCCCAGGCACTCACAAGCTCCACCCCTTCTTACACCCACTCCCACAGGCATGTTTCAGGTTGTTTTTAAGGTAACTATTTCTTAACCATTTAACCTGCATAAAATTGTGCTGTCTCCATTAGGTTCCCATCTTTTCTGTACAGCTCGTCATTGATGAACTTCCGGAGTGTCACGTGCCTCACACCACTTCTCTCGTGAGCTCTGTGGTTTTTATTGTGTGATTTTGCATTGCACGGGAGGTCTTAGAAATACATACGCTAGTATTATAGCAGAACTGAATGTGTGTTTTTATTTCTGTGTTAAATATACTTATTCTCCTCTCCTCTCTGATTAAATTCCTTAATTTTAAAATGTTTTCAAAACATGCTCCCTGGTCTAAAGGGATTTGAAAACGACTTCAAAAAGATGATTTGTAAGCATACATGAAGGTGAGAGAGAGGGGTGTTCCCCTTGTTCCACCACTACCTAGAACTTGAAAATATATGCCTAGCACATTGCCTGATACATAATAGGCATCAACTATTTATTCAATTTACTAAAATAAGCAAACTGCCTTCCGCTCCTCCTCCCCCCACAAGATCCAAGTACAATGTAATCTGATAGAGGGTATAAACATCCCTAACATTCATACCTTTAACTTTTTTTTTTTCCTCCTACCTTTAACTTTTAAAAATACATTATACTCTCACATAACACACAATATACTCTCACATAACATGGCCTTTTGCATGCATAAGTTATATGCTCACACAATTAATCTGAGCTTTGCATTACGGCAATGACTTCCAGCCAAAGTCAAGTTTGAGTTGAATTCCTGTTTGTCTACAGAACGGCATTTCGTTGTTGGAATATCTTTGGCACTTTCCTGTTATTACTTTCAAAAACAGATGTTAAATGATAACATGCAACTGAAGCCACTAGTGATGAAAATGAAGAGCTCACCATAGTAGCACAGGTGAGATGAGACAGACAGCACCCGTCACAGGCAGCCAGAGTGGCCAACGGGCCGCGTACTGAACTCTATCTCGTCCACTGCTTGGATTTAGTTACGAAGTGAAAGAACAAAAATCAAGGAACTATACAGAATGCTAGTAATGCAGGATCAGAAACTGTGACTAAAGGATTTGGGGTAATGAGGGATTTTGTATATTTTTATATATCTATTTATATAAATATTAATGTATTTTTAAATTTCCCTGGAATAGAAACATGTGTAAGTGTATTGGTCAAGTTCTGCACGTAAGTGCATGTTTCAGGAAATACAGTATATAAGAAGATAGACGGTTGTTTGTACTAATATTCTAAAGAAGAAACGCACCTATGGGGGTGAGTGTGGGAGTCAGTCAGAGAGGCCAACCAGGACCAGAGCGAGCAGCGCTTCCAGCACTGTCAGGAGACACAGAGCCTGGCCCCGTGACCATGCCTGTGGACTCTGGCAGGTATGTGCCTGCAATGGGGGTGAAGAGCTCAGACTGTCCATCACAGCTGGATGGCAGCAGCCATTAAAATAAGCCCATTCCTGCCTCTCGCTCTGATTCCAAGCAATCTCCTGATTATAGTTTGCCTTTTCAGGTACTTTTGCCTAAACAGAAAGAACAGGATGCTTAGCAAACATGAGCTCACTGGATAATTACATATTTCATTATACATTAATAAAACTGGCTTTCTCCTCTGTTGATTAATGGGATTCTGTTCTGACCAAAAGATCTACTCTTGGTGTGTTGAGAAATCAGGTGAGGTCCAGATGCTGGATTGCAGGGCACTGACTCATCCAGGTAAGTGCCACTGCTTGAGGGCCACCTGTGTGTGCTGCGGCTGACTTTCCCCAGGCCTGCCCCAACCCTAATGAACGTCTGCAGCCGCATGAAGGTCAAGCACGGGGGTGGGCCCACCATCCGCTCTTCCATTTTCTCTACTCTGATTCCTACAAACGTTAATCAAAGTCTACAGTCCCTCCCTGGTTGGTTGGTTGGTTTGTTTTTTAACCAGCAAGGTGCGTGTGTATCTGCTGTGCCAACACAGAACACCCAAGCCTTAACTGTCACTGCTGTGGAAAGCCAGTGAGCAGTGAGCACCCCTGGAACTCTTGAGTACAAGGTTAACCTGATGCCGCCCTTCAACCAACCTCTGGGTAAAAGGCAATTAAGTCATGGAAACCCCAAAGCCAAACCAAGACCCACAATAAACCTACGCTGTCTTCCACAAGTCTCCTACCATTTGATTTCTTAAAGGAGGCATCCATGTAACAGGAGCCCTAAGGAGATCCCAGATAGGTTCAGTCCTCCAGGGGTTTCAGAAGGATCTTTTCCACACTGAAACATATTTCGTCACGTGACCATGCTTTGCTCTTTTCTCAGAGAGTGATCTTCAAAGCTCTTTAAAGTGTCAGACAATGCAGCCTGCTGCTGCTAAGCTCTGCTCCCTTCCTCTCTCCGCTTTAGTTTTCTCATCAGTAAAGGTGGTGTGTGTGTGCGTGCGCGCACACACGCATGCACTGGCGCTCCCTCCGTGGCACTTCTTTTTTACTTATTTATTTACTTATGTTTTTATGGCTGCATTGAGTCTTTGTTGCTGCGTACAGGCTTTCTCTAGTTGTGGCGAGCGGGGGCTACTCTTCGTTGCGGTGCATGGGCTTCTCATTGTGGTGGCTTCTCTTGTTGTGCAGCATGGGCTCTAGGCTCACAGGCTTCGGTCATTGTGGTGATGGGCTCAGTTGTTGTGGCTTGTGGGCTTAGTTGCTCCGCGGCATGTGGGATCCTCCCGGAGAAGGGATGGAACCCGTGTCCCCTGCATTGGCAGGTAGATTCTTAACCACCGCCCCGTGAGGGAAGTCCCTCCGTGGCACTTCTTGAGGCTGGCTTTGAGGTATATTTATGTGCCAGCCCACCCTAGCGCCTGTCTTTCACTTGACTGTAAATACTCTAGAAACAAGGGCTGCATCTTAACATCCCTGAATCTCTACACTGTGATGCTTCAACAAACAAATGCTTCCTATGGGCTCCGAGGATCCTCAGGTCAAGAAGAGCAGGATGTTCCTTAGGATGCAACTAAACACTGGCTCTTGAACTTCTTGGTGAAATTCTTAAAAGTATCTTCTTACACCTGCTGCGTCCCTTGTTTGTGGCACAATAGCACATGCCCAACAGATAGGTACTGACAAGATGTATATATCGGCGAATAACCTTACTTTGCCCCTAGAAAGTAAAAGTAAATGAAGCTAAAAGAACAGCAGCTGATGTGTGGCCTAGTAACATGGGAAACATAATCAGATAGCATGGTGCATAGAATATTTCAAATCAGGTCTGTCCAAGAAAAATGTGTCACATTTATGGGAGGTACACATTTTCCCCCACTTTGAGAAATAATTGGCATACATCACTGTGTAAGTTTAAGGTATACAGCACGCTGGCCTGATTTACACATATTGTGAAATAATTACTATGATAGGTTTAGCTAACATCCATTTTCTCATAGAGATATAAAAATTTGAAAATAAAGAAGAAATTGAGGACTTCCCTGGTGGTGCAGTGGTTGAGAATCCACCTGCCAATGCAGGGGACACAGGTTTGAGCCCTGGTCCAGGAGGATCCCACATGCCGTGCAGCAACTAAGCCCGTGCGCCACAACTGCTGAGCCTGCTTTCTAGAGCCTGTGAGCCACAACTACTGAAGCCCGAGAGCCTAGAGCCCATGCTCTGCAACAAAAGAAGCCACTGCACTGAGAAGCCCACGCACCACAACAAAGAGTAGCCTCTGGTCTCTGCAACTAGAGAAAGTCCACACAGCAACAAAGACTCAATGCAGTCAGTAAATAAATAAATAAATAAATAAATAAATATTTTAAAAAGAAGAAATGGAAAAATTCTTGGAAACATACAGCTTACCAAGACTGAATCAGGAAGAAAATAGATAATCTGAATAGACCCACTACTAGTGAGGAGATTGCATCAGTAATCAAAAATCTCCCAATGAAGAACAGCCCAGGAGCAGATGGCTTCTTTGGTGAATTTTACCAAACATCTGAAGAAGAACTAACACCAATTCTTCTCAAATTATTCCAAAAAATGAAAGAGGAGGGAATACTCATTTTTCAAGGTCAGCATTATTCTGATACCAAAACCAGAAAAGGACACTACTAGGAAATAAAACTACAAGCCAATATCCCTGATAAATACAGATGCAAAAATCCTCAATAAAATACTAGCAAACCAACTTCAGCAGCACATTAAAGGGATCATTCACCATGATCAAGAGGGATTTATCCCTGGGGTGCAAGGATGGTTCAATATCTGCAAAACAATCAAATAAGGAAAACTAATATTTTATAAGGAAGCAAAAGTTAACCTTAAGTGGACTGAAGCCTGGTACTGGCTTTGCTCTGGGAGCCAGTCTGTCTGCTCACCTCTTAGATGGAATGCCGCTGAGCTACACAGCTTTCAGGAGTTGTCATCAGTATTTTTTTATCAGATGAGGCTGGAAGGCACCCTCCACAGCCGTGGGGCTGTGACTCCACACCTTCCCTGGACATGGGCAAACTGGGCTCCAAGGCCAGCAAAACTCCTCATCTGAAGATTCCAATCAGGCAGATCTTTACCAACCAAGTTTCCTGGTCTGAGTGTGCCCCTGACTTGGTTCTGCAGGTGAGCAAAGCTGCTGGTTAGGACTACTACTTGGGCTCTGCAGGTAGGAAGTCCGTTTGCCAAAATTCAAGTGGCAGGTGTTGCAAACCGCTCCCTCATTCTCTGTCACAGATTCCCAGGGGTTGAGCCCCACAGATTCCCCTGTGATCCCCACTGTGTGAGATCAGAATAGGGGCCTCCACAAAGTGACCCACAATGCTGAGGGAGGCTGGATGTCTCCCCGGGTTCTCATTCCCTACTGGAGGAACCAGAGGCTCAGGGCAGACCTCTCTGTGCGGTGCAGCACTGGTCTAGGGGAGGGGCAGTGCATCCAGCACGTAGCTGCTCCTCCTACTCTTCCAGTGTAGTTTATCTTGGTCTCTGTGATGCAGGGGGTGCTTCAGCCTCACCCCCATGTTCTACGATTCTCTTAGTGGTGTCTTGTTCTTAAATAGATGTTAGTTGTTCTTGAAGTCAGGGACGACCTGTGTCGCCTTCTTGGTAACATCACTCTCTCAGGAAGTAACATATAAACAAGAATTCTGGTAAGACTTTATTCTGGACCAATTCACTTTTCATTGCATATGGAAAAACTAATGCTTGATAATCTTCACTGTCAAAGTTCTCTTAATTCTAGAGTAGCACTGTTGTTTCTTCAGGAACAGGTGGGTGGGTGCAGGTGGACAAGATATTTAGGTCTGCGGGAAAGGACAGACATCAGATGGTGTGACGACTGTGGGTCAGGGCCAGAATGTCCTTCCCTGCCTCATGTGAACAGTCTGCAGTGACATTCACTTTGTCTTATTAACTCAAAGAATGTTTTCATGGCATTGCTTTTTATTAAAAGATCAGCCAGCAGAAGCATGAAGCAGCAAGTGCTCTGGGGGACAATTTTAGTGTCTCCACACTCTAAAAAAGAAAAAAAAAGAAAATATGCACTTTTGGAGTTCTGAGAATTCCAAAAGGCAGGAATGAAGGGAATATGTCAGAACTCTCCCAAGGATGAATTCTCACGCATATTTATCCATGAGCCATCCTGCTGAGTTCTTTGCTATTTATCTTTACTTTTCTTGTCTTTCCTGCAAAGCAAGGTTTGGATGTTTCTTGCTATGTGTGTTTCTCCCTCATCCCTGCAGGTGGCGCTTCTGCTCCAGGGCGCTCCAGCTGCCCCACTAGAAATAGATCGTTTCCTCAGGAGCAAGCACTCGCCACATCACCTTATGTAACGAAAACGGGCAGTTTTCTATTTTGCTTTTTAGCCAGAAACCAACTGTTCCTGGAATCACAGGGCCATTAGATTTTATTAAGCTGAAATGAATACAAAGAGGCAGAGAATAAAAAAAGAGACCAGGTTTTCATGATTGGGAGTTCCAGCCAGCAGGTTCATGTGAGAGATGGATGTTTATTTCAGGATGAATCAGACAAGCAATACATACAAAAGCATGGTCTACCAAACACACATCCACCTTACAGTCTCAACGAGGTGATGGAAATTCCAACTATGACAGATCAAACGCCAATCAAACACAACAGGGATCTGTGTAACTTTCTGTGTTCCGGGTGTGCTGACGGATGCCCTGGGGGGACATGTCCCTGAGAGGACTCTGTTCTTCTCAGGTTTCTTTGTTGTACTAAGGGTGTGTTGTGTGACTGTTATTTGCTTCAGTGGAATATAGCGTCATTTTTCACAAAACCTCCCTCTGCCTGGGTCCTGACTCGCAAAGTATTGCGTTTTCACTGGCTGAGGCTGGAGAGTGTTCTGGCAGCCATAGGTGGGTTAGCCCACACAGCAGTCCAGCCTCCAGCTCACAGCCTTCAGGACCCGAGTCCACAAAAAGCCCGTGTCCTCGGTCTTCCCAGTCATCACACAGAACCTTAACAACTTTCGGGGAAAAACCAAAAGCTGTCACACTGCATTGGACGTACTGCTTTGCTTCTCTGTGTCCACTAATCTGCAGGTTCTTTATTTTTCACCTGGTATCCTCCACAGTGCAGGTCCTAGTCCATAACAGGCACTCAATACACATGTATGGAACGAATGGCGGTACAGCCCAACTACAGAAAATTGCCAATAGATTGTCCAAAATATGCAGGTGGAGGTGGCATAACACTTCTTTATAAACCAACATCATCCCATCTGGACCCATCTATCGTACCTGTTTGCAGAGATATAACTTAGGTTCTAAGTGGGAAAACTAAAGGCGTTTTTGAGTGTCTTTGGTCAGTTAGTTACAAATGACAATAGATAATATTTCTTTGAAAAATTATGTGACAAATACTGTGTTAGTAAGCACTTATACAGTATCTCATTTAACGCTCACAACAATCTGTGAGATAAGTATTGTTATTACATTTGAAAGAAAGGAAACCGAAGCACAGAGGAGGTAAGTGATTTGCTCAAAGTCACACAGTAAGCTGCAGTCAGGGTACAAATACATGTAGTCTGACTGGAGGGGCTGGTTCTCTGAATCATTACACTGTCTTGTCTCCCTGTACTGCGTGGTGTCTCCGATTCTCTTAATGGAAAGCCTGAAGTAGCACCCACGCCAATACCAGTAACTTCTTGCTTGAAGGTGAAGGATGGGGGGAGGCAGGCCTTATTCAACCTTCTCAGTAGCTGATCATCCCTGTTGTTCCTACACATACATCATCATCCACTAAGGGGAGTTTCCAGCCCTGCAGTTCAGAATTTCTGTTGTTCTGGGAATTTTCAAGTGCTTCTTGCAGACCCATTCTCTAATTTGGATGAATGAAATTACCTAATGAAATTATGTCAAGCTCTACTGAGACAAACAAAGCCCCAAATTGTACAACGGCTCCAAGGCAGCAGACATTCATTTCTTGTGCACACAAGTTCACTCCCGGATCCAAGATCCTTCCTTCTGGTCATTCCATCTTCTCCAAGAGGAAGGGTGTGCATCGCCCTCCATCCAGCGACAGGAGAAAGAGCACAAAGAATTTGGCATGGGAGGCTCTGACGGGCCAGGCCTGAAGGGCACACATCACTTCCACTCACATTCCATCTGGCAGAAGCAGTCATAGCACTGAATCTAACTGCAGGATGCACTGAAGAATTCAACCTAGCACTGTGCCCAGGAGGAAAAAGAAATGGGTCTGATGAACAGCTAGCCCGCTACTGCCACACGGGCTAATCTTAGATTTAACAGAAGATGCAAACAACAAAAGAAGCTCAGACCCCTTCATTATTTCACTCTATTACGCATACTTTCCTTTCTTTCTTTCAAGAGAGAACACTGACATTGGAACTTTCAGGCTCTTCATTTTGTGTAAATAGATCGCCATCCCTCTCTCAACAGATACGTATGATCCGTGACGGGCTTATACAAAATAAAACACAGCAAGAACTGGGACCATCTCACTTTCTAAGATGTCTTCATCCACACAAGGAGATCACTGCCGATCTCCTTCCACTGCTCATAGGTCATGGCTGTGCCGGCAGGAGGATGCGATACCCAGCAGATACTGACCTGTGCTCCTGCTTTATCATTATAAGGGACATAACCGTACTGCATACCACCCCTTGATGAAATGTAACCTCAAGTGACCCATGGCACTCAGCAAAAGTGCTGGTGGTGGTAGAAATCACAAAAAGATGGCCGTATTCTGTGGAAGCAGGGAGGCAGGATCGCGCCCACCCACTGGGCTCCTCCCTGTGCTGTCTCTCGACCCCAGGCTCCTGGCATATCTTAGGACTCCGGGGGACAAATCTGAAAGCTACTATTTGGAAGCCATGTCAGCTGCTGTAAAGAGCTATGAAGAGACTGATTAAAAAAATCTATGCTATGATCCCAGGAGTAAATATTTCCACATCCACCTCTATAGCTGTGTTTTCCCAGTTAATAGCAATGATATGACATTGCGGAGGCCCCCTTTACAAGGATAAACACTTGTTGAATGAAAAATGATGGACGGCTCTGTGCCTGTAAGCAGATCGCCTTTTCATGCAACACTGGAGTCTTCTTCTGGCTCAGGCTCAGGGACGCTCACAAGCCTGGGGACCAGCCCGCCCGCCGACTCCTACGTCACGTTCCACTGCAAAGAGTGGCTATGTCGCCACCTCTGCCAGAGATCCTGAGATTAGGAGTGTACCTCTGCTCCTGCCCCCACCCCTTTCCAACTGACCAAATCCACTCATTACGTAGGATCCCCATCGAGCCCATGCCTAAAACTGGATACAGAGTGGCTACTAACATAAGGCCGCAAAGAAGCTGGACTAAGGCATTTCAGTTGTTTGCAGGCCTTTGCAATGAGTTAGCCACCTTAAAAGATTTATCTTTTAGAGAACACACATATGCTATTTCCAGAAGACAGAATGTCATTGCACTAACCTGGTTCTATTTTTCCCCCTTCCCAATGATGCAATCATGCTATTTTTTTTTTTTTTTTTTAAATCTTCAGCACCTTTCATGGTGGTTGGTGGAGGTATTTAACAAACACTTGGGGAAGGAAGAGGAAAATACGGTATGAATGAAAACGTAGGAAGAGGGGGGACGGGGTTGGGAGAAGAGGAGGCTGTTCTGTGATACCATCTGAAATACTCTTTAAAGTCTTGTTGGATTTTCACAAGAAGATACAAAATCAGATAAGCAGATGCCCTTTTGCCCTTGACCCACCAATGAAATGAAAGTGAACCCAAGCCCTACAGACAGTAGGTTTCCTAGGCTTGGTTCAGTGGCTTAGGTCCTTGATTAAGAACCAAGAGATGGGGATTGGAATTTGTCTTCTTTGCTAAATAGCTCAAGAGTTCTAGCCTTGAATAGTTTATATCTCTTCTGGGCCTCACTTTCAACATTTTAAAATGAGAATGGGGGTACTTCCCCGGGTGGTCCAGAGCTTAAGACTCTGCACTCCTAATGCAGGGGGCCCAGGTTCCATCCCTGGTCAGGGAACTAGATCCCGCATGCTTCAACTAAGATCCCACATGTTGCAACTAAGTCCCGGTGCAGCCAAATAAATAAATAATTTTTTTAAAACATGAGAACGGTACTTCCTGGTCTTTCTCCCAGAGAGGAGGTAGAGATTCAGGGCAGGAGCAGGATGTCAACGGGCTATAGGATAACAGAAGGGTAAGCTAATTGGGAAAATGAAAGGACCCTACAAATGCGAAGTATTGCTGATGTAAATTCAAAATTCAAAAGCCATTGCCAAAGACATTTTCATTTGCAGTTTTCAAAATGCATTACCTTGGGTGTTCCCAAGTTTCACTAAACCACATAATACAGGTGTCTGCTTTTGCATCTGGAATGATACCTCAAAAAGACAACCCAAACCACTGATGCCCCTGAAATAGGGGCTGATAGTTTCACGGATGGGGGAGCAAAGGCAACAAGTTCCTGAGACCATTTGGCTAGCCTCACAAATGATCAAGTGAACAAAGCCGGAAAATAATGACCATCCCAGCCACCGTGGGAGCAGTACCCATCAGACAGCATTTTTTTTCCCATTGGGTAATGAAGAGAAATCATCTGTGTAACCAAAATGATTAATTAATGAGCAGACTCAGAAAAGACCATGGTGTCAGCCAGCTCTTATCTTATGCCGGAGTCAGTCAGAGAGCTTCCCTTAATTCTTCTCGACAGACTCTCAGTGCTTTTGTTTTATTTTTGGAGGTGCCCTGAGTGGTCTCTGTGTAAGTATAACGAGCTTAAAAACAAAAACAGATTCCGAAAAATGTAAATATGACACGTTGTACATCAACTAGATTTCAATAGATTTTTAAAAAAATGTAAATATGGCTCAATCCTACAGCCATGGAAGAAAACGCTTGCTGTTTCTTTTCTTTTTTTCTTTTTTATAATTGGTGGTAGACCAAAATAGACATTTCTCCAAGGAAGACATACAGATGGCCAAGAGGCACATGAAAAAATGCTCAACATCACTAATTATTAGAGAAATGCAAATCCAAACTACAGTGAGGTACCACTCACACCGGTCAGAATGGCCATCATCAAAATCTACAAACAATAAATAAATGCTGGAGAGGGTGTGGAGAAAAGGGGACCCTCCTGCACTGCTGGTGGGAATGTAAGTTGATACAGCCGCTATGGAGAATAGTATGGAGGTTCTGCCTGCTGTTTCTGAGTTAGCAGTCTCTTAGCTTTGGGCTCCAAGCCTCTGTTCTAGATATTTTTATCCTCGTAAGATTTAAGAATGCAGTCAATTCTTTCTATGTCTCATATTTTCACTTTCCCTCCACCGACTCTTAATTGCATTGCAAAGTCTTCTTTTTAGTTTGTCTGTCTGTTTCCACAATGGCCCAGGGGTGGGGAGAGCTGGTCCCTTCTGAGTCCACATCTCCCTTTACTAAGAAAAAACAAACCAAAACAAAAACCAAAAAACCCCAACAATGGCCTTAGCACTCTCCCCACATTTTTTCTGCCAAGAATGTTCTCAGCCACAATGTACTCCATCTTTACAAACCCTTCGTATCTTTTTTTTTTAAAAAAACTTTCCATTTACATCACTATGGAGGCTTTCCCTGGGCCTCCACGATCAGGTTCTCATCCACCCCCAGACAGGGTGACTCACCCAGGAGGAAGGTCTGACGTGGGAGGCTGGGCGGAGGCTGGGCTGGGCGGCTACCTCGTCTCAAAGAGAGCCCTCCCACCCCCTCCCCCAGAGAGTCAGGGCCCCTCTCTTGGCCTTGCCACCAACTGGGATGCTGCTAAGAGGTAGTACCTCCTCCCCAGCTCCTTGCCCACAGGTTCACATCTGAGGTCAGGCACGCTGCCAGAAGCCATCTCGGCAGTGTCTTGTTAACTCTCTGGGCTTCAGGCCTCTAAGGCTCCTTCTGGCTTTCAAATCTCTTGAGGACATGCAGACGTGGGTTTGGATCCTAGTTCAGTTCAAACCTGCGGGGTACCCCTGACTTTGGCACCACCTCGCAGGACCCTCGGGTTAGACACGCTGCCAGTGAATGACACTTCAGGCCCCAAAGCACCGGCCTCTGCTGCTGCCACTCCTACCTGCCCTTACCTGTCATTTTATTCTGCCTTGTACACAGGAGACCACCAGTGTTTGCTTGCTTCAGGGCCCAGGTGTTCAATTCTACACTGTGAGGCACGTGTGCTTCTATTATTTCTTTTCATTCTCACAACACTTAAGCAAGGCCAGGCAGGTGCTCACTGATTTTGCAGAGTGACAACCTCCACCCAGAAGCCCTGTGACTTGCTTAAGGGGCCACAACCAGTAAAAAGGAGAGATTATGTTTTCACTCCTAAAGTTCCACAATATTTTCCTACTGTCTAGGGTTTCTGATGATCGCTTCAAAATTGCAAATGTTTCAAAATTAATCATCCCCAGGTTTTCTAATCAAGCTCATAAATGGCAAGAGAGGAAATGCCACAGATTAGCCAGGGAAGTCACCCAAAGGCTTCCGTGTGTGTAGCCACTGGGTGGCCTGGGTGAGGTCATGGGGAGAGGCCTGACCAGTTCTGGCCTTCAAAGATTTTTTTGGACCGTAATATTTTGAACTAACTTCAGGACACAAGCTGTCCCTCACCATCTGCCTGTGGGTGCTTAACTTGCTTCACGACTTAAGGGGAGGGTGGGGGTAGAGAGGAATTCGCCTGAAGAATTTCATAGAATCCACCAGCCATGAACCAAGCACTTCTCCCCAGGGAGGTTCAACAGCCTCCCCCACAATCAGCATCTCAACTGGACATCAAAAGCCAACTCACTTTAATTTTGCAACACCGGGTTTCAAAGGAATGTGCATATGTGTGCAATTGTAATTAGGATGTAGTTGTCTGTCTCACATATTTCCAAAAATCAAATATTTTTGTGTGGGAAGGTTGATACTGCATGAGAAACTCCCACAGGGATGGAGAGGGACGGGGGGAAATTAACTTTGAAGTGCAGACTGTGGATTCCAGCTCAGCTTCTTACTGGGTGACCCGAGGACTTCCGGACCCTAACTTAAATATAATCAGGGTCATTTAAAATAAGCTCCAGGGTCATTTAAAATAAGCTCCAAACAAGACGTCCCTATTCAATACCCAATAATATCTCAGATCAGTCAACTCAGATGTGGACTCACAATATTACAAAAATAAGGAGTGAACAGCCCACCCATCTGCAAGGCTGTTATGATTATACTGTCTTGGGAGTTAATATCTGTAAAATGATGGAGGAAATCGGTGCTATTGAAGACTATAGAGATATGCAAATTCTTTTAAATGAGAGGCAAAGATCACCAACTCTTTTGTTGAGGTCATCTAAAGACTCCAGAGAAACAGAACAAAAGTGTACGACAGAACTTAACACAAAACCGACTGCATTTATACTACCTTGATCACAGTTTTATTATTCTAAGTTGATATCTACCTGGGTTCAGGAATTAGGCAGAATAGAAGGGAAGTAAATACACATAGTATCTGTCATCCTTCCTATGCTTTTCTGACATCCAGATTGAGTTAAATTGCTTTGTCCTATGCCTCACCTCCCTACCACCAGCACCTCCCAAAGTCCGTACCCACAACAGCATGTCAACGCATCCACACACCCCTGGGACTTGAAGAACCCCAGGCTCACACTAGGGGAGCACTGCCAGCTTGTATCACAGATGGCAGCACGCGGACTGCACAGATGTGGCACTTTGGGTGGGTTACATAAACCAGAGCTAAAAGACCTAACTCTTTGTGTTACACTGAAATCAACTCTGTTGTACAGAACCACGCTGAATTTTAGAGAGAACAGGCTAAACTACCTACTACAATGTGTGCCCAGCCATTGCAATGACCACGTCACCTTGTAATTCCTAGTCAAAGACTAACATAAGATCATATATGGGGTGAGAGGTGTGGGAAGAAAACCGTTGACAGAGCACCTCCTATGCCTCAAACTATCTGCTAAGCAGATATAAATCCTCAGGAATCTTCATAAGATAATGGCTTGAAGGGAGTCTTTTTGTGGCTGATTTTACAGCTAAGGAAGGAGGCTCAAAGAGGCTCCAGACCTGGACTTGGAAGGCAGGTCTGCAAGAACCCCGGTGCTTTCTGCTATGCCGCGCTTCCTCAGAACTTTTACCTGTGCCCACTAGACTCAAAGAAAAGGGAATCTATGAGAGGTTAGATACAGGAAACTGTAATTCTGAATAAACGGTATGACCTTTGCCTTCTGTGTTCTGGAATTCCCGAATCCGGTCAAGCCGTTTCTTTCCCAACCCGTGTCTGCTGCGTAAGATGTCAGCAAACACTTTCTGTCTTCCTCTGAAGCCTTTTCCATTTTCTCCGCTACTGAGCACCCACCTCTCCTCCCCTTTCTAACAAATACTAAATTCTTGTCGGGACAAGGATACAAGATGCAAACTTGTGCAGAGCAAAGGAAAACATCAACAAAACAAAGACAACATGCAGACTGGGAGAAAACACTTGCAAATTATGCAACCGACAAGGGCCTAATTTCCAAAATATACAAACAGCTCATAAAACTCAACATCAAAGAAACAAGCAACCCACTCAGAAAATGGGAGGAAGACCTAAATATACTTTTCTCCAAAGAAGACATAAAGATCGCCAACAGGCACTTGAAAAGATATTCAACGTCACTAATTATTAGAGAAATGCACATCAAAACCACAGTGAGGTATCACCTCACACCTGTCAGAATGGCCATCATCAAAAAGTCTACACAAAAAAATAAAAATAAATAAATCAATAAAATAAAAGAAATAAGAAGAGTAGAACTGCAATAATAAGGAAGAAAAGATCAATTTTAAGTCATCCAGAAGAGGGGTCACATATATTTAATATGGGTAGTAAGTATATCAGGAGCTAATGCACTAGTCTCTACTTATTGGGATATTTGCATATTTGAAATATTTTGTTAAGACAAAACTTTAGATACACAGATATCAATATGATATATAAATACACAAATCTAGAAGGTTACCCAGACTAGTAACTATTAACAATGCTACCTACAGGGAGCAGGAAGAAAGAATGGGGGCTTCCCTGGTGGTGCAGTGGTTAAGAATCTGCCTGCCAAGGCAGGGGACACGGGTTCGATCCCTGGTCCAGGAAGATGCCACGTGCCATGGAGCAACTAAGTCCGTGCGACACAACTACTGAGCCTGCGCTCTAGAGCCCGTGCTACACAACAAGAGAAGCTACCATAATGAGAAACCTGAGCACCACAACAAAGAGTAGCCCCTGCTCGCCACAACCAGAGAAAGCCCGTGCACAGCAACAAAGACCCAATGCAGCCAAAAATAAATCAATAATAAAATAAGTCTTAAAAAAAAAAAAAAGTCTACACATAATAAATGCTGGAGAGGGTGTGGGGAAAAGGGAACCCTCCTACACTGCTGGTGGGAGTATAAATTGGTGCAGTCACTATGGAAAACAGTATTGGCAGCTCCTTAAAAACTGAAAATAGAGCTAGCATATGATCCTGCAACCCTACTCCTGGGCATATACCCCCAAAAGATGAAAATTCCAATTCGAAAAGATACATGCACGTCAACGTTCATAGAAGCGCTATTTATAATAGCTAAGACATGGAAACAACCCAGGTGCTTGTGAACAGGTGTTTGGTTTTAAAAGATGTGTATGTATATACACAACAGAATATTACTCAGCCACAAAAAAGAATGAAATATGCCCATTTGCAGCAACATGGATGGATCTACAGAATATCATACTAAGTGAAGTAAGTCAAGCAGAGAAAGACAAATATTATATGATATCACTTGCATGTGAAATCTGAAAAGCAATACATATGAATCTATATGCAAAATAGAAACAGACTTGCAGAAATAGAAAACAAACTTATGGTTACCAAAGGGGAAAGGGGTGGATAAATTAGAAGTATAGAATGAACAGATACAAATTACTGTACATAAAATAGATAAACAACAAGGATTTACTGTATAGCATAGGGAACTATATTCAACATCTTGAAATAACCTATAATGTAAAATAATCTGAAAAAAAATATATATCTGAATCATCTTGCTGTACAACTGAAACTAACACAATATTATAAATCAACTACATTTTGATTTTTTTAAAAAAGATGTCAAATTGGATTTGTAAGGGAAAAGTCATAATCAGAATTACACAGATCCAATTCTACCCTAGCCAAAACAAAAAACCTCTCAATATAATTAAAACAAAACACGTTATTATAATCCTGCTTTTATACACCGAAGCTACAGTGGAATCTTAATTAACCAGATCTCCCCTAAGTGGTACTCTCAATAACTAGAATTTTTTTTCTGAATTCAATTTTTAAGAGAAAGAAGAAATTGACACGAAGCACACCAAGTGCTGACTGAAGACAACAAATACTAGGCTGTGTTCAGGAGTCAGGATGTCCCCCACGCACCCCTCTAAACCTCCTATCTTTCCCCAGCTGGAGAAGTCTTATTTGCCTGTCAAATTTTAATCCCAAGATTTTGTGATGGGTAATGTCTTCCCAAACTATGCGGTCAGTCCTTCTTCCTTTAACACCCCAGGTAATTTCATACACACCTCTCTCTGTTCTAGCACTTACCATCCTGCATTGTTTTGTGATATACACAACTGTTTCTGCCTCTGGACCAAGGGCCAAGGCCATCATCTTAAGGTTCCCAGAGCATAGTGCATAGTAGGTGCTCAAAAAATGCCTGCATTAAAAATAGGGAATGCACGAAAAACAGCTCTTTCCCATCTTCTATATCCATATCTACATTGCTGCACTGTGGTTCTTTATTTCAGAACGATGACGCTGTAATTTCCTAAATCGATAAAGAGGAAATGATTTTAGTATAACTAAGTGCTAAATAAGGATGCTGAAGTATTACAGTGCATTTCGTAAAGATGTGTGACTACTGACGAAATCATGAAATCAAGACTTTCTAGTTAACAGTACTTTTAGTTAACCTGACCATTCAATTAATAAAAGCATTCTCGTCCTGGAGGCACTCCAGTTAAGAGAGAAACTGCTATTCTCAGAGCAGCACAAACCATAGATACATCATGCCTGGATGAGCCTAAAAGAAAGTATATCTCAACCCTTGGCAAGAGAAATGAACAACTGAATTCCAGCCTGAGTCCTTGCTACAATCAGTGACCTTCGCTCCTGGCTTCATTTACCTTGAACAGAGAGTTGTGAAATGGAAATAGTCAACCGCCATGGTCACAACCAAAGGCCAGGTTGGTCTTCCTAAACTAGCCTATGTTATAAACGCATGCATGTTCGTGTAAGTGAAACAAAAGTCACATAAAACAGTATTTTCTTATTCTCACCTACGTATGGCAACTGTCATTTTCTATTCTGTTGTTTTCTTTTTGTAAAGCTAGTTACAATCCACGAAAATGATTTCAAGATCAGATGGTGGGTCAAGACCTGAGTATGAAGAAATCTAATCTGTAACTAAAAAACCACCAATGAAGCAGCACACAAGCCAGCAGCCCGAGTTTATCCCTGATCCCTACTGATTACACATGATAGTATAGAGACAGCATATTCAGTGCCTCTAAATTTTGATGGTGTCTAACAATTTTTACCATCTTATTTCTAGAACCAGCATTATTACCAACACCACCAATGCAAGGGAATAATTATTGGAACAAGAAGAAAAATAAGTGATATTTAACTCATAAGTTATAAACGTACACTAAAAATAGACCTTCCATGGGAGATGTATAAAATTAATGCAGTCAAACATTTAAAGGAATTATACAAACAATGCTTATCATCTGACAATCTTCACATCCAACCCTGTCCCCTACCCACAAAGTTTTACAGAATCCATTGTATCCCCAGCTGTCATTTTATCAACTGTCAATCATCCAGAACATGCACTTCATTTGAGCTTCCACTCTTGACTCATTCCTGGGGAAAATCTCCTCTTTCTGAGTTATCACCTTGGGTGCAGAAAATAAGAGACTCTTGAAAATGTGACATCTTTTGGGAAGTCTGGCTATGCAGACAAAGGTCTCAACTCAAAACTCCAAGGGCAGGTTACAGGGTCTGAGGACCCACAGTTTTCATTTGTCCCTAGCCATTTTCACTCAGTGTTTCATACGACACTAAGGTAATACTATAATTAGCATAATGCACTCATGTTTCTATTCCAGCAGCGGCGGGGCACTGCTAGCTGTTATCAGCTACGTTGATAGCGTGTACTGATAACAGCAAGGGGCTTTATATAAATAATGTTCTATTTTTAAACCTTGCCCTAATGAGGCTGCTTCTTAAAATTATATTTAAAAGGTTAGAAAGGAGGAAGAACACAGCACAGCTCTGGGCATACCCGCAGTAAGAGTTCATTGATAGCACTAACTGGAGGCACAGCTGAATCCTTTATCCCACACACATCTACACACACACACACACACACACACACACATTCTTACTTCAAAACAGCCAGGTAATAAGTCAGAGAACAATAATGGTCTATTTTTGGCTCACCAAGAAGAATGAATCAAGTATCAAACTTTGGATGACTCATCTATGGAATTTATACCTTTGAATAAAGATGAGAGTTTACTTTTTGACACGATTTCACTTCTTATTGAAATAAACATCTGGGCAATGGTGGGAAGACTGCTGTTTGGCAAAGCAGTTAAATACGTGTCATTTCCAGGTGTGCTATGGAGGTACTTCTCCTTACAGGGACCTGAGTCACCAGGAGACAAGACCACTGCAGGACTTGACTCCCACAGCCCGTGGGCCTGGCGGCTTCCACACAGGCTGTCCCGAGCCCTGTCAGGGGCGCCCTCGGAGCCTTCCGCCACTTGTAGCTTATGAAACAGCAACTCCAGCAGCGGCAGGATCTTTGCCTACTTGGGAGTCTGAATGACAGCTGAAGGAGGACCCCTGGGCCCCAGCCAGGCTCCCAACTGGACATCACATGAATGAGAAAGAATCTTCTATCATAAGCCCTTAAGACCTGGGATTTATCTGCTCCAGCAGGAAAGAACTCTAGATTTCCTTTCTAGGAGCACGTGAATATTACACTATGTATCTGGAGAAAAATGAAAGAGCCTGAATTTATACCAGGCTCCTCCGGTGAGTACTAGCAAATGACCTGGAGTTCATGGGAAGATGGATATTTAAGAAACGCTTAGAAGAGAAAAGCACAGGGTGGTTTATCCAGAGATTTCACTATAAGTAAACCACACTGCCTTAAACAACTGACCCGACACAGAAAGAGGCAATCTAGCCCTCTGTTCTGCTCCTCAGCCCCAGCCCACCTTTATTGGAAGTGTGAAGTCTGTTTAGGCGTATACTGAAAACCACAGCAATGACGACAATTAATTGCAATTAATTAACCAATTAAAATCTTTGCAATCTTTGCAGGTGTTTCATTTTGTTCTGTTTTGTTTTTGCAAATCGCTTTAGATTATAATTCCAGGGAATAAGCCACTGGAAGTGAAGGTTCGTTGGACACTAAAGAATAAGCTATAGACAATTAAAAAAATGGAAATGTCATCTTTTAAACAGCAGTATATTTTCAATCATACCTGGGATTGGTGGCGGGGGGGGGGGGGAAGGAATGATACTGAATTTAATCTAATTCACAGTAAAAAACAGCTACCTTAGAGGCAATGTAAAATACAGCCCAAAGCGGGTATTGGAATAATATGAGGATTCATCCAGAATTTAGCAGAAACGATGGGATCAGATTTGGGTTAAACAGTCCTAAAATCTCTCAAAATGATTCTACCTTTTATATGTCCAAGAACCAGAAAAAGATTCTCTTTTAATCTCCTGGCTCGCTCCTGTGCTGCTAAATGTAAAGCAACAGAGATTACGAATAGGAACGTTAAAAAAAAAAAAAAAAAGAATAGGAACGTGTTTCAAATTTAAAGTGTTGCTAAGATTTTGAGAACCGCAACGATGTTTCTTAAAATCAAGGACAAACAAAAGACCCTTGACACAGGCGCACTTCCTGCATCTCCACTGATGTTACTAACGTTACCCAGCCTCTGGCTTTGGTCTGGGATTTGGGCCACTATTTGGGGAAAAATACCTAATTTTTGTGCTTCACACATTTGCAGAGAAAGAGATTTAGTAAAGAAAATTAAAATACAAGTACAGTCAGTCCTCATCATTCGTGGACTTCCTATTTGTGAATTCGCCTACATGCTAAAATGGCTTTGGGACCCCAAAATCAATACTTGCGGCACTTCTGTGGCCATTTGAGGACATGAGCAGAAGGGAGAAAGTAAGTCCCAACTTGCATGTTCCTAGCTGAGGCTGAACAGAGCGAGGCTCTGCCTTCTTGTTTCATCTCTCAGACAGTAAAGCAGTATCCTTTTGCAGTCGATTTACTGCCATGGTTTTCACATTTTTGTGCTTTTTGTTGCTGATTCTGCTGTTGAAAAAGACCAACATAGTGCTGAAATGCTCTCTAGTGTTTCTGTGCTCAGGAAGGCTGGGATGTGCCTTATGAAGAAAAGGCATGCGTTAGATAAGCTTTGTCCAAGAATGAGTTACAGGGCTGCTGGCTGTGAGTTCAATGTTGATGAACCAACACTATATGTTAAATGAGGTCTCTTCAAACAGAAACACACAGAAACCAAGGTTATGTATTGATGGGTTCATGAAAATGTGACCAGAGGCTCGCAGGCACCTAAGCCTCTTTTACCCCAAGAGCAAGAGCTCAGAATTTACTACATCAGTGTTCGTGGTGACTTCATACATCTAAGAATTCCAGTGGATAAATTTCAGGAGCATCTATTATTTCCGCAATTGAGGCACACTTGAAAACTGTATCAAGTCTGACAATAGAGTACTATTTACAAAGTTACTACCATGAGAAAAGAGCAGCCATTCCAAGGTCATCCAAATTTTGCTATCAAACCAGCGACTCGCCAAATAATCTGAATGGGCTTCGTGAGATTAGTGAGTTTGGAAACGACCAGAGCCATATCCTGCAGATTGTCTGCAAAGTTACTGACCTTTCACACCACGTGGCTGCCTCTACCCCAAACCCTGGCCAAACGATGTGGAGCCAGAGGCTCAGTAACATCAGTGGAAACGCAGAAAATGTGTCTGTATGGAGGGTCTTCCCCTTGTCCTTGATTTTTCTTTTTAAAGAAATTTTATTGATATATAATTGACATACAGTAAACTGTATATATTTGAAGTGTACAATTTGATATTTTTTCTTATTAGTAATGTATATATGGCAATCCCAATCTCTCAATTCATCCCGTCCCTGATTTTTATTTTTATTTTTTTGGTTTGATATATTAAATTTACTTAATTTTGAGTTTTTCGGTTGCTTTTTTAAAAATCTTTATTGGAGTATAATTGCTTTACACTATAGTGTCAGTTTCTGCTGTACAACAAAGTGAAAGAGCCACATTTTCACATATATCCCCAATATCCCCTCCCTCTTGAGCCTCCCCCCCAACCTTCCTATCCCACCCCTTTAAGTCTTCACAAAGCATCAAGCTGGTCTCCCTGTGCTCTGTATTAGCTTCCCACTAGCCATCTATTTTACATTTGGTGGTGTGTATACGTTGATGCTACTCTCTCACTACATCCCAGCTTCCCCCCTCCACCCCGGCCGGTGTCCTAAGTCCATTCTCTACGTCTGCATCTCTATTCCTACCCTGCCACTAGGTTCATCAGTACCATTTTTCTAGATTCCGTAAATATGTGTTAGCATATGGTACTTGTTTTTCTCTTTCTGGCTTACTTCACTCTATATGACAGACTCTAGGTCCATCCACCTCACTATGAATAGCTCAATTTCATCCCTTTTTATAGCTGAGTAATATTCCATTGTATATATGTGCCACATCTTCTTTATCCATTCATCTGTCAATGGACATTTAGGTTGCTTCCATGTCCTGGCTATTGTAAATAATGTTGCAATGAACACTGTGGTACACGCATCT
This sequence comes from Hippopotamus amphibius kiboko, assembly GCF_030028045.1. Taxonomy (NCBI): domain Eukaryota; kingdom Metazoa; phylum Chordata; class Mammalia; order Artiodactyla; family Hippopotamidae; genus Hippopotamus; species Hippopotamus amphibius. Next base: position 116,998,756 of record NC_080189.1, on the reverse strand, counting down.
TTTTGAATTATGGTTTTCTCTGGGTATATGCCCAGTAGTGGGATTGCTGGGTCATATGACAGTTCTATTTTTGGTTTTTTAAGGAACCTCCATACTGTTTTCCATAGTATCCCGTCCCTGATTTTTAAAAGTATCATTGCATTCTCAAAAAATTTAGCAACACTGCTGAAATTGAGCCCAGATTCCTATTCTTAATCTTTGCTGCTTTTCCTGTAGCAACAGACTAGCAAGCAGGAGGTTAAAAGTAGAGAATCACTTCCTGGTTCCCTAGAGAACCCCAAATTCTAGTTCTGGTTCTACGACATATGACAGGTAAAAACATTTTTAAGAGATTTTAGGATGATTTAACCCAAATCTGATTCCATAATTTCCTCTAAATTCTGTGTGAATGGTGTATCATCCCTACTCCTTGCTTTAGGCTGTACTTCACATTTACTTTGAGGTAACCTGTTTTTCCGGTAAATTATGTTGCGTTTAGCATCATTTTTTTTCCTTTCTAAGTTCGGTGAAAAGTAATATTAGTGTGACCACAAACAAACTGCTTAGCTGGGAACTCTGATCCACTCTGAAAAAATCCAGGCAGATAAACATCCTAAATGTTAAGTAACGCTGCCAAGATGGAGCCATTTCTAACCCTGAACTGTGTGTGTTTATATCAAACTGACAGAGCTTTATGAGCTGTTTTCTTCGAAAGCCCCATTTTCCCATGAAAGCAAGAATTCGAAACGTATTACTAGAACTACTTGTTCTACTGAGTAGAAAATTCTTAGGTTTCCAAATATAATGAAGAACATCAAGAATTACAAGTAGAATTGAGTCAGTAAATGACACCTTGTAGAGAATGACATTTTCATCTATTAAGACAATTACTGCTGAACATGAATATGAATATGTAACTTAAGGAGATGGATATTTCTGCAGGTATTCAGACTCCTGAGATAATTTTAAAGCAGCGATTTTCAAGCTTTTCCACCCCCAGGACAATTATTGAAAAAATCTGGGAAATATTCAAGCTCCATGTCTCTTTTCGAAGTCAAAAGTATGGCAGGATTTCCAAAGAGATGACACATTCCTTTATTTTTTAATTGACTACATTGTCACACGGATTATATCACAGAAGTGTTAAATTTTAGAGCCGGGTGGGACTGCAGTGCCTCAATGGGGGTAATCGAAATGTGGCCGTAACTAACAAGAAGGGTGCCCATCTGCATGAACTACAAGGCACTCCACAGTGACTAAAGCACGGACCTACTATCTGATGTGAACTATCACCTTTTACTTACAATAATCAACAATTAGGGGAGAGAGCGGGGAATGGGCAGAGATGAAGCTAAAGGAAGCCACTGAGGACGGATGGAGGTTGGGGGAGTCAGAACAGTGGCTCCACAAAGTTGTCCCCGTACTCCTCCCCACAACCCATAATTCTGACGGGTTATGTGGCAAGAGGGACTTTGCAGATGTGGTTAAATGAAGGATCTGGAGATGGGAAGATGAGCCTGGGACATGCAGGTGGGCCCAGTGTAATCACAACGGTCCTTAAAAGAGCCAGAGGGAATTCCCTGGCGGTCCAGTGGTTAGGACTCCACGCTTTCACTGCTGAGGGCCTGGTTCAATCCCTGATGGGGGAACTAAGATCCCACAAGGCACATGGTGCAGCAAAACCAAAAACACCTATTAAAAAAAATAATAAAATTTCTCTTAAAAAAAAAAAAAAAAGAGCCAGAGAAGAAGCTATCATGGAAGAGAGAGGAAGATGTTACACTGATGACTTTGAAGATGGCTGGGAACCAAGGAGGGCAGGTGGCCTCTAGGAGCTGAAAAAGGCAGGGAAAGAGATTCTCCCCTAAAGCCTCCAGGAGGAATGCAGCCCTGCTGATGCCTTGATTTTAGCCTGGTGACCCCCATTTTGGACTTACCTCCAACTGTAAGGTAACACATTTGTGTTGTTTTAAGCCACCAGTTTTGTGGTCATTTGTTATAGCAGCTACAAGAAACTAATACAGAAATCAACATCTAAATGTCAGCATCCAAGGGAGCAAGATCATGAGATGGGGCAGGGTCTAGGCTGGACAGGTCAGGGACCCCACGCAGTTGGAAAGAGAATCTTGGTGACTGGGGCAGGGTTCTGGCTGAGTCTCTAGGAAGAGAGGTTTGGCAAAGGCTAGGCAAGTTAGGGCCATGACCCTAGTCCCAGCAGAGATGCCACCATACTGATGGAAACTACAGAAGCTGCTCTGCCCCAGTGACTGAGCATTTAAGAGGGCAACTGAAGGACAGACAGTGAGTTCCTGCCCTGCCTTCTGCTGGGACTTTTGGGGAAAAAAGGAGAGTTCCTTCCACAGGGTGAAGAAGTGAGTCTAGGGCTGTCAGCTGGAAAAATTGCCTAAAAAATAAAGAACCTAAGAGGACACAGAACTAAATGATGGAAACATTTGGACTGAAATCCGATTGTATCAAGAAGCACGTTTTACCCCGCTGACTTTTAGTTTTGAAGCAATACTTTGTGCTTAATCCAGTGTAAACTGTGTTGCTAACTGAATGAATCCTGAATAACATACAATCATTACAAAACTTCTTTTTCAAATAGAAAGCATTCGCTCTCTGGCATTTTCACGAGGGCAAATAAATTTGGGGTGAAGGGGGAATGGATGTATGAGTCACATCTTTAGTTCAGCCAGCCCAATACTTTAAAAAATCTCTGAAATATTTTTAAAAATTAAATAACACATGGGAATTGTATAACTATAGACAAATACATAAAGATGAAAACAAATCACTTATGACTATAGGAATTCCAGAAGAGAATGGGCCAGGCAGGACAAGCAGCTTTAGGCTTGGCTAGTTCAAATAATTTCAGTGATGAAAAATTTTAGTTTGAACAATTTCTAAGATGTACGGGCTGTCTTAAATTGTCTAGCCACAGGGGATGAAGGGTGAGAGGAGTATTGTTCCTGACGGTAAGAGCCCCACAGAGGAGGTGGTTAGGGTGTGGGCTCTGGGTTGGCTGGTCTACATAACAGGTGTGATCACAGGTAAGTCACGTATTATCTCTAGGAACTGGCTAATGCTGAGAAGAGCAGTCCCTCCAGGGTTAGCAAGGCCCCAAGATGTCAAAACTTCAAAAACACATGGTTAATATACTGTCATACTACCCTATAATACTTTACCAATGTGCTACTTTCTTGCTAATTTTTTACGTTCTGCTTATTTTGTTAGCCCCACTAGAATATAAGCTCCTTAGGGTAGGATGATGCCACGTTCACAGCTAACTCCCAGCACCTACACCAGCAGAACATGCTCAGTCCCTGTGTATCAAGAAAATGAATGAATTTCTCTTCCTGGAATTGCTGTTTCTGCCCCTTGCACATTTTCCTATTTAAATGGCTTGTACTTTCCTTGTTGCTTTGCACTTTAATGAATACAAAAATTAAAGCTTGGTCAGTTATGTGTTTCTGCAAATATTTTTTTCCTGTTTCCCTTTGTAAAAATAAATTGTTTTAGCCATAAAGAAGTTTTACTTTTTATTTTCATGTAGTCTCAAAGTTATCAATATCATTCTTTAGGGCTTCTGAGTTTTATTAGGTCAAGCTTAGAAAGGCTTTTGCAACTTGATATGATACAAAGTAATGATATTTAGTATTTTATTATTTCATTACTTTATCATTATATCTTTGGAACAATTCAAAATGATTTTGTATGGAGAAATAAGGTGGAGATCTATTTTTTTCTAAATTACTAGCACTATTTATTAAACAATCTACATTCCCCACTGGTCTAAAATATTTTAACATATACCAAATTGTGTGTGTGTGTGTGTGTGTGTGTGTGTGTGTGTGTGTGTGTATTCTTACACACACATATTTGTAACTGGGAGGGTCTATTTTCTGAACTCCTCCTCTGATCCTTAGTCTTGCATCAATATCACATATTACATAAATCACTATATACTAATATCCTCTATTTTAACCAGCAAGAAACAGGCCACCCCCTACTACCAGATCATCAAAGGGGCTAGTTTTGCAGCTGAAATGAACAGCTGTATCAAAATACAGAAACACCTGTGAAGGGGAAATAAAATCACCAATGTGTGAAATCAAACCGGTGCTTTGTTCACACAGCTCCTGTGACAGAGGAAAAGAGTTCAACCATTTGGTTTAAATCACTTTACCTTAAAAAAAAAAAAAAAAAAAAAAAGGCAAGATAGGAACTGCCAGGTCTGTCTCACCTCTCTTTGGAGTTAAAGGCGACCCTACCAAACTATATCAGTCTAGGGGCTAAAGTGAGCTAGACGGGAAGGCTGGGGGTACCACGGATACAGGGGAATCAGCATCACTTTCTGACAATCTAAAAATTGACACCAAGAGGATGCAAATGCTGGTTTGATTATGGAAGGCTTCCCCCTCCTCCCCTTTGTTTTATTCACAAAATTAAATATTGCAGATTAAAATATAGAGAAACTGAGCCTCTGCCAAATATTTAACCTCTCTGTCCGGCGTCTTCCCATCCCCATCCACAAACACCCATTCGTGCTGTTGTTCCCACCTATTCAACTTCTCTGCTTCTAACACTTCTAACACCTATTTCATGGACCAGCCCAATTTCTGGAAGGCCTACCCACCTCGGCCCTTTGTCTGTTTCAAACATCACGCTAAAGACAGTCTGCAAGAATCTGGCGGGAAGGAAAAGGAAGTTTCTTGACACCCTCTGTGTTGTTTCAAGAATGAGGTCTTCAGCCACACACGTGATCATTTACGTTACAAAACAGTGGTGGTGACCTCGTCAGTGGGAGCTGTGACTGGAGTTGCCTTCAGTAATCGGCACTGAAATGTTAAAGGAGTCAGCCCACAAACAGGGCGCAACACATGGGAGCTCGTCACTATTTCTGCCAGTTCTCCATCACCCTCGTCAAGTCTATGGTCATGTGACACATGGTCACGGCAACGCTTCAGTGAAGCTGACAGATCCTAATAAACATCAGAGAGAACCGACCAGTCCTAGGTGCACAGATTATGAGTCGGTGCTACCGTCAAGACCAAATCAGAAACCAAGATAAATATCTCACAGTATCCATGATCCCTGCACACTGGAGAGCTCTCTGTGTGTTAATGTCTTGTTTACTTTTAACCTTTCAATGAAACTGTGAACCCTGGAATCAGAATGAACCATAAAAATGGCAAAACCTAGGGACTTCCCTGGTGGTCCAGTGGTTAAGACTCCGTGCTCCCAATGCAGGGGGCCCAGGTTCGATCCCTGGTCAGAGAACTAGATCCCACATGCTGCAACTAAGAGCCCACATGCCGCAACTAAGACCCAGCACAGCCAAATAAATAATAAACATAAAATCTTTTAAAAAAATAAACAAAAACAGGATCAAACTATAATTTATTGTAAAAAAAAAAAAGACCAAATCTAAACCTCATTTTGTATTCCACTTAATGAGAAACTGAATATAAAGACTTTTATAAATAGTAGGCTCAGGTCAAACCATTTCCTAATATCTACATTTTTGTGAGAAAACCACTTTATATACGCTTTTAACTGAGTTTTCTGTTCAACTGTACTTTAAATCTTAGATGAGAGGTGAGAAACAAGTGAAACCTCTTTACGAAGCAGGCTGTCAAACTTCCAGGAGAGGAAATAGGTTATTAAAGAGTGTATTCTGTTTAGTTAATGAGTCTATTTAATCAACTAATAGCGATTAAGCTTTGTTTGAAAGAGGAGGGGAAGAGAATTGAGCGAGTTATGAAAGCTGGTTGCTATGGAAATCTCCTCCATGAAAAAATATAGTCACCCTATAGGGTGGTCATAATCTCTCTTCAGTTTAATCCAGGTTGTAGGAAGCAGGGGACATTAGTCTCTCTCTTCTAAAGGCTTATGTAAGATGGCTGAGAAGGGAACTCAGTGCTTCCTTTCTCAGAAGCATAAACAGTCTTCCAAAAACTCTGAAAGAGTATAACTCAGCACACAGACATCTGAGGAGAAGTTAAAGCTGTAAGCGTTTCGGAAATTAAAAACTTGCAGATCTAAGGGATTCTGGGTGAGTTTTCTACCCAAACATGGCAGGGAAAAACTGCCAATATTATAACTGCAATATTAGGGCATCAAATTCTATTGACTTGTTTGTAATTTCTTTAAATCTTTCTCTCCATGATTCATCTTTAAGAAGCTAAACAGAGGTTAGTAATTAGCGACTGGTTTGCATTTATTCTTATTTCAATCAATTATTGCTTCTTTAAGGATGAAAGCAGATTTGTGTGGCCAGATGCCCTTACACTATTATTGAGTCATTCATACCCAGTGGAGTTTTGCCAACTGACCCACAGGCCACTCATCCACCTGCTGGCCAGGAGCGGTGTCAGGCCTGAAAAGAACTAAACAGTCCCTGAAAGGCTACTCTGGAAGACAAGAGGACACATGTCACAATGTTATTTTCTAACCTTACCAGACAAAATTAGAACATGAAAATACTTTCTGAGCAGAGGCTGGATCGAAATAATACTTCATTCATCTTAACCCCCAGCTGGGTTTCATCATGTCCATTTCTGGGGAGCAGGGATGATTTGTTTTCCACCAATTTTAATAGATCAGAGACCTGCACAGATATAGGTCATTAATCAAATGTATTTACGGCCACGCTCAGTCACAGAAGTCTCAGAATCACAAGAACTGAAACACATTGTTCTTGGGCTTGTGAGCCGAGATGTTCCTGAGACGCTGTCAGGGAAGAACATGAGGGTAATTGGCAGAGACGCACAATTTGTTTGTTACAGCCACGCGGTTCTTCAACGGGAAAGCCGAGCTTCCCGGCTACTGCAGCCCTCGACAGCTGTTAACTTCAGTGTTCCCTTCTTTTTTATCCTTCTCCAGAACTGAGAGATGTGGTCTTTATTTCGGCCAAACGCTTGCTCTCTTGCTTGTACCCTGGCAAATGACGCCGCCCGTTCTGACCTGATGCCTAAGCCCTCTGGTTTGGACTCTCCTATGCGGTACACACGCAGAGGTCTTCGGTTTAGTTTAGTGATGTGATCATGAGAAAATATAATTCCGCCAGGACTGAAGGCGCCAGTCGTGGTCATCCATCAACCATTTCACATTACAACAAAATTAGAAGCTCATAAATTCACAAAGGTTCCATAATCATATATTAAAAGTCGTGACAGAAATTAAACAGCATCTTTAATCTACTGCAGATGTAAAACCCAGTTGGGAGAGAACAGATGTAAACATTGCTGGCATACTCTTCTGGGGGCACAATACAGGCAGCATTGTGTTGAAAGCCTCTTTGTCAAAATAGACTGTGCGATATTTTTTTTCCTGAGCATAGACTCAGTAAATCAAAGGGAACAGCTGATTCTGAATCAACAGGAATTGCTCAGTGAGGTAATTAAAGACCCAAATCATTAAGGACTCAGTACAAAGGTTGATATTAAAAATGAATCTGTTCTGAAAATGCACCATAGCAGACCTTTTCTCATTTAGAGTCTGATATTACATATCAGTGTAACTACCTCTCTCTCAGTCACATCTTCACAGAGGAAGATTTAGGTTCTGATTAAGCCAGTGAAATGGAATTCTGTGTCATATTGACAACTGATTCTCAACGCTTTGAAAATTATTGATGGAAGCAAAATAATTACTATTCAAGGTTGGCAGTGAAAGATCCAGTTTGCTGAAGGACCCAAAGGCTCTTAAAAATCTGGTAAGCGATTTATAATGAAGGCTTAAAACCCTGAGAATAACTACAAACAGGCCCTCTTAATTTTTTTTTTAAATATGATTTAAAAAAAAATCAAATAGCATAAAAGGGTAGATGTTAAGGCATATTTTCTTCCTATTCTAAATACCCATGCTTTCCTCTAAGAAGCAACTCCTAGCAGTTTTCTGAATACTCCTCCAGACATTTCCTGTATGTATAAGTACAACCTATATAACCTTGTTTAAAAACATAAAGACGACCACATGCTACATAATGCTATGCACAATGCTTATTTATTAACATCATATCTTCAAAACCACCCCATACCAGTACATACAAAGTAACCTCATCCAGCGCATATTTCCATGTATGTAAGTAGCATACATGATGGTACTTTCAATGTGTGAACACTGTTAATTTCTAGATGCTGATCTGAGCATCTACAACCCTAGAAATAGGATGTCTCTGTGGGACTATGATTTTTACTTGCAGATGCCACTGCAGGGGTCTGGCTGTTACTCCCTGTTACTCCCATCCAGAAAACTGTTTCCTCCTCTGCACAGTGGATGCATCAGCTCTCTGGGTCATATGCAGAGTAGGGGGGTAGCTACAGCTGGGAGATGATGGAACAAAATAAGATACGCTTGAAGGGCAGAAGCAGGCTAGCCTTCAAAATCTCCTGCAAAACTTCCCTGAAGATTTCCAAATTTCCATTACTGTCCACTCAGCTGTTCTCAAGATATAAGCCCATCCACCGCTGGGCACTCGCCAGTCCTTAATCTTCCATGACTTAGTCTGCACCACCCAGAAACGCCATCTCCTCTCTCTCTCTCTATCAAGTCTGGGATGACTGAGAACAGGAGACAGTGAGTCACCACTGAGAGGGGCTGGGGATGACTTTTCTGAATATAAATATGCATAATTCAGTGGCTGGAGAACTATTCCTGGAAGCAGATGATGAGCCACTCAGGCTCTTCATAAAGGGTCAATTTACTCAGTTAAGCAAATTGCACTTCTTGGGAAGGCAGATATTTGAGCAAAGTTAACAGTGTAGTTATTATTGATTTCTTGGCTCTTCCTAATATAAGGAGACAATCCCTTAGCACCGAGTCCCAGTAAAAGATGCTAAAACTCAGTCTTGTCTGGTGTTTCTATATAGTTCTAACACATGTCTACACTAAAGGTCACAGTTCTGGTGCAATGGAATAATAACTATTGTTAGGTATTGTTAGATGACTTTTGGAAGACAAGGCTTAACTCTTTAGGAGCCTTTGAAAAACATGACTCACTTACCGTCCTTGTTGGAATTTCAGGAGGCAGCTATTCCATCCCCACTTCTATCTGGGATATTACATATTAACCACCCGAGATGAATGTTTATTTTACAAAGTAAAAGGTAATCTATTTCAGGTTGTCTATTTGCAGCCCAGCCACAAAACCTGGTTTATGACATAAATCTCTACGAATTCTTTAGGACCTCTGTCTATACTACAAATAAATACTCATATAAAATTTGCCATTTTACAGTCTCAATTGAGTAGAATTCTTAATTGAATAGATAGAATTGTTATATAAATCATAAGATTATGAGGTAACATTTCTTCAATTAACCTTTATTTCTTTTAGCTATTTTAAAGACTGTGGAAAACACCATGTATATTGTCAAAATTTGGGTGATTTTTGATGTGTGTTATAATAAATTTGTGGTATTACATGCAAAAAACCCCTCCTATTTCCAGACTTTAGAGCTCTTAATGCCAGAACCAAAAAGCCCAAATAAAAAGCATCATGACTGAAAAAATTTTGCCCAATTCCTAATATCTTTTGAATACATTTTATGTTTTTTCTTTCCATTATAGATATTATAAGTGAGAATGTGTAATATACATATTTATACAAGAAACTGACAGACCATATCATCTTTACAACGCTATGGCTACAAAACCTTGTTCAGTCCACACAGTGATGTGATTTTTAAAATACGCAGTCATTTAAACATTATTTTAGAACAATCCATTTATTTGCATGCTTTTTAGTATTTAGATACATGAATAAATAATCTCCTACTATACTCAGGAAAGTCTAAAAGATTTAGCCACTTCCTTCAAGGACCTTTACCAAGGGTTTATAACCTAAAATAGCTGGTGTCCTTTCTTCCAAATAACTTGGCATCCATCGTCAGGAAATGTTCTGGCTGGGAATGCTTCTGAGATGCTCACTTCCTCTGCACTGACCCCGTGTCTGACCCAACACAGTTTATCCCCTGGCCCCGCCCCCATCCCATCTGACCCTACAGATATGCAGTTTGGACAGATGTCACTGATCCATCGAAAGCCCCTGGCGACTCAAGGAACTCCACTCTTCCAGGGAGAACGATGGTTTCTTAAAACATCAAGATTTTAGAAAACACTTCCTGCTGCAGCCCAGTCCCCGCACAGGAGCCTTTCTAATTTCCGTAAGCCTTACAAACCAGCCTACGGGCTCTGTAGTTTGTGTACCAGTGACGTCTGTGTATTCCACACTCTCACAGACAAGAAATTCCCCTTCTTTAATGATGCATCTTCCTTACGCTCCACTGGTTTCTTTTAAAGGCATCAGATGTCAAATCTGTATGCAATGCAACCTCATCCCTTTTAGAGGGCACTCCTGCATCCATTAAGAGTGAAAACACCTTGTGCAGCTGCCCTGAAATGTTTTCAGTCTCATGTGCTTGTCACTAAGGGTCTGAATAAATGGTTATTGGAAGGGAGATGAAAAGAAGGGCATGATGCTGAACGCAAATGTTTACAGACAGGTTAGCTTATTAGGATTTTCTACCAAAAAATCCTAGATTCCTAAATTCATTTGCTTAATAATCATTATTACAGACCTATTAGGTTCCAGGCACTGGGATGAAGCTTGAGGATGCACAAATAATAAGACAATGTTTTGCAGACACTTACAGTTAGAAGAGACAGATGCGTGAGGAAGTAAGAGCAGAAAAAGCACAGTAAAGTCATTTATGAGACAGTGGAAAAAGCCAGGAAGGACTGGTTTAATTCCTAGAGAGAAGGCAGGTTAGAAAGAGTATCACAGCTAGAACTACTGTATAATTTAGTATCTAACCAGTCCATTTTTTTTTTTTTTGGCCACGCCACGCAACATTTGAGATCATAGTTCCCTGAACAGGGATCAAATCCGTGTCACCTGCGCTGGAAGTGTGGCGTCTTAACCACTGGACCACCAGGGAACTCCTTAACTGGCCCATTTAGAGAGTGCAAGAAGCTACCAAAGTTAATAAAACCACAAAATGTCTGAAATTTTTATTCATGGACAACTGGTTTCTCACATTGGTAGGCCTATGAGAATTTTGTTTAATAACTATTTTCAAAAATAAACTTATTTCCAAAAAATTCAAAAAACTTCTATACAGCTATGTTAAAATTTTTTTTAAACTTCTTTCTATTGATTGTCTGAATATCAGAAAATACTGTAAGCAGAATAATTACTCTTGGAACATGGTCACATACGTCTATCAATGTTTATCATGTTCCTCTCCAAATTCATATCTGAAGAACTCATTTTTTTCAATGTGGATTTATTATTTTTAATTTTTTCATAAAATTGCTCACAATCTTCAAAGTTACAATTTACAATCACTAAATTTGAAACTGTGAACACCTTCAAGTGAATCTCCTCCGTTAACCATGTATTTAACTAGGAAAACACTCTCTCTATAAGTGCTTCAATACCTTGTATATTCGGAGTAAATTCTACTGAGCAAAAACATTTTAAACTGTAAATTTTAAGTCAAAATATATAAATACTTCAGACCAAGTATTTTTTTAATAGTTACTGTTATTTTGCTACCTTTCTTGGACAAATAACTACTTCTCTTTGATAAATACTACCTTTCTTTTAAAAGACATACCCTGTCAAGTAAATTGTCTCTAGTGATTTTTTAAATGTTTTTCTGCATGTGAAGGCTGTAAAACAGTCAGCTTTCCCAATCTCAATCCACTGCAGTACAGATATAAAATTATCCAATTAAAAATAGGAGTGCCACCAAGACACTGCCCACAGATTGTTATTCCAAAGTACAATCACAGAATTTCAAAACTCTTATACATTATTTGAGCTCTCATCATCTAATTTGTTCAGTTTTTCTTTCATTAGGATGTGTTTCAAGTTTTGTTCTCAATAACTGCAATTTGCTAAAAATGTCAAAAGCTGCTGTTGTTTTGCACTTACATTGTTGAATACTTTGATGAAAGACTTCCAAATGTTTTTTAACCAATAGGACCAAAATCTGGGGGATTTGTTTACAAAGAAGTTAGATACCATTTTAGTATCCTTCTATTGATTTACAAAGTACCATCCTTAAAGGCTCATGCAGTGCTAATATCCAGGTGATGGAGCAGGTAGCTTAGAAGAACAATGACTATCTGGAGTAAGTGGAAAACAAGAGAATGAAAGAAGACTCTCACCAGAATAACATGAAAGGAGAGCTGAGTGGTGCTGGGACTGGGCTGAGATTGGAAACCATTTCATTTTCAGCAGCTCCAAGCCACCCGAGTGTGTCCTATCCGCCAGTGGTACCCAGCAGCCCTGATGTAGGGGCAGAGGATGCAGACAGTTGCAGTGACGTCGAGTTCTGCATCTGCGAGACGGATACAGCAGGCAAAGAAGGAAGGATGCCGGCAGGGGAGTGACTGTGGGGATACCGGAAGGGTTCAGACTAGATAAAGAAGCCCAAGCAGGGAGGCACTGGGGAGCTCTCAATAATGCCAAGGAAGAGGCAAGAAATTAAAACAAAATTGAGGGATTATTGTCAGCAAGGCTGAAAACAGACACAGAGTGCTGAAGACTAAGACTACAGAGCTGGAGCAACTTTGGGGAGCACCACTCTAGAAAGTGCCCATGGGGCTGTGTGATAGGAGGGGAGCTGGTTGAAAACCACTACAGGTAATCATGTGGGTTGTCCACAGGGACAACTGAAGCTACCACACTGACCATGCTGAGCAAAGACACGGGGGGAGGGGTAGAAACTGACGCATCAGATACCTTCTTCAATGTATAAAAGAAGGTGCAGTCAAACGCTACCAAATTCCAGCTAAGTACTAGGGATGTAATGGACATTGTGATAAATGTAACTAACACTGCTCTACGTCATATACGAAAGTTTGTAAAGCAGTAAATCCTGAGAGTTCTCATAGGAAGAAAAAAGTTTCTATTTCTTTAATTTTGTACCTACATGAAATGATGGATGGTTACTAAACATTGCGATATCACTTCATGATGTACATGAATCAAATCACTGTACTGCACACCTTCAAATTACACAGCACTGTATATCAATTCTACCTCAATAAAACTGGAAGAAAAAAAAGATGATGGGCCGCTGACGGAAATGAGGAAGGCTGAAGAAGAACAGACCTTCAGAGTCTAAGCCACAAAGGAGCAAGGATTTTTATTTCAAGATGTGAAGTTAATCACCCGGATCTAGCAGAATTCTAAACGCCTGTTTCTAAACAGCAACCAGAGAACCTCTCCATAATCCCAGCCCTTCGCATTCGCCCTGCCCTGTAAAACATCAAATTTCCTACATTCATCAGAGCTGCCAAACCAGCTTCCTCAGCAACGTGCCTTATTTATAAAGCCCCGTGGATTCAAAAAGACAAGACACAGTTTTAGAAATATCTTCTTGGGAAATGGAGAAGAGCCTGGGCTAGCAAACGCAGAAAACCCAACTACTGGATCCTCTAACGTCTGTGCTTGTTTCACGGAGTTTTACACCAAGAAAATGGGAACAGCAAATGAAACAGACTACAGAACTTTAGACCTGAGACCTTAGGCTTGTCTAAAACAAGTAAACAATAACAAGAACCCTTCCCTTTATAGACAGACCAGGGAGGCCAGGCGCTGAGCTGTCCCAGGACTCGTCAGGGGCGGGATGGAGCCTGGCCCCCGCGGCTCCTAGCTCTGGTCCGTGCTCTTTCCAGTCACAGCATCCCTAAATGAATTTCTTCACTAAGTCTTGTGAGACTGCCCCCGAAGCTCCTTTCAGATGCTGGACAAAACCTCCCAATAGAGAACATGAGGGAGTTTATACTGAAGAGCCTCAGTATTCCCCATGAAATAATTTGAAAACCGTTTGGGTTTCCATGATTCCTAGGAAGGGGCAGTGATTCCCTCAGAAGGACAGAAGTTGGGGCTAGATTAGATTATTTCCAAGGTTCCCTTGGGCTACACCCCATGACTCAATGGTCTCTGCCCTGCAGGAACTCAGATTTAGATTGGCAGTCCAGGATATGATCACTGAAAAGTCAATGCAAGTAACCTGCGGAGTGTTCTAGAAACTCCCCCCTCAGACCTCTTCCCTGCTACCCTCTTTCTCCTCTTGAACCCAGGCCCCACTCGATGTGGCCTCCCACTCCGCTCAGGGCCCTTCTGCCGAGTTGCTCACCTGCCCACTGGCTCTCCTCCAGCCTCTCGGGCCCCCTGATCTTCCTCTACCACAGGGCGCACCTGCTCACCCCTGTCCTGTACCTGCTGTTGTGCTGCCGGGATGCTTTCTCTGACGGCCACACACCTGGCTGGCCACAGTATTTGCTGGGCCTGGTACAAAATAAAACTGTACATGCCTTGTTCAAAAAACAGGAAAACCTTTTTTTCCTTTCTCCTACTGCTTCTCACTCAAACTTTCGTGTTTTTTATCTGTTATTTGATGTCACACTCCTTCAGTCACGGGGATACTCACCTTGGGGTGAGTGCAGACCCGAAAGCACCTGCAGTTCCGCCTACACTGACGTGCGGGGTGCAAACATCTGACCAGACCCCCCACTTGTGCCCAGATCCCCATGGGGCAGGAACAGAGGAGAAGGTGTCAGATGGGAAGGCGTCAGGAGGTGGAACTTGATGTGAGCCGCCACTCCAAGTCCCTGGGACTTCGCTTACAAAACACAAACTCAGAGTCAATTATTAAGAATTTTAAGACGGCAAGTGCAAAGCACTGAACCCAAGCGCGCGGCTCTCACGGATGCGGGGCTCTGTGTGCCGGCACTGGGCACACACCCATCAAGTCAGGCCCGGCCACGTGGCTCATCACCTCACCTCCTTCAGGTCTCTGCTCGAATGCCACCTTCTCAGAAAGGGCTCCCCTGACTGTGTGTGTAAAACAGCAAACCACTCACCCACCTGCCAGCATTCCACATTCCCCTGACTTTCCTTTACGTTTCCCGACAGACTTTACCACTGCCTGGTGCATACTAACTTGTTTATAAAGTGAATTGTTTATCTGTTGTCTGTCTCCTCTGCTGTAATGTAAGCTCTATAGGCGAAGGGAGTTGGCTGTATTCATTGCTGTATCCCCACGGGTTAATAAAGCCAGACACACGGCGGGGGCTCCAGAAGTTCTCGTTGAGTAAATGAAGGAATGGCTTTCACCACGCACGGTGACCAGTACAGCTTTAAAATGTTACAGAATTGCAGGAGAGAGTGAATCTCTGTGGGCTGGGCCCCTGGGACCACAGAGGTGTACAGCTTACATTTTAAAGAGGAGCAATTTTATACAATGATTGCTTTCCTCAAGGTTTGTGCAGAATGCTCTGGGGTCACAGGGAAGGCTCTAGTGGAGGAGACACCCTTGGGCAAAGGGTGATTAGGACTCAGCCAGATGGATGTGCTGGGCGTGGGATGGGTTGGGAGACTGTGCTCCAGGCTGAAGGGCTGGTACAAAAAGAGGCATGAAGGAGCCTGGGCGGGATAGTGAGGGGTTTAGTCTGATGATCTAAAAGAAAAGAGAGTATCTAGATGCCTGTGAAGAGGAGAAAGAGCATTCCAGAAACTGGGAAGACGCGAGAGAGATCCTGAGGCCGGGCCATCCACATTCTATTTGCAGGGCACGAGGAAACTGGTTTGGTTGGAGTAGAGCGTCTATTTCTTTTAATAAGTCATCAAATGGAATTATAATTCAGGGGCATCCTAAACCAGAATGTCTAATCTGATATATTCAGAAATGTATTACTGTATACGCACACTTCTTACAAGCCCCAAATGTAAACAATTACTAGGGAATTAGAAGCAACGAACTCCTCAGGGACATCTCTGTTTTTTATTTTACAAGCTCCAATTGCTGACTCTACAGCACCACACATACCCTTAAATCAAACACATATGTGTACGACATGTAAGTTGATACGTGGATAATTTCTGAAATTGATGTTTTATAGCCTATGCGTGACTCTACCCCTTATGTACTTTTCTGGATTCTCAAGTTTGAGTATTAGTGACCAGATGTTACCTTCCACAATTTTTACAATTGTTCTGTAATGTACGGGATTTTAAAACTGTGCATACTTTAAAGAACTCATTAGATTTCATGAAAGATGTTCAATTTTGTTCAGATTGCATACAATAGGTAAGATGTTGTTTGGGAAAGTATTATAAAACTCTTTATGTCAAACATGATTGTGTTAAAAAACATGGTTATAAAAAGCCAAAACTGTTATAAGAGATGAAGAAGGACATTATATGTTGATAAATGGGTCCATTCACCAAGGAGATCCACACACCAAACACGTATCGCCCATCAGAGCTTCCAAACCACATGAAGCAAACATTGACAGGATTGAAGGGAGAAACAGCTCTATAAAATAGAAGGCGACTTCAATATGCTACCCTCCATAACAGACAGAGCAGCCAAGCAGAACATCAGTAAGGAAATAGGGGCCTTGACCATCACTACAACCCGATCAGACCTGACAGACACACAGAATACACCATCCAACAACAGCAGGATGCACATTTTTGTCAAGTTCACATGGAACATTCTCCAGGATACTTTAGGCTGCAAACCCCCCCCCAAAATTAAATCTTAAAAGATTGAAATCCTACAAAGTATCATTTATGATCACAATGGAAGGACATGAAATCAACAGAAGGAAAACTGGAAAATTCCCAAATATGTAGAAATTAACACACTCTTAAACACCCAATGGGTCAAACAAGAAATCACAAGAGAAAGGAGAAAATATTTTGCGACAAACGAAAATGAAAACACAATATAGCGAAAATGGGGTTCAGCAAAAGCAGTGCTAAGAGGAAAATTTATAGTTGTAAATGCTTACATTACAAAAGGAAGATCTAAAAAATGTGATTGTATGTTGGCAACTTCACACAGTTGAACCTAGTAAAATTGGTTCATGACTATATCGGACCTTGGCTTTTCTCTTTTCTTTTCCTTCTTAACTCTCTAAGCTCTTTAACTCTCAGTAGGTTTTCCAGTGTCAGGTAAAAACAAAAAACAAACCATACTAAGTAATTAGCCTGGAGGATGACACAGCAGCAGCGGCTGCAGCCGGAAGTACTGGCTTTGCCTCTGCTAAGGTCTCCAGCCACATCTCCCACCAAGGTGTCACACAGTCCCCCAACCCAGCCAGACTGAAACCCCGCAGGGCAAAACCGCATACAGACTGAACCTCCAAAGACAGACCCCAACAGACGGAGCACCTTACAGACGGCAACCCTCAAAGACGGAACCCTCTACAGACGGGACCCTCCACGGATTAAACTCCTCAGAGACTGCAGCGTCCACAACAGCCTGGAACCCCCATAAGCGGAAACCCTCAAAGAATGGGCCCCCCATAGACTGGACCTGCTACATTCTAAACCCCTCAAAGACTGAACCCCTCACAGGCTAAACCTCTCACAAACCAAACACCCCAGAGACTGAATCCCCCGCAGGCCACAGCCCTCAAAGAATGGACCCCCAATAGACTGGACCCCCACTTTCTAAACCCCTCCCAGACTGGACTGCCACATGTGGGACCCCCTCACAGCCTGAACCTCTCACAAACCCGACCCCCCACAGGCTGAGCCCCTCACACCCACCCAGGCTCCTTAAAGCCTCTCTGTGCACCAGCCCTTCAGCCTGGAGCTCAGGCCCCACACCCAGCACATCTGCCTGGCTACGTCCTAATCACCCTCCACGCAAGGGTGCTGCCTCCAACAAGGCCTTCCTGGTGACCCGGAGCTCCCTGCTCAAACCTCGGCGGACGCAGTGCTTGTGGGTGGTGACGGCTCCTCCACGAAGCGAGCATGGAGGCCCCCAACCATGCCTCACGTGTGTCCCCCAACCGCCTGCCCACCCACCCAACACTGAACAGAAGCCACAGGCCCTCTAGGCTCTCAATTCGTGCCTGCTGCAAACCGAGATAAGATTTTGGTAATTTATATGTAAATGTATTAAGGTGTCATAGTCAGAAATGCTTTTGTCTGCATTACTATGCCTGGCTACTTACAAAAGACTTTCTATTGGGAGTAATAATTTGTGTTCTAATTAAAACTGTTTCTGGGAACACACGGTATGAATTATGAATACAATCTCCACATGAAGCTAACACTGGCAACCCACAAACAGGGAACTGTTCAAACAGCTTCGTGTACCAGCTAATGAAGTGGATAAATCAGATTTTCTCTTGGACGCTGCATATATTTTTGTCTTGCACTGCTCAGGAGTCAAATTAACATTCTTTAAAGAACGTGTGTTTAATCATTAGTTTTCAGGCTCAGCGGGTAACTAGTTGTACATATCTTAACGCTGTCATGGAATAAAAGGAATATCAGAAATAGAAATATCTGTATCGCGCGTGAAATATACACGACGCAGCAAACCACAATACCGGTGAAACATGTTCAACTATTCCTTCACTAACTGAAAACATTATTTAAGAGAGAAACACCATCATTGCTGTGAATGAACTGAGATTGCTTTAGTGATTTCCTGCAATATTATTTGGTAAACCTTTTCCCCTGCTCCCACTACAAAATACAGGGCATTTTCTAATTAGCTGTGCTTATATGGAATCATAAGTAATACATTTTTCCAGGGAAACCAAACTCTTCACATTAATACCGCCTACAAGCTTTTTTCCTAGAAAACGTCATCAGTGGCACTGACTGTATCCAGCAGCTCACCTGCTGGCTTGGATAAAGGATCCGACCTTTCTGCTCGGGTTCTTCATGTAAAATTGGGATAGGAGTTGCTCCTGAGTTTGTGGTAAGGATTAAATGAGTGAATAAGTAAGTGTTGACCACTATTCCTTTTATATGTAATCATTAACAGAATAAATATTTATTAAGTGCCTACTGTAATGTGCAAGCATGGTTCTAGCAGAGAACAAAGCAGAGATACATTTTCTGATGGTGACAAGTGCCGTAGAGAGAAATCAAGCTGGGAAGAGGGCAGGGAATGAATGTGTGTGGCAGGAGATAGAAGGGAGAAGAGCTAGTTCACAGGGGAGCTGGGGAATAGCTCACTGAAAAGCTGACATTTGGTAGAAATTCTAATATTTCTAATATTTCCATGATACCATGATGATATCAAAGAAACAGGGTTCCAAGCAGAACAAAGGTCCACGGGGGTGCAGGCGCGGTGTGTCTGAGAAGCAGCAAGGCGAGTGGAATAATGCAGCTGAATGAAATAATTAAAGAGGAGAGGGAGGTGAGGTCAGAGAGGTGAGCAGGGGGTCTGGACATGGAAGATCCTGGAGACTGCTATGAGGACTTAGTCTTGGGTCTTCCCTGTGGTCCAGTGGTTAAGACTCTGTGCTTCCACTGCTGGGGGACTGGGTTCGATTTCTGGTTGGGGAACTAAGATCTTGCATGGGGTGGGGGGGTGGGGAGGACTTGGTCTGGCCATTATGCTGAGAAAGAACACTGCAGTGGGGAAAGGCTGGGGGAAGAAAGATAAGTTTTATCCATGATGGTAGAGATGATGACAAAGTGGCTGGATTCTCGGAGAGTCTTCAGTTGGTGAGCACAGGGTTTGTCAACGGATGCGGCTGTAGGGTGTAAGAGAAATAAGATAAGTCAAGGAAGACTTTGGGTTTGGGCCTGAGCAACTGGGAGAGAGGAGTTTACCATTTGCTGAGATGAGACACACAGCAGGAGAAGCACATTTTGCGGAACGTTCAGGAGTTTATTTCGGATCTGGTGAGTGAGTGATGCTTATGACGTGGCCAAGTGTAGCTGCTGAGCAGACATTTGAATATACAGCCTGGATTCAGGGGCGGGGTCCAGGCTAAGGACATAAATTCAGGAGTTACCCACACACAGAAATTTAAGTCTTGATGAAAATAGGGGATAATTCAATAAGGAATATAATCTCAATTGTATCATCCTGAAGTGTATTTTACATCCTAAGTTGTTATAAATGTGGAAGGGGTGGAGTCATCTTTTATCATCTCCAGATACGTGGGCTAATACCCCACAAACAAAGGCAGATGAGAAACAAACTCTAAACAAACTGACTTCTGTAATTTACCTCAGTGTCATTTTGACCTCACACCATCTAATGTTCCAAAAAGAAGTATTTATAATGTTGTACACCTAACATGAATATAATGTTATAAGTCAATTATCTCTCAATAATAAAAAAGAAGTAAAAAAGAGAAGAATGTTCCAAAAATAGCATTCTGGAAAAAAAAAGATATTTGTCCCCAAACCCAAATAAAATTTAAATATAGACCTCTATAAACAACCAAGTCTCTTTTGCTGTAGCAGCAAAGGAACAAATATGCTACGGTACCGAGTTGAAATAGCAATTAGCTAAGTAATAAAATTAGGGTGCTGAGCATCCCCTATTATATCTGAGTGTCAGTGCCCGAGATGATGTTTCCTAGGAAACCAGAAACCTCCTAGGCACAAACATTGTGAAATACAGTCCCTTTTAAGTGCTATGTTCTAGATCATCCCCAAGTAGCTAGAAATCAAGGACTTTCTAAACTCTTCAAAAAACAAAAACCCAAAACCCACCTTCCACGGACCCAGGCAGAAAAAAATACAGGTGTCTCAGGAACAAAAACTATTGAGTCTTACTGACAAAAATGAAAACACAAAAATAAAAATAAAGCTCACAAAATCCTCAAACCATCCCAAAGATTTTCCCAGGATCATATTCTGATACATTAAGGGTTTTCTGTCCCACTGTCCCTCCCTCCCTTTCTTCCTTTCTTTTTTGCCATTGCTTTAAAAAAAAACTCACTGATTTAGATAACAAATGGAGGAGAGGAAGGAATAAGAGAGAGGTCGATCTGAATTTTCAAAATATATGACAAAATATTTTAAAGGAATATAATTTTATGACATTAAAGTACACTAAATATTTAGGACTAAACTATCAGTGTTTTACCAAATAGAATTCCTTTGGGGACCAACCAGAATCAATGTAAATTTCAGATGACACGATTGTTTACATAGAAAATGCTAAGAAATCCACAAAACAACTACTACAAACAATAAGTGAATTTAGCAAGATTGTAAGCTAACATACGAAAATCAATTGTATTTTTATAACAGCAGCAAGTACCTGGAAAAATGAAGTAAAAGCCCATTAACAACAAGATCAAAAAAAGAAAATATTTCAGAAAAAATTCCACAAAGATATGGAAGACTTACACACTGAAAACAATAAAACAGTAAGAGAAATGATCTGAAGTTCATCCCATCCTGGACACTTTCATGCTCTCCTGGCAACCTATCTTTACATACACTACTGCTTGTAAGTATACGATCAAGTTGCTTAGGAAGGCAGAATTCAACTGTATTTGAACTTTAGCTCGTAAAATTAAAGACCATCTGCAGAGACAAACTGATAAAATTATATAATTCTATAAAGAAGGTAGTCCGCATTGAAGACCTATTATTTATGATAGACTACTTCTCACACATTTTTCTCATTCAGAACTCACTACAGTCCTCTATGCAAATATTATTATTATTACGCAAAAATTTTTTCCAGTAAGGAGACAGATACTGAGAAAGGCCCAGTTATTTGCCAAAATTCACCCAGCTAGTAAGAGACAGAGCTGAGATGTATGTTTTTGGGGTGCTTTCCACTTATTTAGTGACAGTTCCATAAACAGAGGACATAAAGCCCGCGACTACACACAGCTTTGGATCGAAGTATTAACACTTTGTTTTTTGCATCACCAATACAAAAGCACACATTTAAATATACCACTGACATTTTGTGAGGCTTTTTCTTGTCACCAAAATGTCCTATTTTTCCTATTGGGCAGTCGATATTTGGTGGGAAAGTGATTCACCTGCTTCTTTAAGAGCTGATTCTGTATAAAACAATCACATGAGCTTCTAGGAAGTATATCGGATTTGGGGAGAACTAGAAACGTGGTGAATCATAAAACAAACAGCACCGCAAGGAACTAGGAGAGATCGCACTTAGGATACTGAAAAGTAATAAGCAGCTGGCAGTCACTGCCCGTCTCACAGCAGACAACAACATACAAACCTGTAAAACTGCTGGTCACCACCTAGGACTGTCATTTGTCAGAGAAAAATCACCCACATGCTTCCAACTTGGACACTTTTAACAGTGTTTATGCAAGAAAGTGTCATAATCTACTAAAAATACTTTTAAAATAATGAAAGATTAAATAAATCCATTGGTGAACACTTATTTGCATCCTAACATGATTTCAAGTTATTCAAAATGAAAATGAAAACTGATGAAAAATAAATTGTTAGCCTGACCCTCAAATCTTCTAAATACCTTTGGTAATCCAAAATCTGAAAATCATTAATAAATAATGGCATTTAAGTATATATTCTGACCTTCAACAAAAATCCTCTTTGGCCATTAAGCTCAACAGTACAGTGTTCCAGAATTTACCCAAGTTGTGGTGAAAATATAACACTCTGATAGAGTTTCCATCACTTAATTGTAACAAATTTAGTCCTGGGATACTCCTATGAATTACATCACTTAGAATAAAGCATCTGTGTATGTGGGGAGGCTAGTTTCATCTCACATTTTAAAAAAAACACATGTTCAAGTAAAGTCTCTACCTAGATATTCAGCTTTCTTATTTCTTCCACCTTCTGGTAAGCTCCAGAGTTACTGGAAGGCAGAAATATTCGAAAGGGGGACGATGATAATGGCAGAGTCCAACTCCAGTTACATATCTCTTATGTCTGGCATGAGTCACATGTACATTTATCTGCCAGCAGAAGAGGAGAAGGGAAGGGACAGAACACACAGCTACCACCTGCTGCCACCCCCCAGCCTCCCTTTCTAGAAATGAAGACAAGGGTGGGAGTTTCTCCTGGAGACAAGCGCAGAGTGTACTTCACAGTGGGCCCACGGAAGTGCCTTCAGGAAGCAACATTTGGACCTTGCACATTAAAAAGCAAGAGAGACATCCTAAATAGAGCAACTATGCAATAGTAGCATCGGATTCCATCGTGAGGACTCTAGATTTTCAGTCTGATCCAGCAGCTGCAGATGAGACCAAGTGAGGTCTAAAGACCACGAGACCACTGTCTTTAGACGGACACGTTCTTACCTAGTGCCCCACAGTTCTCACAGCCCCCTGCTGTCTTACCCGGCCCACTCCATAAGTCTATTTTACCACCTGGCCCTTTAGGCATTTGAGTGTGCAACCCCCGGTCTCCAGTCATCCATTAAACAAGGTACTTACAGCTGCATGACCAAGTACAAGTGATTTGGGCTTTCATAGATGTCCTCCAGGGCCACAATGTTTTCATGCTTAATCCTGAAAGAAAAAAAAAAATAGTCACACACAGAAGAGTAAGTACAATGAGACATGTAAACTTAAAAAAAAAAAAGATGGCATTATAGCAAAAGGTTTTAAGACAGAATCTAAACTCCTTAAGGTGACATTTTTAAGATGCCTCTCCATCTTGTCCCCAAACTTTTTCCCAGACCCATCTCCCATGCTCTTCTTCTTCCTGGAGGCACTATATCCTACAGTATAACAATACTGGATTAACCATCACCGCTTCCTGTATATCCCAGCCTCCTGGCATTTATTCAAATGAATCCCAGGAATGGACCAAAATCCTATTATCTTGCAGAGCACAACTCAGATGGCTGAGCCCCCAAGGAGAATTTAATTGTTCCCTCTTCGTAGGCTCACAATGGCCATCACAGACTGGCCTGAACAGTCCATTGTATGTAAATCCATCCTCATAACAGGCTAGCTGCTCCAGGGGACAGTTTCATCATAATGTTCCTGACTTCAGTGTGAGCAATGGAAAACCAGACTGACCGCCTCATTGGGGTTCCAGTCACCATCACCAACAAAGGGCAATCCAGTACCTCAAGTGAACTAGACTGGTGCTGCCCCAAGACTGGTTCCCAAACAGGCAGCACCAGCATCTCCCGGAAGATTGTGAGAAATGCCAATTCTCAGGCTGGGCCCCATCACACAGAATCAGAATCCCTGAAGCTGGAGCCCCAGAATCTGTTTCAACAAGATCTTCAGATGATCAGTCCCCACAAAGCGGAGCTGGAGAAATTCAGTATTAAACCAGGGCTTCTCAAACCTCAGGGCGCACATGAATCACCAGGGGTTCTGGTTCCACTGCACATTTGAGTCAGTGGGTCCGGGGCAGGGTCCGAGGCAGGGCCTGAGGCAGGGCCTGAGAGTCTGCATTTCTAACAAGCTCCCAGGAGATGCTGATGCTGCTGGTCTGAGGACCACGGTGGGAGCAGTAAAGTCCTAATGACAGAACAGAGGGAGAGGGAAACAGTCTAATCCCAGCTCCTTAACCACCGATTAGGAATAGCTTCTGCTTAGAACGTAAGGCTTGGTGTTTACTTAAAGCGTTTGAGAGAAGAATCATTTCATTATGAGCTAATTAGCTCTTACCACAAACTTTTCCTCTGAAATGACAGCTGAGCCATCTAAAAGAAGGATTGACGGGGCAGATTTCCGTGAACCCTTGAAAGCAGGGACTACATCTTACTCATTCTGTTTCCCCTTATTACCTAGCATAGAGCTGCTTGATACATGTTTGCTGAATGAATAAATGATATTTAAGGTTTTTTGCTCCTAAACAGTAAAAGTCACTATTTATTTAGGGAAAATGGATGCAATTTTCCTAAGTGTGAGATGTCTTCCATTCAAAGGAAGTTTATAAAGTGGAACAAATCGGAATATTATCTTCCCTTAAGCAGATGAAAGAAAAGAACAAAGAAATTAACTAAGAGAGGCAATGTTTTGCTTTTATTGCTGCAGCTCTTTTTAGTCAATGCAGCTGATATGTAGGAAGTGAGAAGACAGATTATCCCAAATTCACATTTCACCTGTTTCCAATGAGGAGAACAATTATTTACGTGTTAGCAATGGTTTCTGTGGTCCCTGAGCAAAGTAATATCAGCAACATATCATACGAATCAACTAAATTATGCCACCAAGGAAACCATGAGAGATTAATTTGATGAGATCCTAGATGTTTGTGGAATTATCAGCACTGGACACACCTGAAATATGATGAAAAGAGTATGGAGTTTCCTTTTTTTCAATTAAAAAACATTGCCATTGGAAACAACCACATGGGAACAAATGTTTTCTTTCAATGAAATTAACCTGGGGGTTAATTAAGACCATAGACTCATGGGAACACAAAAAGAATGGGGCTCGTGTGGAGAACTGCCAGATAAAATGCAGGGTACCCAGTCATGTTTAATTTTAGATAAACAGTGAATACTTTTGAAATATTAGCGTGTCCCAAACATTGCACTGTTGTTTATCTTAAATACGCATGTAGCTGGGTGCTAGATCTGGTCACCTACGTGCATGCATTACAGTCAATGCGTCTCCAAACTGGGCTTACGGGTTGGTACCTGGAGTCCTAGCTCCCCTCAGAGGTTCAGCCAAGAAGACAATGTGAGCCCTGGACGACAGCCATTGATATTCAACTATATACAAAGAATTGACTAAGTACGAGGCACCTGCCCAGCCAAAGGAGGAGACGCTAATACATGAGAATATAAATCCCTTCTTTGGATGCAGGGGACAGAGAAAGTAAAGTCTATGTAACCTGCGATGTCTTCCATGAGTTCTCACCGTGGCTGAAAGGATGCTGCTCCTGACTCCCCCCTTAGCTGATCATGAATCAAGCAAGCAATGGTCGTTGCCTGACTTTCTGCTCTGTGTCTGGGAGAATACAAGAAACACAGAAAATAAGGTTTTGCCCTCAAGAAACGTATCACCTTGATGGGGAGATCCACGAAGCAATGAGAGAAGAATGAAATGCTCTGCTCTGCAGGACTGTTCAATTCAGAGACAGCAACGCCCTGGGTCAGAATTACGGTGAAGGCCTCAAACCATGATGGAGGTGGAGCTGGGTTGGGTAATGTGTGAATAAGCGTATCAGAAATTTCAAAGAAATCCTAAAATGGCCTCTTAAATATCTCTTAAGAGAATCGGTTTAATTCACCTGTAAATGTTAGAACGTGACAGAAGAAAACAAAACGCCACGTGAATATCCACGCTCGCATCTCTGGGCACCCACTGTGTACCAGGCACATGACTAGGAATCACAAGAGTGACATCTCAGCCCTCACGGAGCTCACACGGGTGGGCATCAGGCCGCAGCTGGGACACTTCACAGGCAACCTTCCTTACATTTACCAGAAATCATCCTCGTTATAATTAGTACTGACTCCTGGGAGCAACACAGAACAAGCTTACATACCATATAAGCTCTTCTCATATATCCTGCAAATATTTGAGGGATACAATTTCCCTACTTAGTTTACTCTTCTCATCATCGACCAATGCTCCCTCAACATGGTTTATATTCCTCCCATCATATTACTGTCATTCTTGTTTGCCCAGACGATGGTATTCTGGACTGAAAGTAACGATCCCAGTGTAAGATACAGCGCCAAGAACAGCGTATTCAATAACAGAGAAGAACTATTAACAATCATGAGCTGGATATTATCCTTCTTGCAAATAAAGCCTAATATTAGGTTCATTTTTTTAGGCAGCTGCACAACCGTTGGCATATAACAAACATAAGCTCCATGGAGGTAGGGATTTTTGACTGCTTTGTTCACTAATGTCTCCCTAATGCTAAGAAAAGGGCATGGCAGGTAGTACTTTCAATACATGTTTGAGTGAGTGAATGAATGGATGGATTAATGAATGGAAGAATATACAGTTTAGGGTCAATTAAATGACCAGATCACTTTTACCTGAACTTCTACCAAATAAGTTCTCCTTTGTTACTCAGACTTGACCTTTTGAGCTTAACGTCTTTGCCTTAGCTTCATTAAACTCAGTCTTTTGGGTTCCACACAATGCTTCAGATAATCAGAAAAATTCTGCATTTTGATTCTCTCTTCTATTACACTACCCCTCTCCACTTTGCGCCATCTGCATATTTTGCTGGTACACATTCATACTGTATGTCTTCATCCAAATTCCTAGCTAAAGTCTCAAGTGGGAGAGTTACAGGCCAGAATTCCATGGTATTCCACCAGAGACCCCATCAAGAATACCAAGACGTTAATCAGCTGGTTTCGATGGCTGTTGAGTTGCAAATCCAGCAGTTTTAGCCCATATTTTAACTGTACTAACCTTATGCAGACAATTAGATCCTTTGCTGAAATGGCATGCCTCACTTTTACACACCACATAATACTGTTTGAAAGGGAAATGGGATGTTTGGGAAGATTTGTTCTTAGTAAACCCATGGCGACTCCTAGCAACCACTCCAGTCTTTACTAAATAATTATAAACCATCTGCTTAATTTACTGTTCCAGAACTCTGCGGCACGTTGGAGTCAAACTTCCCTGTCTATACATCTCATAGTCTACCTTTTTCACGTTTGGAAAATTTGCCAACATCTCATACTGTTTCTTTAAATATTTCAACTGTGACTCTTCTGCAATAAGTGCAATTTCCTTAGTCCCCTGGCATGTAACATCTAAATCTAGTGAACTAATTTTATAACTTTCTTTAGGCCCCACTCACATAGCTGTTTTATAGATACCATTTACTGAGGGTTAACTACGTGTCAAAACTACACGAAGTATTTTTAAGGATTTAATTTAATATAGCAATCCTACAAAGTAACTATCATTCTCCCTACTTTTAAGAGAGGAAACCTAAGACCCCAAGAGGCTAAGAGAGTACTCCAAGGTCATACAACTAGTAATTGGAATTGCCAAGATTCTAACTCCCAAGACCCTGTTCAAGCACTTACGCTATAACTCCATATTAACTAAGTTATAATGAGAATATCAAACAGTTCACATAAATTCAGGGGTATCTGCATAGAATTATAACACCTAAAGTCTTAAATTTCATAACTAACAATACAATATCCACTTCTGAGGGGAGTGGGGCAGAGATTTGCTCACTATCCTGTAATCTACTGGAAGCTCTCAAAATACTTGGTTAAAAACATCCTGACAGATGAAATCCCAGCAGGTCAAAGTGAACCGGAGGGAGAGAGATTCAGAAGCAGAAGCAACAGCTAGGAGCCCAGAAACCATAACTAGGAAGAGCCCTGCATCAGCCTACATCTGCTGGTGTCATCAGCAGGGGGAATAAAGTGGACAGAGGAAAGGGGGGGGGTGCAGCTCAGCGACCAGCAAGTGGAAAGCCAAGCTTCTGTCAGCCTTGCACAGCGAAATCCCTGTAGGTCAGCACTCAGTCTCGCCAAAACACGGCCACGAGGCCCTTCAGACATGAGGAATGTTCACCCCCAAACAGCAATCCTTCCCAAAACGTGCCTAACTCAAAAGAATAATGTCACTAAAAGCAACTCTGTGACGAAAAGAACCTCACTTAATTTTAATCACTTAACTACCAGGCCCAAAGTAAGCACTGGCTGGGACACCTACCTACAGAGGGTAAAGGGCTTCGCTGGTAACCTACACTAAAATCTCCAGAGTCTCCAGTCATGGACAGAGGAGGGGAACAGAGGGAAGCAGGCCCAGGCAGAGAGAGGGAGAGAAAAGCTGAATGGGAAAACAGCATATGGGCACCCATGCAGACTTCTGCCTGCACGGTAACTGACAGCCAAGCAAGAAAACCCCAGAAAGAGCCAGGAAAACAATTTTAAAGTTAATTCATGCAAAAAAATTGAGCCAAATGCACAAACAGGCCCCATTCCAAACCCCCAAGCTGGAGAGAACATCAGGACCCAAAGGACAGGCATCTTATTGACTACACACTCTCCTATGAAATGATCATGACATCATTTCTCCCTCTGGTCT
This sequence comes from Hippopotamus amphibius kiboko, assembly GCF_030028045.1. Classification (NCBI taxonomy): domain Eukaryota; kingdom Metazoa; phylum Chordata; class Mammalia; order Artiodactyla; family Hippopotamidae; genus Hippopotamus; species Hippopotamus amphibius. The sequence goes on along the minus strand of NC_080189.1, from coordinate 116,970,019 downwards.
AATTCTCCAGGTTCAAGGAGCCACACATTTTGAACTCCATATAAAATGAGGAAAGTCAGGAAAACAAAAGAGAGGAGGAGAGAAAGGAAAATCCAACACTTTTTGCTTTTTCTCATCCTATCCGTGGTTCACTGATGGGAGGGGGGGAACCATGGCAGCAATTACGAGCACTAAGAAAATTATCAGAAGGCAAGGCAACAAAACACCTTACCTTTGTGTGGTCCTTGGAAAAAGTCACTTATCTACTCAAGTCAGGCCACAGAGGGTAAGAGATGGAAAAAAATAAAATCAGAATGGGCCGACAGGAGGCAAGCTGATTACTAGTGAAAGCAGAACAAAGATGGCGGAGGTATGGACTCGGCCCAGGCGCACAAGGTGGGAGTTACCTCAATGGGCCGACCAGCTTCCTGTCTGCCTCCCTCAAGCACTTCCTGGTTAACAGTCCAGGCCAAGGAGGTTCTCTCTCAGGGGAAAAGCAGGCCTCTCTCAGTCAAAAACCTAAAGGACTTCCACCATGCATCGCTCTTACTTTTTTCTAAACAGTCCAGAAAGTTTAAATTTCATTCACAAGAAAGACCCTACGGTTCTCTGGCATGGCAAATGGCCTCAAAAATACTTGAAGAACATTCTGACATCTTGGCAAACAGTCTTGCTTTTTCTAAGTAAACAGTTTTTTGTTTTGTTTTGTTTTTTTAAAGTAAACAAAATCATTTCCTCCTCTCTTGGGTCAGATTTTTTTCTTTCTTTCTCGTTATAAGCAGTGCAGGAAATAATGCTGAGAAAATCAGGATATTGTCAGTCACAAGGGAACGTGATGGAGTTGAAATATTTGCCAGATGGTATTAAAAAAATAATACCTTTCCTTTTTATAACTTAACAGGCACATTCACAGATGTTATCGCATTTCATTCTCACAACGACGCTACGAAGCAGGCATTATTATTCCTATTTTATAGATGATCACTCCCAGTTTATAATCACGTTGTCGTTCTCCCATCCTGCCTCCCGTCTTGCTCTCTTCCTCACCATTCTCCACGCTGTTTCCTGAGCCATAGTTCCACAACACAGAACTGACCAGATGTCTTAGACTGAAATTCATCAGTGGCTCCCCATAGTCCAGAATAAAGTGCAAACGACTTGACCTACAAGGTCCCGTGTTGCCTGGCCTTCACCTGTCCATTTCCATCTCATCCTCCACTGCTGGCCCACACCAGACCTTTACTGGACCCAGGCAGCTTTCAAACACCAAGGCACACCTTCCTCTCCGGCCACATAACGGTGCTCATTCCTCTTGTGTCTTCTTAAACTATACATCCTCCGAGACCCATCACCGTGTTCCTTGCCTCTTTCAGGATGGATTCCCTGTCCTCTGGGCCACCCCAGATCTTTTATCACCTTGTTTTTGTACATACTGCATTGCATCCGTTTGTATGCATATGTGTGTACATATCTAAATGGCTTTATGTGCAGAGAATAAAAGCCTAGAAGGATATGTGTTAAATTGGAAAATGAGTACCTCAAAAAGTGTGCTAGGAATGGGAGGAAATTTTCACCTTCCAGTTTTTCTTAACTGAGATTCTTCATCTGAACAGAACAGAGAAAAATGATTTGAGTGACTATTTTTTCATTTCTCCCAAGGATGCACCATACTAGTTGCACAGGAGAGAAAGTTAATTCAGTTTATACAATAAATGCTTTAGGGCATGTATTGATTCTCTCACTGAACCCAAGTGGAGGAAGGTTGATGGACTGTTGTACTGCCAGACTTTTACAAAGAGGTACTTTTTAAAAGGCTCTTGATCAAAATCATCAACAGCTGGCTCCCCAAAATGTATCCATAATTCTGGACACAAACAAACATTGATTAGTTTGAGTGCTCAAGCAATCAAGAGGTAGGCTTGGTCTCACCTCTGACACATCTAACTGCAAGATTTTGGACAAGTCATTAAATAGTTTCTGACCTGATTTCCTCATTTGTTAAGTGAACATTAACTTATGTGGTCTCGTTATTTATCTAAACACATACACACACATTCCTGTGCAGAAGTAAGAATATTTTATACACACACACGTATCATATTCCATACACAGAGAGATCTTGTCTATTGAGACTACAGGCCACCCCAGGAAAGACCAGAATTCAAAATCCAAACCCTCAAATCACCTTTCTTTGCTGCCAGCAGATGGGGCTGTAATCAACAGGACACTACTGAGCAAAAGACTTGTGTCTAAATCAACTACATCTTAAGAATTCAAGCCAGTATGGTTGTTTTCTTAAGGATTAAGTACCACATGTGATATTCGCTCATTTTGAAATGTTTTGCTTTGAATCCTTAAAAACAAACAAACAACAATTAAAACCTTGTGCACTGCTGACCATATTTTCAAACAAGCATTTCAGGCATCCTTAGTACAATGCAGGCTACGCAGGGTGGAGGCCTGGCCAGCATTTGTAGATAAGGAGGCAGGGCTGCAGCCTGTAATGGTACCACGGGAGGGGCACCAACAAGGCTGGCTCTGTCTCTAGGGGACAATATGTCAGTCACATCATTTTCCAGAGTCTTAGTTTCCTCATCTGGAAATTAACTAGGCAAACAGGATACTCCCTCAGGTCCTTTCCAACCCTAACAATCAATGAATCTATAAGGAGGCCAAGTATATTGAAGTACATATGAGTCCACAATGCTTGATTCTAAGCCAATATTCAGTGTTCTCTAGGAGACCACTGGCTACACAGAAACCTGGATTATAAGCCATGCTTCAACAGGCTCTTCTTTGTGGGTAAGTTTGTCACTGAGACATGGAAGAGAATTTGAGAGAAGAATCCATTCACATGGAAAAGACCTTCTTTTCCCTTTCCCATACTCAGCCTCTACAAGGCCCTGAACCAACAGAGAAAAGACCAAGCGATTTGTTCATGTTTATAATAACTCCAGAAATTCCAACCAAGGCCCGGTTGTCTTTAGTCCAAAGGAGAAATAAGTTAGGTCCAAATCAGTGCGGAAAAACCCAGTGTTTGGCACGTGCCAACACTCAGTGAATGTTGTAGAAGAATGGAAAAATGAATGAACGATTAATTCCAGCCTTCCTAAAATCTTACACACCAAAGACATTCAAAAGCTGGGCACCTGAATCAAAAAAGGTTAGAAGATTTCTCTGTATATTTCTTTCCTACTCCTATTACCACCCATGATAAATTACAGGTGGGTCTCAAAATCAGCTGTATGTTAGAATTACCTGAGGAGTTTTCAAATATATGATACCTGGATCCAGCCCTGGAGATTATGATTTAACTGGATTGGGAAGTGACCTAGACTTCTGGATTTTTTTTTTTTAATCCAAGTGATTCAAATGAACAGTTTGAGAATCACTGGTAAGTTACTGAGTTAATGAAAACCTTAGACGATGAGAAAGGATTTACCTTTAAATACTTGGCTGAATACATTTATCAGTATTTCATAATTGATCTGATTTAAAGGTAAGATTCAGGGTGTCCTGAGGATAAAGGTTCAAGGCTACTAGGCCAATATATTAGTCCTCTGGGAAAAAGAATATGAAAAATTAACAATTTTCAACTGGTAAAGGGAATGTGATTTCCTTCTCTGGATTTCTGGGTAACTTTCTGTCGAAGCATAATATACATTTCTCTGGATGTTTTAACATAAGAATAGACACCTTGGAGTCCTGAAGAACATAAGGCACTCACCTGCCTGGAAACAGAGATAAAGTCTTACAACTTTCATCTACTAGCTCCACTGATATGAAATACAGCCTCCAAAGACATCTTACAAGGGGAACCTCAGAAAGTGTGTTCCAGGTTCACTGCAGGTAATTCCAATGCAAATTGAGAAGCCACGCCCAGGTGAGCTCCTGTGATGACCTACAACCAGGTGCAGACGGCCTGGGCTGCATCTTGCAGCTTCATCACACACACCCTGTACCTGAGAATGAAGACAAGACACTGGGCTCACATTCAAGAAGTATCTTAGAGGCTTCTGGCTCTGAACACTTGTATTCATGTGAGTATAAAGGAAAGGGGACCAAGACAATGCGTTGGAATCTTGGGAAAAGGCATCACGTCCTTTTTCTTTCCTACCACGAGAGCCCTGTGCTTTCTCTGTGCTGGTACCCACAGTGAGGTCCTGTATCTCACAACTTGAATCCAGGACTCTGCCAAGTCCACAGGTGTCCAGAACGGCTCAGGGGCACGGCCCTGGCACAGCATAGCCTTCGTGCGGACACAGAGCCTGTGCTCCTTGCAGACAATGAAGCATTGGGGCCAGGGGAGCAGGATCCTGGGCGGCTCCCTAAATCTGCTGGGATATTGCGCTGTCTATTGATAAAGTGAGAAGCAAATTATAAATGCAAAGGATGGGATGAAAAAGAGTTAAGAAGGAAAAATAGGGATGGAGAGAAGTCTGCTTTGAACAACTGTGTCCCATCAGCTCTATTTCAGACTGAGGAGGATGGAACTTGTGCTGTAAAACATTCCCCACTGTTCTAGGAAAGTGCCCACATTCAGAGACAACGGCACAGAATCGCCGTTGCAGAATCGCCGTTGCAGAATCTTTAGCACATCCAGTAATTAACGACGCCACACAGCCCGCTCGGGTCAGCCCCGGGCTTCAGAAAATCAAGTGCATTCAATGGAAAAAAACAAAAACAAAAAACAGTGTTCAGGCACTTACATGGTGGGAATTCATGAGGGTGTCTGTGGCTGGTTGTGTGCTTTATATATATACTATACATATAATTTTAAAAAACACAGAGATAATCTCTATGAGTGTCTAAGGGCAACTGTCTTCTTTCTTGAGAAAGCAAGAATGAGTCTCTTCATAACGGAGATCAGAGGCACGATTAGAAAGAAGAGCATGTTGGACTTCCCTGGTGATGCAGTGGTTAAGACTGCACGCTTGCACTGCAGGGGCTGTGGGTTCAATCCCTGGCCAGAGAAGTTCTGCATGCTGTGCAGTGCAGCAAAAAAAGAAAAAAAAAAAGAAAAAAAGAGAGAACAGCATGTTTTGCTTTGTCGATGATTTGTTAAAAGGATGTATCTGATATATGCATTGCGTCTCCAAATCACAGTTTTATGGTAGATGGGTGTGAAACGCTGAGGCAGTTCAGAATTTATAGTTTTATGATGTCCTGCTAATAAAAGATGATAACCCAGGGCTGAGCGCCAGGGCTGTGAGCAAATTCTCAGGAATTATACTGCTCACAGATGGTGGCTCATAAACTAACTGCTATTCACCCAGCTTTCTATTCAGAGTTTAAAGGAGAATAAGTAAAGCAATTGTGCCGCGAGCGATAAGGCGATGGGAGAAGCCCAGCCACACGGTCGGTCCCTGATAACTACACAAGGTTAGCGCGGGAGGGGAGTGTGGCCGTCCCTGGGCTTCTCCGCTCAAGCAGAGCAGCTGATGTGCCCAGGTGGTGGCCACAGCCTGCAAGCCAAAGACGGAGGAAGGTGGGCCGGGCTGAGGTCATACAGAGACCACTGGGTGCATTTTAGGTGACTGCCTTTTTCAGAGCAAAGGCATGGAGATTTTTTTCCTCCAAGCACCCAAGAAGCTCAGTCCAATGGCCAGACTTCCTTGAGGTCACTTTGGACCCATGCTTACCAATCCGGTTTCCCCCAAATCCTCAGGTTCTCAATATTTTACAAACCATCATGAAATACAACTTTCACAGACCCAACGCTAATAGATACCAAATGTGAACACAGTGGAAACTACCAGCACGTTCCCTTCTGTTACCCTTGAGAGCATTTGTGACAAAAGTTATAAAATTGAACTTATACATTCATGCTGATAAAATACTACATTTCTTACCCATTTGTGCACTGGGGCTCTATATGTATAAGAATTTATTTTTTAAAACGGTTCTGCTATTTAAAAAAAAAAAGAAAAGAAAACAAAAGAGATAGGGAAAAAAGGAAACCAGTGCACTAAATAATACAAAAGTGAATAAAAAAGTTTCTTCCCTACTCTACCTAGAGAAGACTAGTATTATGAATATATCTTCAGATACAAAGGGAAGCCTGTCCTCAGAAAGCTATTCCCCAGGATGCTAATATTCTTCTTCCTGAATCGCTGGCCTCTTTAGAATTATTTTTTTAAGTTCTGCTAAAATTAGGAAAAAGCCAACCATACAACAACATAGACAGGTGGGGGTGAGGAGCTACACACACGTACACACATACACACATATATGCACCCACACACATACACACATTTTGGGACCACTCTCCTTAAGCCCAGTCTAAAGTCACATATAGTTGGGTCCACAGCGCTGGAGTTGCTATTTTACCAGAGGCTGGGGGCCAGCCAGAGCTGTGGAATACACTCTTACAGGCGCAGAGCCTGGCTGAATGATTTATCTCAGGGAAAGGATGCCAAGAACATTTGAGGGGTAAAGAAACAGAAAGAATAAGGGCCTGGGTGGAGGAAGGTGCAAAGCAGGCACGAAGTGGAGTCTGGATGGCTTCCCATCCCGTGATGCAAAACGAGAAGGCTGCCGAAGCCCCAGTGTGGATGTGAGCTGGTTAATTCGGGAGCCTTAGGGGGAAGCAAGCGCCAATGTGGGAATGAAGACTGGCAGTTCTAGGATCTTGCAATCAGGGTGTGGAGTCAGATGAACCATCTGGTAGTTTTCCCTCTTTCATCTTTTTTTTTTCTTCCCTCTTTTTTTCTTGGGGGGTGGGTGAGGGATGGGGCTGGCGGTAAACGAAGCATCTGAAGGTCTAACGTGGCTTCATGACAAATAAACACACAGAAGCTCGGCTTAACAAGACAGTCCGTCAGCTGTCACGATGAACCCTGCGCAAGAATGCCACCAAGTGCACGGCAGGTGGGGCAGCAGGGGAAGGGAAGGGCAAAGCACGACCTCTTACTGTCACCACTGCTCTTCCTCAAAGTTCACTGCATCCAAGAGTCCTTGGAAGAGCATCAGGGCACATTATTTGCAGAAAGCTGGCATAAAACTCACAGATCTAGACGTCATCAAACATCCAGAGAGTACCTACGGGTGCCGGACCTGAGGCCAAGCAGCGGGGACAGAAAGAGAAATAAAACAGAGTTCCTGAAACCCAGTGGCTCCCTGGCCAGCGCGGAAAGACAGATGTGTACGTAAACATCAGGATACGACACGGCCGACCTCCTGCCAGGGAGCCGGATGTGGGCGATGGAAGCACAGACTGCTGTCTTCTTCTGCCCCAGCACTCAGTAGGGCTGCACCCTGGGAGCTGACATGCACTCTGGGTGTTGGGAAGTTTGCCAGGCATAGAAAGATAAGGAAAAGAGTCTCCAGAGGAAGGGAACAGCATCTACAAAGAGACAGAAGAGTGATGTAGACCATGTTGGGACATAAGGATACTCAGATAGATGGGGGTCATGGGGGAGAAATCAATGAGGGTAGACTGGGGAAAATTATGAGAGGCTTGTTTGCCAGGTTCAGTAGAGTGGGTTTCATGCTAAAGAAACCAGGAAGTGGTATGCACGTGTCAAACTCCAGCTCCGAAAAGAGCACATGTAGTGTTCTGTTTCGCAGGAATATTTAAACATAGCCAACATTTCAGAACTATGAATGGAGCATAACCCTTAAAAACTGCAAATCACTGTGTTGTACACCGGAAACGTAATATTGTAAATACCTCAATTTAAAAGCTTACACAGGACTTCCCTGTGGCGCAGTGATTAAGCATCTGCCTGCCAATGCAGGGAGCACGGGTTCACGGGGTCAATCCCTGATCTGGGAAGATCCCACATGCCTCAGAGAAACTAAGCCCATGCACCACAACTGCAGAGCCCGAGTGCCACAACTACTGAGGCCCTCGTGCCTAGAGCCTGTGCTCCACAAGATAAGCCACTGCAATGAGAAGCCCTCGCACTGCAACAAAAAGTAGCCCCCGCTTGCCGCAACTAGAGAAAGCCTTCACACAGCAACGAAGACCCAATGCAGCCAATAAAAAAATAATTAAATAATTAAAATAAAATAAAAAAACTTACATAATATTGTAAATACCTCAATTTTTAAAAAGAGCAATACCAAAAGTAAATACATTAATAAATTACTTAAGCCATGTGGTGTAGTTCCTCATAAACCATGCTTGGAGTCCTAATCCTCTCTCTCTCCTACTGGTGGTGTCACTTTAAACATGAAATTTCACTTTCCTCCGCTTTTAATTTCCCTCATGGAAAGTTCATACGCACTTTCTTCTCTTTCATCATGAACAAGCGGAAGAGTCAATTTGACCACAGTGTAAATGTCTAGATTTCCTTGGGGACCGAGGCCAACGCAAGAGCTCTTAGTAGGTAATGATGGAAAGGTTGAAACTCTGCAAAATGTCAAGTTCGTGATGCTTTTCGCCAATAGTTTTTTTCCTCTAAAAGAAAAGAGAATTGTGAGAAAGAAAACAGTATCTGTCATGATCTGAGGTTTTGTTCTTCAGAGTCTTCCTACATCTTCAGAATTGGGATACCATTGATGGAATATTTCTGATTATTAAAAAAAGAACAAAACACTGTTGATATTGGAAAGAACTTTTCCTCTTCATCAACCACCAACACTTGGAATAGAGAGAGTGCCAGCTACTTGATGGGATTTCTGATAAAGTTTCCATGGGCTCCAACACATAGCCTCTGGTCATGTGTCAGGCCAGCCTCTCTCTCCTTTTAGAGACACATCTGTCTGTTCTTTTTTTCTTAACTGTTGTTCAAACTTGGTACCTAATAATAACACTAAATGAAGGTCAAGGCAGTGGACCTCACAGCTGCCTCTCTGTATTAGTGTGAACTTAAACTCAGCAAAGCACAGATCTTAAGAGATATTGAATAGACATAGGGCCTCAAAATGAACACTGGCCTCTCACCTCCAGAAATACAGGACAAGACTCTGCAGTGGAGATTAGACCAAGTAAACAGACCAAAAACCCCACGTAAAATAAAGCATGCACATTTCCAGCTCTTACCCAGTCCCTCTAAAACACCATTACTAGGCCCATGGGGCCTCGGAATGCTGTATATATTTTACAGTTTCTGGCAATTCTGATCATTAGCCAAGTTTGGTACCCAAGGCCCTAGCCAGCCCTTCATTTACAGATGGGAAAATTAAGTGACTACACCTCAAAATGCTCTGCCGGTTATGATGACAGTGTGTCCTGGATATAATTTTTTTAATATTCTATGGAGAAACAACTTCTGTGTAAATGAAGTTATAAATGAAAACAACACCCTCTGAAATAACACATTCTACCTCCTTCCAGATTTGAATTTTGAATTCTGGAACTCCTTTCATGGTGGCGGCAGGGGGGATTCCTGGGGTCAAAGTCGAGGGCACACACCCTGGGTGGGACATCTCCTAGCTCATGTGTCCTTGACCCTGAAGAAGCCTCACGCCAAGCACACGGCACAGGCCAGGCTGGAATCCAGTGAACCAGAGCTCCTTCTACCTAAGTTCAGACTAGAACTGCTTGTGAAGGGCCCCAAAGAAAGCAGTCTCCCCCTCTCTCCATATATGTATATATTCATATATGTAAATACATCTGTCCATTTTCACAGAGATGGATTTTCTACAAAGCATCACCATACAGGACATTTTCAAGGAAACCGCTATATGTGTCTAGAGTAAAAGAGATCAGCACGGCAAAGGATAAAGAATTTCCGAAGTGTTAAAGTAACACTTTCCTACAATTTAGTTGGATTTTGATTTTGATTTTTTTCTTCCTTGTTCAGTTCCATATTTTTTTGTAACAACTATCATTTACTTAGAGCTATCTATGTGCGGGACCCTGGGCTGATCACATTTCATTTCAATTACTGAAAATGCTAGGGGAGGGACCTATTATCCTTTTTACAAGAAAGGTAATTGAGATTTAAGGGGATTGGGTAATTGGCCCAAAATCAGTTAAGTTGGAATATCTTGAATTTAAACCCATGGCTGTCTCACTGCTAAGCTCACTACTTCCTACTATAGTAACTGCTTTGGAAAGGAAAGTATGAATGTATTCCTCCACATTTCTTTAAGATAAGTAAATTTTTCCAGAGAGAGAGAAGTCTTACTATCTCTGTAACATTATAACAATATTAGTTACATGACTACCTTTTTTTTTTTTTCTTTTTCAAATTTCTATTCTCTGTAATGGTGATCAGAGAGGCTTCTTTAGAACTACACAAGTCAGACAGGAAGAAACTATGATTATTCAGATGAAAGAATATTAAAAAATTCTCACGGATATTGCAGGAAATTACTCTCCTAATATCCTTGAAAAAAAATCTTTTAAAATCAATTATAAGAATGCTTTACACTTCGGAAACCATCTCCCAAACTGAGACTTGAGTTTTTACCCAGCTTCTGGATAAAAATAATTAACAGAATAAGCCAAAGAGTAAGTAAGTTTTTCTCACAGAAATTTATTTTTTCTTCTGTGGAAGATACTAAATAGAAGCTATTTACAATGTTGCAATCTCTTACTAAAAAACTAGACATGTATGAGAAAATTACAGAAATTCTCCAAATAGTATGAAAATAATTTAAATAAAGTCAGAAAGCCTCATGATGAAAGTGGATAAATAAACATTTCCTTAGGAACGTTTACAACATAGGCAGCATTTTTAGATAAACTGCTCATAAGTTATTTTTTGGAAACTCCGATGGTGTGATGGATACCAGGTTGCCTCCCATTAGCCATGTAACTCCTTCCTTCGTGAAGTTCTTGCGTTTTCACTTGGTCTCCATCATTTCCACACAGCTTGTGCCTTGGGGAAAGTTAACTTTACCTGGCAGTAAGATCAGAGCATTTGGCTCAGGCCTTGGACAAGGAAGCAACTGATCTTGAAGTTGCTGGCAGCCATCACGGGACCACAAGAAGGAACTAACTATAGGATGACATTGCGGAGAACAGAGCAGAGAAACCAAGGAGGGGAGAAACCAAGGTCTTGATCTGGGTATTATTTTACTGAATGAAACCAAATGTAAGTCAGCCCTATCTTTGGAGGATCAGACACATCAACCGATTTCCCTCCTTGGCTGTTTAAACCAATTTCTAATACAAGCCTTGTTTTCTGTCGCTCACGATCAAATGCATGCTAATGGATACAGTGGGTCCAGCAAATGAAGACGTTCATATATTTCTAACTTACCCTGTAAGTGTGAACAAAAATAGAAGTCTGTTACATATCTAGGTTTAGCAATGAACTTGAAAATGATAGCATTTCCTTAATAACAAATATATCATTGTTATTCGTCCCAACTAAAAATAGCAGGGGATAAACGGTTGTTCCGTCAAACAGAGTGTGGGAAAATGTTCGCTGCTCTTCATATACTTCACAAAAATGTGTATCCATTTAAAAATGTGAAAAGTATAAGGAAGATAGAGGAGAATACAAACTTTGGAACGATTCTGAGAGATCTGAGACACATGGTAAAGGTCAGAGGCTAAAAAATGACAGCTTTCCAAAAGAAAAGGAACGGACTTGAGCCATTTGTGAAGATTATTCAAGCTTCACACAATCCCACTTGGATTTCTGCGTATTCTGCGAAATCCAATCCTAACACAGGAAATTTCTACAGGAGCCATTTGACACCATTTCCACCTTCTTCAGAGATAAGGAAGAGATCCACTGAAGGCAGCTTTAGAGGGATATTAACGGGAAATTAATATCAACGTGTAACGGGCTTATGAAAAAACAACGAGGAAGGTCATTTCTCTGTGGAGTTACACAAGATGTGAATCAGAGCTTGCAATGCCCGCAGGGAAAAATCTATAATTTAGTGCAAAAGGCCTGGAACTCCTTCAGAATCAGACGGAAGATTCCACACTGAGAGGTCACTAAAATTCCAGGGGAAGCTCCAAAGCTCGATGCCTGAGAGGAACCAGGAACCCCAAGGAAAAGGTGAGAGAAGCCACACACTGCGGAAGCAACAACCGAGGGAGGAAAGGAGGCCAAGGTCTGAGAAGAAGGTCATGGAGGGGTTTCCAGGGATAGGGCCAACACTCGGGGTGAGGAAATATTCGGTGTGAGGGCCAATTATTAAGATGGTGAGTTATCTGATTGGTCACAAACATGAAAGCAATTGAGTCTGGGTGTCAAAGGTTTGGTCATTTGGCACAATCCTCTGGTTTGAGTTGTGTTTATTTTTTGACTCACACTAATGGAAAAAAGAGACATTTATTTTTGTTGGGAAATTCAAAGAGGTAACTCTGTCCTGTTTTACTTAGGCAGTCCCAGTGGAAGAGATGACGCAGTAAGGGGCCTGGGGTGGGGTGGCGGTACTTTTACACCCCAAAGAAGGCTAAGTCACACAGACTGCATTAAGAACACATATTTATTACACACATATACTATATATATATACACTACATATATAATATATATGCACATATATAGTTTGGTGAGGAGAATAAACATGTTATATCTAGTTTTTATAGTCATTTTGGAAAAAAAAAAGAAAAAGAAGGTTACGTAACTCACTATCTTCCAAGACTACTTTTGACTGTTTTCTTTTTTTTTTAAGCCCAAATATCCTAGGAAAAACTGTTAAGTTTTCTTCACAGAATATTCCCCTCCACTCACTGGAAATGACTACAGAGCATTCTTCTACATTGTCAAGGTCCAATCAAAACCCTAAAATAAACTAAAGAGAGTGGGTGATAAAATTAAACTAAAAGCACAAAAAAATGAAGAAAAAAAAAAAGAAACCAGTGTTAGGGTAAATTTAATTTATTATGTCATTTATTATTGGTAGGATTATTTTTGAATCTAGCTTCTGGCTGGGTATAAATTTAATTAGTATGCCTTCCATGTCTTCTTCCAAGCTATTTCTTTTTCCAATATTGGAAAGAATATGTTCTGAGTCAGCCCTGGGGAAAAATCTCCAGAAATTTCCTTTCAGGTTTATATTTTCAATAGCCTTTGGGCGTGCCTCCTTGGCCAATCATCTGTCCATTCACTGTGATATTACTTAGTTCATATGTTCCCATCTCATCTACAAAGATATTCACTCATTTATTCAACAAACGTTTCCAGAACCCTTATTATGTGCCAGGCCCTACACGTACTGGACTAAACGACTCCTGGCCTCAGCCTCAAGGAAATCACATCTAGTCCATTGATGGGCCAGTGAAATTTACAACACACTCTGGCCAACATCTCCAAGCATATGAGATTTCAACCGTGTCAAAATTTTGCTGAAAATTCCATGCCAACTCGAAGTGATTCCTGCTTCCTTTTCTTATGGTGTTCACAGCCCATCTCTTCCATGGTATGTTTTAGGGTCTATCCAGGATCAACTTATTCCTTATAGTCATAGACTTACATGTTTCGATGATTTAAATATTTATTTATTTTTTTTAAGTAAAAATAGTTTATGAAAATTGTACTTTTAGGGCTTCCCTGGTGGCGCAGTGGTTAAGAATCCACCTGCCAATGCAGGGGACACAGGTATGATCCCTGCTCTGGGCAGATCCCACATGCCTCGGAGCAACTAAGCCCGTGTGCCACAATTACTGAAGCCCATGCACCTAGAGCCCGTGCTCCACAACAAGAGAAGCCACCACAATAAGAAGCCAGCACACCACAACAAAAAGTGGCCCCTGCTCTTCTCAACTAGAGAAAGCCCGTGTGCAGCAATGAAAACCCAACACTGCCAATAAATAAATAAATAAATAAATTTATTTATTTTAAAAAATTGTACTTTAAGCCAAAGAATATCCATGATGATGGATAAATTATTTTTTAAAATCAATTTGAAAGAATTTACTTAGAACATGCAGTGTAGAGATGCCCAATCTTTTTCACGTCACCACAGGATGAAAAAAAGATCATATTTGTAGAGTCCTGCAGTAAAGACAGATATAGGCCATGAATGTTCTTTTTACTGCGAGATACAAATAGCCTGATTCCATCTCATGAAATAAAAATTTTTTATCTGTTTATATCTATTTCTCAAATCCTCATGGTTTCCACAAAGAAAACAAAGTACTACTTGCTTTGTGAAATTTACTAGCTGATCTGTCCAACAGGCTTACAAATAAGACCCTCCAATGAGGCACAATGCCACCCACACGACCTACATTTATTGAGAATCCAATATGTGGAAAGCTCTGTACTAGCTTCTCGAGACTCCACCTGTGAGACAGACAGAAGAACCCCTATTTCTACAGTGAAGGAAGCTGGGAACGGAGAGACACCCTAACCTGCCAAATACCCTGGAGCTGGGTCTTCCTGATTCTAAAATCCTTTTCCTTTCCACCATCCCTGCTGGCAAAACATGTAGCTTTGGCAAAGGCTTGCCTAATTACATGGGGTGAAGGCAAGCTGACAGCAAACAAAACCCCCAATCGGGAGAAACAGTCTCATGTGCAAAACAAATGAAAAGAGTTTTCTAGGAGTAGAAATTGCTGGGTCTAGGAACACAGATTCCTCCCAGTGAGAGGAAGGAACCATTCTGCGGAATAATAATAAGGACATCTGTTGGTTTCTATCATCCAAAAGGGGAGTTTCACAGAATGGTATATTATAGGGTTTTTTTCCCTATTCCAGTAGATCTACCAAGAGGATTTTTCCATAAAATTTCAGGTGCATGAAGTCGCCAACTGAACAGTGGGAACACGGACAGACCCTCCAAATAAGGAACATATATCCATGAATCACTGATAGTTAAATAGTAATCCTTTTCCAGAGAGCATTCCCCTAAGTAATGAGAAATACCTAGGGGCTTAGATGATCTGGTAACGAATTCAAGTGTATGTAAATCAATTTAACTAAGCAAATAATAAACAGATGGACAGTGGAAAACAAAATGTTAATTATAAAGTAAATAAACATTAGATTGCCTTTAAAACAAGTTTTCACATGAATGAAAATGCAAATTCTCCTGAGGTTTCCTTGCAGTGGGCAGATGAATTGGATAGTTAACCCTCAGAGCCCTTTCTGGTTCTGATCATTCCTCTGGAAAAGCATTTTTTCCCCATATTTATAAGGCAAAAAAAAAAAGGGAAAGAGGATTTTCTGATGCTGAAAGTCCTGTATATGGCTGTCAACTGAATTAATTAATTTCTACAATTCAGCAGATAGACACCAAATATTTTGTATGTCCCAGGAAGGAGCTATGTGGTAGAGCTAAAGAGGGAGGCAGAGGGATGAGGTCCCAGTGCTTGTGAAGAAAACGGTCCAGAGAGGGTGAAGAAGGACAGCAGACAGGTAAGATCATTTATGACTGTAATGAACACTGGGAGGGAGGTGGTGGGATGAAAGGGACAGTGATGGAGATGACAGTGGCCAGAGAAGGCATTCCTGAGGATGTGCTTTCTGCCACAGCAGAGGGAAGGTAGACAGCCTCCCCTTGCTACCTCCCACTCTTCTTCCACATTTACAGACTTGATGGTACAAAATGAGGGATGGGCAGGGAGGGCTGCACAGCCAGTGTGGGATGGAGTTCACTTTTTCCTTCATCAGATGTTTACGGAGCTCTGAGGACATCACTATGTGTGAGCCCCTTGGGTTGTCCAAG
This sequence comes from Hippopotamus amphibius kiboko, assembly GCF_030028045.1. Classification (NCBI taxonomy): domain Eukaryota; kingdom Metazoa; phylum Chordata; class Mammalia; order Artiodactyla; family Hippopotamidae; genus Hippopotamus; species Hippopotamus amphibius. The sequence goes on along the minus strand of NC_080189.1, from coordinate 116,954,509 downwards.
GAGACTCCAGTGAGCAGGCTGTTCTGATGCTGTGTGTTACATGTTAATGTGGGGGCTATGGGATCATGCAGGAGGGGAGCCTGGCCAGTTGTAGGGGCTCAGAGAAGACTTCCTGATGGAAATGAATGTGGCAGATGAAGAATGAGGAGAATTCACGCAAGGAAAGTGGTGTGGGAGTAGGGGATAAAGGGGACAGAGTCCTCCAGGTCCTCTTCTCCTCCAGAGAAGAGCCTTTACAAAAGGCTGAGGTGACTGAGGGCACAGTGCATGGCTAGCAGCAAGAGGTTTGGAATGGTTGGATTATAAAGGGCTGGGGGTGAGGATGGGGAAGGCTGGGTGGATGTGGTGGGATAAAGCCAAGAACAAAGGTTGGATCCTGGAGAGCAACCAGGCTGGAAGTTTGGACTTTATCCAGATGGCAATGCAAAGCCATTCAAGGTAGATCCAAGGAGGGTCAGGGATGAGAGCTTTGGGTCTGCGAATGAGATAAAGTGAAACACTGGCTAGGAGCCTAATCTTCAACAACCCCCTCACTGCCCCCACTTTACAATGAACTTCCAAGCAATCAATGAGGAAGGTACTTGTGTATGTGCGTCTGTGTGTGTGTGCGTGTGTGTCTATGTGTAGAAGTGGAGGGGAAGGAGAGGGAAAGGATGAGATGCGGTGGGGGGCGGGATGGAGAGATAGAGAAAGAGACCGAGGAGGGAGGGGACGATTCCTGAGAACACAGCAGCACCCTCTTTCCCTGCCACGAGATCCTTCTCACCACGAATATGTCTGGGACCCCACACACTGCCCCCTCCCCCACCATTCTGCTGCCTCAGGCTGGGCACAGGCAGGGGGAGGGGTGGGAGTGGGGAGGTGGGAAGGGGATATTGGGAGGTTATGGGCTGGCATGTTGGGTGGCCTTCCTCTGCTCTCCAAGATTAGAAGCCAGCTTGTGCATCTGTGATGTCTTCCCTCTTACTTGCACATCAAACTAGAGAAGGAGCACGTTTCTCTCCCTCTTGTGCCATATGGTTCATGTTCCCATCTGAGCGAAACTCCTGAATATAGCACCACAGCCTCACAAAGGGGAAAGGAGCCGAGGACGCTTCACCGCTCGTTCCTAACCATGTTCTCTAACAGACCGTTTCTTCCAAGGATAAAAAAGATTGCTAACATGTGCAGGATTTTCACAGCTGACCTGGCTCCCCGACGAGGGCACCTGTACATCAGCAGGTCCAGTTGCACCAACACTGGGACCTTTCCTGGACCTTCTGCAGTATTAACATTAGCACCACCTCCCTCTACACCCGGGCCAGCCGGTAATGAGATTAAGAAGGAAACTCAAGTCATACGTCCATGAGTTTTCATAAAAGAAAGACATAAATGCCATCATCAATGGGCAGGAAGGTAACGTAACAATGAGATCTGCTTCCTCTTATTGCAGTTGGAAACCAGCGCTTGGCTTTTTAGGTGGAAGAATATGCTACACAGAGATACATGCAGTCGTCGTGTTTTAGGGACCTAAGTTTCCAGATCCTCTTCAAAGAGAGTGTGGTTTTGATTTCTAGCTGCTTCTGCAGATAGATGCCTGTTGTGCTGGCACTCATATGCGCGGATTAGGAAGATCTGAGCACAACGGAAACATGCCTAGTATCTGGGAAAATGTGACTGGAGCGCTGATCTGTGCTGAAACTGGGACAGACAGAGGGCAAGGTGCCAGAGCCAAAATTCTGAACTGAAAATCACCATGATATAGCAGGAAAAATCCTGGCTTTGGAGGAAGCTGGGTTCAAATTCCCCTTCCAGCATCTACTGACGGTATAACCTTAAGCAAGGTACTTGACCTGTTTTCTTATCAGGAAAAACAGAGTACAGGAACACCTCGTTTTACCGCGCTCTGCTTTACTGAGCCTGGCTTTATTGAGATGCGCAGGTACTGCGAGTGTTATTGTTTTGTTTGGTTTGGTTTGGTTTTTGTTCTTTGGTTTTTTCCTAAACAAATGGAAGCTTTCTGCATTAAGCAAGTCTACTGGTGCCATTTTTCCAACAGCATTTGCTCACTTCATGTCTCTGGATCACATTTTGGTAATTCTCCCCATGTTTCAAGCTTTTTCATGATGAGTATATTTGTGATGGTGACCTGTGATCGGTGATCTTTCATGTCACTAGTGCAAAAAGATTATGACTCTCTGAAGGCTCAGATGATGGTCAGCATTTTTTAGCTGTGAAGTATTTTTAAATTAAGGTATATATATGTATTTCTCTTAGACATAGTGCTATTGCACATTTAATAGTATACTGTGGGTGTAACTTTTAGGTGCATTGGGAAACCAAAAAAATTCACGTGACTTGCTTTATTGTGATATTTGCTTTTTTGCAGGGGTCTAGAACCAAACCTGCAATATTTCCAAGGTATGTCTGTATATAAGATGCCCCTTATAGGATGATGGTGAGAAATAAATCAAATATAAATGTGATTACATATCAAGTATATGTTATACATTTTACATATACAAAATACCTAGTCATAGTGCTCTGGCTGAATAAAATACACCTAACAGCAAGAGAAGCTGTAAACACTCCACGGTCTTTTCTCAAAAGGAAAAGAATTCTGATGGTGGATGGTGGTGATGGCTGCACAACAATGTGAGGTACTGAATGTCACTAAATTATATACTTAAAATGGTGAAGATGGTAGATTTTATGTGTATTTCACCACAATGAAAAAAAATCCAAGGAACATTTGGAAAGTGTTTAACATGTCTGGATGGAGAAACTCACAATGATCAAGAGGGAGATTCCTCCCACTTTAAATTGGCTTGTTTTCTCCCCAGCCCAGGGGATGGTTTCTCATCACTGAAGTGGGCATTATAGGTAATGAATGGTTAGTGATAAAAATGTTCAATGGAGTATCACCTGAAGATAAAATGAAACACTGGGTTTCATCAGGAATCACATGTTTTAGAAAAGAAGAAAGAGAAGAATTCATCCTCATGAGATAAAAGCCTTAGTTCTGCAGATCCTTGCCCCCGATTTTAACTTAGGTTTAACATTTATAAATAAACTCAGTCCTGCCACACTAAAATATGGAGGCCTCACTTCCAGTGACTATGGACACTTGCAGGACCATGAACCAGCAGATCTGAAATGCAGAGGGGCCTCCTGCATCCCTGGGAAGGTCTCCCGGAGTCCTCCTCTCTAGCAAGGGTGCATTTAACCCTTCAGCCATCCCAGACGGGAGTTCATTGAGGGAACCCTGCTCGATACCAGGGACTCAGAGGGCACTCAACCCACACTTGGTGAGTGAACAGGACTTTATATTTAATCTACTCCAAATGATGACGTCTGAACAGTTTTCCACTAACTCAGATGTTTCACCGATTACAGATATTAAAGCAAACAACGGAGAGAGACCGTGAGTTTCCCGAGAGAAGCGGAAAGCAAACACCTGAGCTGGGCTGGAAGTTGCAGGAGACGATGGTTCTCCGTGTTCTGTCCAGCACAACCAGGTGGACTGTGCCTGGACGGCCCCGCTCTCGGTATGCAGCCCCCAATCTCACCCTCTCACCGTCCCCTCTGTCGTCCTTCACAGTCTACATCAACTTCTGACACGATCTGGTTTACTGTCTACGTCCCATGCCCCTCCCCCTCCAGTGTAAACTCCATCAAAATGGAGACTGTCTTGGTTGCTATTGTACCGTACCTCCTCGTAGAGCAGGTGACACACGTCAAATGAATGAAGGGATGAACGAACGAACGAACAGTTGCACAAAACAAATCCTAATCTCCTGCTTGTGCTGCCCACCCAAGCCCTGCTGAACACGGCCAGGATCCTGGCCACCATCATCACTTCAAAACGTCTGGCTCATGTGATCGTGAAGTCCCCACCCAGGGAACCCTGAGATGTTGTCCCTCAGTGGCACGTGACAGGGAATGAAATACAAACGTGATTACATATCAAGTATGTGTTACACATTTTACATATATTAAATACCTAGTAATAGTGCCTTGGCTGAATAAAATACACCTATCAGCAAGAGAAGCTGGAAAAACAACCACACCGGACTCTAGTTACAAGGACATGAAACACTGGCCAAAAAGTCAAGAACTGTGGTGATGCTCGAGCAGGTGGCTCTGCAGGGCTGGCCGGAGTGTCCCGGAACGGAATCCACAGAAGAAAAGGGATGTGCGGTGCCAGCAGGACAGGGGACGAGAGTCCCTTGGTCCCCACACCCCTGAGCTATACAGGAGGAGCTGAGAACCCTCCCGCCCCCAGCTCTGTCCCTGTAGAACCAGTGCCTGAAGGACAGTTGGTAGGACAAGAGGATGGTCACTGTGGGGCTGGCTTAAGGCTGAAAACAGCTGCCGGTGGGGAACCTGGGGGTATCTGTCTATTTGGAGATGTCTCCTCAGAAAGCAGATGGGTTTTAGGTTACATTTCATTTTTTCCTCTCCCCAGTCAATCAGTGCACATCTGATGCCGTGTGGCCAGAGAAGATGACGGTACGGATGAGAAGGCAGATGCTAGGGCACAAGGACTCGTCAAGGAATTACTCCAGCAACAAGGGAGATGACTGTTTCCAACCACAATGGGGCTGAAAGTCATCCTTCAAGAAACCAAAAGCTCCTACGCGGATCCCAGGGCAATCCGAGATCCTCAGCAGCCGGCCACAGGCTCTCCCAGACCCCAGAGCGCCACTGGGTAGCCCAGAAGGAATCCTCCATCCAAGGTCAGATGGAGCCAAGCCTGAAAATATTCTTTCTGTACAGACTTCAAACTGCCCAGATCAGGGCCTCAGAGAGTCAAGTGAATGTAAAAGGTCAGGGCGTCCAGGACGAGAGCCTGTACCCAGCCTTTTCGGAAGAATAGCTTTGATTTTTCCATTTTGAGGACCAAGTTTCTATGATCACCCTGATTAGTGTGCGTAGGTATCTAACAATGCTTACTGTTGACAAGCTCACGACGCCCAGACACTCTGTCACTACCCTTGAAGTTCACCTCCAGTTTAACCTTCTGTAGAGATGGAAGGAACTTACCAGAAACCTCAGTTATTTGAGGATTACTGTTGCCTCACCTCTCACTGTTCCTTCTCGGCGCGGGGCGGGGCGGAGACAAACCTCTCAATTGCATTAACCTTTTCCTAGAAGACCACGGACACAGCCTTTGAGCTACTGGGTTGGCCAAAAAGTTCGTTCGGGTTTTCCCATAAGCTGTTACGTGAAAACCCAAACGAACTTTTCGGCCAACCCAATATTTGTTTGTTCCTCTAGGGCACAGCTCCAACCTCCCCCCATTCTCCCGAAGTGTGGTGGCCAAGACAGAACGCGCCCCTGCAGGGATGGGACCCATCGCAGGAAAGGAATGACGTCTTCGCTCACGCTCAGCTCCCAACACGCGCAGCTCCCAACACGCGCATTACTACCTCGTTATCTAGCCGAGGAGGCGTGACTCACTCACTGTGGCTCAGCCTCTCGGGGCCTCGCTAAAGGAGACCCACGAATTGGGAGACACCCCACCTTTCAGGCCAAGCACGAGACCACAGACAGAATGAACTGCCAACGGGCCATCCGAAAGTCTAGGTTCCAGCCTCAGAACCCCTTGGAGTTTCATTTCCTTCATCTCTAAGTTGGGAATAATTACATCTGACTGACCACAGGTTGCTGTGAGGCTCAAATACATGGGGAAACGCTTAAATCAGATACCAGCCCTCCGACAGCCCCGTGGAATCAGATGACCTGCACGGCCCACCACGATCTCACCCCACCAGCCCTTCTGACCACTTCAACTCGCCCTGCTCCAGCCACGTGGTCTCCCTGCTGCCTTCCAAGAGCCCAAGGTTCTTCCCTCTTCAGAGCTTCCCCTTCCCTATTGCCCCTGCCTGGATTCTGCAAGACTGGCTCCTCACGCTTCCAACTTCTGCTTGGAAACACATCCTCTGATCCCCTGTCTAAGACAGCCACATGTACAGCGGGGAAGCAACTGGGGGCTGTTACTGGCAGGAGGGAGGTGAATCAGCTATGAAGACTGCCCACCACGAAGAAGCCTGAAACTGAGTTCAGTACGACCTTGACCAAACAGAGGCCTCATCCTTCAACCAGGAGGGCAGAGCACCACCCAGGACGGGGAAAGAGCAGTTTGGCAAGATTGGCAGCAACCGACCTTGGCATAGCGCTTTGCGGCTTTTACTCATTTACTCCTTCACTCAACAAATATTTACCAAGTGCCTCCCGGGTGCCCTGCTGGGGCTGCATGCAAACAGGCAGACACAGTTTCTGCTCTCATGGCTGCTCATCTCCTGGATACATTGTTAGAAAGCAGCACATGCACATTCTGAAGCCACTCTCTCTGGTCACCAGGCTCCATTTTCTTCACAGCACACGATCTGCGTTGTGCCCTGTTCTAATGATGTCCCCTGAACAATGGTGAACAGTGTCTGCACTTTTCAAGGCCACACGCCACAGATTGAAAACTTTTTGACTAAGATTCACCACCTTCCTTAAAATACCGACTCCCAGATCTTTTACCAAGTTCAACGGGAAATATTTCGCACACAGAAAAACGGCTATGAGAACAGCAGTAGCTAGCTTCAAAGGGTCTGGGCTGATCTCTGGAGACTTAAATCACGAAACGCTTTTGAAATAAAGGCTTGCATCCTCAGCACAGTCCTCTACCTTGTTTTTGTTTGCTTGTGTTGTAAGATCATGAATTATCAAGAAGCAGTCCTGAGGATTATAAGACATAGTTTCTTCTCTCAAAGCATTTTCCCTTTGATGGGGGCGGGGGGGAGGGGGGGAGGCGGGAGACGCTGCTTCACCCCCAGCATTGCATCTTCTTGGTCCCCCCTCCCTCATCCACTGATCCTCAGGGGTAACCTCTAAAGACTCTGCCAACTTTCGCCTTGAAAATAGCATTGAGGGCTTCCCTGGTGGCACAGTGGTTAAGAATCTGCCTGCCAATGCAGGGGACACGGGTTTGATCCCTGGTCCGGGAAGATCCCCCATGCCACGGAGCAATGAAGCCCGTGCACCACAACTACTGAGCCTGCACTCTACAGCCTGTAGCCACAACTATTGAGCCCGCATGCCACAACTACCGAAGCCCACATGCCTAGAGCCCGTGCTCTGAAACAAGAGAAGCCACTGCACTGAGAAGCCCATGTACCACAACGAAGAGTGGCCCCCACTCTCCACAACCAGAGAAAGCCCATGGGCAGCAACGAAGACCCAACACAGCCAATAAATAAATTAATTAATTAATTTAAAAAAAAGACAATAGCATTGATAAAGTCCCATATTGTGTCGTGCAGAAAGTACATCCAATAGGATCTCAAAGAAGAGGGTGTTGAGGGATGCTTAGGTCACTAGGAAAAGCTTCACTGGTGAGATGAAGAAAGGAAGTGACACTGGGTAGAACGTGGATGAGAAAAGAAGGCAAGGAGCGTCCCACACATGGTCATGCTGTATGTACATGTAGGGGGTGGCGAGTGCCAGGGGCCTCAGGAAGGAAAGCAAGAAGAAGGTCCAGAGGCAGAAATGAGGTTGCCGGCGAGCAGAGGGCGCTGGGGAGCAGAGGAGGTATCACAGTGATGTAAGAGATGACCGGGTGACAAATGGCTTCAAATATCAGGGTGAAGAATTTGGGCGTAACTGTTAGAATCCTATACGCTTAGAGTTGGAAAGAGGTCATTAGTCCAAACTATACCCAAAAGTAAGAGAAAAAGCTCACGTTGGAAGCATTAAAGCCCTTGTGCCCTGCGGTCCCTCCAAGCTCACTAAGGATCAGGTGATCAGTACGGAGGGACACAGCCCCACCTCTGTCCACCCTCATTCTATGTCCATAACCCTGAACTCATAACCATCTCAATGGACGGTCCCTTCCTTCTGTACCTGGAGCCTCTTGCTTGAGAGGATGCTACCAGCAAACACTGGTTTGAGCCCAGAGAAATGGAACATCCCAACAAAATCGAAAACTCTAAAATTAAAAAAAAAAGTAAAACCCAGTAACAACCACCACCCATTTGGCTCTTGTAAGAGTTACCATTTGGCACTTTTCTGCAAGATACTGTGGAGGTTGAAACAAAACCAGAGGTAGAGAATGAGTCCCACCTTTAATGACTGTAATCAGATCTTCCCCCACAGGGCGCTCCTCCCTTCCCAGCCGCACAGGCCTCTAAATTTGCTCCACGTGATGTGCTGACAACCTCGACATGGGATCCACACAGGAGTTCTGGCAGGAAGGACAATCTTTAGCTCTGTTTCTGTACTGTTTTTACTTTCTATGTTTTTTATTGTTTTCTTGGGCTTTCAACACCTTGGAACAAGATGCTTCCAAGACATCAAGTGGAGGGCATAAAGTCGATGGCATAAAGTTATCATTTTCGAGATCACAATAAAATAAACCCCCCTGGTAAATTAAACGAAAGGGTAATATCTGTCATATGCTTTTTAAAAACTAACAAGCAAGAACTCAGCATCTAATAAAAACATCTCCTTTCTTTTAAATGCAAACCATTATTGCTCTGTTGTTTTATCTTTGTTCTGTAGCTTCATAACACTTTATAGAACAAATGAAATGTTAAGGTCTTATGAGACCAGGAAAGTTTGCTGCATCTCTGAATATGATGCAAAGCCTTTTACCTTTTCCAAGGTTAACCATAATTCAGAGCAATGCCCCAACCCCAGTGGTACTCAAATAAAAGAATGCATCAGAATCAAGCAGAGAGATTCTACAAACACAAATTCCAGGACCCCAACCCCAGGCTTAATGAGTCAGAATCTCTGCGAGAGAATCACAGGTTTTCCTTAGTTACACCCACAGTTAAGACAATGAAATTACTTTCTAACTGTGAATTTTCACCTTTAATAACAAGCTCCATGAAGAAAATGCAAAGTATGAAAATATTCTAGTATTCCTGGAAAGAAACTAGCATGGGTTTCCATATATGAAGTTCTCTTTTCAGCACAGAAAAGCTCCATCAATGCACTCTAAAGGGGAAGAAAGGGCCCAGACTTTCAGAAAGAAGGTGGGAGACTGTTACCTTCCCACAAGCATCTACATGCATCCACACTAGCTAAACTGGGTTCATTTCATTTCTTCCAACAAAAGCTTCTTGCTCAGGGCCTGTGTCTCAGTCTGGTTCTCTAACAACGGGTGGTGAGAACATTCCTCAGTATATCCCGAATAATCCACAGCACATGCCCTAAATCAAACATCATACCCTGAATCAAACACGCAAGAGGCACTCGGAGCTGCTGGACCCCACACCCTGAATCGGTGTTAAAGGGATGAAAGGGCTACAAGAGCAGCAATTAAGGCTGATTTCCAGGATATGAGTCAGAATAAGGTAAACTGGGGAGCAATTCTGAAGGGCTCTGAAGACCAGGGCAAAGGATCTGAACATCTCTCAATTAACAAGCATGTGACTGCCAAAGATTTTTGATTGTACAGAGGCCAATAACAAGAGCCAAGCACAGTCATGAACAGCTGGGACTCTGAACTTCAGAGCCAGGTTTCCAAGATTTACATCCCAGCCCTACCAATTCCAGATGTGGGATCTCCAGCAAGTGGCTCACCCTCTCTGGGCCTGAGCTTTCTCACTTATAAAATGGGAATAACAATAGTACCTCTCCCATTGGGTTCTGAGGACCAAATGACTTTGTGTACAGGAAGAATTTAGAGCAGAGTATGTGCCTGTTACATTAAGTAGTTCTGGAAGATGCATTTAAAGGAGAAAAAAAACTGGATGGAGAGAAACACGGTAGGGAGGATACAGCAGAATCTGAGTCTATCGACCTGCACGTAGTGTTTTTAAATGGCTTGAAGCATCAGATGGCACAACCCTAACATCCTACACCCAGGCGATGCTCCAGAGGGACCGTGATGATCTCTTATGATGTGACACTGAGGGAAAGGCCGTGATGACAGCGCTGGTCACAGGAGCGAGGGAAGGCATCAGAGGTGAAGGTGAAAAGCTTGGGCTGTGGATCTGGAGGGCTGGGTTTGAATCCCAGGGGACAGTTACCAGGCAAATGACTTAACCTCTCCGAGTCTTACTTTTCTCTACCGTAAAAATGAAAGCACTTTCAGGATGTCTCATGGAGCTGTTGTGAGGATTAAATAAGCAAATATAAAGTCATGTGCGATAATAAGACATATAATAATATTATAATCTGTAGAGTCCACATAATAATCATGCCAAGCGCTCAGCAGGGATTCTGGCACAGAGGGAAAAGTCGGGAACACGGAGCTCACTGTTATGATGATGATGAAAGTGAAATGTCCCCCAGGATTTTAAAAAGTCACAAAGGGTGAGAGGCAGCCAGCAATGTGTTTTTTATTTCTCCTTCACTCTATCGGTAAGGACAGCGGCAGGTGCTGGTGACCCAGGGGTAAGGAAGCAAAAGGGGCCGATCTCTGCCTTCATGAGAGACAGGTGATGCTCCAGGCATTCCCCTCCCCCCCCCCGCCCCAGAAAGGTAGAATGGAATCTGGAAGGTTCTGGAAGGAAAGTCACAGGGAGGATGTGTGACCAGGCTGTGAGCTAGCACATGGGTTTAGTCTTACAGACGTTACAGACGCAGACGAGATGTCATTATCACGGCTCTACAGGTGGCCTGTTGGATGCTTGAGAAGATGGGCTTGCCCACAATGCTGGAAAGCTCTGTGCTGGGCCTAGAACCTAAAACCAAGCAGAACCCTGCAGAGTTTTCCTGAGGAAAGACCCCCCCACCCCCACAACACCCACCCTCTCACCATGCCACGTCCTCTGTCTCTTGTCTTTAGCCTCCTAGGCTTTCCCCGAGTTCCAAAGAGCAAATTTAGTCAGAGAAGTGAGAAAATGCAGAAACAATGGAAAATAGTCAAGCAAGACAAAATAATAATAGTTTAACCATAAAACATGGTCAAGGACCCTCTGTTCCTTCTCAAGGGCTACAGATAACACCCTGAGCCACAGCCTTGAGTCGCTGTGCAGATACTGAAACCTCCACCAGGCGGAAGAGGTTAACTGCCTGCTGACCACCAGCACACAGACCCCAGACGACTGGCTGGAGCCAGAAAACTGATAACTGAGTTTCCAGAAACATCACCCTGTTACCTCGCCATCAACCAATCAGAGAATTGTGCCTGAGCTGATCAGTCACCCTGCAACTCACACCCCTAAGCTTCCCTTTAAAACCCCTTCCCTGAAAGCAACTGGATAGTTCAGGTCTTTCAAGCAGGAGCTGCCCTGGCTCCTCGCTTGGCCCCACGTCGGGCGCCTTCCAATAAACGCTGTACTTTCCTTCACCACGACACAGCAGACTGGCTTTGCCGCACGTCAGGCCAGTGGACCCAGGTTTGGTTTGGTAACAAACCCACTCAATCTTCCCTGGCAGGCTAATGAGGCCACCTGCCCCTCTCCAACTATCTCCTCGTGCCTCCAGCTCTGGGCACTGTAGTCTCCCCAGGACCAGTCCCCGTGAGCCCTCTGTGCTGGAGGCCTGGAACCAGGTGGCAACCACTACCCACAAAGGCAGGCCTTCCACCGCCCCAAACAGGTGAAGTCCTCCTCTCCGGGGGAGAAAAGCGGTGTCCCTGTTGGAGTCCTGCAGGGCACCGTGGGTGTCCACAGCCCTTCACTGAGGACAGGATGACCTCTGCTTCATGAGGAGATTGGAGACTGTCCACACAAGCTCCAATCAAAGCTGTTGGTGTCACATGGAAAATCAGGAAATGTTCCTTTGCTGACCTGAGGAGCCTTTGGTTATATTCCTATTTTCCCCCTTACTTAAAAAAAAAAAAAATCTAGCATTTTTTTAATTAACCTTATCTTATCTTGTTTTATTTACTTTTGGCTGCACTGCACGGCTTCTGGGATCTCAGTTCCCCAACCAGGGATTGAACCCAGGCCATGGCAGTGAAAGCCCGGAATCCTAACCACTAGGCCACCAGGGAACTCCCCAAATCCAGCATTATTATCAAAATTTACTATTGAAAAAGTAAAGAGTAATCATCTAATCATAGATATTCTGCTTAAAATAATACAGCATGCTCAGCCCTCCTAGGATCCTAATTTCCTCACTTGGAAGGTGAAAGGGACTCCAGAGCTCATAGGAGTGTAAACTGCAACCAAGCTTTGGAAAATTAATCCGACAATATGTGTTAAAATGGAAAACATATGTATCTTTGGTCCTGCAATCCCACTTGGGGGATCTTTCTATTGAAATAAAAGAACCCAGTATGACAGGCTACATGGAAGAGAATGTATATCCAAGTATTATGTGTGGAGGCAAAAGCAAAATAGATCAAAGTAAAGACACAGAAACAATCCAAAACTCCATCAACAGGGAAATGGTTCAATAAGCTATGATATATTCATATTATAGCATACGATGCAGATATTATTTAAAAGAATGAGTTGGGGGTCTTTCTTCAGGCACAGCAGAAAGATAAACAGATTACAGAAGAAAAGATTTATCAGAACAGGTCAGTAACACTGTGACAGCCGAGGAGGTGATGGACAAACTGTAACTGACCTGACAGATCAAAAGACCTGAAAGCTAAGCCTGAGGG